>NC_068572.1:53307109-53932109 GCF_025698545.1 Gossypium raimondii
CTTTGTTATTAAGGATTATTAAATTCATTAGAATTGTTTGTAATGTTAGCGATTTAATTTAATTATTGCCTTAAATGACAAGATGGTGAACCGACTAATCGGTTTAATCCATTTGAATGGATAAATTATTTTAATGAGATATGCATCATATTTCAATCGAATCTCATTTTAAGATGATGTTTAAGAATATATAATGTTGGAGGACATGAAAATGAGGACTCTTTCAAAAATTTAGGCTGAAAATACTATAAGAATATCTTTTCTAAATTATAGATTTATGAGGACTTGTAGAAGAGGTGCTAAGTATTATGCAATGTCTTTAAATGATGATTATGTTGCCAATATGATGGTATTTGGACACAACAATGTCGTAATCTTGTAATCGAACTATTAGCAAAGCTCAAATATGTTCATGATGGATACAAAATTTTTTATAATCCAAGTGTATTGATGGTCTCAATGGTACAATATAAGTCGAAAATTTTCTCAACCTCAACTTTTTTAGAGATAAATACTTAAGACTCGACAATGTATATAATGCAAGAGTTGTACCAAATGTTGGTTGATTCATCACTGTAGGGCAAATTCTAGCCAATCGCAACACAATAATTTGGAGATGCTTACAACCTCTAGTAGAAGACATTCTTTGATTAGAGAAGTCCAAAATGAAGTTGAGTTGTCTACTTTTGGTAAGATGGAGTATTCATTTGATGCTTTGCCAGATCTGGAATATGATGATGATGATGATGATGATGATGATGATGATGATGATGATGGTGAAATCATATATTCCATTGAACCTGAAGTCGAAGCTAAAGCCGAATATGACATTGATTCCAAGGAGGAGGACATTTCACAAATTGTTGTCCCACTAAGGCATAACATTCTTACATATCAATCGTCATGTTGTTACAGGCCATCTACATTGATGCAGTTCATGGGCATGAATTTCCCAAATATGCCCATGAAATGTTGGATTTGAATTTTTGTCCAGTTGAATATACTAGCGAGTTCTTTTCCGACAATTTTTATTGAAAGATGATGTAGTTAGAAAAATCAAGGACTACAATATTAGATAGTTAGGGCTAGTTTGTCAATGCTTTTGAAATGTGCTTTTGAAAAGTGTTTTTGAGAAGTGCTTTTGAAAAGTTTGGTTTAAAATTTGAGTGTTTAGCATTGCTATCAAAAAGTACTTTTGAGAAATAAAATGTCCAATTTAGACATGTTATTATCAAGTAACAAATATGCATTTAAATAATATTTAAATTAGTTAATATTGTTATCTCTTAGTAAAAATATAAAAAACTTATTATAACTTGTTGTTAATATTTTAATATATGAAATATAAATTTTAAATATTATTAAGCAATAAATATTAATTATTTATAAAATTTAATTAGAATATATAAACTATATTTTAAATATTTAAATATAACCATTAAGTATTTGTAATTAGTATTTTTAAAAAAATATTTTTTATTTTTAATTAATGATTTTAACACATTTGTAATTAAGTACCAAGAAAAAAGGAAATTACTATGTTATTGGGGTGGGTGAAAAAGTAATTAAGCACTAAAAGTGCTTTTGGGAGAGGAAAAACTAAAAATTTTAGCTTCTCCTTTCAGAAGTGTTAAAGCTAAAAATTTTAGCAAAAAACAACTTATTTAACACAGCTTTTATTCCAAAAGTAGTTTTGGTCAAAAGTACTTTTTTTAAGCACCTCAGAACATGCCCTTAGTACATTATAAATTTGTTGAATTTACTTTGATTTTCTATGTGAGCAAATGCATAATATTCCGTGATGATCGCAAGTGAAAGATCCAAGCATCACATATAAATAAGAAAAATATCTAGAAAATTCGTAAATATAATGGTCCGCACATGTGCACCATCCGTGACTGTATCATTAGGCTGGTCAAAGCAAATTTAGTGATATTCGTTTCAGTTTTAATATTCAAGATTCTTTTCACTTATCATTTTTTTATAATACTGGAAAGCATGGATAGTGAGGCAAAAGGTAATTGCAGGGCTATTTGGAGATTGAGATAGATCTTATGATGATATATTTAAGTGGTTAGATATAGTCCAACAACAATCTTGTTATAGTTGTTGAAATGGAAAACAATTCTAGAATATTTTGGGCATCATTTACTTGAGGGAAAACACATGTTCCGTAAACTATTTTTTACATTCAAGCCATTTCTTGAAGGCTTTTCATGTTACGAACTAATTTTCTAAATAGATGAAATATTTGATGCATGTCTAATGTACTTCTAAAATTCTAGACAACTTAAATAATAGTACATCCTTACAATATAAATAGATTATCATAGTAATAAAATTTACAATAAAATAATTGTAAAGGGATCATACCCTAAACTCAAGAAATTTTAAAATCAAATTTAGACTCCTTGCTTATTCACAATTTTTGAAGTACAAATCAAGTACTCTCACGATTATTAGAGTAACTACATTTGCAGTTGATTAAAACTTAACCTAAAATACCTTATTCACTTATCAATTTTTGGTAATATTGGAAAGCATGGATGATGAGGCAAAAGGTAGTTGTAGGACTATTTAAAGATTGAGATAGATTTTGTAATGATCTACTTAATGTTGGGTTTGGTGTTCTAAGTGTAGTATATTCGTTTTGTATACTTGTATTTTTCGAACAAATTGGTTTAGTAATAATATTCATTAATTACATTAATACCCTTTGTATATTGCCCTCAATTTTTTCAATTAAAGCAAAATGGAAGCATATATTGACTTCTTGGTTATGTAATGTTTAACTAATACTAAGCAATATTATGTGGTCAGATCGTGATATGGAAAGACAACTTGTATTAATAGATCAACCTAAACATATCTTCAGTCTAATCGGAAATAAGCAAACTGATTGAAAGATTAATATGTCGTCTATTAAGTCTAATTAGGGAGATTATTTGTCTTGGGCATCGGAGCAAATGACTCTTAGAAGATAGAGACTGTGACACTCCAAACCCGATCGAGACGATCTAGCCTGAATAAAAAATGTCATATTAGTCACCGAAGTGACCTGAAATACATCACATTTTAACACGCACACATCAAATAAAATAAAACATTCAATTAACGATAATTATAGAATACATTATAGCTTTAAAATTTTACTAGCCATATTATTGAACAAATCTTCTTAATCCGAATAGCTATTTTTAGCCAATTTTGATATTAGAGTTTAGAAGGACTAATTTATAAGGGATGACAAAGTATCAAATTAAAATGTATACAAAATTTATCTATGGAGTTACGAAATTAAACATCTAAATTACCAGGGTAAGCATTTTCAGGGAGTTTAGTAACCGTTCAGGGCTCTAAATGCATTACTTAAGTTTAGGGACTAAATTGCAAAACTGGAAAAAACCAAGTTGCAACTCATCGGGGCGAACGATGCTGCATGTTGCAACATGCCTTGGAGGGGCTTGCTTGTCCCGACGATGCAATAAGGATGTCCCGACGCCAGTTCCACATCCCAACGATGTTCGAACGTCGTTTCAATGTCCCCTGCATTTTTGTAACAAACAAACATGCAATTCAACAATTCAAAGTTTGGGCACTTCCTCACTTACCAATTCGTGCATTTAAGGTCCAAACTCAATCCACACAAGTCATATTACTCTCTTTCAACATTTAAAACATACTCAAAACTTCCATAACACATAATGGCATAATTTGACTCTCTAAATAAACAATACACATTTGCATTTATTATTAGACTCAAAAGTAATTTCACAACTTACTAAATCAACATACCGCGCTTTCTAAAAAACTTATATGTGCAAAATGAACTATTTGGTCAATTGAAACATGCTAAAAGTTGTAGTATATTGTTTTGTCCATTAAATCACATTTCAACAGCTTCACAAACTCATTAAAAATAAGTTTATCATGCAAGCATAATATGCATCATCTATAGCAAAAGTAAACACAAATCAAAGTTCCAAATCCAAAATAACAGTTCAAAGGTCTAGTCTCAAATGAAATTCCCACATTACCTTTGCCCAGAGTTAAGAGTTATGCCTTGGATTGATCACCACACTTGCCCACTCCTCACTCCTTGGATGTGCTACTAGCCTGCAAGTTTTGAGTAAAGAGTGTGAGCTTTCGCAAGCTCAGTGAATGCTCAAAAATACTACTAAGCATAAATAATCACAAAGGTTAAACAAGAGCATACTATAGGCATGTTTACAATTCATTTTCATCAAGCTAAATCGATATATTCTTGTCATAAATATCTCATAAACATAGTACCTATTCTCACATAAAAACTCACCCAACAAACTCATATATTTCAATCAATGATATATTGGCATCTTGAGACTATGAATCATACAAGTGAACTCAATCATCACACATTGGATAAACGAATCTCCATCACACCAATGACTCAAAGAGTCTAATATGTTCCAAAAGTATAGCATTAAGCAAAACACTCTCTAACACACCAACATGTCTCGATGAATGGAGCTTAGCTCGATATTCCCTTATCTCTCCAGCCTATCCCGGGGCCTCAACACCCAAATCACATAACATAAAGGTGAGTACTCACAATCCTATGACATGCCAATTATATCCAATGGTTTTAAAGATCACAAGACCAATATATCCATATATACACTTGTTTCTTTACTGATTTATACACATTTATTCTATTCATAATCAACATATTCACATCCATAACACATTTACATAGCAAGTTACAGCTTGTTTTCAGTGGTTAGCAAATATTATTTATTTAATATTTAAAAGTTTACTAGAGTGTCATATTAAAATTTGGTTAGTTAATTTTGACGTTTGGATAATTAATTAAGGCAAAAGGACTAAACCATGAAAGCTACAAAGTTAATTACTATTAATTTATATGTGCTAAATGATTATAATTAAAGAATTGAATGATTTTAAAAGGAAATTATTCCATGTTGCTAGTAGAGGACGGTTTGTGTTTGTTTTATTATAATTATATGTTAATTTTATATTTAAATAATAATAAAACATAAAACATGAATTAAATGTCATCTTCTCCTATTTTGTTTTTCTCTTGATCGAGTGCCTATTTCAAGAAGGGAACCC
The DNA here is from genome assembly GCF_025698545.1 of Gossypium raimondii. Classification (NCBI taxonomy): domain Eukaryota; kingdom Viridiplantae; phylum Streptophyta; class Magnoliopsida; order Malvales; family Malvaceae; genus Gossypium; species Gossypium raimondii. Next base: position 53,312,222 of record NC_068572.1, read on the forward strand.
ATTTTCATTTGATAGAAGCTTTCATTCCTTGCATGTGAACGAATTTAAGGTCCGTTTTTTTTTAAATTTTATGTTTTTGAGATCGTTGTAACTTAGTCTAACTAACCCATGGACTAATTTGCGAAAATGTCATAGATTTTAATACCTTCCATTGTTTTTATTTGAATTTTTTGTGTTTTAATGGTTGAGTTTGAAACTTGATATTGAAATAGGACTATTTTGTAAAGTGAATTTAGATAATTTTATGTTTAGGGACTAAAATGATAATATATTGAAATTAGCATGAAATTATTATAAAATTTCATTAAGTAAGGGTTTTAATTGAATAAAAGTAAATTCAACCTAATGGTTTTGGGCTTAATTGTGACAAACGTGTAAGTTTTTGTTTTATGGACTAAATTGAATGTAAGGTAAAAGTTCAAGAAAAATTGTAAAATGTTGTTAAGGAGTCATATGCATTATTTTGAGCATTTTAAGGTATTTATAACTGTTAATTGAATTAAATTATTATATATAGATAAAAAAATAGACCAACCAGTTGATAATCGCGGAAAGGGGAAATTACTGAGTAGTCCTCGATGTAGTGTGTGTTAGGTAATTTTTTATTAGGTTTATTATGTTTAATAATTGCTTAAGTTCATATTATGTATGAGCATATATAATATATTTTAATATTATTGATTGAGAAAAAATTGAAAATAGAAATAAGGGATTAAATTGTAAAGTATAACAATTGTACGTGTTTGAATTGAATTGTATTATCATATGGAATGTATATGATCATGTTGAACATGGTACTATTATCTATAGATAGAAAGAGTATGAGAATTGAATTAAGGCCCGTGTGAGCTTAGTGAATGATTAGGATACAAATGACATGTCGTTAGGATTTATCAAGCACTATATGTCGATGTTATATTTATCAGGTACTATGTACCGGTGGTGGATACCAATACCGATTGCTAGAATCTAGCATTTGTTGCAGATTCTCGACAATTTGTGTGAGCAACATCTAATAATGGTTAAATCCCCGATTGTTAGCTTGTGTGAACAAAGTTACCCCATGTATCCAAAGTTAAAGTTCTCTAGGCAAAACAAGTTAATGAATTGAAAGGAAATGGACTATTATGGCATGAAATGTTATTCATTGATTGAATGTTAGTTGGCATATGTGATATGTTATCTAGGTCTCTTGATGACATTAAATGTTTATGAGTAACCATTTGACATGGTAGGAAATATGAAATATGGCAAGAAATACTAAGTTGTATGTAAATTTCAATTGGTATGCTTTTGAATGAAAAATATGTTGTGTTTAAATAATACGAACTTAATAAGCTTTAAGTGAGCTTACTACTTTCATTTTCTTCCTTGTAGATTGTTGGATTTGTGCAGTCAATTGGATCGTCTTTTGAAGATCACACTATCTGTCAACTCTTTTGGTAGCTATTTACTTATTTTGGCCCGATTATAAGTGGCGTGTAAATAAGTTATGGAAATGTATGCATATAAATAATTTGATTATGCTTTGTTCTATCTTGAATATGAACTATGTATAATGATACAAACTATAATGGTTGTTTTTGGTTGATTGTGGCTTGTGTTGGTAGAAGCATGATCTAGTACCTATAATGCATTTTGGCTTGTTGAATTGGCTTATATGTTTTAGGTCACTTGGAGAATTTTGCTTGGTGATATTTTAGCATTGAAATGATGATTATGTATGAATGTTTAGGTATGAACATGGTGACATGAATGGTGATAAATGTTTGCTAGTGAATGGTTGAACTGAGGTGTCAATTGTGACATATTGGTTAGGCACTTAGGATGGATGTTTATGATGCGATTTTGGTATATGTTGGCAAGTTCTTGATGCTTTTGAATAGGTTAAATGATTGACATATTGCATTTCTTGAGGCTTAATTGAACCTAGGTTGTGATTGCTTGTTCTACAAGGCATTTTAGACACACACAATTTGGTACACACGGTCGTGTGTCATACACAGGCATAGGGCACGACCATGTCGTCTGTTTAATTTAGGTGTATGGTGTTCCACACGGCCACAGTCTATTACACGACTTGGCGACACGATCGTGTAACCCAAGATTACACGAAAATACTTTGTTACACGGTTAGACAGCACGACCAGGTCACATGACTTCACACGTCCTCAGCCTGGCCACACGGCCGTGTGACCCTTATTTTTGCTTTTTACCTTTCTTTTTGTAAAAGTTTCAGATTAGTCCTAATTTGTTTCCGAGTTGGTTTAAGAGCTTCGTGAGCTCGATTAAGGCTCAACTTTGGTTGTAAATCACAAGATAATGATGTTTTTTAATCTTGTTGTTTTAACTTGTTATTTAAATGGAATTTATGAATGATAAATTCTCTTAACTGTTGTGACACCTTATAGCTCGAGTCTAGCGACTGGATCAAGTATAGGGTGTTACGTAGCATGCTTACCATATTCATAATTAAGGCACTTACAAGTGATAGCACAATGCTTAAAGAGCCACAAACATATTAGATCTCAAGTATGTGTATTAAACCAATAAATTATATATTATATCTTCAATTTAACCCATATAACATTCTGTTTTGACACAGCGACATCATACTTAACCTCATTGGACATTGTTTCACAAGAAAAATAGCAAAGGGATAGGAATGCTTACTCTCGGAAGAGAATAGTTTTTTAGGCTAACCTGAGCTCCCGATTAACATAATGAATCATGCATACCAGCAACAACTCCAGAACACTCACTGATCTTGCTTTCGCTCGCTAGTCAAAAGCTTAAACAAGCTTCGCCTTACTCTTAAAGGGCTTCGATGGATCCGAGACTTCTCATGTATAATACACACAATACATACAAATTATTGGCAAACATAACAAAAATAAAATAAAAAACGTAGATTCAATCTAGCTCCTTATAAACCAAAAATTTCAACTAGGTAGGTCGAAACTTAAATTTATTGATCCGATCCCATTTTGTTGCTTGAAATAAATTCTAAACATCAAAATAATTACAATAGGACAAACCTAAACCACTTAGAATACCTTGGAAATAGGAATTAATTTTTTATAAAATCACCCAAGAATGCCTTTAAGAAAAACCATCCAATCTTTAAAATCTCTTAATGATTTGTTAAAGAAGGATTAGAAATCTTGTAATCTAATCAAAATTTATTGAAATCACTTAAAAACAGAAGTTTAGTGTGGAAATCCAGATTTCGTCATTATTGTTCTTAATTTTTGACATAATCCATTAAACACATAAAAACTCATTCTAGAGAATCAAACATTGATTTGTAAAAACAAGGTGCATAAGAACATAGTCAATAAACAAAATCTTACCTTGTTTAGTGAAGAAAAATGAACTAGGGATTGGATTTCGTGAAAATCCAATAGAAAAAATGAAAAAATTGGTGATGTTCTTGATGGTTTTCTTAAAAATTGGGAGAGTTTTGGTGTTTGAGAGAAAAGAAAATCAAATTGAACAGTTTGGTTTGAGAGTAAACAGAGAGTTTTGGTGTTTGCAAAAGTTTCAAGTGATGAACATAGAATGGGGAAGAATGTCGGTTTAGGTTTAAATGTTCTACCAAATCCCAACTCTTTTAATTTTTTGTCAGATTGCTTGTGGGCAACTCCCAAATTTGCCCCATTTTCAAATTAGTCCTAGTTTCTAATTAAAAGCTTTCCCCCTCATTTCTCTTTAAAATTGATTTTATTTTTTGAAAGCCGTTTTAAGGATAATATTTTTTGGTTACTTAATTTGGAACTCTCAAACCTAATTTTAGGCCATAATTCTAGAAAATAATCCCGAGCCCAAATTGGCAAAACCTGGTTCACTAACCTGAAACTACTAGGCTGAATTTGGGATGTGACAGAGATATAGATGTGATTAACTGGACTAACAATATATTGGACATGACCTAAGTAGAATAGATCCTAAATTTGTTTATATATTTATTCACTTGTGATGTTCAGAGTGTGGCATGCCTTAATCCTGAGTGGATGATGGACTATGTATGCGTGACTCTTATACTTTGATGTAAGTAAAAGCCTGAGTACAAATAGATAAGGAACAGAAAGTTGGTGTGTCAGGTATGCGACTTTACAGTAGGTAGCATCATTCAAAATAGTGTATTTCATAGCCCATTTAATGGGTAAATGATATCCTCTCATCAACATTATATGGTAGATGAAAATTAAATGTGGTCACGGGTTGTTTGTCTTTGTGATAAATGACTTAATTACTATTTGATAGTAATTAACTTTTCATGAAGGAAGATGTAATTATTACCATGGGATAAAATAGGATCATATGGGAGAACAAATTTAACCCAAAGAGATTAAGGATATCCTATTTGCGTAACACATTAATGGCAAGGTCATTGGACGTGCATTGATTGAGTAGCTTTCATAGAGCTCAGTCACGATACTATAGTGGAATGACTTTGTGACTAAATAAGTTTATAATTAATAGGCGAAAAGCTAGAATTTAATTTTAAATTATTTGAGCATTAATTACATATGTTCAATAGGTCCCTCCGCTAGCCTGTTGAAACTAGAAATCAATTGCATGTAGAACCAAATGAATATAAGTTGATGGAAATGATGAAGTCAGACAAATAAGTTACATTCACAAAAGAATGTGTTTTCTCACCGAGTATAGGAATGACTTGAGAATTGATTTAAGGTTTTTGAATTATTATTTAATTATTTAAATAATTAAAGTTAAAAATATAATTAAATTAATTAGTCAGTGTGAACCCGTTGAATATGGAAATTAAATATATTTTCTCGTAAATTCTTTTATGGTAAAGTTGTCATGACTTTAATAGAATTAGAATTGAGTTGAGAAAATTATTTAATTGAAAACTTAATTTACCTAATTAAATTAAATAAATAATATTTACTTTAGGAAATAAAAAACATGTATTGTCACACCCCAAAATTTTGAATTTGAATTTTGGATGGTTGATCAAGTTATTTTAATAGGATTTTATATGAGAGCCCGTCTAATTAGTGAAATGAGATTAGTTTTATTTTGGCACACCCTTTGGTGAACTGGCTCACTATGTTTCGCCATCTTGCAGACCCCCATTCCGTGTTTGGCGAGCTCCTACATTTTGGTGAGTTTACTCACGCAAGAACACTCCAGTGGCAAGCTCAGTTGTTGCGAAGTTAATCATTCGATTATTAACCCTGGTAAGTGGGACACATACCAGTAACTTGTCAAACCCTAGGAAAGGAACGTGTCATTGTGCATGACACCTAGAAAATTTTGATGGTTGTGCTTAATTAGTGGAATCATGTGTGCGTGTAATGTGATTAGGGATCCTTTTTGGAGTGGGGAGAGCCTAATATCATATTAATATAGAAGTATAAAATAGGAAAGAATTTAAGTTTCCTTTTTGAGTTTTCTTATTATCTCTGAAGAAAATTAGAAGTGTTCTTCATTGCTTGAAGGAAGAACCTACGACCATAGCCGGTTTAGAAACTACCTTTAGAGCCAACAACTAGTAATTTCTTAATTTCTCCTTTAGTTCGAGTACTAGAAAATGTAAGTGTGGTAGAAGTTGTATATATATAAGTTTCCACTAAAAGTTTTGGAAGGAAGGAAACCTGCCCCTGGTTAAACCGTTGCATGTTGTCGGTTCTATTTTTACATAACATCCTCGATTGTTTCTGTATTTAATAGAAATGTTTGACTATGTTTAGCTAAAGAAGTGAGAGAAGGCCCCAATAATAAGGGAAAAGAACCCGTTGAGTAGATTAAGCTATCCTAGGAGTTTCTGGTGAGTTCCTTCCGCTTTTACTTTTGGTAGATAATGGACTAGCTTAAGATTAATGTTATCTTTCCAGGTAGAGTGAGTATTATATTAGAAATCACATGTGCATTCTTGTGTTAACAAATTTTAATTACGAAACCTAAATAAATATGTATGAATAATTGAAATGGACACTCCTTTCTTGGTACACAAGCTCAGTATCCGGAAAGGTGGAAAAGGGGTAATGGAGGTTTGTTGAAATGTAATATGATGGGAAGAGTAATTGTAGAATATAATACTAATCTAGCATAATTCATTGTGGCAAATTAGAGTCTTTTCGGCACTTAACGAGCTTAGTTTCTAGCTATTTTGCATGTTTTTATTACATTTTTAGTTTTTATTAGCTTATGTTTAATGTCTACAAAAAAGTGTTTTTATGCAATTTTTAGCCATATGATGACCTAATGGGACAATATGGGCCTAGGGATGAACTAACAAGCTACTCGAGTGTGCAGAACACTGATTTCGGGCCAAGAACATGAAGGACAACGACAATGTCTTTAGACTGGGCTGTGGTGCTGCAACATCAAGCTTTGAAGCCAAATAATTCAGACCCAAAAGACATTGTCGTGACATCGTCTTGTGGTGTCACGACACTTGATGACGAATGAACATAAATTAATCAAAGGCACGTGAATGCAAATAAAGATTGATGAATAACCCCGATCTTGCGGGAGAACACGTTTGTATTGGAATTAACAAGGAAGATTTGTGAAGGTTCAATTGATATAAATGAACACTGACTTTACGGAGCAATATTGTGCAAAAGGAACTTTAGCTCTTTGAAGCATTGAAAGGATTCAAAGCTAGCACAAGGAAGGGTGTATAAATGCCTGTAAATATATCGCATGTGAATTGTACTTGAATGTATTAATAAACGATAGTAAACTATACTTGTAATTGTACTTAAATGCGGATAGTATTAGTCAATACATAAAATTAGTCATAAACTGAGTTAGCTTATGTATTGTGTTTAAATACAGTTAGTATCCGCCAGGAAGCTATACTTAGTTGCGACGTACATCCGTATAAGATTGGTTTATTCCTCCTCAGGATAATTATTATTTATTATGGAACTCACTAAGTTCTTTTTAAACTTACCTAGCTTCCTTTATCCCTATCTCAGGTCTGCTAGGGTGGTTGCGGATTCTTTGAAAGGATTCAACAAATTTTTTTACTCAATTGTGAGCCATTCATTTGCTTAAATTGTATAAAGTGAATTCGGGTTGTACATTCATACAATATTGTGTATAAGTTAACTATTTGTAATGCCCTGAACAATTTATTTCTGTTTTTGTAAATCTTGACAAAAATGAGTATTTGCTTCAGTGGCTAAGTGTTCTGATTGTGTGTTTAAGATCTTGGGTTCAAGTCCTACTCTTTGGAAAAATTCTGTTATTTTTTTATCCTAGCCTTATCCCTGCTGGATAGGCTTATGTAATATTGTTTGTAAACACATATTAAAATGAGCCTGCTAGTTTGAGTGGTAAGGAGTCAGTGTGTTGAAGGTATTGTTTTCGAATTCCTGCGCGAGTATGAGTGTTAACTTTTGTTCCGGTTGTCTGTTAGAGCTTCGGTGGAGTTGGGGGTCTGAAGTAGTTGGATATGGTTAGTGGGGAGGATATTATGGGATGTGGTTGTTAGTGGGGAGTTGAGATGTTGATCAAAAATCAATTTATTATCTTTTTATTGTATTTTTTTCAAATTTTTCTCTCTTCCCAAAAGTCTGACGTTAGTTTTCTTTTTTCTCTGCCATATTTTTTTCTCTTCTTTTAAAGTCTGACGTTAGTTTTCTTTTTTCTCTGCCACATTTTTTTCTCTTCTTTTTCCTGTAATTCTATCTTTGATCTGCTGTCGTATTAGTGTATTTCGAAATTTCGGCGTTTTGCATACAGTTGGGTAAGTAGGGGTTTCACTTGTCTGTAAGCTTCAATTTCTACAAGTTGTTGGGTTTATTCGTTTCGTTTGAATTTCTAAATGGTATGAAGTAAGGGGGTTTGACTTTATGCGATGTATTGCGCAGGAGTTATTGGTGAATCTGCATATTTCGCTCTTACAACATAAACCGCAATAGGGGTTGTTCTTATCGGTGGTAAGTGTGTCTGCACGATTTGATTTTACGATGTTAAATTCGTATTGGGTGGTTAATTGGTTGTGGTAATATCGTTTCTAGGTTCTAGTGGTCTCGGGATTACCGTGGCATAAAAAATAAACCAGGTGTGTGCCCCAAACACGAAAAATTGAGGTTCGATAAAAACTGAAGAAAGGTACTATCGACACCACACGGGCATGTGGCTGGCCGTGTGCGAGACACGACCGTGTGGCTGACAAAGGTGTGGCTGTACGCATGACACGACCGTGTGACGGTGTGAGTGTGGCCGTGTGGGCCACACAGGGAAGGCTAGATTGGGCGTGTGGGACTACACGGGCATGCCACAGGGGCGTATAGGTTTGGGCTAGGCTATATGGACCCAGAATTTTGAAATTTTCCCTAGGGTCGTACGAGTCATTTCAATTGACTGTAGGCCTACCGTTGGGTTGGTAATAGGGTAACCAAACCCTATTTCATGTGATCTGATAATCTGATAGTCTGATTTGAGTAGGGAACTGATATGAGTGCCTAACTGTACTGTTAAATATGTATTTATCTGTATACGAGCATGTTAAGCATGTTTATTCTATTATTTTGGCATCTGTATTCTATATCTGTGTTTGGGGTGGGATTTATATATGTGGAGGAAGTGATCTGTACAGTGACCTTTCGCCTATTTTCTAGCAGCTTGATTGCATATTATTTGTTGTGTCGCATTGAAACTATATGGTGTGTAGGGATGGGTGGGTGTTTTTAACCTCACATGGTGTGATGGGATGATTAAAGATAGTGTATAGAGCATGGGGGTAGGATCCTGTATGTTTGTTCTGTTAATCTGACTCTGATATCTGTATCTGTTATGGACTTAGGTCTGAATCTGTATCTGATTGTATATGAACACTGTGTATGTTGCATAAATATTTCTGTTTGGTTACACACTGAATTTTCGAAAACTCACATCTATTTGTCTATTCTATTCAGGTAATCCATAGACATAGGCGGGGTCAGTGCGACGGAGGCTCAGCAGTGACCACCTGACGGGAAACTATTCTCATTATTATAATTTAATGGTTTTTACTAAGATTTTAGTTTTCGTGAGAGTTTTGTAATTTTGGGACTCTCTGGGCTTTTTGGATTGTTTGGTTTAAATTTTTGGTTTGGTTGCTTTATGATTTCTAAACTACGACGATTCGATAAAATATTGATTTTATGTGAACGTATATTATTTTTGAAAACATGAGTGTGGTTTTGATTTAAACATTTTTTTCAAACTGCTGCTGGAAAATGATTTGGTTAACCTTAAAGGATTACATCTAATGGCCAGTAATAAATATATAAGTGAATATGTTTTATTAAACTTGGACATTTTATCGAAGTATCATCAGTTTTAAAACCCTTCTTCATGAAACTCCTAGATTCGGCCATAACGTCTAGGCTGGATTTGGGGTTTTACATTTAGTGTATCAGAGTCAGGTTACAAAACTCAGGCTATGAATTTTGGGTTCCAAAATTGTATTTTGAAAAGAACTGGTTTTCAAAAAAAGTTTTGGATAATTTTGAGTAAGTATGTGGTACACTGAGTCTCCAGCGCCAATTCTGTAAGTATTTCTGAACTTAGAAAGAACTTTTTGAAAACACTGTAGTTAGTACTTTCTGAAACTGTACTGGGTTAGTTAGAGACTAAAACCTCTGAAATACGACTGAACTTCTGATAATTTAAGCATAAAATATTTGCTAATAAACATTGGAACTAATGCATAAAATTTTATCATGTAGATAAAGATGAAAATATGATGAGCACTCATGGTACACGCGGTCGTGGTTTTCGTAGGCACGGCGGGCACCGTAGGGGACTCGAGATGAGTATTCATTTCTGGGAAGTATGCCAAATTTGAATATGAGTGAGACATCGGTTTCACCTACTCTTGAGACTGGGTCTCAAGGTTGCTTATCTGGGGATGACGCACTGTCCCAAGCCATGTTGAGAGTGTTGGAGAGGGTCACTAGACCCCATTCTGGACCTGGGGGCCATGGGTCGGTAACTGAATGACTTCAGTCTAATGGAGCTGAGCTATTTGAGGGCATCATTGGTGTCGCCCCTACTGTGGTCGAGTATTGGTTAGAGGCCAGCGAGAGGATAATGAACGACATCAACTGTACTCCTGAGCAAAAATTAAAGGGTACAGTTTCTTCGCTTCACGATGAAACCTATCAGTGGTGGTTGTTAGTTGAGGAGGGTACTCAACCAGATCATTTGAACTAGGATTACTTTAAGACTGCTTTCGGGAAGTACGTTGGTGTAAGCTATGTAGATGCTTGTAGGCGTGAGTTCATGAATCTCACGTAAGGTGATAAATCTGTGGCCCCGAGTATGAGGCTGAGTATCTGTGATTAAGCCACTATGCTCGAGGCATGGTGGCATCTAAGTATGAGAAATGTGCCCATTTTGAGGACGATTTGAGGGATAGTATGAGGGTTCTGATTGCTCTGCAGAAGGAGCATGAATTCATTGTTCTTGTGGATAAGGTGAAGATCGCCAAGGAGGTTAAGCGCGTGGAGCACCAGAATAGAGACCAAGAGAGAAGGAAGAATAAGAGGGATTTGGAGCCCTTTAGTTCTGTTCAGAGGCCTAAAAAATGGCCCAAACCTGATGGGCCTATTAGAGTGGAAGTTTCTGTTGCTCCTACTAGGATTCAATCTTGTGGTGACTGTGGTAGGTGCCATCCGGATGAGTGCTAGAAGAGATTAAGGGATTTTTTGCGATGTGGTTTTATGGAGTACCGAGTTAGAGAGTCTCTACATCATACTGATCAGATGCAAGCTTTGGGACTGAGTTTTGTTCAGCCTCAGACGGCAGTTCAACAACCACCTAGGGGTCGTGCACCAGCTAGGGGTGGTAATGGTTTGGGCCGAGGACAGAAGGCATTGGGCAGAGGTGCTAATCAGACTGAGGCGAGGCAGTCTGCATTGGTTTATACTACTTGAAGTCGAGAGGATAGAGATGCCCCTGATGTGATCACGGGTTCGTTCTTTATTTTTGATGCTCCATATACTATTTTGATAGACATAGGTTCTACACACTCCTACATAGCTAGTTCTGTTTTCGAGAACTTGGGGATTTCTGTTAAGTGTACTTCTAGTGAGATTACTGTACTGAGTCTGTTAGGGCAATCTGTACGAGTTAGTAGACTATATAGGAATGTTTCATTAGAGGTACAAGGGTTGTGTTTTCGAGAAATTTGATGGAGCTACCGTTTGGAGAGTTTGACTTAACTCTAGGTATGGACTGGTTGGTAGAACACCGAGTTAGTTTGGGCTGTGCAACTAAGAGGGTTGTTTTAAGGACTAAGGATGATAAGGAAGTGGTTGTGATCGGTGATCGTCGAGATTACTTATCTAATATGATCTCCATTTTAGTGGCTGAGAAATTAGTTTGGAAAGGGTGTGAGGCGTATTTGGCCTACGTTAGTGTTATAGTCTTTGAGGACTCTTTTGTCAGGGATATCAGAACAGTGAGAGAATTTCTAAATGTATTTCTCGAGGAGTTATCGAGTTTACCTCTGAATCAGGAAGTTGAGTTTGGCATTAAGCTTTTACCGGGTAAAGCTCCGGTGTCCATCTCTTTATATCGTATGACACTGAAGGAGTTTACAGAGCTTAAGACTCAACTTTAAAAGCTTTCAGATCGTGGTTTCATCCGTCCTAGTGTTCTTCGTGGGGAGTACCGGTTCTATTAGTAAAGAAAAAAGATGGTACCATGAGGATGTGCATCGACTACCAGTAGTTGAATAAACTGACTGTGAAGAATAAGTACCCACTTCCGAGGATCGATAACCTATTTGATCAGTTTCGTAGAGCTGCAGTATTCTCAAAGATAGATCTTCGTTCTAGGTATCATCAGCTTAGGGTTAAGGAAGCTAATATTCATAAGACAACATTTAGGACTCGTTATGGGCACTATGAGTTCCTAATTTTGCCCTTTGGTTTGACGAATGCTCCTACTGTATTCATGGATCTGATGAACCGAATTTTTTAGTCGTATCTAGATTAGTTTATCGTAATCTTCATTGACGATAGTCTGGTGTACTCTAAGACTGAGAATGAGCATGGTGAGCATCTTAGAGTAGTGATTCAGATACTTCGGGAGAAACAACTCTCCCTAAGTTGAGCAAGTATGAGCTCTGGTTGCGAGAGGTAACTTTTCTAGGACACGTAGTTTTCTGGGTTTGATAGGATATTATTGGAGGTTTGTTGATGGGTTCTCTTTGATTCCAGCTTCTCTAACTAAGCTTCTATGCAAGAATGTTCCTTTTGTCTGGATTGATGCACAATAATCGAGCTTCGAGAAGTTCAAGTTTGTTTTCACTCAGGCTCCTACTCTAATACAGCCTGAATCTGATAAAGAGTTTGTGGTTTACAACGATGCGTTGAACATTGGTTTGGGATGTGTACTGATGCAATATGATAAGGTTATGGCTTACATGTCCCATCAGCTTAAGTCACACGAGGGGAATTATCCAACGCATGACCTCAAGTTAGCTGTCGTGGTGTTTGCTTTGAAGATCTAGAGGCACTATCTGTATGATGAGAGGTGCAACATCTATACCGATCACAATAGCCTCAAGTACCTCCTTACTCAAAAGGAGTTGAATCTCAAGCAGCGTCGATGGATTGAGGTGCTCAAAGATTATGACTGTACAATAGAGTATCATCCTGGTAAGGCCAATGTGGTAGCCGATGCTTTTAGTCGTAGAGCGATGACTGTTATAAGAGCGATGTTCGCTCGTCTTAGTTTGTTCGACGATGGAGATCTATTACCGAGTTACAGGTTAAGCCGACTTGGATTGGACAGATTCTAGAAAAGCAGTTACGGGATGAGTCTTTGGGTTTGCAGTTTCGTCAGGTTGAGAGTGGTAGCACATCTGATTTTGGACTAAATAATGATGGAGTTCTGTGTTTTTTTGGACGAGTTTGTGTACCGAATGATTCTGATTTGTGGCAGTCGATTCTGATGGGGGCGCATAGAAGCCCTTATGCTATGCATCCCGGTGGTAATAAAATGTATCGAGATCTTCATGAGTTGTACTAGTGGCCGGGTTTGAAATAAGAGGTATCAAATTTTGTTTCTCGTTCTCTAACGTGCCAGCAAGTTAAAGCTGAGCACCAGTTGCCTTCGGGTTTGCTCTATCCCGTTAAGATTCCTTTGTGGAAATAGGAGCGTGTAACAACGAAATTCGTTAGTGGGTTGCCTTTAGCTGAGTTCAGTGTGGGTCATCGTGGATCGATTAACCAAGTCTGCTCATTTTATTCCGGTTTGGACAGTCAATTCTCCACAGAAGTTAGCGAAGCTCTACATCTCTGAGATTGTAAGACTGCATGGGGTTCCAATTTCGATAATTTCTGATAGGGATCCTCACTTCACTTCTCAGTTCTGGAAAAAACTTCACGAAGCTCTAGGTTCGAGATTGGAATTTAGTACTGTATTCCATCCTCAAACTGATGGTCAATCTAAGAGGGTGATTCAGATATTGGAGAATTTTCTTCGGAGCTATGTGATAGATTTTCGAGGTAGTTGGCAGGATTTTTTGCCATTAGCTGAGTTCGCCTACAACAATAGTTTCTAGTCTAGAATTTAGATGACACCTTATGAGGCTTTGTATGGTCGTAAGTGTCGTACTCCACTACGTTGGACTGAGTTGGGTGAGCGACAGGTTTTTGGTCCTGAGTTGGTTTCCAATACTGAAGATAAGGTCAGAGAGGTTCGGGATCGTCTGCAGGCAGCTTTGATAGACAGAAGGCTTATGCGGATCTAACAACGAGGGATATTGAGTACTCTATGGGAGATTTCATGTTTCTTAAGGAATCTTCGTAGAAGAAAGTTCTACGGTTTGGTGGTAAGAGGGAGTTAAGCCCTAAGTTCATTGGGCAGTATCGGATTCTAAGACGTGTGAGACCAGTTGCTTATCAGTTAGAGCTACCTCCAGAATTAGACCGTATCCATGATGTGTTTCATGTCTCGATGTTGAGGCGGTATCAGTCTGACCCATCTTACGTTGTCTTTGTTGAGGAGATAGAGGTTAGACCAGACTTGACATTTGAGGAGGAGCCGGTTCAGATATTGGATTGAGATATTAAGGCTCTGAGGAGGAAGTCCATTCCGTTAGTAAAGGTTCTATTGTGAAATTATTGCACTGAGGAAGCCACGTGGGAACATGAATACTTGATGCGTAAACAATATCCTTATCTGTTCGGATCAGGTAAATTTCGAGGTAAATTTCAGAACCTTTCGATTTCTCTATGTTTCGATGGATACCCAGCACCCTCCTTTCCAATGCGGTCTCCGACGAACCAAAGGCGATTCGGATGTCCAACGCCAGAAGAATCGTCCTTCTTCAGAGACGACACTCTCATCCACTCGCGGTGATGGAACACAAAGCGACATGGTAAACGTTTTAACCTTTCTCATTTTTTTTATTTTTAGGTTTTTATAAAAAAAATTTGAAACAATAATAGATTTAAATAAAGAATCACCTTTAAAAATTTCTTTGTATCCTGTTTTCTTTGATTGCTTCTTTTGGAAACAATACATGGTTGTTTTGGCGTTTATAGTTGAATGGGTTAGAACATATTCATTTTATTTTCTGTTTCTGTTGTTGTTTCTGCTGTCCTTTTTTCTTTCTCTTTGCAGGTGGCGGTGCGCGGTCAATGGTGGGGAGAGACTCTTGCCTTTTTCATTTTGGTGCAAGGGTGGCAGAAGCGCGTTAGGCCTCGGGCGGCGAGCACGCTGACATGGGGCGCGGCATAGAGGGGAACTAGGGTTTCTGTTTGTTTTTGTTCAAATCATGTAAATTTGGGCTTGATATTTTTGTAAATGGACTGTTGTTAATGGACTATATTATTTTGCTTTTTTTTTCATTTGGTTTCTGTTTGGGCTGGAAAAAATTGGGCCCTTACAATATGCATTGGAGGAAGTGCTTCTGGTAGTATTACTGCATTTCTGGCGGTACATCTGCAATATCTATTTGGCAGCTCAATTGCATAATTTCTGAGTTATGACCACAACATGGTGTGAAGGATGGATGGGCTCTTGTAGTCCTATTTGGTGTGATAGGTTAGACGGAGATGGTGTGTAGTGGATGGGGGTAAGATTATCATGTTCTGATTTGCTATTCTAATATTTGCATATAAGCATGATCTGGTATGATTTCTATATGTAGGCCAAGGCACACACTAGGCCTTTTAGCTTTCTGCATGTGGGCCAAGGCACACACTAGGCTTTTTAGCTCACTTTGTTAATGTACCATATTTCAGGTAATCATCAAACTTAAGATTTGGTGTCGATTTCGGAGCTCGGTTCATTTATTTGAACTTTAATTTTGTTTTGGATTTTAATTATGAACTTTACAGACTTTTAAATTGTTTAATTTTGGGACATTTACTTTGGTTTTTGGATCTTGCAAAATATACTTTTAGTTGGTATTTTTGATAAGTCGGTACGATTTATGATAAACTAATCAGTCGAACAATTTATGAAATTTAATGATTTTCCAAAAATAATAACTCTAAGGGATTTTTCTGCTGCAAATAAATAATCGGAACTTTGTGTTTTACAAAACAAGGAATTAAGGCAAAATGGTTTCAATAAACTAATTTTATAAGAAAATATTTCAAAATACACTCATACATTATTATGACAAACACTTTTTATTCAAATCGAAGTGATCAAAGTTTTGGGTTTCATTGTAACCTTCATAACTCGGCCATAACGTCTAGGCCTGGTTTCGGGTGTTACAAAAATATTATTTTATTAAATTAAATTATTTTCTCAACTCATTTCTAATTTCATCAAAGTCATCATAATTTTATCGTATTAGAATCGAGTAAATAAATATAATCATCTTATTTAATAAAACTATGATAACTAATTAATTTAATTTTCACTTTCAATTATGTAATTACAATCAATTAAATAATAATTCAAAGAAATTACATTAATTCCTAAGTCATCTCTTTTTTCCTTTAAAGAAAATGCATTTACTACGAATAGTAAATGCAATCTATTTCTCTTTCATTGTTTTTATTCATTTAACATATTAGTTCTAATTACAATCTATAAAGGGTTGTGTTGAGCTAGCGAAGGAACCGATTAAACATATATAATTAGGGCTTAAATAATTTGTAATTAAGTTCTGGCTCTTCATCTATTAATTACAACATTATTTTTTCATGGAGTCAATATGCTAAAAGAATCATGACTAAACTTCTCATTATATATCATTGCGAAGGCAATTTAATTTTATGCTTTTTTAGATGACCTTATCATTAGTTTGTTACCCTCCAAGGATATCCGTAATCTCTTTGGGTTAAATTCATTCACCCAATAAGATTCTATTCTATCTCATGGCCAACAATTCATCTTTCACAACGAAAAAGATTATTACTAACAAATAGTAATAATAATCATTTGTCCCTGGCGAATGACCCGTGGCCACATTCTTTTCCATAATCCATGCAATGCCAGTAAAAGGACATCATTTACTCTTTAATCGAGTTATAAGCTCCACTATTATAAGTAAAGTCATGTCATACATAAGTCATATACCCAACGAACCAACTTTTGGCTTTGATACCAGTTGAGCCTAGACTTTCCATATATCAAATTATATGAGTTACATGCACATAATCAGTCACTTACTCAAGATTAAGATAAGTCACACTATGAATGTCACAAGTGAATAAACTGATCCATAATAAATTTAACTTGGGCCCTGTTAGATATATTGCAAATTCAAACAATCACCCCTATGTCTCCATCCTTTTAGGAATCATCCGCTCCAATACCTAAGATAAGGTATCTGTAACAACCCGTTTTCACTAAAATTGGAACAGTGGTTTCGAGACAACAAATCTGAGTCTGGAAGAAAAAAATTATTTTAATGTTATTTTATAGTCTATAGTATGATAGGAATATCATATAAAAATTTCATTAATAAATTTTACCTATTACATGTCTAATTTGATAAAAAGGGCTAAATTGAAAAATGTGCAAAATTTCCTAATTATAAGAATTAAGTGATTAAATGGCTTGATTAATGTAATAGCCCGATTCTGGGCCTAGTCAGAACACTGGTTTCGGGACCACAAATCTGACGAGGGAAAATATTATTATTATATTTTTATGGTCTACAATTTCACAAAAAAATTTTGTAAAAATTTCGTTCGAAAATTTCGACGTTTGGGCACTCAATTTAGTCAAAAGGACTAAATTGTAAAAAGTGCAAAAGTTAAGTTCTACATGTTAGAAGTGTCCAATTGTTATGAAATTTTAAATTGGGAGTCCTTATGTGGTAATTAGACCATCAATTAATTGATGGACAAAAATGGGCATAGAATTAGTGAAATAGATTTTTTTTAAGTAAGGGCATTTTAGTCATTTGGTAAATAAATAGAATTAAATGGGAAAAAGATGGCAAAATATGCTCATCTTCTCCATGGTGAACGAAATCAGCAAGGGGGAAGCCATATTTAGGGTTTTCAAGCTTCCAAGCTCCATAGTAAGTGATTCCAAGCCCCGTTTTTAATGTTCTTTACGTTTTTGGAGTCCCGGTAACTTGATTTAGCTTATTCTAGCAATAATTTAACTAGGGTTCATATTCGGTAAAATATCCATAGGTGAAATGTGTTTATTTTACTGTTTTATGGTAGAATATGAAGCTAGAAATTATGTTAAACAACTTTTGCTAAGTGATTTTAAGTAAAAATGAGTAAATTGACATAATCGGTAAAAATATTTAATGTTCATAAGTGTATGTTAGAGTAAGAATTTGATGTTGCCATAGAAGGGAAAAGTGTTCAGCATGCTGTAAAACATAACAATAAGGAGTGAAATTTAATTTTTCGATTTTTGGGGACAAAAATGTAAATATTGAAAAGTTTGGGGACAAAATCGTAATTTTGTAAAAAGTTAAGTCGAGGACTGTTTTAATAAATGTGAATGTTAAACAAGCTCAATTTGCTGTTATAGATCAAGAAAGATGAGAAGTCAATCTTAATCGAGGAAAAGAAAAGGTTGGGGATTAAATTGCAAAATCTCTACATTTTGTATCGAGGTAAGTTGTATGTAATTAATACATTATTATAATTATTTTTGTTATATTTCGTGACAATATATGCGAAAGGGGTTGAATATGAAATAGTTATATTAAAGTTAGGAATTTGAAATTGATAGTTGATTTGTTTAAAATCAGCTTGGTTTATGGATATACCAACTGCAAGTAGTGGTTGAAGTGATTCAAATCACATTATTAAATTGGTTATGGATTTGAGTGGAAAGATTGATATTATAATGTGTTATGGAGAAATTGTAAATTATTGGGAAGTAAGAATCTTTGTGGAACTGTTGGAATGGTAAAGATTTGAATAAGGTATCGATGAACACGTGTGTAGTACTGTGTAAAGGCTACTACGTGTATCGATAAATAATGGTCACATGTGTAGTACTAAGTGAAGGCTACTATGTGTACCGAAAAGTTTTGGTCACGTGTGTAGTACTGTGTGAAGGCTACTACGTGTACCGATAAATGATGAACACGTGTAGTACTAAGTGATGGCTACTATGTGTACCAAAAAGATTTGGTCACGTGTGTAGTACTATGTGAAGGCTACTATGTGAATCGTAAAATTTGATCACGTGTGTAGTACTATGTGACGGCTACTTCGTGAACCGTAAAACTTGATCACGTGTGTAGTACTATATGAAGGCTACTAAGTGTATCGAATGATAAAAGTAACATGCGCAGTACTGTGTGAAAAACCCCAAATATTTGTTGTTATACCGACATGTTCAACGAGATATGAGTATGTGATTGGAACGTGATAAGTTACGAAAGAGTGACTGAAGTGATGAAGTCTTGTATTGTGTTATAAAATAAATGGTTAAAGTGCTATGTGAATGAGGGATGTTGGAATAGAATAGATTTGGACAGTGACAGTGATGTTAGTTTGAAAAATCACCAAAAATTATATAAATTTAGTTAGTGAATGAATAAGACATGAAATTAAATCTTAATGAGTCTACTTTCACATAAAATAGAAAGAATGGCCAAAGGAGTTATATATTTTGAGATATTAGAATTTTAGTGGGACAAGGTCTGAATGATTTTGAAATCCTCTGTTCTGAATTTGGAAAATCACTAAAAATTGTAAAAAAATAATTATATTTTTAAATTTCTTATTGAGTCCATTTCTAAAAGAAATAAGTGGGAACATCATTTTAATTCTGTACTAAGAGATAACTGACTTTTAGTGAAGAGAGGTCAGAAGTGTCAAGCAGTGAAACAAGGGAAACTTTAGAGAATAAACTGTACTAATTGGCTAAACCAAAAATTCTGAAAATTTTATGGTAAGAAGATATATGAGTCTAGTTTTAGGGAAAACTTATGGATCTTAATTTAGAGTTCTGTAGCTCCGAATAAAAATAATTTAGTTACTATAGCACAGAAAAATAGTTTGCTGGAATT
The DNA here is from genome assembly GCF_025698545.1 of Gossypium raimondii. Classification (NCBI taxonomy): domain Eukaryota; kingdom Viridiplantae; phylum Streptophyta; class Magnoliopsida; order Malvales; family Malvaceae; genus Gossypium; species Gossypium raimondii. The sequence continues at coordinate 53,331,666 of NC_068572.1, forward strand.
TGAATAAACAATAGATTTATGTGTGATAAAAATTATATTTTATATGGTATCATGCTAGAAATTTATTTATCAATTACATACATACTTACTAAGCCATATGCTTACTTCTCTTTATTTTCCCTTGTTTTATAGTGATATCAATCAACTCCGAAATTGGACGAGGTCAGAACATCATCCACACTATCATCCTCATCTTTTGGGTATTTTGCAACCAATACTTTCAAAATATGGCATGTATAGATGACTTAATGTGATGTGGTATAAATGTATATGTATAACTAAAAATACTATTTGGTTTAAAATGTAGGTGTATATTAATTGATAAATTGTTTTCTTTAAACTATTAACAAAGTAGTTTAGAATGTTGTGGATGGATAAATTGTGTCTGATCATATAATTGTATTTGGTTGAAATATTGAAATTGCTTGAAATTGTGTTTCGAAAATTTGCAGGAGGAATTGAATGTTTATGAAAAGAAATTATGTCAAAATTTTTGTAAAAAAAAATTTCAGATCGTTTGATAACACTTCTTACTTTGTTACGATGATGAATACGGGTAAGAGGTGTTACAATTAACAAATGAGGGAGGACTTAATGAATAATTATGCCTAAATTTATGGATGAGGCGGCATAAGTAAGAAAAAAATAAAAAATAATTCAGTAATGGCAAAATAGTAAATAAATTAAAATTAAAAACAAACAAATTGGAATTAAAAGATTTTCTAGACATTTCTTCATAAAATTCGGCCAAGAACAGCCACAGGAGAAATGGTTTAAGTTGGTCCTTCATATTTTGGCTTCATGTGAGTTCAATTCTTACCCGTTTCTTGTAATTTTTATGTTTTTGAGATTGTTACAATTACGGCCAACTACATATTACCTTAGTTTTTTATTTTATTGAAAATTTTGGAAGTTTTTGTTGATGAGTTTATATGATTTTAGTTATTCAATGATGAATTTGAGATGTTTATGGATATTTAAAAGTATTTTGTAAAGTGAATTTTGATGAAATTGTAATTTAGGGACTAAATTGTAAAGATGGAAACTTCATGGAAAATTCTAAATTTTATGAAATACATGGGCTGCTATTGTTATAAATGAAATTTGGCTAGGCTTGGAATAAGAATTAAATTGTATGAACTTCATTTTCCAAGCCTAGGGGCAAAATCATAATTAATTAAAAGTATAGGGGCAAAAATAGTAATTTTTCCAAAAATGTGTATTGGAATGAAATGAATATGAATTTTATTAAATTGAACTAAATTCATTCCAATAGATTCAGATAAACTTGATACGGTGTTAGATCGAGGAAAAGCAAAATTGTCGGATTAATAGCTTTTGCGTACACGAACACTTGTTGAGGTAAGTTCGTGTAACTAAATTGTATATTTATATGTTTTTAATTGAATATTATTGTATGAAATTTGTATAAATTACCATGTGTATTTATGGATCACATATTTGAATATATCTGATAAGTACTAAGTCCCGTTGAACCTAAGAAATTCGATGGATACAAATGACAATGTCATTAAGGGTTCGCGATTGGTTGTGGTCCTGCATGTGTTGCACACACACCAAAGCTCGCTATAATGTCCCATTATTTAGCTCTTTTGAGCATCCCGTTATATGGCTCTCACGAGCTTCCAAATAGTTGGCTCTCTTGAGCTTCCCGTTATATGGCTCACATGAGCATCCTGTTCCATAGCTCGGAAGAGCTTCCCGTTTATATGCTCGCATGAGCATACCTGTATATGAATTGATGGATTATGGATTTGCACACTTCATGTGTACTACCCGTGTATCCAACGATATTTTAAATGATTCAATGGGAAAAGTTTAGATATGAGACAATCTGGATTCAAGACGAATTATTACAGAAATATAATTGAAATACATAGATACGGTTGTACTTATTACAATGACACATGATAAGGAAAGTGTATGAATATAGAAATTTGATTACTGTGAGCTCATACATGTTTTTGATATTCATATGAAATACATGACTAATATGATTGTTGAGGATATGTGTTTAGGCTTTTGGCCAAGTTGTTTGGAATATGTAGTAACAGCCCGGTTTTAGCTAAATAAAAACAGTAGTTTTGAAACAACAAATCTGAGGTCGTAAAATTATTTTAATATTATTTTTGGTATTTACAGCATGTTATTTGATATGTGTGAAAATTTCGTGATTGAATTTTACCGATTGGTTAGTTAATTTGATAAAAGGACTTAATCGCGTAAAATACAAAAGTTGCATACTATTTGTTTAAAGTGCTCAATTGCTATGATTAATTAAATTAAAGTCCTTATAATAATAATAGACCATTGGTAGTTTTAATGGACATTAATGGACATGCATTATAAACTTTTTATGTTTATTCATTAAGGGTAAATAGGTAAATTGAATATTATTATGTAATAGATAAAACAAAACATGAAAAAAAATATCATTCATGTTTATCTTTTAGTTGGCTGAATGTTGAAGAAGAGAAAGCCATTAACAAGCTTGCTAAGGTTCAGCCACTTCTAAGCTCAATTGTAAGTCTGTTTTTATTCCGTTTTTGATGATTTTTACGTTTTTGAGATCGTTGCTTCGTATACTAGCTAGCCCATGTCTTAATTTTTGAAATTTTTGATGATTTTGTGAATTCTATTGATGAATATTCAATATTTTTTGTTGTTTGATGATGAAAAATAAATATTTGTTGATAAATTATTATATTTTATTAAGTGAATTTTGATAAAAATGCTAATTAGGGATTAAATTGAGAAATGTGTAAATTGAGTGGTTGAAATGTGAAATAAATGCAATTTTTGGACTGTTAGGGACCTCTAATAATATTCGGCTAAGCATGGGCGTATTGAAATTTTGTGTAATTTGTGATTTTGTGAAATAAGGACTAAATTGTAAAAATGTGAAACTTTGGGGGCAAAAGTGTAAATGTGCCCAAATATGTGTTTTGGATTAAATTGAATAAAGTAGTGATTTAATAAGCTGAATTTGATATTATATAGATCAAGAAAAGCGGAATTCGGACCTAAATTAGAGGAAAACTAAAATTATTGACTAAACGACTCGATTCGCCGTTTTAGCATCCCAGGTAAGTTCGTACGCGATAAATATTGTTAAAATTATGCTTTTAATGATTTGATATTGCATAAATTGTGTACACAAGAATACGATCATGTTTAACGATAAATCGGCTATGTTTATCACTTAGTATGAAATTCAAGATAGCTTTGGTTATTAATGGCACTTAGTGTGTGATTTGGAATAGCTTTGGCTATATATGGCACTTAGTGTGCGAAATTATAATAGCTTCGGCTATGTAAGGCACTTAGTGTACAGAATTATAATAGCTTCGGCTAGGTAAGGCACTTAGTGTGCAGAATTATAATAGCTTTAGCTATATGATTGGCAATTAGTGTGTGAAACATTGATTGTTTGATAATGTTACGAGAAGATTTAAGTTTGTTATGAATTTGTACAGGTATGTACAAGTAAGTATGAAGTTCAAATAGAAAAGGTTAAGATTTTGCTCATAAGTATGTGAATAAGCTTATGGAAGGTTTGATATTATCATGAGTTCTACATTAAATTGTTGAAATTGCTGATTATGTTTTATGAATTGTTGAGTATATTTAGTGCGAACTTACTAAGCTTTGTAGCTTATCCTATTTGATTTTCCTGTGTTTTATAGATTTTGAAAGCTTGCGCGAGTTCGGGAATCATTTAGGAACATCGTCACACTACCAATCACTATTTCAGTACTTTATAAGTTGGTACTTTTGACTTATGACATGTATAGACTAGTTTTAAAATGGTACATTTTAATTTGTGTATATAAAGCCATGTGAAAATGGCTTGAAAATACTGTTAATGTTTGTGAATATTATGCTTTGTATTGAGCTCATTTTGGAAGTATGCTATATAGTATATAATTGTGTGATATTAAGGATGTCTAAGTATGTTTGTTGATTTTCTTCATAAGGTTCAGATATGGATATTACGTTATGCTCGAATGTGTTTAAATGATTGTTTATAATTGTCTTAATGGTGACTGGTTGATGCTGCCCAATTGTGCTACAAATATGTGTCAAAGATATTAAAATGTGATTCTTTCGCATGTTACTATGATATTCAAATGCGGCTATTTTTACATGTATTAATGCTGTCCATTTTGAGCATATTAATGCTGTCCAAGTTTGAGGTATAAAGGCTGTCCAAAACAGGGTAGGTTATCTACGTTTGTATTATGTTGCATAGTTAGTAATTTATTAATGAAATATATATATACAAATAGATGTTTCGATATATGCTCGGTATATGATATGTAACGATAAATGTTTGAAAGATGTTTTAAGTATTTGATTGACATAAAATTTTGATTAGATAAATATTAATGAAAGGGTTGAAATTCAAAGCATGAGTTGAAAATGTAATTTTATTAGTAAAGTATGATTGATATTTGGTGTGGCTTGTGAATGACCTATGTTTTGACATATAAACTGTTTTGATCATTAGGTGAGATAAATTAGGGTTTAAATATATATACATACACATGACGCATATTTATATTCAGTTATGGTACTTGGTTCATTTTGTTAAGTATGAGATTATGATATTTAGTAATGTCTCGTAACTCTAATCCGGTAACGGATTTAGGGGTGTTACATATGTTTTGTATGCTTACCTTATATGTAAAATAATGGTAAGTTAAATTTCATGTTATACGAACTTACTAAGCATTAAATGCTTACTCTATTTTATAGTAATTCAGAAGCTTGTTGGGTTGGAAGCTTGGTGGAGATATCTCACACTATCCATCAGCTCATTTCATTATATATATATATAACAAACTAAATTTTGGTTATAATGACAGATATAGGCTAAATTTGGCCAATGATGGCATTTATGTGTTTGGTTGAAATTAGCCATTGGTATGGCTTGTGATTGGTACATTTTGATATGTATATATAAGGCCTTAACATGTTTGATGTGTGTTTGAAATGAATGAATAATGGAAATAACATAGGTATATTGATGAGTGGTTTGAGATAGTATAATGAGTAAACTATGCATATAGTTATTTTGGTAAGTTTGGATTATTGAACATATGTGATGATATGTTATGTATTAAGCTTGATTGTGGCTTGGAAAATGACCTATTTTCGTCCACATGGGAAGAGACACAGGCGTGTGTCCCCTGCACCTTGGAAAAATTTTGATGTTTTCTAAAAAAAATTCTAAGCACCTGGTTTAGTCCCGACTTATTTCTAATGCGTATTTTGGGCCTCGAGGGCTCATATAAGGGACAATATGATTGATTATGATTGATTTTTTATATGAATGTTAAATGTTATGAACTGTCTATATTTGATCTGTAAATCTCGATAATAGTCTGTAACCCTGTTTCAGCAACGAATATGGGTTAGGGGTGTTACATTTATTGGTATCAAAGCCACGATTTAGTCGATTCTCAGACTAACATAGCGTATATGAGTCTAGCTATACATGTTATTATATAACCTGTGATAGTGTGATATCTCCTGACCATTTTAAAACATATTTTTCAGATAGCAATGTCATTCAACCGAGCTAATTCTGAAGAAGTTGAAAGTAATGCTCAAGCTTCTGTGCAAAGAGCAGCCTCAAGTAGTAGAAGGCTCGTATCTGAGGGCCGAGGAGGAGAGGCTAAAGAAGCCTTCTTCCAAATGATGAATGAATGGTTTATTGAATTTGCAAGAACAAATCTAGTTGTGCAACAACCTCCACCCCCTCCTGCTTCTCAATCAGTTCCCGATATGCCTCAAGGTACAAAACTTATTAGAACTGGTAAACCTCCTGTTGATAAAATACGTAAGTATGGGGCAGAAGAATTCAAAGCTACCGCTGAAGATGATCCTAAAATAGCTGAATTCTGGTTGGAAAACACTAACAAATTTTTTGCGAACTATCTTGTACATTAGCTGAATGTCTAAAATGTGCGGTGTCCCTGTTAAAATATTCTTCTTACCAATGGTGGAACACACTAATTTTTTTTTGTACTGAAAGAAAGGGTTACTTGGAAATTCATTCAAACTGAGTTGAGAAAAAATACATCAGCCAGAGGTTCCTTTATCAGGAACGTAAAGAATTTGTTGAGCTTAAATAGGGGCATATGACAGTATCTGAATATGAACGGGAATTTGTCCAACTGAGTAAATATGCTAGAGAATGTATCCCGACTGAAATCGTAATGTGTGAGCTATTTGAAGAGGGTTTAAACGAAGATATAAAACTGTTAGTTGGGATTCTTGAATTAAAAGAATTCGTTGTACTGGTTGATCGATCCCATAAAGCTAAATAGCTGAATAAAGAAAAAAGACAAGCTGAGATGGAAGCCAGAACTTTAAGTAAAAGCTTTACGGGAAAGTCATACCAGTCAACCTCGAAGAAATCAAAGAAGTATCATGACCGTTCTACTACCTCTGCGAGGTACTCTGGGAGAGATAGAAGTATTCAACGCTCTAGTCCAAAATCTCAGGCTACATCTGTAGCGAGTGCGGGTAGTGTCAGAAACACCAAACCCAGATGCAAGCACTGTAATAAACTACATTTTGATGAGTGTCGTATGAAAAGCGGAGCTTGTTTTAGATGTGGTTCCTTTGACCACTATCTTAGAGATTGCTTGGAAAAGCCTGAAAAAGATGTTATTCAAACTTCAAGGCCGAGCAACCCCGCTACAAGAGGTAGACCACCCCGAAATCCTGGTAATGTAAGCGGTAGCTAAGGTACGACAAAAGATTTAACCGTAAGATCTGAAACCCGAGCACCAGCCAGAACTTATGCTATTCGTGCACATGAGGATGCCTCTGCACCAAATGTTATCACTAGTATTTTTTCTCTTATTGATACTCATATAATTACTTTAATTGATCTCGGTTCAACTCATTCATATATTTTCACGAATTTAGTGTTTAATAAAAATTTACCTATCAAGTCCATTGAATTCATGGTTAAAGTATCGAACCCCCTAAGCCAATATCTGATGGTTAATAAAATTTGCAAGAATTGTCCGCTAGTGATACGAGGTTACTGTTTCCCGGCTGATTTGATGCTATTACCATTTGATGAATTTGATGTGATTCTAGGTATGGATTGTTTAACTCAGCTTGATGTCGTGGTAATATAAACAGAAGTGTATTATGTTGAAATGCCAGAATGGTGAAATGCTTTGTATTGAATCAGATAAAATGAACGGGCTGTCTAATGTAATATCAGCCATGTCAGCACAGAAATATATCAGAAAAGGTTATGATGCTTACATTACTTATGTGTTGGATACTAAAGTGTCTGAATCAAAGATTAAATCAATGTCAGTTGTTTGTGAGTATCCTGATGTGTTTCCAGAGGAATTACCTGGATTACCACTAGTCAAAAAAGTTGAATTTTCTATAGACCTTATTTCGGGGAAAATACCAATATCTATAGCACCATGCAGAATGACTCCTACAAAGTTAAAAGAGTTGAAAGCACAATTGCAACAACTGACTGACAAAGGTTTTGCTCGACCCAGTTTCTCACCTTGGGGTGCACCGGTTCTGTTTGTTAAGAAAAAAAATGGATCGTTGAGATTTTGCATTGACTACAATCAGTTCAACAAAGTTACCATCAAGAATAAGTATCCACTGCCCCGCATTGTTGACTTATTTAATCAGTTAAAAGGTGCCACAGTGTTTTCGAAAATTGATCTTCGTTCTGGTTATTATCAGTTACGAGTGAAAGAATCAGATGTGCCAAAAATAGCCTTCAGAACCAGGTACGGGCATTATGAATTCCTTGTGATGCTGTTTGGTTTAACTAACGCACGTGAGGTATTTATGGATTTGATGAATACAATTTTTAGACTGTATTTGGATAGATTTGTTGTGGTATTCATTGATGATATCCTGGTATATTCCTGAGATGAGCTAAGCATGACGAACATCTAAGAATTGTACTACAAACTTTGCAAGAAAAACAATTGTATGCTAAATTTAGCAAATGTGAGTTTTGGCTTCGGGAAGTTGGTTTTCTAGAACATATAGTATCGGCTGAAGGTATAACAGTTGATCCGAATAAAATATCAACTATTGTTAATTAGAAACCACCGAAAAATGTAACTGAAGTCAGAAGTTTTTTAGGATTAGCTGGTTATTATCGGAGATTTGTAAAAGGGTTCTCGATTATAGCTTCACCAATGACACGATTATTACAGAAAGATGTGAAATTTGAATGGTCTGATAAATTTCAGTAAAGTTTTGACCGGTTGAAAGCTCTATTGACTGAAGCACCAGTTCTGGTTCAGCCTGAATCAGGTAAAGAATTTGTGATTTACAGTGATGCATCATTGAACGGTTTAGGTTGTGTTTTGATAGAAGAAGGTAAAGTAATAGCCTATGTTTCTAGACAATTAAAGCTACATGAAAAGAATTACTCGATACATGACTTAAAAGTGGCAACCATTGTCTTTGCGCTAAAAATTTGACGACACTACTTGTTCGGTGAAAAGTGTCATATATTCTCCGATCATAAAAGCTTAAAGTATCTGATGTCGCAAAAATATTTGAATCTAAGACAACGTAGATGGCTTGAACTATTGAAAGATTATGATTTGGTTATTGACTATTATTTGGGAAAACCAAATTTGGTCGTAGATGCTTTGAGTAGAAAGTCTTTGTTTGCCTTGCAAGCAATGAATACCCGATTGTCATTGTCTGATGATGGCTCAATTTTAGCCGAGTTAAAAGTTAAACCGATGTTTCTACAATAGATCTACGAAGCTCAGAAAAATGATAATGAGTTGCAAGCTAAAAGGGTGCAGTGTGAGTCGATTTCTGATTTAGAATTTCAAATAGGACCCGATGATTGTCTGTTATTTAGAGGCAGAGTTTGTGTACCGAAGAATTCAAATCTTGTACAGAAAATTTTGCACGAAGCTCATAATGGTACTATGTTTCTTCATCCGAGGAGTAATAAAATGTACAATAATTTGAAACAGTTGTACTGGTGGCTGGGAATGAAACGTAATATTTTTGAATTCGTGTCTAGATGTTTGATATGTCAGCAAGTTAAAGTTAAACATCAGGTATCTTCAGGATTGTTACAGCCAGTTACAATACCAGAATGGAAATGAGATAGTGTTATAATGGATTTTATATCGGGATTACCCCTATCTCAGAAAAAGAAAGATGTCGTATGGGTAATCGTCGATCGTTTGACGAAGTCTGCACACTTTATTCTGGTACGCATGGATTTCTCCCTAGACTGATTAGAAGAATTATATGTTTCAGAAATTGTCAGACTACATGGAGTCCCAGTTTCTATTATTTTAGATAGAGATCCGTGTTTCACATCCTGATTCCGGAACAAGTTACAAGAAGATCTAGGTACGCAATTACATTTTATTACTGCATTTCATCCTCAAACTGATGGTCAATCTGAGCATGTGATTCAGATTCTTGAAGATATGCTTCGATGCTGTGTTTTAGAATTCGAAGGCAATTGGGAAAAATATTTGTCGTTAGTCGAATTTGCATATAATAATAGTTATCAGTTAAGCATAAAGATGGCACCGTATGAAGCTCTGTATGGTCGTAAATGTAGAACCCCATTGTATTGGACTGAGCTTAGTGAGAAAAAGATACATGGAGTTGATTTGATCCGCGAGACTGAAGAAAAAGTGAAAGTGATCCGAGACAGCTTAAAAGTAGCTTCTGATGTCAGAAATCCTATACAGATCTTAAACGCAAAGAGATAGAATTTCAAGTTAGTGACAAAGTATTTTTGAAAGTTTCACCTTGGAAGAAAGTTTTTCGGTTTGGCCGTAAAGGAAAACTAAGTCCGCGATTTATCTGGCCGTATGAGATTATTGAAAGAATCAGACCTGTTGCATACCGATTAGCTTTACTGCCAAAACTTGACAAAACTCACAATGTAATATCAGAACCTCATTACTAGTAAGATTTTCAAGGACGAAAATTTCTTAAGGGAGAGAGTTGTAACAGCTCGTTTTCAGTGAAATCGAAACAGTAGTTTCGGGACCATAAATCTGAGTCCAAAAGAAAAAAACTTATTTTAATATTATTTTATAGTCTATAGTATGATAGGAATATCATATGAAAATTTCGTTAAGAAATTTTATCGATTACATGTCTAATTTGATAAAAAGGACTACATTGAAAAAATGAAAAACTTACTAATTATAAGAATTAAGTGATTAAATGGCTTGATTAATAAATGAGAGAGGACTTAAGGAATAATTATGCCTAAATTGATGGATGAGGTGGCATAAGTAAAAATATTAATAAAATAAAGCCATTAATGGCAAAATAGTAAATAAATTGAAATTAAAAACAAACAAATTGGAATTAAAAGATTTTCTAGACATTTCTTCATAAAATTTGACCAAGAACAGCCACAGGAGAAAGGGTTTAAGCTGGTCCTTCATATTTTGGCTTCATGTGAGTTCAATTCTTACTCATTTCTTGTAATTTTATGTTTTTGAGATTGTTACAATTAGGTCCAACTACATCTTACCTTAGTTTTTGATTTTATTGAAAATTTTTGAAGTTCCTATTGATGAGTTTATATGATTTTAGTTATTAAATGATGAATTTGAAATGTTGATGGATATTTAAAAGTATTTTGTAAAGTGAATTTTAATGAAATTGTGATTTAGGGACTAAATTGTAAAGATGGAAAATTCATGGAAAAATCCTACATTTTATGAAATACATGGGCTTCTATTGTTATATATGAAATTCGGCTAGGCTTGGAATAAGGATTAAATTGTATGAATTTTATTAAAAGTATAGGGGCAAAATAGTAATTTTGCCAAATATGTCTATTAGACTGAATTAAATGTGAATTGTATTAAATTGAGCTAAATTCATTCGTATAGATCCGGGTAAACCTGATACGGTGTTAGATCGAGGAAAAGAGAAAGTGTAGGATTAATAGCTTGTTGAGGTAAGTTCGTGTAACTAAATTGTATATTTATATGTTTTTAATTGCATATTATTTTATGAAATTTGTATAAATTACCATGTGTATTTATGGATCACATATCCAAATATATTTGATAAGTACTAAGTCCCGTTGAACCTAAAAAAATTGATGGATACAAATGACAATGTCATTAAGGGTTCCCGATTGGTTGTGGTTCTGCATGTGTTGCGAACACACCACAGCTCACAAGAGCATCCCATTATTTAGCTCTTATGAGCATTCTGTTGTATGGCTCTCACGAGCTTTCCGATAATTGGCTCTCACGAGCTTCCCAATAATTGGCTCTCTTGAGCTTCCCGTTATATGGCTCACATGAGCTTCATGTTCCATGGCTCGAAAGAGCTTCTCGTTTATATGCTTGCATGAGCATACCTATATATGAATTGTCAGATTACAGATTTGTACACTTCATGTGTACTACCTGTGTATCCAACAATATTTTAAATGGTTCAACGTGAAAAGTTCTTATATAAGACAATCTGGATTTGTGACGAATTATTACAGAAATATAATTGAAATACATGGATATGGTTGTACTTATTACATGGATATGGTTGTACTTATTACAAGGACACATGATAAAGAAAGTGTATGAATATAGAAATTTGATTATTGTGAGCTCATACATGTTTCTGATATTCATATGAAATACATGACTAACATGATTTTTTAGGATATGTGTTTAGGCTTTTGGCCAAGTTGTTTGGAATATATTTTGTATGCTTACCTTATATGTAAAATAATGGTAACTTAAATTCCATATTATACGAACTTGTTAAGCATTAAATGCTTACTCTGTTTTATTTTCCCTGTTTTATAGTAATTCGGAAGCTCGTTGGGTTGGAAGCTTGGCAGAGATATCTCACACTATCCATCAGCTCATTTCGATATATATATATAACAAACTAAAATTTGGTTATAATGGCATGTATAGGCTAAATTTGGCCAATGATGACATGTATGTGTTTGGTTGAAATTAGTCATTGGTATGGCTTGTGATTGGTACATTTTGATATGTATATATAAGAACTTAACATGTTTGATGTGTGTTTGAAATGAATGAATGATGGAAATCACATAGGTATATTGATGAGTAGTTTGAGATAGTATAATTAGTAAAATATGCATATATGTGTGTATGGTTATTTTGGTAAGTTTGAATTATTGAACATATGTGATGATATGTTATGTATTAAGCTTGATTGTGGCTTGGAAAATGACCTATTTTCGTTCACACGGGAAGAGACACGCGCGTGTGTCCCTTGTACCTTGGAAAAATTTTGATGTTTTCTAAAAAGAATTTTGAGCACCCGGTTTAGTCCCAACTTATATCTAATGCGTATTTTGGGCCTCGAGGGCTCGTATAAGGGACACTATGATTGATTATGTTGATTTCTGATATGAATGTTAAATGTTATGAACTGTCTATATTTGATTTGTATATTTCGGTAATGCTCCGTAACCTTATTTCGGCGACGAATATGGGTTTGGGGTGTTACAGTATCTCCTTAATTGGACTTAATAGACAACATATTGCTCCTTTGAATGAATTATTTAATTTTGATTTCTCAAATTACGGATCATTTAGATAAACCTTAGATAACAAGTGAGTTAATATTTGCTTTGTTTATTTTCCTTTTTACACAAAAACCAGTGAGGATAATTATAAAAACATATTATAATTTAACTATGAAATTTTATTAACCAATTTGCTTGAAAAATTACAAACATAAATAACGAAATAACTACACTAAGAGCAAAAAAATCCCAAAATCCCAAAATGTTGCTACTAGAAATCAATGTACTTTTCCAAGCTCGATCAGTTGAGCACTTCTGAGTTAGGCTTTAATTTCCTCCATGTTCTCTCTGTCTGTGTTATAAGCAACATTTTCATCCCTAGTTCTTGCTATTGCGTCCACAATGGATGTCTAAAGCCTCTTCCTTCATCATGGGTGGGATGAGTTATAGCTTTTTGGCCTCGAGTGCTCTAATTGCTTTGGCTTCTTCTTCCACATGTGGGTGGAGAGGGTAGTTCTGTGTACCTAGAGTGTATGAGATTGAGCCCAATTTCTTATGGCCTAAAATTTTTTTTTTTTGGATTATGCTTGTTGAAAAATATGAAATTTGCAATTTGGTGTTAGAGGGAGTGCCCAATCCCTTAGCCATTAAATATGTATGAAAACGGTTTCCATATTAAGGTGTTGGGAATTTGTTGAATCTTATTTTTGGCTTATGTTGATTACATAGCGAATATCTAATCCAGTATGGAATATCATATTGCTTAAGAATTCAAATATTGATGATTGGTTCAAAATTTCCCAAAGCACTCCCTTAGATCTTGGACTTCGACTTGGATTATAATTCTATTAGATGAGCTACCAAGAGGCCATATTTACTTTATGTGTTATTATAATGTATTATTATGGTATTGTTGTTTCAATGGGATTGTGTTAGATTTTTATTTGTAAGCAGGTCTAGAATTTAAAGTCTATATATTTGGAAGACTTGCCTAGATAAATGTACTGAGAGTTTTGCACTTAATCTGTTCTTCTGAGGATAAATTTTAAAAGTGTTATATTGATAGTAAAACCTTGTCATTATAGATTTACTTACTATGTTCACGAGGGGTGAAAACAGTGATAAAAGTATTGTATCTTCAAAGTGCAAGGTTTAGGGAAATTATTATGATGTGTGTGATTAAATATATGTTCACTTTGTAATTATTGAAGAGAGTATATATTTCTCACTAAATTAGGTTCCGCAGATATAGAGAAGTAGAATTATATAATCAACTTCTTGTGTCTTGTGTGCTTACTGTTTTGCATTTAGTACCTTAAGGAATACACCATTTCAAGCACCACTTCAATTGTGAAAATTAGTTCTTAGCAACGAATAAGTTATTTCAATACTATTTGAGCTAGGTTTTGCTGTAATTCTTTTCTCTCTTGAATGAGGTTTTTCCAAAAAGAAAAAAAAAATTAATAATATATCAAGTAAATTGATAACTCTAATCGCAAAAATTACTACTACAATTAGGGTACACGTTAACGTGGTGATGACGAAATGGGTGATGGAATGGTTGAGTAAGAGTGCAATGAGGGAGAGTGGGGTTGTGTAGGAAAATGGGAAGAATTTTTCTATTTCTTTTCCTTTTTTCCTTTTGGAATTGCTTGGATGTTAGCCATATGATGTCTTTGGGTCATCCATCATCCACTCTCCCCATCTCTCACTGTTTTTCTTCTGTATCTACTCACAGCAGAACACCCTATTTTAGTTCCAACATCGCTTTCATAACGCGCTGGTGGACCCTGGAATATCTCTCCCCTTATCTCTCTACAAATCCTGCATTTTATATAAACATATATATTACTTGGTAAATTGCATAATCTCCGATTTTGTGTGTGTATGTATGTATGTATGTATATATATATATATATATATATATATATATATATATATATAGATATCACCAGCTTTTGAAAGCTGCTCCAGGACTTTATATAAAGGTGGGTGTGGGGCTTTTGGGTCTTTACAGGTACAGAATTGGTGAGACTAATTACTTACTATTAGTGTAATTAGTTTGTGTTTAGTGGGACTAAGTTATGGGTAGGCAGCCTTGCTGTGACAAACTGGGTGTGAAAAAAGGGCCATGGACTGCCGAGGAAGACAAAAAACTCATTAACTTTATCCTCACCAATGGCCAGTGTTGCTGGCGTGCTGTTCCTAAGCTTGCCGGCCTCCGCCGCTGCGGTAAGAGCTGCCGCCTTCGGTGGACTAATTACCTTCGGCCTGACTTGAAGAGAGGCCTTCTTTCTGAGACCGAAGAACAGTTGGTTATTGACCTTCATGCCCGTCTTGGAAATAGGTTATTTAGACTCCCTTTTACGTGTTATTCTTTGTCCTGCATTACTCCATGCTCTCTTTTCTGAGATAGATTCCTGCATATATATATATATATATATATATATATATATATATATATATATATTCATCTTATTTTCAAGTTCTGGGTCATGGGGGTTGATGAAGAAGATATTCTGCATCAACTACAGAGAGATAGCTTATACTTCATGCATTTTGAAAAGATGCACCTAAAAATCATATCGTTAAAAGGGGAACATGTATATTTTTGGTAAAGTTAAACACTGGTTTATGGAGTTTCTGCAGCTCCTCGCTTGCTTGAAATCCAAATATTTGACATCTTTGCGACAGTCCTCTGTCCTCCTTGAAGGTTTGATTTGTTGATGAATTTGACGTTTCCAGGATTAAACTTAATATCAGTTATTTTTCTTTTCTTTTATCAGGTGGTCGAAGATTGCAGCCAGGTTGCCAGGCAGAACTGATAATGAGATCAAGAATCACTGGAACACCCATATCAAGAAAAAGCTTATTAAAATGGGAATCGATCCCGTTACTCACGAACCCTTGAACAAAGAAGCTAGGACCCAAGAAAGTTCATCCCATGCTCATCATTCTGCAGATAACCATACCACAGAAAACGATGGCATAGCCAATTCATCAGAGGATAATTCAAGTTCACCAACGGAGAATTGCTCTACTACTGACGACCCCAATTTGTTAGACGCTATTTGCAGCGATGAATCTTTATTGAATAGCTTATGGATGGACGAACCTCCCCTAGTGGATGTTTCATGGACCAGTATATCAGCAGGAGAAACCAACTGCAACCTCACAAGCTTACCGTCTTGGGAGGAGGACTGCGCATGGTTGCTGGATTGTCAGGATTTTGGTGCTAACGACTTCGGGTTCGATTACCTAAACGACATTGAATTGAACACGTTAGAGATGGGCGACAAATCGGTAGCCTGATGCACCGTAGTTGAAGGTTTGAGTAAAAAATTATCAAACCTAATTACTCAAAGCTTCAAGTTAGGTGCATGTGTTAACAAAAATATTAGTTGATTTGGGTCTCGTTCCTGTTTTTTCATAATACTAATGCTGGAAGGTCCAAGGTGATACCATTACCTATTTCAAAGTGATACCATTACCAACCCTCATAAATTTCTTGATGCCTTGCAAATATGGTAATCTTTCTTCTGTAAAATGACAGGGAAACGATTATTAAATGAAAAAAGAAGAAGAAGAAGATAGAGACACATTAGGCATGATAAAAAGTGTTGGTGGGTTTTGTGAACGTGAAACCTCTTGTATATATTTATTTATTATATATGAATAAAGTTATACAGATAAAAAGAACTGCTGCATTGTTGTAATTTAAGTTTTCTCAAGGAATCTGTAGCTAAATTATTTACGTTGCCCATCACAGATTAAAATTTTTTATTCATTTTCTCTCATGCTTTTAACCGAGGACATCTCAAGATCAATGAAGATTTGCGGCCAAATTACTTATACTCCAATTGTGATGTCAAAAGCATTTAGTTTTTAAAAAGAATGAATAAAGAAATCACTAGTTTGCTGCTGATGCTGGCTACAAGATATTACCACACTATGTTGCTGCAGTCTTTCCAAATGTGTGTCCTACATTCATGTCAGACACATATTTAAAGATACTAGTATTGAGATATAATCTTTCACAATCTTTTTATGTATGTAAAAAATTTAAATAACTGGACTCTATTATAGTATGATCTTGTGTAATTCGTGCAAATCATCAGTTAATAAGTGACTTGGTATCTATAATTTTTTGATATTTTTTACATCCATTTTACGATTTATGTTTGAGGTTCGTAAAAATTTTTCCATCTCTTGTTGGTGGCTTGGGAATCATAATTTAGGCAGGTAGAATAAGTTGATTTCAAAACATTCTCCATTAATATTCCATGCACTTTACACCTTGTCACCATTTATGGGGGGGAGCTGCAGAAAATTAAACAAAAATTATTTAAGCACTAATTGGGTTAATGCCACTTCTAAGCAATAACTTGATCATGCTAATTCTCTCAATCTTTTAGCCATTAGCTTTTATTCAAAGTGCTTCTAAATTATATGTTTCTAAAGCCAATTGTTATAGAATTCACTTTATAACCTAACACCGCCAATATTTTTTTCTTCAGCCAAAGGCCATGTTTTTCTGTTTTCCATATAATATAATACTTTAATTCAGTCTTTTCTTTTTCTTTAATATTGCTTCACCACAGCTGATACAGCTTTCCAGATTTTTATGAAGTTGAAATATTTGTCATTATAACTTTGCTGAATTAATTAACATTTGTTTTCTTGCAAGGGCAATGCTTGTGTCACATTGTACAACAATCCTTAGACAAGAAAATTAATTATTTAGCTCAAATAAATAATTCATCATGACTGCAATATTAGAATAGTGAAAAACAATACTAAACTTTTAACTTTTATAAGCCAAACACAAATAATATACAGAATTGACAATGTCTGCAAGATGATATGTCACCATGAGCTTGATGTACAAGATTTTGCAGTGACCAACAAGAAGCAAATCTTAACCAATGGAAATTTTTGAGTTTCTGATTAGACCTTTAGTTCAACACAAGTATCGTTGAGAATAAATAACACAAGTAATTCACATATCTTGTTATAACAAAATTTAAATTATTCCTGAAATGATTCTCCTAACAAGCAAAACTTCAGTTTATACAATATTGTAGCAAAAATTTGTCTTGTAAAAAAAACCAAGGAATTACTTAACAGAAACAACATGAAATGACTTGCAATTCCATTTATAAAGAGTAAGGGAGAAATGGTCGCTGGGAACAATTAACATGGATAAGTCTGGAAAAAGTTGAAGGAATTTGGGTAACCTGACCTGACCTCTCTAAGCTGTGAGAGTACAAAGTGGAGTGTTCAACCATTTGTGTATTTTGTGGTTAACTTTGAAATCAAATTGAGTCATTTTCTTTAAACATTACACCATTTTCTTTGTCAGATGTTATAATCGGTTTTGTGAGGTTTATATAAGGAAATGTGTCTCAATATTCTTCAAATAATATTCATATTGCCATCTGAAATGTAAAGTAAAAAAGCTATTGGGTACCACAGTGGTCTAATTATGCTACACTTTTATTGTTTGTATAGGGAAAAAAAAGGGGGTTGTGTAGATGGAGCATGCTGAGAAGAATACGGGTGGCATCTCAATAAAGCAAGAGTACTAGAATGTTTCAAACTCGGCATCATCAAAGGCATGTTTTCAACAACACTGTTGAGGTTGCAATCATGACTCTTCTCTTTTGGTCTTTCCCTAAGTAATGGAGAGTTGAGTTAGAAAGATTAGGGTTTGGGTCATGACTCATGAAACATAGGATTTCCAATTTGAGCTTATCTGATGAAACTTTAGAAGCAAGTTGCCTTCCAACATACACAAAATGTGCTATATACATGACTCCCAATTGAATACAAAATTCTTATTCATGAGTAAACGATAAGACAAGCTTCCCTTCAAATTAGTGGGGAGACAGATTAGAGAATGAAGGTTGAAAGGGTTTAGGGGAGGGATTGATTTGATTGGGCTCTTACAATGAATTCAGCCAGAGAAAACCAACCACATCCCCATTTTAACTAAATGGATCGTCTAAATGTCTAAATGAAAAATGAAAGCCCAACCAATACAGAAAACAACCTTGCTATAATTTTCCAATTTTTTCCACATAATGAAATTTAATAGTAATAATTCATGGTATATTAAAAGATTTTCACATTATAAAAATTTAGCATGGGATAAGGAAAAAATAAATTATTTGTGGAGGTAAAATTGCAACATAAATTATATAGCTTTTAATGGTATTTTGTAAGTTATATTTTCACAATAAGTCTTTCCAATTTGTTTATATTTAATAATTTAACTTACAATTTTATTCGCTAAAAATTTTAAAACCGTTTTAAAAAGTCTTTTAAATTTATCATTATTTCTATAAAATTAATACACTATTAAGATTGAAATAGATATTTAAAATATAAATAATGTTGTAATAAATTATTTAATGGTCACAATATTTTAAATTTAATTAACAATTTACATTCACTAATTAATAATTAAAATTGAGTTAGAAACTATATATAAATAGAATTCCTCGCAATTTACTCTTATAATATTTATATTTTAAAATAATTTCAAATATTGTTTATTCAAATTCGATCTAATATCAATTATCATGTTTTTAAGATTAAATATATATTATTATTGTAATAAGCTCAATTTACCCGGGCCCTTACAAAACAAAAAATAAGCAGTCCAAGTTCTTTACAAGCCCAATAACCCTAAACCTAGCCCAACTAGTAGCCCAAATTCCCCAAACCCTAGGGGCAGCCTCCAGTAACTCCAGCAGCGCATGACGCGGAGCAGAATCCTCCCTACGCGATTTAGCCTCAACGTCGTGTCGCACCCTTCCGTGGCCTCCATTCCCAGAGAAAATCGATCTAAATGACAGTGAGACGAGGAAATCACGGAATAAATAGTTTTTATTATTTGATTTTATTTTATTTTTGTGCTTCTTGGCTATAAAGCGCCGATTTTTAATCTGTAAAGAGAAAAAAAGAAATACTGAAAATACAGAGGAATTGGAAGGTGAATCGCGTCATTTTTTGATCTATTCTCTGTTTCTTTACTTTTGATTGTGTTTTACAAATAAAATTAGAAAAGGAGGAGGGTTTTACCTTTGAAGCTTCGCGTTGAAGCCCACACTGCTTCGCTCAAATCGGGAGCTGGCGAAGGGTTTGAGACCAAGCGCCTTTGAACAGCGAGCAAGCGGCGATTTAGGGCGAATGATGAAACCCTAGCAAAGGGTGTTCGCTTTCTTTTATTTCTTTTTCTTTTCTCCGCAAAAGTGGTTCTTAGGAAGAAAACTTTTAAATAATAGTGGTGAAAGCAGCACTGCTTTAGGTGGCCATGACCCTGCAGTGACTGACCGGAGGGAAGGATCTGCTGCTTCGGATTAAGGGAAATTTATAATTGGTCCTCCCTTTTGCAACGCTTCAATCAAACTGTTTTGTTTTTTAATTGAACCGCATATTTAATTTTTGTTTCAATTTGGCCCATCATTGCTTGACATTTTGGAAGCGAGGATAATTTCCTTTGGTCCTCCATTTGTTGTCGCGTATTCAAGTTAGTCCTGTCTTCAAATTTATTTCAAATCCGCCCCACTTTTTTTGTTTTAATTCAATTTAGTCCATTTTAGTTATTTTTATTATTATTTTTATGATATCATCATTATACCATTATTATTATTACATTATTTACTATCACTATTACTATTGTACTGTCTATACATATACATACGCATATTTTATATATAATATATTCATATTTTAACATAAATATTTTTTGAGTTTTTATAAATATGCATATATTTTATACATACATATTTTTTTATTTTCCTAATTTTTATATACTTTATATTTTATCTATATACATATACGTTTTATAACATATATACTTTCCGCATTTTATAATTTAAAATACACATACGTTTTTAATATTTTTATGTACATATTTGTTTTTATATATATACGCGTATCCATTTTTAAATATAATATAATTATTATTTTATTTTATATATTTGTATATATGTACATGTGAATATATATATATATATATTTTTGTAACGAATGTTTTTTTACATTTATATGTATAAATGTGTATATTTATTATTATTATTTTAAAATGCTCAAATATATACATTTTTTAACACGTGTTTATATATATATGTACGTTTATATCTTTCTTTGCACCATATATATTGTTATATAATTTTATAATCCAAAGTTTTATATGTAAATCACATGTATATCTTTAATCTTCATAATTTCTATGTATATACTATATACCTCCTTTTCTTTATTTATTTTGCTTGCTTTCTTCATTCGCTATTTAATTGTGTTTACATTTATATTTTTATTCATTTGATATTTTGCATGTCGAGATTATTATTATTTTAGTTTATTTATTTTATATTATTTATATGCCATTGTTGTATTTGTTATTATGACATTCATACATACAATATAACGTTACATCATATTTTATTCAAATTTAAAAATAGAAAATTTTCAAAATTGAGATAATGATCGTATTTAAGATTTTCAAGAAAATTGAGCCCTAACGTATTGGGTTCCGATTTTCTTCATTAAATCTAACAATCGAGCATTTCTCTTTAATCAAAAAAATAAGAACTCATTATTGGGAATTCAACACTTGTGTCCTAACGTATTGGGTGTGACGCATTGATTTCTCGAAATGAAGATTTTTTCTAAAAAATAATAAAGGAAATATTCCAAGTCTGGGATTCTGAAGGAATTGTGCCCTAACGTATTGGGCCACGATTTCTTAAATCTTGAATAAATGGATATTCTTTTAAATTTTTATTACACGAGTATTTTGGCCTAATTCATTTTTGAGGAAATTTGAATGTCGTGCCCTAATGCATTGGGTGTGACGTTTTCTTTCTTTGAAATGATAAGGGTCTTAATACGTAACGTTTTTAAGTTTTTGCCAAGGATTATATATTTTCAAATTTCTGACATTAAGACATTAATTAATTAACTAGGTACCAATTTTTTGGGCGTTATGAGGGTGCTAATCCTTCCTCATATGTAATCGACTCCCGGACCCCTTTTTTTTTCTAAAATTCGTAGACCAAAGTCGTTTTTTAGGTGACCGAATCATACCTTAATAAAAGATTGGTGGCGACTCCAAATTTTCATCGACTCCCAATTTTTGTTTTTTTAAAGTCGACAACCTAAAATTTTTTGTATTCAAAAAATGGTTTCGATAGCTTGGCGACTCCGCTGGGGACTTTTTTTAAAAAATAAGATAGTCGAGCCACAAAGTTGATTAATTCTTGTCTTATAGTCGAGAAAATATTTTTTATAAAAAACTCATGACATCCTTCATTATCTTATTGTTTAAATATTGTTTGCATGATACATTTCATGAGCTGAACAATTTTACCCTTTTAAGTGGGAGTGAGAAGCTATGCCTTCGTGAGGTTTTTACCTCCGTGTAGGGTAGTGGATTGCTTCCGGGATACATACGTACCTATGTCTTCGTGAGATTTTCATCTCCGTGCAGCCATAGGGAAATGTATTCCCCTGAACCGAACTCGATCCATATGAACCTATAATGGGTGAGGATTGAGGAATCTGCTGGTTCGGGTACCTTTACTTTAGAACCGAACCGCATATAATGAGCCTTAGGAGCTTACCTTCGGTAGAACCGCACTAAACCCTAGTAAATATCCGAATATATGTTTTACTATTTCTTGATTATTTTCTATGTTTATATATGTTACTGACCTTTTGTGTTTTATTTTGATTGCATGACATGTCATTTCATTTCATCATAAAAAAGAGGTGTTGATTCACGTTCAGTTGTTAAATAGAGAGCTTGTCATAAGAAAATGGGTTTCTTGATAAAGTGGATAACAATATGGTTGTCTGAATATGGTCCAAGAACACGTGATAAGAGAAGGATGATAATTTAATGGAGGGCTACACGACTACGGCTCTGTTGCCCAAGGATTCAAGATGAAAAAGATTATTCGAGAGCCACTGAAATTTTTTAAAGAGGAGCCAACGAGCATCACGAGGATGAGTGAGCAACGAATTGTGGCCCGGATCGAGCAAAAAGGAGATAGAATAGACGTCCTTTTTGAAGAGTTCGTGAGATTTATCTTAACGCTCGAATGAAGAAGAGGATTGAATATCTCCGCCTATGAGGGCAAGGCCGTATAAATATTCATTTTATGTAAAGAGATTTGTTTTCTAGTAAAGTTTTCTAAATGGAATTGAATCAGAATCAACATCTCTTTATGCATTCATTGCATGTATTCACATTGCATGACATCATAAACATTAAAGTCTATTAAAAGAGCCTAATCGATTAAAATCATTCCTCAGTTAATCTAGAAGCCAACCAGCCTACTAAACACCTCTACGGTACTCGATCAAAAACTAAAGACATGGATCAAAGGATGGAAAGGCTAGAACAGTTCCAAAAGGAAATGCAAGAGCAACTTCAACAGCAAATGAATGAGCAGCAAAAAATGATAGACAGAATGATGGAATCTCAAGGGAGTATGATGGCTCAGTTAACTCAATGTTTGAACAATGGAACTGATAAAGGAAAAGGCTCTGTGCTCAATGTTGAAGAAGGAGACAATGAGGGACCAGGCTTGACCCCTCAGCATAGGCAGACCCAAGTAGAGGCAGGATCAGGCTCTAACCCCGGAGCTAACCTTGTTAATCCTGCTATCCCTGATTTCGATGAGACGGCTGGAAAGGAGAAAATGAATGATGAATTGCCAAAATAGCTAGGGGAAAAGTACAAATGGCTGGAAGAGAAATTTAGAGCGATGGAATGTGCGAAAGGCTACTATGGGATGGATGCTAAAGAATTGAGCCTGGTTCTGGATTTAGTACTCCCTTACAAATTCAAAATGCCAGAGTTTGAGAAGTACAATGGAACTAGTAGCCTCGAAGCTCATGTTACCATGTTTTGTAGGCGGATGACTGGGTATGTTAATAATGACCAACTGCCGATACATTGTTTCGGGATAGCCTCATGCAGGCAACATCCAAGTGGTACAATCAATTGAGCCGCACCAGTTAATTCATGGAGAGATCTAGCAGCGTTCTTAAAGCAAGACTGACCATGTGGTGACATGGTACCTGATAGAATTACTCTGCAGAACATGGAGAAGAAGCCTGGTGAAAGTTTCAGGCAATACGCACAGAGATGGAGGGAGGTTGCCGTCCAAGCTCAGCCATCTCTTCTAGAAAGAGAGATGACAATGTTTTTCGTTAATACATTGAAGGCCCCATTCATCACACATATGTTAGGGAGTGCAACAAAAAGCTTTTCTAACATAATCATGAATGGTGAAATGATTGAAAGCGCCATAAGGAGCGGAAAGATTGATGCTGGAGGAAATAACAGAAGGCAAGCCTCAAAAGAAAAGGAAAATGAGGTGAACAGCGTGAATACATACGGCAAATTGATTGCTAATCAATAGAGTTCATCAAGACAATAATTAGGTGTGAAGCCAGGTACTGAAAAGCTCAAGTTCACGCCAATTCCAATGTCATACAAAGAGCTGTATCAAAGCTTATTCAATGCGCATGTTGTTTCTCCTTTACATGTGAAGCCTCCACAGCCCCCGTATCCCAAATGGTATGATGCAAGTGCACAATGTGATTATCATGCAGGAATTATGGGGCATTCTATAGAAAATTGCATTACCTTTAAAAACTGGTTGAAAAGCTAATCAGTATGGGCGTTGTCAAATTTGGCGATTCATCCAGTGCAGAAAATCCACTACCCAATCACATTTGACAATGGGGGTGAATGGGATGTATGAAGAAATGTTGAGAGGCGTTCACATCAATGCCATTTTTGAAGACAATTTACAAGGGTCCTTGAAAATATTCGCCCTTATCAACTTAGAAGTGTTCTAAGTAATTGAACTGCGGAAGAGATCTCTGTAGTTTTTTAGAGCTTATTTAGAGTAATGTTCAGAACAATTTTGTTGTTTTTAGCCTAAAAATGAAGAAAATGCCTTTACGAAATAGGCTCATGTCTGAACGTCATTATTCTAATAAAATACATCTTTGCATCCATTTTTTGAGCCAATATATTTTATTCTTTTTAAATAATTATTCTTTCATTTTGGATTTTCTTCCACATTCATAATTATATTGTACAAATAATCATTCTTAAATTCATACATTCTTTGTATATTCTTTTGTACTTACTATAGGTCCCTGAATATCAATAACATGAGTGACGCTGCTACAGGCTCAGAATTTCCTTTTGAGTGAGACATGTGTTTAGAAGGATCTCATGACTTTGAAGATGACATAGATTGTAGCCTATTTTCGAACTTGCTAAGGATGGTAGAACAAGTTGAGAAACGGATCTTACCCTACAAAAAAATCATTGCGATACCTAATTTCTCCTTATGTGGGGCATGAAAGTCATTTGGTCGATATCGCCAAAAGAGTCTGACGATCATCGATTCATCTTTAGGATTGTCAATGGATGGAAGCTGCTTTAAATGCCAATGTCACAAAGCCGACAGTTAGAAAATTCTTGAAGAATCATATGGAACGCCAAAAGGATCATATTTGATAGCATAATATCAACAGTTTGCAGTCTATTCAGGATTAATGCCATATCGCAAAAAAAAACTGTCGGGGCAATACCTTTCTCTTGGGCCCATTGCAATTTTGCCTATTGAAGATAAGATTCTTTCTCTCTGAGTTTTTGACCCAATTCCGATTGAAGAGGAATGTTCAAAGTTATTCATCATGGTCAAATGTGTCAAAAGCAAATGATGTAAGCTCACAAAAAAGGGTCCGCCCTAGAGAATTCTTTGAAAGGGACCTGGTATTGAAGAAGATCCTTCCCATACAAAAAGAACTTCATCCCAAGCTGGGAAGAACCATATGGGGAAGGCCTTATCTGGAAAAGCGTTGATTTTGATCAGAAGGGATAACAAGGACTTGCCTAATCCTAGGAGTTCAGATTCAAAAAAAAAAAGGTCAAAATCAAAATAAAAATGAAAGTGATAAAAAAGAAAAGAAAAGGAGAGGCCAAGGTGAAAACTCGCAAAGGGCGTCTTGAGACCAAAAGGGATTTGAGTTGAAAACTCGAAAAGGACGGCTCAAATATTTGATCAGAATGGGGCATGAGGTAATCAGAGCAGTTCAGATTTTGATTGGGGCATATGATGATCTTACTATACCTGAATTAACAGGAAATGGTAGAAGACATCTTGGGGCATCGACAAAGCACTGTAGATCTCCTAAACACATGTCAAACTCAGAATGGTCTTCAAAAAGTTTGTACAGAGAAGCTCAAGCTGAGGTATCTGGGGCACCCAATTTTTATACTATTTATGTTGAATTTGTTGTTCTTGGAATACTTCATTCTTTTCCAAGATACACATTCCCAATCAATTTCTTTGTTATCCTTCTTTACTATTTTATTCCTTTCGAGCTATGCTCAGAACTAACTTTATTCTTATCCATTGTTATGACCTTTTTGCAAGCATGTTGCATTGGAATAATGATTAATGGACTAATAAAACTTTCACAATGGAGGTTTTGCATATTACTCTAGAAGTTTCTAAATAATACAGGAACCTGAAACAGGGCTATTGTTTAGAAAACACCAAGTTTAAATGTTAGAAATCTGAGAAGGAAGAGTCTAAATTAAAACTTTCTCTTTGGATTTTGTTGTCAAAAACATTGATTGAACAACATGACAAGATGTCAGTTTGATGAAAAAGCTTAAATGAATAAGCAAGTAATGATCACCAGACAATAGGAAGAGGTTACCTCAGAGAAGAGAGTCTTTATTTGCGCATGAGTCTTTGGTACAACGCCTTGGGAATGGTGTGAAAGACCAGAAAGATTTAGATCCTGTATCCTTGAATTGTTATAGGAAAGGATTGAGGAAAAACCACATATTTTTACCTAATGGATTAAACTTTGAGGTTTACAGTGGGGGCAACCTGGCTAAATGTTTCTTCAGAAAAGCCAGTCAAGCAAGAAGGTGTTGTAGCACGTCCGTCACAAAGCCTTAATAAACTTCGAGTAATGACAACCTAAGCGGGATCATTCTCAGAAAAATAAAATTTTGCATCCATGCAAACACCATTCACACATGTCTAGTTAGGAGCATTTGATGCATTTTGATCATGCCATCCTAATCATTAGGCATAATTAGGTTCATTATACAGGTCATGTTCCCCAGAGAACAGATCAGTGAAAATAGCAGATCTTGCCTTCCTGCATCGACAGCGGAGCAGATCGAAGATGGCAGATTTTACCTCCCTGTGGTTACAGTGGAGTACATTGAAGCCAATAATTCTACTTCCCTGGACAATAGTGGAATAGATTGAAGATTTCAGATCTTATCTCCCTAAGCAGTAGTGGAGCAGATCGAAGATGGCGGATTTTACCTCCCTGTGGTTATAGTGGAGTACATTGAAACCAGTAATTCTACTTCCCTGGACAACAGTGGAATAGATTGAAGATTTCAAATCTTATCTCCCTAAGCAGTAGTGAAGCAGATCGAAGATGGCAGATTTTACCTCCCTGTGGTTATAGTGGAGTACATTGAAGCCAGTAATTCTACTTCCCTGGGCAACAGTGGAATAGATTGAAGATTTCAGATCTTATCTTCCTAAGCAGTAGTGGAGCAGATCGAAGATGACGAATTTTACCTCCCTGTGGTTATAGTGGAGTACATTGAAGCCAGTAATTCTACTCCCCTGGGCAACAGTGGAATAGATTGAAGATTTTAGATCTTATCTCCCTAAGCAGTAGTGGAGCAGATCGAAGATGGCGAATTTTACCTCCCTGTGGTTATAGTGGAGTACATTGAGGCCAGTAATTCTACTTCCCTGGACAACAGTGGAATAGATTGAAGATTTCAGATCTTATCTCCCTAAGCAGTAGTGGAGCAGATCGAAGATGGCGGATTTTACCTCCCTGTGGTTATAGTGGAGTACATTGAAGCCAGTAATTCTACTTCCCTAGGCAACAGTGGAATAGATTGAAGATTTCAGATCTTATCTCCCTAAGCAGTAGTGGAACAGATTGAAAATGGCGGATTTTACCTCCCAATGGTTATAGTGGAGTACATTGAAGCCAGTAATTCTACTTCCTTGGACAACAGTGGAATAGGTTGAAGATTTTAGATCTTGTCTCCCTAAGCAGTAGTGGAACAGATCGAAGATGGCGGATTTTACCTCCCTATGGTTATAATGGAGTACATTGAAGCCAGTAATTCTACTTCCTTGGGCAACAGTGGAATAGATTGTAGATTTTAGATCTTATCTCCCTAAGCAGTAGTGGAGCAGATCGAAGATAGCAGATTTTACCTCCCTGTGGTTACAGTGGAGTACATTGAAGCCAGTAATCCTATCTCCCTGGTCAGCAGTGGAATAGGTTGAAGATTGTAAGTCTTATCTCCCTGAAGTTGCAGTGGAGCAGACTAAGTGAGCAAGTCTTATCTTTCTGAAATCACAAGTAGAACAGATCGCATCAACATCATTTTCAAGTTGCAGCAGATCAAGCTGAAGCTACAACTCTTATCTCCCTGAAGTTGCAGTGGAGTAGATTGAAGCACTAGTTCCTATACCTCTGAAGACGCAGAAGGTTAGAATCAGGCTACTTGACGACGAAGAGCGCCAGGGTCTAGCATGACTGGGTAAAATTGGGCATTTTTAAAGTCTTTGCTTCGTTCCCATTACACGACAACAAGTAAAGAGTGGCAGCTGTAATAAGCCCAATTTACCCGGGCCCTTACAAAACAAAAAATAAGCAGTCCAAGTTCTTTACAGGCCGAATAACCCTAAACCTAGCCCAACTAGTAGCCCAAATTCCCCAAACCTAGTGGCAACCTCCAGTAACTCCAGCTGCCGCATGACACGGAGCCAGAATCCTCCCTACGTGCGATTTGCGCCTCAACGTGCGTGCACATCCTTCCGTGGACTCCATTCCTGTAGAAAATCAGATCTAAATGACAGTAGACGTAGGAAATCACGGAATAAATAGTTTTTATTATTTGATTTTATTTTATTTTTGTGCTTCTTGGCTATAAAGCGCCGATTTTTAATCTGTAAAGAGAAAAAAAGAAATACTGAAAATACAGAGGAATTGGAAGGTGAATCGCGTCATTTTTTTGATCTATTCTCTGTTTCTTTACTTTTGATTGTGTTTTACAAATAAAATTAGAAAAGGAGGGAGGGGTTTTACCTTTGAAGCTTCGCCGTTGAAGCCCACACTCGCTTCGCTCAAATCGGGAGCCTGGCGAAGGGCTGAGACCCGAAGCGCCTTTGAACGGCAGGCAAGCGGCGATTTAGGGCGAATGATGAAACCCTAGCAAAGGGTGTTCTGCTTTCTTTTTATTTCTTTTTTCTTTTCCTGCTGCAAAAGTGGTTCTTAGGAAGAAAACTGTTTTAAATAATAGTGGTGAAACGGCACCGTTTAGGTGGCCATGACCCGCGCGGTGACCTGCCGGAGGGAAGGATCCGCGCGTTCTGGATTAAGGGGAAATTTGCGCAATTGGTCCCTCCCTTTTGTAACGCGCTTCAATCAAACCTGTTTTGTTTTTTTTAATTGAACCGCATATTTAATTTTTTGTTTCAATTTGGCCCATCGCTGCGCAGCATTTTGGAATGCAGGGATAATTTCCCTTTTGGTCCTCAACTGTTGTGCGTGCATTCAATTTAGTCCTGTCTTCAAATTTATTTCAAATATGCCCTACTTTTTTTCGTTTTAATTCAATTTAGTCCATTTTTAGTTATTATTATTATTATTTTTTATGATATCATCATTATACCATTATTATTATTACATTATTTACTATCACTATTACTATTGTACTGTCTATACATATACATACGCATATTTTATATATAATATATTCATATTTTTAACATAAATATTTTTTTGAGTTTTATAAATATGCATATATTTTATACATACATATTTTTTATTTTTTATTTTATTTTCCTAATTTTTATATACTTTATATTTTATCTATATACATATCGTTTTATAACATATACACTTTCCGCATTTTATAATTTAAAATACACATACGTTTTTAATATTTTTATGTACATATTTGTTTTTATATATATACGCGTATCCATTTTTTAAATATAATATAATTATTATTTTTATTTTATATATTTGTATATATGTACATGTGAATATATTTATATATATATTTTTGTAACAAATGTTTTTTTTACATTTATATGTATAAATGTGTATATTTATTATTATTATTTTAAAATACTCAAATACATACATTTTTTAACACGTGTTTATATATATATATGTACGTTTATATCTTTCTTTGCACCATATATATTGTTATATAATTTTATAATCCAAAGTTTTATATGTAAATCACATGTATATCTTTGCACCATATATATTGTGTTTACATTTATATTTTTATTCATTTGATATTTTACATGTCGAGATTATTATTATTTTAGTTTATTTATTTTATATTATTTATATGCCATTGTTGTATTTGTTATTATGACATTCATACATACAATATAATGTTACATCATCTTTTATTCAAATTTAAAAATAGAAAATTTTCAAAATTGAGATAATGATCGTATTTAAGATTTTCAAGAAAATTGAGCCCTAACGTATTGGGTTCCGATTTTCTTCGTTAAATCTTACAATCGAGCATTTCTCTTGAATTAAAAAATAAGAACTCATTATTGGGAATTCAACACTTGTGTCCTAACGTATTGGATGTGACGCATTGATTTCTCGAAATGAAGATTTTTTCTAAAAAATAATAAAAGAAATATTCCAAGTTTGAGATTCTGAAGGAATTGTGCCCTAACGTATTGGGCCGCGATTTCTTAAATCCTGAATAAATGGATATTCTTTTAAATTTTTATTACACGAGTATTCTGGCCTAATTCATTTTTGAGGAAATTTGAATGTCGTGCCCTAACGCATTGGGTGTGACGTTTTCTTTCTTTGAAATATTAAGGGTCTTAATACGTAACGTTTTTAAGTTTTTGCCAAGGATTATATATTTTCAAATTTTCGACATTAAGACATTAATTAATTAACTAGGTACCAATTTTTTGGGCGTTATGAGGGTGCTAATCCTTCCTCATACGTAACCGACTCCTGGACCCCTTTTTTTTTCTAAAATTCGTAGAACAAAGTCGTTTTTTAGGTGACCCAATCACACCTTAATAAAAGATTGGTGGCGACTCCAAATTTTCATCGACTCCCAATTTTTGTTTTTTTAAAGTCGACAACCTAAAATTTTTTGTTTTCAAAAAATGGTTTCGACAATTATGTTTTAATTTCATAACCATATTATTAATAAAACCTTACAAATTTTATGGAAAATTTTAAGAAATAATTAAATATAATTTAATTAATGCAACAATGCGTGGGTAAAGAAAACTAGTATATTAGATTACAAGAAAATATATTGTTTTACCTCATTTTAATAATTTACGATATAAAAATAATAAAATATATAGTTTTATATTATTATCTATTTATTTTTATAATTAAATTTAAATAAAATTATTTTAAAAATTAATTAATTGAAATTTAGGTCGAACTGGACATAAAACAAAAAAATTAATTGATACATATTTAATATCTCTTTTAATTATTATTATTTTTACTTTTACTTTGATTAATCAATCAAACTTAATTATTTAATATACATTCATTTTTATTTGTTTTCATATTTATTTTAATTAAATTAACTTAATTAAATTTATGAATTTATCGAATAAGAATAACATCATTTTTGTTTATTTAAAAGTATAATTTTTTTATATATTTCATGCTGCAATAAGACTGTTAAATTTTTTAAATCGTTTTAATATCCAAACTAATGAAAGAAAAATTTATGTTATTATATATTTGTATAAAATATTAAGCAAAACGCTTCAATTTAAAAATATTTATATTATCAGCCGGCATCCCATGGGTAAAAGAAACTAGAATATTTTATTACAAGGTTGTTTAAAAATGAAAATAAAAAATCATGTGGCATTTCGCATATGATCAGCCGATATCCCATGGGTAAAATAAACTAGAATATTTTATTACAAGGCTGTTTAAAAATGAAAATAAAAAATCATGTTCACACTCTAACTTTTTGGCATTCCGGCATCCCATTGGTAAAAGAAACTAGAATATTTTACTACATTTGGCATTATTACTAGATGACAACTTACTAAAATTTTCTAACCTAGTTCCTAACTAAAGAAAAGAAAAAACAACTTAACCTCGTAACAAAGAAAACACATAGGGTTGATCCCTTTGGTTTATCAACCGAAGCTTTCTATTTTTTCACTATGACAAATGAAATTTGGTGTTTTGGATCACTTTGAATTTTATTTAAATGGGAAATAAAGTGAAGACATTATGAAATTGATTGGAAAGCTTTGATAAGGTCTTAATTGCTTTGTTGAATTGAGGATTGTTGAGGAAAAGTTGAGAAGACGATAATGTTGGCTTTCTTATAAACTCACAGCTTCTTTTATTTTTTTTAACAATTTAATTGTTTTATTTCTTTATTTGTTAAAGCCAAATATCTTTGATTACATACTCTGTGTGTAAAACTAAAGACCGTTTTTGATCACTGCAAGATGAATAAAACCGATCCTATTGAATTAATCTATACTGATTCTTCTTCTATATATAATAGAACACCAAGCTAAATTCTACCAATCGAGACATTGATTTGCTTACCAAATTGGTGCCAAGAACTAGAAACCAATATCATGAGAATCTTCATTGAAATATCAGGTCCAAGCAGTTCTATAAAGTCACCACAATAATCCATTTTTGGATCATTTGTATAGCTTCAGCAATAATTGTAAAATATCAGAAACCCCAATTCACAATTGTCTATAATAAGCAAAAAGAAACAGTTTAAAAGAAATCTTTATTTTGGGTTTTCATTGAAGATCAATACAAAAATTTTTTAATTAATATAATAATTGATAGATTATATTATAAAATAATATTTAATTGTATTCTTTTAAGTGGTGATTAATTTTTTATTGATTCTGCAATTATCAGAATGAGTTCTCTTTTAAGAGCATCCGATTGCATTGGACTTATGATTAATGAACTAGTAAGAAAATTGATATTTTTTATTCATAGCTACATTTATATAGTTCTGGTTTAATTTGTAATTACTTGGTCAATTTAACAAATTTGGCTATATGATATGTACAGGATGAGTACCGCGTGTTGAGGGTGCGTGTCCATTAGTTGAGATACCGTACGGACGAATGTATTATGCCTTACCTGGAGGCCACTAGATTTGGAACATTGATATTGATCCAAATGGTTGATTTGAGGTCGAACTTAATATTCACCTTGGTTGAGCAGTGGCGCCTAAAGACTCACACTTTTCATTTGTCATGTTGGGAGTGCATTATCACCCTCGAAGACATTGCAATGCAACACAGGCTCGCAGTTGATGGTGATGTAGTCACGGGTCCAAGTAAAGTGGTTGAACTTTCGGCCCTCTGCTACCATTTGCTTCGACAGTCGCCCAATGATGTGGAAGGTAGATTTACAGATTTAAAATTTTCCTAGTTAAAAGAAAATTTCCAAACCTTATCGAGTAGCGCAACTGAGTCGGAGCTGATGTGTGCTACTTGAGCATATATTTTGTAGTTGATAGGGGGTACTTATGCCGAACTCAAATAATAGTAAAGTCTACATTATGTACTTGCCCCTATTGGCCAATTTGTATTAGGCTCATTGCTACAATTGGGGCTCAACAGTATCAGCGATGTTGAATCGTGAGCTTTGTCAGGCAATAAAGCATAACACACAAGATATAGGCGGTTGCCTAATACTACTGCAGTTGTGAGCATTGTACAAGATGCCATTTTTGGCATCAGTGGGTCACTAACCCCCTACGTTCCCACTTGTAAATAGGTAACAAAGATAACAACTTAAATTAAGAATTAACAATTTTTTGTTTGGGAATCTGTACTAACAAGTTTAATTTGTTTTTAGATTGTTTTGTTTTCCGAGTATTCGGAAGTTGAAGACACTCGTTGTCTACCTATAGATGATAGAGGCATAACTGAGGACAAGGTAATTTTTAATTAAAAATTAAATTAAATTCATTTTGTTAAAATAATTAGATTATGTTATTTAACTAGTGTAACTATCACCATGTTAAATATTGTGCAATTTGTGTCAATGTCATATTCCACACCAGACGTTGTAGCTGTCATTCCACCTGAGCTCATGACCATTCAATTGTGTGGTGCATCAATGTACCAGTATTTAACTTTTCAACGGTAGAGTGGTACAATGGCTATAAAGTTCTGCGAAATTTTGGGTGCATACAACATTTTCCAAACCATCCGGTTATATTCAACAATGTCCACATGATTAATAAGAGGAGAAAAAGAAGGAAATAATTAGGTATTGGAACATCGTGAGTATATTACATTGTGGAACGCCTGACTGGAGAGATGAACTCGGTTGCATTCATTTTTTTTAATTTCACTCCCTCGATCCACTACCAACTTTGGTACATGGAGAACAAGTTACCTTATTTATTTGGTGGATAGTTGATGGTAGTCTTGAAACATATGCACTAACAAGGGTCTCATCAAAGTGGATTAAATCAACCATGTCCTGGTCGAGGTGAGCTGTCTCTCATTGTTTGTAACATTGGAATCGTTCTAGTATTACTGCTAACGTTACAAGAACCTACAGGGTCACACCCTATAGTTAAAATGAACGAAATAAACCATAGTTGGTATTGTTTTTAGGTGTCACTTGAATTAAATTAATTATAGAATTAATTTAATTTGATTTCAACACATTATGTACAAGGTTGTTGTACACATAATGAGGTTAGCATATGAATTCAAATAAATATATGGTTTATCGAAATTATATTATAATTAATGTAATTATAATTTTCGGTTTAAAATATTATTATATTTATTTTAATTCATAAATAAAACCCTAAAAAATAAATAATAAGGATATAAGTATCCCGTTTTTCTTTGTTTTGGTCTAGCAACGTCAAAGAAAATTCACTCTCAAAACTATTTTCGGATTTCTTCCGTTCAGTAGTCAACCTGGGTGGATCACGAAGAGGTCGAGTCTCGATAGATTGCGGCTTAGTTCGATCAGAGATCGACTACACGTTGTTGAGAAGTTCTGTCTACTCGAAACGAGATTAGGTAATTTCGAACCCTTTTTACCCCGATTCGTTCCTCACACATGGATCCGTGGTTAGGGTCACCGATTATTAAATTTTTCCGCTGCGCTGTAGGGGTGCCAGCGATCCAATAGTGGTATCAAAGCCACTTGTGTGACACGGACTCAGGTTTAAATACTTGGGTGATGCAATTGTATGAGATGCATGCTTCAATTTTATTAAATTTCTGACTGTTTAAATCGTTTAACAGCAACCAGATAATCGTTCCTTTTGACAATGGATTAATTGTTAATCATGGTGTTATGGCCTAATCGGTTTTATGTTATTACTGTTAAGTGTTAATAGGCCTATGATGGTGCGACGGTGGTGTTGACAATTTCCAGTAAGAGTTAACTGGTTAGCGGAACAAGGGTTGTTCCGGCATGAAACCTCAGGGATTAAAATCCCGAAAACATGATTTTGTCGGTAACAGTTATCGAATCGTGAGGTTTGAATGGGGTATGCGGTTCGTACCGCGGGGGCTCCGCCCCCGTACCCCTGGTCCTCAGCCCCCATCTTCTTAAAGTATGTTTTTTTTTAATAAATAAAACTTGATGGGCCATAAAAGTTGAAAGGATATGTTTTAATACACCTTAACAAAAGTGTTTATTTATGTATGCTATTTTTGATATGCACGGTGTTTGAAATACATAGTTATAGCCCGACAGCCCATTTGATAAAAGGTTGTAATTTTATAAATACGGCCTGCGTGTCGTGCCTTGCTAATATTCTCTTGTATTTCTCTTCTCATCTTACTCCCTCGTATGTAAAACGAGTTTCTACATATTGTAATCTGCAAGAGTTGCTGTGGGCTAGCCGAGAAGGAAGATGGGCCAACAAGTGTGGACTGATAGCTTGAAAACCGGCTTACACCTTTAGGTTTCCTTTTGGTTCACCCATTGGCTTGGGTTGTGCCACCTTAGTTTATGGGTTATAACTATCGCATTTATTTATTGATTTATTCATGTATGAGATGCTATGGATGTCAAAAGTATGCCAAATTTTAAGCATGTTAAAATTTGATAATATTGAACCACATTAATTGATGAGATCAATTAAATGGCTAAATGGACTAAAGTAAACCATAATTGGAAAGATGGAATGATCTTAATAAAATCCCTCTATTAAAATATTAAGTCAACATAGCCTTCCAATTTTGCCCTCGTTAAGGCCTCGATCAATACTGTGTAGGATCTGCTAAAGCGAAGTACTAGTATTTATCTTGGTTAAACGAGAAGAATAAACAAGTGATATTTGCTGGTTAAAATTGGTTAATGACTTAACTAGGTTATTCTAATAGGATTAGAAACCTAGAGGCGAGTAATTTGGATAAATCATAAGATGATTAGAACAAGAGTTGTTTACCAAATTTTAGGAATTACATATGATGTAATTAGCAAAGTGTTGCTTACCTAGATAACCGTAATCTTGAGAGTAAAGCCAAAGCTGACTTAAGAGGAGGTGAAATATGGATCCTTAACCCACTTGAAATACTTTTCGAGAAAGTCTTTCCGAAACTAATCTATGAGGGTATTAGTTTTGTAATAAAATAGTGAGAACATCATTTAATTAAGTCATTTTAATGATTGATATAAATTTGATAAATTTTTTTAATGATTGATATAAATTTGATAAATTTTTACACGCATAATTTTATTGTTGTAGATATATTATGGCTGCAAACACAAATACACTATCATTACGATCGGTCCTTGAGAAGGACAAGTTGAATGGTTTAAATTTTCTTGACTGGTTCCGTAACTTAAGGATTGTCCTCAAACAAGAACGAAAATTATATGTCATTGAACAACCAGTTCCTAACGAACCACCCGCTAATTCTTCGAGGGCTGATAGAGATGCTTACAGGAAGCATCTCGATGACATGGTAGACGTTGGATGTCTTATGCTTGCCACTATGAATCCTGAGCTTCAGAAGCAACATGAGGACATGGTTGCTTATGAAATGATTGAGCACCTGAAAGAACTTTATCAGGGGCAAGCACGGCAAGAGAGGTTCGATATCTCTAAGGCCCTATTCCAATGTAAGTCGGTGAAGGAAGCCCAAGAGGACCTCATGTCCTTAAGATGATTGGCTATATTGAAAGCCTGTCTAAGCTTGGGTTTCCATTGAGCCAAGAGTTGGCCACTGATGTTTATTCTCGCAATCGTTGCGGATAGCTATAGCCAGTTTGTCCTCAATTTCAATATGAATGAAATTGATAAGACTCTGCCACAGTTGCTCAGTATGTTACGAACTGCTGAAGGCAACATCAAAAAGGTTAGACCCAAGCCTATACTGATGGTCCGTAATAATAAGGGCAAGGGAAAGGCCAAATTTTAGACAAAGCCCAAGGGAAAAGGTAGGCCCAAGCCTGGAAAAGTTAAGGCTACATTGAAATCTAAAAGAGGGGTGGCTAAGGAAGGAAACTGTTTTCATTGTGGTGTGACTGGACATTGGAAGCGAAACTGCCCTATCTATCTTGAAGAAGTCAAGAAGGCCAAAATAAGCGGAACGTCTGCTTCAAGTATTTATGTTATTGATATTAATTTATCAACTACTACTTCATGGGTATTAGATACTGGTTGTGGTTCTCACATTTGTACTTCTGTACAGAGACTGCAAAGGAGTAAGAATTTGGCTAGAGGAGATGTGGACCTACGAGTTGGAAATGGAGCAAAAGTTGCTGCATTAGCTGTAGGAACATATAATTTATCTTTGCCTAGTGGACTTGGTTTAAGTTTAGAGGATTGTTATTATGTGCCCAGTTTGACTAAAAACATTATTTCAATTTCTTGTTTAGACAAAATTGGTTTTGAGATAATTATTAAGAATATTTGTTGTTCCTTTTATCTCAACAATGTTTACTATGGTTCGGCACAATTGATTAATGGCCTCTATATTTTAGATCAAACAAATCCCATCTACAACATAAATACTAAAAGCCAAAAAATAAATGACTCAAATCAAACTTATCTATGGCATTGTCGTTTGGGCCACATAAGTGAGGAACGCATATCCAAGCTCCAAAAAGATGGTCTCTTGGATTCATTTGTTTTTGAACAAATTGATGTATGTGAATCTTGCTTATTGGGAAAATGACTAAATCTCCTTTTATCTTGGTAAAAGTGAACGAGCTAGTGATTTATTGGGCTTAATACATTCTGATGTATGTGGGCCAATAAATACACAGGCTAAAGGAGGATTTCACTACTTCATTACTTTCACTGATGATTTCAGTAGATATGGGTATGTCTATCTCATGCGCCATAAGTCTGAATCCCTTGAAAAGTTCAAGGAATTCAAAAATAAAGTACAAAATCAACTAGGAAAAACTATCAAGACACTTTGATCTGATCGAGGTGGGGAGTATATGAGCTTAGAGTTTGATGATCTTTTGAAGCAATGTGGGATTTCTCACAACTTACTCCTCCCGGTACTCCTCAATGGAACGGAGTTTCTGAAAGAAGAAATCGAACTTTGTTAGACATGGTTCGATCCATGATGAGTCATGCTGATCTGCCAACTTCCTTTTGGGGATATGCACTTGAGACAGCTACTTTCACACTAAATCGTGTTCCATCTAAATCGGTTCAAAAGACACCATATGAGATGTAGACTGGGAAACGTCCCAGTCTTTCTTTTATGAAAATTTGGGGTTGCGAAGCTTATGTTAAACTTCAGACGTCTAGTAAGCTTGAACCCAAATCTAAAAAATGTGTTTTTGTGGGGTATCCAAAAGAAACCAAAGGATATTATTTCTTTAATCCCACTGAGAACAAAATACTTGTTGCTCGGACTGGTGTCTTCCCAGAGAGAGAATTTGTTTCTAGAAAAGGAAGTGGGAAAAAGATTGAACTTGATGAAGTTCAAGAATCGCAAAATACCACTGAACCAGAGATAGAACAACAGCAAGTTCCACAAGGGATTGAGGAACAAGTAATTGCTTTAGAAACACAACCACCGCGTAGATCTTTAAGAGAACGCCAAGCACCCGAGAGATATGGATTTCTCATTACAACGCATGGTGACGTTCTACTTATAGATCAAGATGAGCCTAGGACTTATCAAGAAGCGGTGACGAGCCCAGACTCTAAGAAATGGCTTGAAGCCATGAGATCTGAGATGCATTCCATGTATGAAAACCAAGTATGGACTTTGGTTGACCCACCCGAAGGGGTTAAGCCCATAGGGTGCAAGTGGGTTTTCAAAAAGAAAACAGACATGGATGGTAATGTACAAGCATACAAGGGGCGATTAGTCGCTAAAGGGTTTCTCCAAGTTCATGGTGTTGACTATGATGAAACTTTTTCTCCTGTAGCTATGTTTAAATCCATCAGGATCTTGCTTGCTATAGCTGCATTTCATGACTATGAAATCTGGCAGATAGATGTCAAAACAGCTTTCCTTAATGGGAAACTTGAAGAAGATGTGTACATGACACAACCTGAAGGTTTTGACAATCCAAAGGATGCTGGAAAGGTATGTAAGCTACAAAGATCCATTTATAGATTAAAGCAAGCTTCTCGAGGTTGGAATCTTTGTTTTAATGATGCAATCAAAGAGTTTGATTTTATCAAAAA
This sequence comes from Gossypium raimondii, assembly GCF_025698545.1. Classification (NCBI taxonomy): domain Eukaryota; kingdom Viridiplantae; phylum Streptophyta; class Magnoliopsida; order Malvales; family Malvaceae; genus Gossypium; species Gossypium raimondii. Next base: position 53,371,004 of record NC_068572.1, read on the forward strand.
TGAAGATGAGCCATGTGTTTACAAGAAAGTTAGTGGGAGCACTATTACATTCTTGGTACTGTATGTGGATGACATACTTATCAAAGGAAATGACATACCTACCCTGCAGTCTATTAAGACTTGGTTAGGAAGTTGTTTTTCCATGAAGGACTTAGGCGAACCCACTTACATCTTAGGAGTAAAGATCTATAGAGATAGATCAAGACGACTATTAGGTCTAAGCCAAAGTACATACATAGATAAAGTACTGAAAAGGTTCAGTATGGAAGAATCTAAGAGAGGATTCCTACCTATGAGACATGGTATTTCACTCTCGAAGGAAATGTGTCCTTCAACTCCACAAGAGAGAGAACGCATGAGTAAAATTCCATATGCTTCTGCTATTGGATTTATCATGTATGCCATGTTATGTACCCGTCCAGATGTCTCATATGCCTTAAGTATGACGAGCAGATACCAAGTAGATCCCGATGAATGTCACTGGACCACAGTCAAGAATATCCTTAAGTACTTGAGAAGGACTAAGGATACTTTTCTAATATATGGAGGTGAGGAAGAGTTAAGTGTAAAAGGTTACACTGATGCCAGCTTCCAAACCGATAAGGACGATTCTCGATCACAATCAGGTTTTGTGTTTTTCCTTAATGGTGGTGCTGTGAGCTGGAAGAGTTCAAAGCAAAGTACATGAGTGATTCTACAACAGAGGTTTAGTATATTGCGACCGGTGAGGCAAAGAAAAGAAGCGATTTGGATCAAAAAGTTTATTACTGAACTAGGGGTTGTGCCTAGCATATCAGATGCTATAGAACTCCTATGTGATAACAATGGAGCCATTGCACAAGCTAAAGAACCTAAATCTCACCAGCGATCCAAACATATACTTAGGCGCTATCATCTTATTCGAGAGATTATCGATTGAGGGGATGTAGAGATATGCAGAGTACCTACAGATGATAACATTGCTGATCCCTTGACCAAGCCTCTGACACAGCAGAAGCATGATCGTCACACTAAGTCACTTGGTATTAGATATATAAGTGATTGGTCTTAGTGCTAGTGGGAGATTGTTAGAGTATGCCCAAAGATCAATCATGAGATGGTTGTAATAACATACTTGATTTATCATGTTTATTAATATAAGGCGTTACCATTATTATTTCAGTTTCTTTTCTGTGTGTATAAATAAACTGTTTTCTAATAATGTCCTAAGAATAATATGATTATTCTTAAAAGATCCTTAGTCAAGTATTATTGTTGGATAGGACAACAATAATGCATTAAGACTAACATGTAGTTGATTGATGATAAAGAGTTATCATTGATATGGAATATCAGAATCGATGCATGAATATGTGTGTTAGAGAACAACATATTGGACTGACCCATTATGAGTATGTTTCTTGGATTATTATGTAATTGTCACGACATTACTCATAGTGATTAATATGTATATGATCCTCAGACTTGAGATCATCATAATCCCAACATCGTGAGTAGTATATTTTGATACAGTCAAACGTACACCGTAACTGGTTGTTCTATAAAGGCTGGTGTTGGATATACCACAATCGATGTAGAGGGATATGGTTGGTCGATATAGAATAAGTCCCTCCTACATAATGGGAGTAATATCTTAGGCCACTTGATTAAGTGAGACTAGAAATGCATGGCCATGCTCAAATAAGTTGATATGAGATGTCATACTTATTTGTATATCGTAGTCTGCTTAAAATATCAAGGAACATGGAATGGACTATACAAGTGTGACTATTCCATGACTTGTGTCCAATCCAGAGATAAAGGACTTAAGGATTATTGCATAAAAGGTTAATCATAAAAGGTTATGTCGAATCATGATCTCTTGTGACTTAGGTAGCAATGATGCATTGCTAGATGCCACTCATTGCTTGTAACATTGGAATCATTCTAGTATTACTGCTAACGTTACAAGAACCTACAGGGTCACACCCTATAGTTAAAATGAACGGAATAAACCATAGTTGGTATTGTTTTTAGGTGTCACTTGAATTAAATTAATTATAGAATTAATTTAATTTGATTTCCAACACATTATGTACAAGGTTGTTGTACACATAATGAGGTTAGCATATGAATTAAAATAAATATATGGTTTACCAAATTATATTATAATTAATGTAATTATAATTTTGGTTTAAAATATTATTATATTTATTTTAATTCAAAAATAAAACCCTAAAAATAAATAATAAGGATATAAGTATCCCGCTTTTTCTTTGTTTTGGTCTAGCAATTGTCAAAGAAAATTCACTCTCAAAAGCTGCTTGGGGATTTCTTCCATTCGTAGTCAACTGGGTGGATCACGTAGAGGTTGAGTCTCGATAGATTGCGGCTTAGTTCGATCAGAGATCGACTACACGTTGTTGAGAAGTTGCTGTCTACTCAGAACAACATTAGGTAATTTCGTAACCCTTTTCACCCCGATTCGTTCCTCACACATGGATCTGTGGTTAGGGTCCCCGATTATTAAATTTTTCCGCTGCGCCGTAGGGGTGCCGGCGATCCAACAGGCTATACAAGTGTGACTATTCCATAACTTGTGTCCAATCTAGATATTAAGGATAAAAGAAAATAATACATGAAAAAATTTATCACAGAAAGGTTATGTCGAATCACGACTTCTTCTAACTTGGGTGACAATGATGCATTTCTAGATGCCACTCATTGCTTGTAATGTTAGAAACGTTCTAGTATTACTACCAATGTTAAAAGAGCCTATAAGGTCACACCCTATAGTTGAAACGAACAGAATCCAAATTCATTTGGTATTGTATTTAGTTGTCATATAAATTAAATTAGTTGTTGAATTAATTTAATTTGATAGCTAATGTACCATCCCAAACCCGGCTTAGACGTTATGGCCAGATCTGGAGAAGCTATCAGGGTACTCTCCGAAAACCAGGAAAATTATTTAGGCTTGAAGAAATAATGCTAGATTTTAATAAAAACAATTCCTATGTATTTTTAGTTAAAATATCCTTCTTATTTAATTTTTTAATTCTACCTATTAAATTTATATTTTTCAAAACGCACTTATTTACAGTAGAACTTTTAGCTCAATTTAGTTTGGAAAGCACAAATTGAATTTCGAAAATCCATCGTTTTGTTGATAGTGAAATTTAACTTTAAAAATGAAAAATGGTTTGAACCAGTAAATAAAAGTTCAAAACCAAACAATCCTAAAATGTTCAAAGCAGTTCGACGATATCAAAATAGAATAAACCAGAATTTAAAATAGCAAAAATAATCAAAAGATATTTAACCAAGCTCCCGTCGCACTGACCCGTCCTAAGTTTGGGGGTTACCTAAAATTAAACAGATAGGTGAGCTTTCGAGCTCAGTATGTAACTTATAAAAACAGAATCACAGATTTAATTTCAAACATGCTTTCAGAGTTCAATCAGAAAAATATCATAAACAGAAACAGTATCAAAGCATATCAGATGCAGATTTACAACCATACCCCCATCCACTACACACTATATAGGGTATTAAATACCCATCCAGCCCTATATGCCGCTTTGTTTCGGTATGACACTTTTCAGAATATTTGCAGCTTAGTTGCTAGGTCAATAGGCGATTCATTGCCAAATACAGATATATGTATGACTGAGCCACCAAATACGATAGATAAATTAAACTGCTCACACTTCCTCCATATACACAAATCTCATCCCAATGCACATGCAGAATTATCAGATGTTAGAAATGTACATGTCATACATCCTTTAATAACAAATACAAATCATGCTGATCATATTACAGATCATACATATCGTATTACAAATTGTACTTATCACATTTTAGATCATATTGAACAAATAACATATTAAACACATGTACTTTTAATCTTATTTTGCACAACAGAATTCTAGATGTAAAATACAATTAAACATACGTAGGCCCAAGTTCCAGATTCCAGATTGTGCGCCAAGCCATGTGGGCCACACTATAGAATAAACATACGTACTTTCGACTCATACAACAAGTACAACCTTAGGGAGAAATTTTGAAATTTGGGCCCACATACTCGTGTGGCCCACATGGCCTAGCACACTGTCTCACACATGCCCTGCCTACCACACGACCTAGCACACAAGCCATGCGGCGTCGACAACCCCAATTTTTGGCTTTCACTGTTCGCTGTTTTCTAGGGTTTTCGTTACACACCTGGAAATTTTCTGACGCAAATCTAATCACGAAGTATTTAGAACCTAAAATCAGTATTCAGAACATTCCAATTAGCAACGAACTCCCAATTAAAACCCTTAAAACAACCAAAACATCAAATGATAAAACCTTAACATCACCAAACAATATGCAACAACTTGCCCAATTCGAATAGCCACTTCCTTCGACCAAAAAGGTATTTGCATCCAATTGTTATTCGAATTGTAAAATTCAACTCGACTCAAACTCAAAACTCGAATTACTTATTTGAGTTGACTCGAATAACTAGATTCGATTAACTCGAAATTTAAATATTTTTCAATTTTTTCGAATCGAATCGAGTTGTAGTCACCCTATGAACAATTCAAATATAATGATATTAGTAATTAACTTCCATCAAATTAACTCTAAAAACCCGAATTAAACACTAAAAAGTTAACATTATGTTGTTTAGATATTAAAATATATAACTTCTCTTAAAAATTTATCAAACTTGACATATTAAATCAATTATTTGAAGTGTTATCAAATTAAATATTTAAAATTTATTTTCAGTTTTTCTAAAGAAAACCCATTTTCAGCTCAATCATGTACTAATTTTAGACAAATTGTATAAGTATTTTATTTAAATAGTAAACTAATATTATTTACAATAACTAAGTAAACCAAGTTACCGTGTTTGGTCATCCTACACTAATTTTTGTTGATAAAATATATTATTGAAAAAAGTTTAAAAAACAAAATTGTATGGGTAAAGATTACTTCCAATCAAGCTGTCTATATAAAGGGCAAACAAGGTTGTCATGCTGCACACAATTCGAGGCAAAGCTCCTTAACTCTTACTGCTCCTCCATTTTCTCATTCACTTTAATCTCTTTTAATGGCGGTAATAACACTTTACACTGTTCTGATAGCAGTAGTAGCCATGTCTCTGCTTTCACTGTCATTCAAGAAGCTGAGGAGCACAAAGGTTAAGTTGCCACCAGGCCCCTATGGCTTACCGCTCGTTGGCTACCTCCCATTTCTTGGCAGAAACATCCACCAAACTTTCATGGAATTGGCCAACATCTATGGTCCAATATACAAGCTCTCTATTGGACAGAAATTATTTGTCTTAATTAGCTGTCCCACCTTGGCAAAAGAAGTGGTACGTGACCATGACATCACATTCGCCAACCGCAACCCAACCATTGCAGCACTGGCTTTCTCTTTCGGTGGAAAGGATATTGCATTCACACCCTATGGGCCAGAATGGCGCATGCTGCGCAGGATCTTTGTCCATGAGATGCAGAGTAATGCCAATCTTGATGCATTTTATGCTCTTCGGAGAAACCAAGTCAAGAAAAGTATTAAAGATGTATATGGCAAGAATGGAACAACCATTGACGTGGGGATGCTAGCATATTCAACTGTCATCAACATGATAACCAGCATGTTCTGGGGTGGCACGCTTGAAGGAGACATAGGTGCTAACATCAATGCTCAGTTCCGAGCTGCAGTATCGGAACTCCTTATTATATGGGGGAAACCAAATATTTCGGATTTCTTTCCATTTCTGGCTAGTTTTGACATTCAAGGGATACACGGAGATATGAAAAGGGCATCACGATGGATAGAGAACATCTTCGATTTTGTCATAGATCAAAGAACTAAAAATAATACAAAAATTTCTAATAAAGACTTTTTAGATTTCCTCTTGGAGTTCAAAGATCATGAGACAGGGAAGTCGCTCTCCCGACCACAAATCAAAGCCTTCCTTGCGGTGTGGTTTCTCCTTTCAACTCTGTTCTTTTTTCCCTTTTATATTACACGTCACCACCATGGCAAAACTTGAGTCCCCTTTTGGTAATTTACTCCGTATGTTCAATTTTCAATGGACAGGACATAGTAATTGGGGGCACCGGTACAACCTCCACCTCTTTTGAGTGGACAATGGCAGAACTAATGCTACACCCGGAAGTAATGAAAAAAACCCAGGAAGAATTGACAGAAGTTGTAGGTGATGCCAACGTTGTGGAGGAATATCACTTTCACAAACTGCCTTATCTGCAAGCAGTTGTGAAGGAGACATTAAGATTACACCCATCGGCCCCATTGTTGCTACCTCGCTGTCCTTCCCAAAGTTGCACCCTGGGTGGATATACTATTCCAAAAGGTGCAAAGGTGTTCTTGAATGCTTGGGCTATGCATAGGGATTCTCAACTTTGGGAGAATCCGTATGAGTTTCGGCCTGAGAGGTTTGTTGGTGATTCTAATAAACTGGACTTCTCTGGGAACAAATTTCACTATATTCCGTTTGGATCTGGTAGGCGAATGTGTGCGGGGCTTCACCTCGGGGAGAGGATGTTGATGTATACTTTGGCTACATTTCTGCACATGTTCCATTGGAAAGTTCCGGATGGTGAAAAGCCTGACACTGGTGAAAAATTTGGAGTTGTTTTGGAGAAATCAACGCCCTTGATTGTTATTCCGACCCCTAGATTGAACAACTTAAAGCTCTATCACTAGAATTATCTCATCCTTTGACTAATGAATTTATGTTTTAGTAGAAATTAGGATTTAAATTTTATCATATACTAGCAGGCTTAGGCAAGAAAATTTAGGTAAAAGTACCACAAAAACCTCTTATTATATTTTGGATTGTATTTTAGTCCCTCTACTAAAAAAGAATGAGCAAATTAGCTTATGTAGGTTAGATGAGCGAGTAAAACAACCTCTCTGTGTTTATATAGAATATATAATAACAAATTTAGCCTCAATCTTTACACACTTATTCAATTTAACCCCTATTTTTTATTAGAAGTAAATTAGAAATTTTTAAACTAATAGTACACATTAAAAATCAATTAAACCCTTTTAAAATTAAAAAATATTTAAAAACCATAAAATTATAAAAAAATTATAAAAAATTATAAAATTTTTATTAAAAATAAAAGATCGACCCATTAGAATCTAATGGTTATAATATTTTTTAAAAATTTGACCCTACTCTTTTATTGGGTCAATATTGTTACTTTTAATAAAACTTTTATAATTTTACAATTTTATAATTTTTCAAATTTTGTTTACAATTTTATGATTTTTAATAATTTTAAATTTTAAAAGGGCTTGATTTACTTTTTTTTAAATTTATTACTAAGGCATTTTTGACCGCTTAGCCTTATTAGTTTCAAAATTTTTAGTTTACTTCCAAAAAGAGTAGGGTAAAATTAAATAAATATGTAAAGGTTAAGGGCTAAGTTTATTATTATACCTTATATATAAATACCAAAATAAACATTTAATGGTTAAATTTTAATGGAGGGATTGTTTTGTCCACTAATCTAACATAGGGACTAAGAATAAATTTTTTCAATAGAAAGGCTAAAATAAAATATTGAATATAATAAAGTGGGTTTTGTAATATTGTTATCAAAATATATATGTTTTTTAAATTTAAGCACGATACTTTTTTAGCCTTTCAATTATGCAAAAAAAAAAACCATTTATTTAAGTTTTTGTTTTCAACTAGACCTCGGATGGATTACATGTTCAGGTTCAAAGGCTTGCTTGAAAAATGAAAGGATTTGAACAAAAATATATGCTGAAAAAATGGACTTAACTTAAACTTTTTTATGTTGATGCTTGTTGTTATTTTGCTACCATTTTACTATTATATTGCAACTATTTTGTTGTTACTGTTTAGATATTGTATAACTCTTATTTTATTATTAATTTTGTTACTATTTTAGAGACATTTATTTGTTAAATTGTAATTATCTTAGTATTATTTAAATATAAAAAATTTAATGTATTTTCGAAATATTTATTTTAATTTTTAATGTATTTGACGATTATACTTTTTAAATTTATTTTATATAAAAATTTAATACAAGTAAACCAGATTAAAATCGAGTTTAACATTTTAATTTGAACTAAACTTAAATAAAAATTTTAAAGTTATTTTTCTAACCGAAATCAAAATGGATGAAAAAAAATGATCACATCTACACTTAATGATGTGGTGCGCCAGATAAGTTTAGTCATTAAACACGTGTAAATTAAACTCGTGTTTTATTCATTTGTTTTAATACTTTATTTTTTCACTTCATTTCTTCTTTAAACCAGAATGATCTGTTTCTCTTGCACCACTGCTCTGCCACCAGCGTCTTCTCCGACCCAAATAACGGCAACATTTCATTTTAAATTTTAAATTCAAATTTTATATCTTCAATACTTAATTTTTTAACATTTTATTTTCTAATTTATCAAATAACAACTAAAGAAGCAAAACAATTATATTGAATCAAAACCAATATCCAACTTGAGATATTGGTGTCAGAAAATCCTTTTTCAAGTTTTGTAGGATCCCTGTATCATGCATAGTCGTATCACCTATTCGAGACAATCTTTTAAACCTAAGGGTAAAAGTTTGGAATCTTTGAATATTCAAATTTAATATTCATTATGTACAATTATATATGTGGGTCTCTAAATCTCATCATATGTTATTACTTTGTGTGGGGTTTTAATCTAATTAGTCGATTTAGTTTGAATTATTCAAATTCTTAATTCACATTTACCATAATAATTTGATTTTATTTTATGATTTCTCAAGCATATATCATATCTATACTTTAATTATATTAAACGAGAAATTATTTTATGGATCCTTCCCACCACATAATCCATGGTCCCTCTCCAATTATTTAATGACATTTCAGCAATTTTTTCAATGTCATTGACACATAATTTTGGTAATTTTTTTATCTTGAACCTCGAACCCAAAACTCGAACCCCAAACCCCAAACTCGGAATCCTAAACCTTGAACATTTGTAACACCCTACACACGGCTCGGTCGTCAAGCCCAAATATTAAGATGTCACACCACCGTCACACATCGCACTCATAGTAAATTGTCATATTATTAAGAAAAGCATTCTTTTATTTAGCATTCGCACGACTTTGAGTCTAACATACAACATCCAACATTAAGTCATGCTTAACATACTTCCATTGAACTAATACTACAATTATATATGCTTTTGAACCACACAGCAAAAAATTCAAAACAAGTACGTAGGTATTGATATTGTAGCAATGGTATCGGTATTTCACTAAAAAGGTATCGATACCGATTTAAAAATTGATACCAAAATAGCATTCTGTTTCTTGCTTAAAAATCAACATCCCAACAATTATCGGTACATTTGCTAAACTATCGATTATTTTACCCCGAGTATTGATGCTCGTGATATAGTATTGATATCAAATTGCAAAACTGACTTCCTCCACATTCGAAAATCACAGAGGTATCATTTTTATAACTTGAATATCGATACATTTGATCCAAACCACAAAAATACAACACATCTAAGCATTTAATCCATTCCAACAAATATCTAATCAGCATGCATCATTTACCTCTTTAAACCAATGTCAAAATGATCAAAATAGCAGTTCAAAACATCAAAAACAAGTCCAAGCAAGAATCAACATACGAAGGTCCAAGCCTATAGTTCCTAGGAATAATTAAGCTACAAAATATCCAAAACATCATGGCAATATCATGCAACAGTTCTACCACATTACTCTACGTCCATTTACCACACATACAGTTCATGGCACTTCAACATAGTAAATCTTCAAACCAAAACAATACCAATGAAATAATTATGACATATATCAAAAGTGCTAGAAAACTAAACCCATAAAATATCATGAGGACCAAAATAATAATCAATCAAAGTGTAACCACATTGCCTTATCCCCACAGTTCAAAAAATAATATTAATACCACCTACGCAAATACTAAAGCCTAACTTGGATCACTTCCTTGGTATCCCTGCACCGCTCATATCGCAAACAATAAATATCTACAATGGTTAGAGAGTGTGGGTGAGCTTAAACAAGCTCAATGAATGTCGGAGTAACCACAAAGTATACACAATATCAAAGGTTAAACAAGAGAAAACTACAACACATTCACAACCATATTCTAACCAAGTCAAAATAACATATTCACGTTTCATTAAATCATAAAACTAGCATATACTCTTACATGCAATTACACTCAACTCGCTTATATATAATTTATTTAACAATAATTCATCAAGACTAAACAATGTATACATGCTTTAATAACTTACAAGTCTAGCTCATATATTCACATGCATTCACAAGTTAAATGAAAATGATCCAAACCACAATTACATATACAATTACCATGAGAACATACTAACATTTTCATGAAACTTAAATCAACACATTTAACATATTATTCACATGTTTATGCATCCATCTCGCATCGTATTATCACAATACATAAGATCACATTTAAACGATAATTTGGCACTTGAGGCTATGAAACATAAAAGTGGGCTCTAGCACCACACATCGGATACACAGATCTCTAACACACCAATTGACTATAGAGTCGAACATATCCCAAAAAAATGAAGCATAAAACTAATACTCTTCAACACACCAAAAATGTCCCGTTGAATGAAGCTTCGCTCACATTCTCTTATCTCTCTAACTTGTCCCAGGGCCTCAATGCCTAAAAACACAATACATATAGGTGAGTACTCACAATCCTATGGCATGTCAACTATATCCAACGGTTTCAAGAGATCATAAGGCCAAAAAATCTACAATTTACACATTTTTAATTATTGATTAAATGCACATCATCTCTGTTCATATTCATCAATTTACATCACAACTTGTACACAATGCATGCTTATCGGATTTATATTTAATTGCACTTTAAGGGCCACAATAATGCTCATTGAGCCATCACATATCCAACCACATATGTGTGAATTAAAATTAGTACATCATATATCAAAAACAAGTATTCTCACATAATACCTGTCATAATAATATCACATTCCACAATTCAACACACATATACTTACCGAAATTTCGCTCGCATTCACTACATATTTGCATTACTAACATATCATTATCACAGTCATTGGCATGTATATCATGCCCACAACACAACTCAATTCACAATAGTCATCAACATGTCTCATATCACAATATCGCATCATAATAATCAATCCATAATTATTCACACAATCACATAATTTTCCAAAATAAAGCAAGGGAAATAGAAAGTTTACACTGAGAACCTAGGATAGAGGTTTAGGTTATTCCTAAGCTCCCAATTAACACTATGAATCGTGTCTACAAGTAGCTATTCCAAACACTCACTGATCACGCTTTCATCTAATTGCCGAAAGCTTAAACTAGCTTTTCCTTGTCTTTATCTTTACTCGTTAAAAGTCCTAACAATTTTGAAGCTTCAACAAGGTAAATCACACAACAACACAATCAACAATCAGCCAAAGACTCACTTCAAACAATCAAAACACAAGTCTAAGATAAATTCTTACGTAATCAAAATCTTTGACAAAACAAAATTGAATTTCAATTATCTCGGTCTATACTTAATATTTTTGCCTAAAACTGATTATGTTCATCTAATCATTCACCTACGATTGATTCTCAATCTTTAAGCTACTAAAAACTACCCAATTCATGGTATTAAAATTTTCGACATGTTTATATTAATTTTCACAAAAAAATCATTAAAACATTGGAAATCTTCAACGAAACTTTAAATTAAGTTTAAAAACCTTCTAATCATATCAAAACTAATTGAAAATTTTTTTTGAAGCCATGTTTTTACTCAAAATCCTGAAATCTACCATTAACGACCCATTTTTCGGCTTTTATTTAAAACATGCGATTTAACAGCTAAAAACTCAATTTAAAGCATCAAATAACATCAAAAACTAATAAGGAATCGAATCATTACCTTAGTTGATGAGAATCGAATTTTTAATTAAAAACCTAAAAAATCCAAAAATTAGCAATGGAGAAATCTATGGTGTTCTTAGATGTTTTTCTTGAAATACTATGGAGATTTATGGCTTGGGGAATGATAAAAATCTAAGAAATTAAGTTTGGGAATCAAAATTGAATGGGAGGAGCTTTGGAATGCAATGGACGACAAAACATAAATATAGAGAAGAGACTAAAGTGAGTTTTATAAAGATGAGGGGGGAAATATGGTGAAAATTAAATTTTGGTTTAATTGCCTTTTAAAAACTCATAATTTAGAACATTTTATAAATCAGTCCTTATTTCAAAATTGAAAGTCTTTTGAACATTATTTTCAAAAATTATTTTATTTTTCAAAAGGCCATAGACAAAAACAATTTCGGGTTACCACAATTCAAAATTTTTCAAACTCATCCTGAGCCAAAATTCCTAATTTACCCTCAAAACTTCTAGGCCCAATTTTGGTGTATGATAACCTTGAACCCCAAATCTTGAACCATGAAGCTCAAATCCTAAACTATAATAGCTCGTTTTCTAGTAGTGTCAGAAACAGTGTTTTTGGGGCCACAAATCCAACGAGTAAGTTCATAAATGTTATTATTTAATATTTACAAGTCAAATATAGTGTAATAATAAAATTTGATTTAATGATTTATATTAAATGAAAAAATAATTAGGTTTAAGTGGTATGACTCTAAAGTCAATTGGTTTTAGAAAATGAGGTATCAGGACCTCGTTTCTATAAATCGAGCCGTAAATATTTTATTAAATATTTACAGAGTGTTACTAAGGTCGTATTAAAATTTGGTTAAGAAATTTTAATGTTTAGATAGTTAATTAATTAAAAAGACTAATTTGTAAAATGTAAAAGTCAATTACTATTAGTATTTAGGTGCCCATTTGTATAAATTAAAAATTGGATGGTTTAATATGATAAATTAGCCATAATTGATAATATTGGACGGTAATGTGGTTGATTTCTTAAGTTATTATTTGAAATGTTTTATTAAATTAATGTTTAAGTATTAAAATAATAAAACAAAAGTAAAATAGATAAGCATCATCTTGACTTTGTTTCTTCACCTAAAGTAGAAGGAAGAAACTGCAATTGAGAAGTTTTAAGTTTCGGCCAAACAAAAGTCTATGCATGTAAGAGTTATTTTTGTTGGTTTCTCGTAATTTTTATATTTTTGAGATCGTTGTAGTTTAATTTAGCTAGCTCGGGGTCAATTTGTTAAATTGTTAAATGTTTAGAATTCTACCATGGATGGAATTGAAGTTTCTTGAAATTTTATGATAGATTATTAAACTTTTTTTGTTAAATATAAGTATTTTGTAAGTAATTTTTTATTATTTTCAAGTTTAGGGACTGATTTGTGAAAATGGTAAAATTCAAGGAAAATAATGTAAATTATGGATAAATATAGGCTGTTATAAGAGTGGGTAAAAATCAGCTGGCATGATTTATGGTTAAAAATGATGAAATTGCAAGTTTCGAGTTTATGGACTAAATTGCATAAATATTAAAATATTAGGGGTAATTTTGTAAAATTTCATTATTATGGATTATAAGCTAAATTAATTATTTTAAATAATTTAATGGGATTAGTTTAATAAAAATATTTATCTAGATCAAAAAATGACTCAAACAAACACTAATCACGAGAAAACCAAAATAGCAAATTAGTCGTTGGATCACGTTAGGGCATCGTTTCGATACAGGTAAGTTCGTATAAACTGTAATAGTTTCAATCTTGACTAAACTAAATATTTACTATGTTAATTTTAAAGTAAATGGATCGATATATAAACGTATCAATGCTATGATGAATTGATGGATATTGAGTCCCGATTGAACCTTAAGAATTCGTAGGATACAAATGACATGTCATTAGGGATTTCATGTTTCGCTGGTCTTGAATGTCCTACCAATGGCTGAGGTTGTAACACCCCTAACCCGTATCCGTCTCCGAATTAGGGTTACGAGGCATTACCGAACAAACACAACCATTTTTTTTAACCAAACTGATCACAACATGAAAATTTAATTACTTTCGCATAGCTATTATAATTTACAATCAAAATGTAATTAATATCGTGCTCAACCTATACATGCCATAAGATTGAGTTCAAACATTTAACAAAATACCAAAAGAAGTCGATAGTGTGATGGACTATGCTGATGATCCCCGAGCTCGGAACGCGTCTCCAAAATCTAAAAAAAACAAATGGATAGAAAACAAACAAAGTAAGCTTTTATAGCTTAGTAAGTCTATAGCATAACAACAAAAATATATATATTAACAAATACTTATAGACAAATGCATACATATTTATCAACAATTAAAACCGAATGTATATACACTTTATTACTTGCATACTTTCAATTCACATATGTACTTATCATGTGCATAAAATTGATCATACACATGTATATATATATATACCAATCACATATTATATTCACTTATATATATATAGACTCATTATGAATTAATACCGAGTACATCGCTAATACATACATTCAATATATATATATATATATACATATTCATCATATACAAATTAATGAGTACATTTATATATATATATATCCCAATTGCATCCATAAATAATTATGAAACACATAGGCTCCATGTATATATTTAACAACTGATATCCCCATGTGCATTTATAAATTCAACAACCGCATATACCTGATATACATATGCCTTTATCATTTGTATACACCAAATGCATACAATTATGTTTAATCAAATGCAAAACCGAATGTAGATGTATACTCACCAAGCATATAAAAACCTAATATTTATGTATACATCGATTTCATATAACCAAAATCATAGATATATCAATTGCATATTCTCACATAGTTTAAATAGATTCACCGGCACTTAGCCTGCTAGGTTTTAAAACCTGATTCGATACACCGGCTTATAGCCTGCTAGACCTATAGTCCGAAATGTATCACCGGCATTAAGCCTGCTAGACGTAAAGTCTGAATTAATTCACCGGCATTAAGCCTGCTAGGCACATAGCCTGAATTATATCACCGCATCCAGCCTGCTAGACAATAAGTCTGATTTACATTCGATCACTTTATATTAGTCATTCAAACTAACAACCTCATATATTCATTTCCATTCAAGACTTTTGCATGAATAAATTCACATAATCGAAACTTTCTTAAACATATATAAGTTCCATACCTAAATTCATTTCAAGAACATATACGCATATACTTGATTCATCGCATTTCATAATATCTTACACATATATCCTACCTAAATTCGGATTAAGTACCTATTCATGTATGTAAACATATCCAATCAAATATTGCATATACATATATTTTCATCTCACACATAAACATACTTTTCAATACCACATATATACTCATGAATTACATGTCTTAAATTAATTCCAAAGGTTTATACACGTATATACATATATAATGACATATCTAAATTCAATACACAACACATGCACGTATTTTTTGCATGCTTATTCGAATCTATATATATATATATACAATTATAACATACATATCACAAATCAAATCCAAGAGTTTATATATATATATATATATATATATATACTTTTATAATCATTCGAACCCTTTTATATATATACATATACCTTATACATATCTTTGATTAATCTAATAATTTATACATGTATATACTTATATACCTTCATACTTTAACTAAATTCAAATGACTATATAAGTATATACCTATGATTCGAACATGTAACAATAATGCATATAATTCACTCATACTTTTAATTATTTCAACCAACATATTTTCAATTATAATTCATCAAAATACAGCACATATACATACCTATATACTGATTTTTATGACATTAAATAGCTAATAGACTTACCTCGGATATCCGCAGACTCGATCGACTATTCGATTACTTTCGACTTTCCCGATCTAATTTCTTTTTCTTCATTCATGATCTAAACATATTCAAATTTAACCTCTAATTCATCAAATCATTCAATTTTATCAAAAACACATAAATGGGCAAATTACCATTTTGCCCTGGACATTTTACACTTTTGCAATTTAGTCCCTATTAAGTAAAACACAAATTACACAAAATCTCACAACACCATAGTTAGGCGAATCTTCATTGTATTCATACAAGTCCATGTATTTCATTTATTTCCCATTTTAGTCCCTCAAAAATTTATTTTCACAATTTAGCCCTAAATACTCAAATTCATAAAAAATCCCAAGACAAAACATGTTAATCTAAGACATATCTTCCATTATTCATCATCAAACATCACAAAACACAAATATTCATCAATGGAACATTTCAAAATCATCAACAATTCACAAAATTAATACATGGGTTCAAGTATTCAAAGCAACAATCTCAAAACGTAAAAATTATCAAAACCAAACAATTTCATACCTTAATCAAGCTAGCAAAGTGTCGAAACCCTAAATGCCATGGATGTTTTCTTTCTTTGCAACATTCGCCAACAAAAGAGATGATAATGGCTTGTTTATGTTTTGTTTTATTATACTATACATTATTTATTAATTTACTTATTTAACCTTTAATAATTAATAAACAAAACATATATAATAAGGTTATATTAGTCCTTTGCCACCCACTAACTTACATAGTGGACTATTTGCATTATAAAACCTCTAAGTTATAAAGACAACAACAATTAGGTGCTTTTATAATTAACCCCTAAATTTTCATTTTACGCGATTAAGCCCTTTTATTAAATCGGACACTTAAACGACGAAATTAAAACACGAAAATTTCACACAATCACATACACACAAAATAAACACACATAATAATATTAATAATATTTTTCTAATTCGGATTTGTGGTCCCAAAACCACTGTTCCGATTAGGGTCAAACCGGGTTGTTACAACTCTCCCCCCCTTTAGGGATTTTCGTCCCCGAAAATTCTTACCGGTGAATAGGTTTGGATAACGCTCTTTCATCGTATCTTTTGACTCCCAAGTTGCTTCCTCAATTTCGTGCTTATGCCACAATACTTTAACTAACGAAATTTTCTTATTTTCAATCTCCGTCGGACTAATCACATGCGAAGGATCAGATCGGTATCTACGGAGCATCGAAACATGGAATACATTATGAATCTTTTCTAACTCAGGCGGTAACATCAATCTATAAGCAACCGGTCTCACACGCTCTATAATCTTATACGGTCCAATGAATCTCGGACTCAATTTGCCTTTACGACCGAATCTGAATATTTTCTTCCACGGTGAGACTTTTAAAACACTTTATCCCGATCCGAAACTCTATATCCTTTCTTTTCAAATCCGATAAGATTTCGACGATCCGATGTTGATTTCAGACTATCCCGAATCACTTTCACTTTCTCAGTCTCTTTAATCGATCAACCCCGTATTTTATTTTCATCGAGCTCGGTCCAATACAAGTGGTGTACGACATTTACGATCGTATAAAGCCTCATAAGGTGCCATTTTGATACTAGATTGAAAGTCATATTATAAGCAAATTCAATCAAAGGTAAATATCTTTCCCACGCACCTTCAAACTCGAGAATGCAACATCTCAACATATCCTCAAGTATCTCGAATGATTCGCCAGATTGACCGTATGTTTGCGGATGAAAAGCTGTGCTAAAATGTAGCTTCGTACCTAAAGCATCTTGTAATTTCTTCCAAAATCGCGATGTAAATCTCGGTCTCGTCAAAAATAATAGAAATAGGCACTCGTGCAATCTCACAACTGAGAAATGTACAATTCAAAGAAGTTTATCAAGTGAATAATCAATACGAACCGGAACAAAGTGAGTCGATTTTGTCAATCTATCAACAACAACCCAAATTGCATCTTTCTTGCTGGGTGTCAATGGTAAACCGGATACAAAATCCATCGTAACTCTGTCCCATTTCCACTCAGGTATCATGATCGGCTGAAGCAACCCAGATGGTACCTGATGCTCGGCTTTAACTTGCTGACAAATTAAACATTTCGAAACAAAGTCAGAAATGTCTCGTTTCATACCATGCCACCAATAGTGCTGTTTCAGATCGTTATACATTTTCGTACTTCCCGGATGAACTGAAAGTCGGCTATTATGAGCTTCATTCAAAATCACCTGTATTAACTTCGAATTTCTCGGAACACATAATCGATTTCTGAATCTCAAACAATCTTCAGCATCAACTAGAAATTCTGAATCAACATTTAAGTCACACTGAGTTCGTTTTGCAAGTAAATCATTATCGACTTTCTGGGCTTCACAAATCTGTTGAACAAATAACGGTTTTGCTTTCAACTCAGCTACTATCGCACCATCATCAGACATAACCATATGTGCGTTCATTGCACGCAAAGCAAACAGTGATTTTCGACTTAGGGCATCAGCAACAACATTAGCCTTTCCCGGATGATAGTCAATCACAAGCTCGTAATCTTTCAGCAATTCTAATCATCGACGCTGTCTCAAATTCAGATCTTTCTGAGTCATCAAATATTTCAGGCTTTTGTGATCGGAATAAACATGACATCTTTCTCCAAACAGATAGTGACGCCATATTTTTAACGCAAATACAATAGCGGCCAATTCCAGATCATGCGTCAGATAGTTCTTTTCATGCGGCTTTAACTGTCTTGAGGCATAGGCTACAACTTTACCTTCCTGCATCAAAACACAACCCAAACCATTTAAAGATGCATCACTATAGATAACAAACTCTTTACCCGATTCGGGCTAAACTAAGACTGGAGCTTCAGTCAAAAGAACTTTCAACTGATCAAATCTTTTCTGACACCTTTCTGACCACTCGAATTTAACGTCTTTTTGTAGTAGCTTTGTCATCGGGGTCGCAATCATAGAGAACCCTTTCACGAACCGTCTATAATAACCGGCGAGCCCCAGAAAACTTCGAACTTCAGAGACATTTCTCGGAGGTTTCCAATCAAGTATAGCTGAAATTTTACTTGGATCAACCCGAATACCCGATGCTGACATAACATGGCCTAGAAAACTAACTTCACGTAACCAGAACTCGCATTTACTGAACTTTGCATACAACTGTTTATCTCGCAAAGTTTGTAAAACAAGTCTCAGATGTTCAGCATGCTCGGTTTCATCATGAGAGTAGATCAAAATATCATCTATAAATACTACCACAAACCGATCCAGATGCTGTCTAAAAATCCGATTCATCAAATCCATGAAAACAACAGGTGCATTAGTAAGTCCAAAAGGCATAACCAAGAACTCATAATGTCCGTACCTCATTCGGAAAGCAGTCTTTGGCACATCAGAGTCTTTAACTCGCAACTGATAGTAGCCTGACCTCAGATCTATCTTCGAAAACACAGTAGCCCCTTTCAACTGATCGAACAAATCATCAATCTGTGGTAACGGATACTTATTCTTTATAGTCACCTTATTGAGTTACCGGTAATCAATGCACATTCTCATCGTTCCGTCTTTCTTTTTCACAAATAGAACTGGTGCACCCCAAGGAGAGAAACTCGGTCGTGCAAAACCTTTATCAGTCAACTCTTGCAACTGCACTTTCAATTCTTTTAATTCGGTAGGTGCCATACGGTACGGAGCTATCGAGATTGAGTCGCCCCGGTACTAACTCAATACCAAACTCTAGCTCTCGAATAGGTGGCAAACCCGTAATTCTTCGAAACACGCCTAAATACTCACACACTACTGGCACAGATTCAATCTTCTCTTCGGTCACTTTACTATCAAGAACAAATGCAAGGTAAGCTTCACAACCTTTTCTCACATACTTCTGAGCCGACATTGAGGATATTATTGCTGGTAAACCCTTCAGATCATTAGATTCAATCCGAATAATCTCATCATTCTAACACCGTAGATCAATAGTTTTCCATTTGCAGTTTACTATAGCATCATACAGAGTTAACCAATCCATACCCAGAATTATATCAAACTCGTCGAATGGTAACAACATCAAATCAGCTGGAAAACATAAATCTCGAATCATCAACGGACAATTCTTGCACACTTTGTCAACCAAAACACACCGGCCCAGGGGGTTCGATACTTTAATTACAAACTCAGTAGACTCAACAGGCAAAGTCTTACTGAATACTAAAGTCTCACACACATAAGAATGAGTCGAACCAGGATCAATCAATGCAATAACGATAGTATCATAAAGAGTGAAAGTACCAGTAATAACATCTGGAGAAGAAGCCTCCTCCCGAGCACGGATGGCATATGCTCTGGCAGGTGCACGAGCCTCAGATCGAACTGTCATGTCCTTTGTTCCTCTCTGACTGCCACTTACATTACTCAAATGCCTCGACGGTCTACCTCGTACGGGTACATTACTCGGTCTAGTATTCTGCACGGTGTTTTGCTCAGCTACCATCGGACAGTCTCGAATGAAATGATCCTTTGAACCACACTTAAAGCAAGATCGATCATGTAATCTGCAATCTCTAGGATGCCATTTCCCACAATGCTTGCACTCTGATCTATTTTGTTGAACACTACCAACGCTAGCAACTGAAGTAGCTCGTGAACTCACAGGGGTCGATCTCGATCATACTTAGGAAACCTCGCAGTAGCTTTAGATCGGCTATGATCCTCTCTCGATTTTCTTGAAGTCGATCGAACGATTTACTAAATGATCGCTTACGAAATCTCGAGCTTCATAGTCGACTTTCCTCTTCTCTTTCCCGAGCTCTTCACTTTACAAGCTCGCTCAACAAGTACTACGAACTCCTTTATCTCAAGTATGCCCACTAACAGCTTTAATATCTTTATTCACCCATCTTCAAATCTTTTACACATAATAGCTTCAATAAACACACTCTCAAGCATATCTCTGAGTCTCACAAATTTCCGCTCATATTCATCACCGTCATCCGACCTGTTTCAATTCAAGAAATTCCTTACGTTTCGATCAATGAATCTCGGTGATGTATTTCTTACTAACTCACCGAAAGAATTCCTGTGTCACTCGCTCTTTCGAACCACCGATACTAGTGTATTCCACCGTGATATGCAAAGTCCCGTAGCAAAGATATGGCACATTTCAAGCACTCATCGGGGTGCAAGATAACTCATCAAACACTCGAATAGTATTATCAAGCCGTAATTCAGCGCCAAAGATCATCATCATCAGTACCTCTGAACTCTTCGGCCCCGTGTTTTCAAATTTTGTCAACAGGAGGCTTAAGTAATCTCATCGGATCACTTACATGAGGTATAACAGGAATCGAAGATGGATTAGTCGGGGGTGGGGGTTGTTGTGCAACCGGATTAGTTCGGACATATTGAGTAAACCAGTCATTCATCATTTGGTAGAAGGCTTGTTTAGCCTCTCCCTCCTGGTTACTCGAGGTCGGTCGAGAATCTACCGGCTCTGTCCCTTGCGCGGGAGCAGGCGCTATACTCTCAACATCATCGGCTACGGCTCGATCGGGATCCATTACTATACGAAAACACATTTTTAGACATCAGCAGTCATCACACTATCTCGATATAAAAATATGGCATGTATAGCTAGACTTATACATGCTACGTTAGTCCGAGAATCGACTAAACCGTAGCTCTGATACCAATAAAATGTAACACCCCTAACCCGTATCCGTCGCCAAATTAGGGTTACGAGGCATTACCGAACAAACACAACCATTTTTTTTAACCAAACTGATCACAACATGAAAATTTAATTACTTTCGCATAGCTATTATAATTTACAATCAAAATGTAATTAATATCGTGCTCAACCTATACATGCCATAAGATTGAGTTCAAACATTTAACAAAATACCAAAAGAAGTCGATAGTGTGATGGACTATGCTGATGATCCCCGAGCTCGTAACGCGTCTCCAAAATCTAAAAAAAAAACAAATGGATAGAAAACAAACAAAGTAAGCTTTTATAGCTTAGTAAGTCTATAGCATAACAACAAAAATATATATATTAACAAATACTTATAGACAAATGCATACATATTTATCAACAATTAAAAACCGAATGTATATACACTTTATTACTTGCATACTTTCGAATTCACATATGTACTTATCATGTGCATAAAATTGATCATACACATGTATATATATATATATATATATACCAATCACATATTATATTCACTTATATATATATAGACTCATTATGAATTAATACCGAGTACATCGCTAATACATACATTCAATATATATATATATATATACATATTCATCATATACAAATTAATGAGTACATTTATATATATATATATATCCCAATTGCATCCATAAATAATTATCAAACACATAGGCTCCATGTATATATTTAACAACTGCATATCCCCATGTGCATTTATAAATTCAACAACCGCATATACCTGATATACATATGCCTTTATCATTTGTATACACCAAATGCATACAATTATGTTTAATCAAATGCAAAAACCGGAATGTAGATGTATACTCACCAAGCATATAAAAACCTAATATTTATGTATACATCGATTTCATATAACCAAAATCATAGATATATCAATTGCATATTCTCACATAGTTTAAATAGATTCACCGGCACTTAGCCTGCTAGGTTTTAAAACCTGATTCGATACACCGGCTTATAGCCTGCTAGACCTATAGTCCGAAATGTATCACCGGCATTAAGCCTGCTAGACGTAAAGTCTGAATTAATTCACCGGCATTAAGCCTGCTAGGCATATAGCCTGAATTATATCACCGGCATCCAGCCTGCTAGACAATAAGTCTGATTTACATTCGATCACTTTATATTAGTCATTCAAACTAACAACCTCATATATTCATTTCCATTCAAGACTTTTGCATGAATAAATTCACATAATCGAAACTTTCTTAAACATATATAAGTTCCATACCTAAATTCATTTCAAGAACATATACGCATATACTTGATTCATCACATTTCATAATATCTTACATATATCCTACCTAAATTCGGATTAAGTACCTATTCATGTATGTAAACATATCCAATCAAATATTGCATATACATATATTTTCATCTCACACATAAACATACTTTTCAATACCACATATATACTCATGAATTACATGTCTTAAATTAATTCCAAAGGTTTTTACACGTATATACATATATAATGACATATCTAAATTCAATACACAACACATGCACGTATTTTTTGCATGCTTATTCAATCTATATATATATATACAATTATAACATACATATCACAAATCAAATCCAAGAGTTTATATATATATATATATATACTTTTATAATCATTCGAACCCTTTTATATATATACATATACCTTATACATATCTTTGATTAATCTAATAATTTATACATGTATATACTTATATACCTTCATACTTTAACTAAATTCAAATGACTATATAAGTATATACCTATGATTCAACATGTAACAATAATGCATATAATTCACTCATACTTTTAATTATTTCAACCAACATATTTTCAATTATAATTCATCAAAATACAGCACATATACATACCTATATACTGATTTTTATGACATTAAATAGCTAATAGACTTACCTCGGATATCCGCAGACTCGATCGACTATTCGATTACTTTCGACTTTCCCCGATCTAATTCTGTTTTCTTCAGTTCGCAATCTAAACATATTTAAATTTAACCCTCTTATTCATCAAATCATTCAATTTTATCCAAAAACACATAAATGGGAAAATTACCATTTTGCCCCAGACATTTTACACTTTTTGCAATTTAGTCCCTATTGCGTAAAACACAAATTACACAAAATCTCACAACACCATAGCTAGGCCGAATCTTCATTGTATTCATACAAGTCCATGTATTTCATTTATTTTCCATTTTATTCCCTCAAAAATTTATTTTCACAATTTAGCCCTAAATACTCAAATTCATCAAAAATCCCAAGACAAAACATGTTAATCTAAGACATATCTTCCATTATTCATCATCAAACATCACAAAACACAAATATTCATCAATGGCACATTTCAAAATCATCAACAATTCACAAAATTAATACATGGGTTCAAGTATTCAAAGCAACAATCTCAAAACGTAAAATTATCAAAACCAAAACAATTTCATACCTTAATCAAGCTAGCAAAGTGTGAAACCCTAAATGCCATGGATGTTTTCTTTCTTTGCAACATTCGCCAACAAAAGAGATGATAATGGCTTGTTTATGTTTTGTTTTATTATACTATACATTATTTATTAATTTACTTATTTAACCTTTAATAATTAATAAACAAAACATATATAATAAGGTTATATTAGTCCTTTGCCACCCACTAACTTACATAGTGGACTATTTGCATTATAAAACCTCTAAGTTATAAAGACAACAACAATTAGGTGCTTTTATAATTAACCCTAAATTTTCATTTTACGCGATTAAGCCCTTTTATTAAATCGGACACTTAAACGATTTAAATTAAAACACGAAAATTTCACACAATCACATACACACAAAATAAACACACATAATAATATTAATAATATTTTTCTAATTCGGATTTGTGGTCCCGAAACCACTGTTCCGATTAGGGTCAAAACCGGGTTGTTACAGAGGTCCTACATTTGTTGCGAATTCTGACCTACAGCTTGTGTGAGTAGCATCATGTAGCTTACATTCGGACCCACCGCTCGTGTGAGCAGACCCATTTCACAGCTCGTGTGAGCAACGATGTAAAGGAAATGTTACGATTATATGTAAAGACACACTATGTGTGAGATTTTTTGAGTATCCGATGTAATTCTAGATTGTTCAATGGGTATGAAAAGGAAATGAAATGGTAAGTATTCAAATAAAATGAATCGTGAAATTATAAAAAAAAGGGATTTATGAACTAAATGATGTGATTACATATATAAGTCTACTTATTTTATGGATGAATGCATTTATATCATGGACAAATGCACTAACTTTTGAATTGATGATGTTATTTAGGCTTATACTAAGGTTTTGGAATGAAATGGTAAGTAAGTAAATGGAATGATTTATAATCTTATGAAAAGGTTGATGAATATGTGATGTATCTTATGAAATCAACTTATGTTATAAATGAACTTATACGAGATGTTGATGCACTTACTAATTTGTGAGTTTGATGGTGTTTCAATAGGCTTGTACTAAACTTAGGTAATGGTTTATGCTTAATCTATGAACTGTATTAATGAAGTGGTAAGTTATGTTTAAGTTTATATGAGCTTATTAAGCACTTGTTGCTTACGTATTTTTCTTCCTATATTTTATATATTATCGAAAGCTCGATCGACTGGAAGCTCGTTGGAGACCTATCACACTATCCAGTAGTCAATTCGATAGTTTTTTACCATTATGGTCAAGGTTAATAATGGCATGTATAGGGTGATTTGTAATGGTATTTTGGTGTATGTGTTAGTGGAGTTATGGCATGTATAAGCTTTGGAAAGCTATGCTGGTTTGGTACACTTTGATTCCTTACCAAGTTATGTTGTTTTGGTTACTTAAAAGTGTTTGTTTATAAGGTTCTCTTGGCATGTTGATGATGATTTGAAAATGATTACTTGCGACATATTTTAGAAACTAGTTTTATTATGTATGGAAATGGTAATATGAACATGTGTAGGTTACCTTGTAATGGTGTCTAGTAATTGTGTAAATGGTAATATGGAATGTTTATGCTTGAAGTTATGTATGGATATTGGACTTGTAATACTTGTTAAGTTAAATCCCTTTGATCACTTTTAGGTAATTAATGTGCATGGCCTTTTGGCATGTTGATTTTGGCTTAGAAGTGGTCATTCATGATGTGTTTTAGTCACATAACGGAATTAGGTCTCTATGCATAGAATGAAGCAATGTTAACATCTTTAGGTAAATGATATTTAGATGCAAATTGTGGTGCCTTTGAATGACATATTGGTTAGGTGACTTATGATGCTTGAAATGATATGTTTATGCAAGTTTGAATGGTGTTTGAACCCCTTGAATGTGTGTTTAAGTGGTTTGAAAAGTTATGCATGAAATGGTTTTGAAATGGTTTGATTTTAGGTACATTTTGGGTACACCGACTTGGGATACGAGCATGTGATACAGCCATGTGAGGTACACGGCCTGGCGACATGGTCGTGTGTCATTTGAGGATTTCATAGGGTTCAAGTCAGTGAGTTACACAGCCTAACATGCGGCCTGGCACACGAGTGTGTGGGGCAACTCAGAGAGTTACACGGCATGGCACACAAGTGTGTGAAATGGCCATGTGACCCTGCTCAATGAGTTACACGGGTGAGGACACGGGCTGGGACACAGCCGTATGTCCCTATTTTAAAACTTACACAGCCTAGAGCCATGTCATACGGTCTGGCCTCACAGTCGTGTGACCCCTGCTTTCAAATTTTGTGACTTTTTCCTAAACTTTCCATTTTGTTTCAAATTAGTCCCAAATTGCTCCTGAGCTATTTTTATGGCCTCAAGGGCCCGATTTAGGGACAATATGCATATGAACGAATGATTTATGATTTTATTAATATGTTAAATGATATGATGTTTAAATGTTTCTGATTGTATGATAAGACTCTATAACCCTAATTCGATGACGGAGATGGGTTAGGGGTGTTACATGAACCTTAAACCCCGAATAAGATTCAAAATTTTGGGTTCAAGTTTGGGTTCGAGGTTCGGGGTTTGAGTTTGGGATTCGAGGTCTAGGGTTTAATGTTTAGGGTTCAAGGTTTGAGGTTTAGGGTAAAAGACACCAAAATTGTGTGTCAATGACATAGAAAAAATTGTTGAAATATCATTAAATAATTAGAAAGGGACCATGAATGATATGGTGGGAATGATCCATAAAATAATTCTCTATATTATACTTATAAACTTCCAAAACGAATGGACAATTATTTTAGATAGATTAAATATGTAACACGCCAAACCCGGCCCTTTAATAAGATCCGAGTATGATGTGTCACTACTTAAAAATTAAACTAATCTTCAACATATTCTGGTAAAAGCTTTATAAAACTTAGAGTTATGGATAACAAACCTATGACAATTGGTGTTTTACTAGAGTTTGAATGAAACCATTAATAGATTAAAAATAACGTATAAGTCATATGACGTATAAGTATAATAACTTCATTAAACATAATATAATACTTTAAATTCAAATTATGATACTTCATAAAGATCTCTTAAAACAAAGTTTTAACAAAACAGAAGTTTTTTGTACATATTATTTCCAAAAATACATTTACATGTCACCCCCACGAGTCATGCATGATACAGAAGAAAACAGTTGTCTCACAATATTAGCTGCACTCCGGCGTAGTTCGTCTAACAAATTCTTCCTTCAGTTAGCAAGCCTAAGAAGGAAAAGGTAATAGAGTAAGTTCATATGAACTTAGTGAGTTATAAAGAAATCATAAATAATATTACTGATAGTACAACTGAACCTTTCAAATGGGGGTTTACACATTTTCACATAGTACGCCCAATGGCGTATACATAACTCAGACAGACCTAGTACGCCAACTTGCTTATCACTTGGGCGTATATTGTACGCCAACTTAACACAACTCATACAATCCATCTTCATGCTAGCCACGTACCCAGATTTTTAGAGTCAAATATATATTATACAGTCTCATTCATATACATTCTCCCCCTTAACTCCTCATATCATTTTCATTCAAAATAGTATGTTTTATCGTGACCTTCTAATCCGATTTGCAATATATCTGCCCTACCGGAGGCTACACAAACATATCTCCTCATCTCCATCACCACATATCAGATCATGTCATATCATACATATCAAAAGCATATGGTAGTGGCTTAAACATGAAGAATAACTCATACTTCATATCACAAACATACTGAACTCATACTGACGACTTTGAACAACCATTATCCATACATACACTTTTTATCCTTTACAGAGAAAGAATATTTACCTTACATAAACTATAAAATAAAGAAACCACAAAACATGGAAGTAAGAAGGAACTCACCAAAAACTCTAGCAAAATCTACAAAGCAGGTCATTTGCCTTTATCACTTGGACCTTCAGTAGCTTCTTGAGTTCAAATAAAGATAATTAAACATATCAAATCACTAATCTATCAAATCTAAACATGCATGCAAGAATCAACAACACTTAATCCAGAATCAGGAAGTTTCCTTCCTCACACACCATTCTAACATCCATGCATGCAAAACGAAAAACACATAAATGAATTTGAAGATAACTGAATAAATCATGAAGGAAGATCATGAATTTGTAACTAGAAAATAAACCACGAAATGTCTGGCCATATTTTTCGAAAATAAACCTAAAGGAAGATCATGAATTTGCAACCAGAAAAAAAGAACAAATCAAAGGTACTGGCAAAAGTTCTTCATTTTTATTTAAATAATGGAAAATAAGAAGATGAGTGTTAAAAGTCCAATGGGCGCCATTTTCAACCCTCCCGATATCCAACTCATGGTAAAACTTGAAGAGAAACCATTTCTCTCCCAGATTTGATATCATAACGCCTCCCAAAGGATGCTAAATATTGGCCATAGTATTCCTCATTGCCTGGAAATTAATCACACTTGCTGTTAAAAAATAGCCCACAAGAAAAAATTCATACTTATGACTGACAGGATCCCCATCTTCATGTATACTCCAAGCTTCCTCTTCATTGTCCTCTATTTGTAGATCTTCCATACCCTTTTCCATTCTCGAAAAGTAGTAAAAATGAAAGGATCTAAAAAAACTACAAATGGAGAAAATTGATTTACTAAATGAAAGAAACAACAATACAAATCAAGATTATAATAAGAAAAGACTACGCATGCCAAAACGGCAGACAAAGCAAAGTGTGCTAACCAACAGACATTTTCAAAATCTTTTAATGGAATACTTATTTTCAGTTAATATCTCAATTAAATATTATATTTTATTAAAGACTATTGATTATTAAATTATTTTCATTATATCAAGGCAATTAAAAAACTATAACTTTTTTTATCAAAAACTAAATTGAGGAAGTGACCGAGGGCGGTAGCTTTATCGAAGAAACTATCTTGCTTGTAACATGCTATGTAAAAATAAAATTTCGGTAATAAAAATATATCGCAAAGAAAAGAGAAATAAAAATAAAGAACACACAGATTTTTACGTGGAAACCCTTTCGGGAAAAAACTATGGGCAGAGGAGAAGAAAATTCACTATGTCGAATTCGAATAATTACAAGAGGAGTAGACTATGTCTATTTATAGGCTTGTAAAACCATATTCTAATAAGAGTTGAGTAAGATTGAAACACCTTATTCTAATCAATATCAAATAGATGGAGTTTAATAAGGTTTAAAAAACCTTATTCTAAAATAAAATAAAAGAAGTGTAGTTCTATAAGGATTTTACTTTTATTTTGTTTTACCATTGTATTTTATTTAAATAAGGATTCGGGTCACTTAATTCTAACAATTTCCACCTTGACACGAATTCTAAATGAACAAGTTCTTCATCGCGAACTCTCAACAAACAAGTTCTCCACCTCTTCTATAAAATCCCTTAAAGGTTTAACTTAAATAATGAACACCAATCAAGTCTGAGAAATGCTCAAACTTGGCTATAGGAAGTGACTTAGTCATCATATCTGCAGGATTTTCATGAGTAATAATTTTGTTCACAACAATATCACCACGAGCAATAATATCATGAACAAAATGATACCGAACATCAATATGTTTTGTTTTCTCATGAAACATTTTATCTTTTGTAAGGAAGATGGCATTCTGACTATCACAAAATAATGTATTGATTTGAAGGTCTTCATTGAGTTCACTAAAGAGTCCCTTCAACCAAATATCTTCTTTACAAGCCTCAGTAATCACCATGTCCTCAGCTTCAGTGGTAGATAAAGCGACTGTAGTTTGCAAAGTGGCTTTCCAACTGATTGCACAACCTCTGATTGTAAAGACATAACCTGTAAGAGATCTTTTTCTATCAAGGTATCCAACAAAATCAGTATCAACATACCCAATGACTCCATCTCTAGTTCTTCCAAACTGTAAGCAAATATCAGTAGTACCTCGTAAGTATTTTAAAATCCACTGAACTGCTTTACAATGTTCTTTACTTGGATTCTCCATGTATCTGCTAACTGCACTGATTGCATATGATAAATCTGGACGTGAACAAATCATAGCATACATGAGAGATCCCACTGCACTAGAGTATAGAACATGTGACATATACTCAATCTCATTATCTGATTGTGGAGACAAAGCCGATGAAAGTTTGAAATGGGCTACCAAAGGAGTACTAACAGGCTTAGCACCAGCATATTGAACTTGCAAAGAACTTTCTCAATGTACCCCTTCTAACTTAGGTACAATTTACTTGTTTATTTATCTCTGAGAATCTCCATACCAAGTATCTTCTTTGCTGGTCCCAAATCTTTCATCTCAAATTCTTCACTTAGTTGGGCTTTGACCTTTCTTATCTCTCCTTTATCTTTTACTGCTATCAACATGTCATCAACATAAAAGAGTAGATACATAAAAAAACCATCACTGTTTTTCTTAAAGTAAAGACAACTATTAAAGTTACTTCTTTTGAAATCATGAGAAGTCATAAAGGAATCAAACCTCTTGTACCATTGTCTTGATGACTGTTTCAAACTATAAAGGGATTTTTTCAGCAAGTAAACATAGTCTTCTTTTTCAGAGACTGTAAAACCCTCTGGTTTTTGCATGTAAATATCCTTCTCAAGTTCTCCATACAAAAATACAATTTTTACATCTACTGCTCAAGCTCCAAATCATGCATGACCACAGTACCAAGCAAAGATCAAATCAAACTATGCTTCACAACTAGGGAGAACACATCTGTGAAGTCCACTCCTGGAATTTGACTATAACCCTTTGCAACAAGCCTTGCTTTATATCTGGGTTCTTCAACTCCTAGAGTCCCCTCTTTCTTTTTAAACACCCATTTACAACGAACAACCTTTTTACCTTTAGAAAGTTTCACAAGATCCCATGTTTTGTTTTTGTGGAGTGATTTCATCTCCTATTGCATAGTAAACATCTACTTTTCTGAGTCTTCACAGCTAACCGCCTCAGAATAATTAGATGGCTCTTGGTTTGCATCTATATCATCAGCCACATTTAAAGCATAAGCAACTAGATCAGCTTCGGCATACTTCTTTGGAGGTTTAATTTATCTTCTAGTTCTATTTTTGGCGATAGAGTATTGTGGTGAAGAAGCAACTCTATTCTGAATTTTTGTACTGGCTTGAGGAGTCAACTCTATTGTAGTTTCTAGATTAATCTAATGTTCCACATGCTTTTAATTTTCTTTATTGGAAAACCTTTAAGAGACTAGTTAGGTAGCATAGTAGTATCATCAAAAACAACATCTCTGCTAATCACAACTTTTCTATTTTCAGGACACCATAACTTATACCATTTTACACTAGCTTTATAACCAAGAAAAATACATTTAATGGATCTCGGTTCTAATTTTCCATTATCAACATAAGCATACGCATGACACCCAAAGATCTTTAAATCAGAATAGTCAGCAGGATTACCAAACTATACCTCTTGTGGAGTTTTTTTTCTTAATGGCAACGAATGGAGATTGGTTGATCAAAACACATGCAGTAGAGGCTGTTTCGGCCCAAAATGACTTTAGTAAGTTGGCAATTGACAACATACATCGAACCTTCTCTATGATCGTTCTGTTCATTTTTTCTGCAACGCCGTTTTGCTGTGGAGTACGACGAACTGCCTAGTGTCTCACGATCCTTTCTGACTTGCACAGTTTATTAAACTCATCAGAATAGAACTCTAAGCCATTATCTGTGTGGAGGTACTTTATTTTTTTTCTCGTTTGTTTTTCAACCATAGTTTTCCAAGACTTAAATGTGAAAAACACATCACTTTTTTGCTTCAGAAAGAACGCCTAAACTTTTCTAAAAAAACATCAATAAAAGTTAGCATTAATTGACTCCACCTTTCGAAAGCACTCTGGATGGCCCCCACAGATCAGAATGAATATACTCCAACGTTCCCTTCGTGTTATGGATTCCTTTGGCGAATCGAACTTTTTTTTACTTCCCAAAAATACAGTGCTTACAGAACTTCAGTTTACAAATTCCTTATCCATAAAGAAGTTATCTTTTGCTCAATTCTGACATGTCATTCTCACTCATATGCCCTAGGCTCATATGCCAAATTTTAGTAATATCATCATCTAACAAGGAAGAGGAAGCGACAGTTGCATCACCAGTAACAGTAGAACCCTGAAAAACATATAACTTGGCAGTCTTTCTCTGCCCTTTCATCACAACGAGAGAACCTTTGGAAATCTTCAAAACCCCACTTTCAGCTGTGTATCTGTACCCTTTTGAATCAAGAGTACTCAATGAAATTAAATTTCTCTTCAATTCTAGAACATGTCACACGTCACTAAGTGTTCTAACAACCCCGTCAAACATCTTAACTTTAATCATTCCAACACCTACAATTTTACACGAAGCATTATTTCCCATTAAAATAACACCTTCAGACACTGTTTTGTAAGTTGTAAACCAATCCCGATCGGGACTTATGTGGAAGGTGCAACCCAAATCAAGGATCCACCCCTCGCTCACTTTAGAATTATTGATAGAAGAGACTAGAAGTTCACCATCGTTGTAGTCTTCTACAACATCAGTTTCACCATAATTTTCTAGTTATTTTTCCTTTTGATTCGCAGCCTCCCTTTTGACCTCATTCTGTAGTTTATTTCACTCAGATTTAATATGCATTTTCTTCTAGCAGAAGTTACAAGTTTTACCTCTGTTTGAAGACTTCGATCTACCCTTAGATTTACCGCGAGGATTTTATTCCTGTGTCCTTCCACGATCATTATCAGCATTCCGATCTTGTCTCTCACGAACAATGAGACCCTCTCTTTGAGAGTCGGTTTTAACCACAAGATACTTTATCTTATCATATGAGGTCAAAGAATCATAAACTTCATCAACTATGAGAGACTCGCGGCTATATAAAATTGTGTCTCTAAAGGTTGAATAAGACGGGGGCAACGAACAATGTAGAATCAACCTTAGATCTTTCTTATCATACTGAACCTCCATGGCCTCCAAGTTTGAGAGAATTTCTTTAAACACTATAAGTGTTCGTGCACAGATACACCTTCCTCCAAACGATGAGCATAAAGACGTTTTATATGCAACTTGCTGGTTAGAGTTTTCAACATACATATTTGTTCCAGCCTCTTCCATAATGCAGAGACGGTCTTCTCCTTCATCACATCCTGCAAAATTTCATTAGAAAAATACAGATTTAACTATGTTAATGCCTTTCGATCCTTGCACTTCTTCTCTTCCTCCGTCAATGTCGAAGGCACTTTATCTACCCCTAGCAGGGCTTCCTCTAAGTCATCTGTGCAAGAACTGTCTGCATCTTTATCTACCACAACGCGAATCTGGTGTTGCGATCCAACAGTGGAATTTCATACTTCAAAGATGCTATTATCGTGATTAAGATGAACAACCCAGAAGCTCTAATACCAATTTGTAAAAATAGAATGTCGGTAATGACAATATATCGCAAAGAAAAGAGAAATAAAAATAAAGAACACACAAAGTTTTACATGGAAACCCTTTCGGGGAAAAACCACAGGCAAAGGAAAAGAAAATTTACTATGTCGAATTCAAATAATTACAAGAGGAGTAGACTATATCTATTTATAGGCTTGTAAGACCATATTCTAATAGGAGTTGAATAAAATTGAAACACCTCATTCTAATCAATATCAAATAGATGGAGTTTAATAAGGTTTAAAAAACCTTATTCTAAAATAAAATAAAAGAAGTTTAGTTCTATAAGGATTTTACTTTTATTTTATTTTACAGCTGTATTTTATTTAAATAAGGGTTTGGGTAACTTAATTCTAACATATTGTCAAAACCACTTTTTGAAAACAAAAATAGTGTCGACTTATTAAAAATGAAAATTGGAGTCGCCACCGATCTTTTATTGAGGTGTGACTGGATCACCTTGAAAATGATTTTGGTCTAAGAATTTTAAGAAAAATGGGTTCGGGAGTTAGTTACGTACGAGGAAGGGTTAGCACCCTCGTAACGCCTAAAATTGGTACCTAATTGATTATTAGTGTCTTCTAGTCGAATGTCAAAAACTCAAAAAGATTAAAAATGATCATTTTTTATTAATACCATATTTTAAAACAATACTTAGATAAATTTGAACGAATGTAAAAAGGCCTTCTCATCCCAAGGCAATAAAATGTCGTATCCCGTAAGTTAGGATGCAACGCTTGAATTCTTGAGCATAAGCTATCCTTTAAAAATCTTTATTGAAATTTTGTGTATTTGAAAACTAAAACGTTTTAGCCGTTTTAGTTTGATGAGAATATCGAAACCCCGTAAGTTAGGGCACGATTTCTCGAAATTCCAAAGATAACATATAGTTTGCTTTTATTTTTAAAAAAAAAAAAACTAGTCTCGAGATATTGAAAGGTCATATCCAATAAGCTAGGACACAATGTTTCGAATTCCCTTGATAAGCTTTGATTTGAAATTTTTACACTTGAATTAAAAAGGGGATACTCGGTTACTTAAATTCAATGAAGAAAATTGAAGCCAAGTAAGTTAGGGCACAATCTTCTCGAAAATTTTGGATACTGGGTATTACGTTATTTTGAAAACCTTTGAATAAAACGATTTCAATATTTTGATTAAACACAACCTTTTAAACGAATAAAATGCAATGGAACAATAATATACGACGCGAAATAATAATTCGTAAACTAAAATGCACACTAATGAGCGACAAAGAATCAATAAATACGAATAAACAATGCCATATACATAAGAGCAACAATCTTATATCCCTTGTTATGCAAATACTAACATTAAAGACTAATAAATTTAAAGTCAATTTTGAAAGAAATGCTAAACAAATTTACACAAATAAAGTATAACTAGTTTTAAAGAAAATAAAAAAT
The DNA here is from genome assembly GCF_025698545.1 of Gossypium raimondii. Classification (NCBI taxonomy): domain Eukaryota; kingdom Viridiplantae; phylum Streptophyta; class Magnoliopsida; order Malvales; family Malvaceae; genus Gossypium; species Gossypium raimondii. The sequence continues at coordinate 53,406,080 of NC_068572.1, forward strand.
ATACAAAAGGAAGTTTAAAATCATTAATATAAACAAATAAATTATATGTATAACATTTCAAAACAAACAATATATATATGAGTTTGAAATAATTCAAAATAAAGATAAAAATAAATACTATGTGAAATGATAATATCTAAATGAATTTTAAAATAAATGTAGTATAAAAAGAAAACCAAAATAGGTAGTACACAAAATAATATACATATATTTATTTGAATAAATAACATATAAAAACTTTTAGAGTATCAATAATGTACAAATAGAATAAGAAATAATTTAATATAAATTATATATGTATATATAAAATAGTATATTATAAAACCATTTTCATATAAATCTTTAAAACATAGAAACATATAAAATGAATTTAAAAAACATATTATAAAATAAAAATCATTAAAAGAAATGTTATATTGATTTAAATATATATAATATATATATATATATATATATTATAAACTTAAATGATAATAGCATATAAAAAAACTTTAAATAATAGTACACAATAGAATAAAATCATGTATATATAAAACGGTTAGATATATCAATATAAAAATATATAATAATAATAATAATACTAATAATATTATTATTATTAATTAATAAACTAATTTTTTTAAAATAACAAAAAGGATTAAATCGCAATTAGAATCGAATTAACAGGAAACAAACGAAATTAAAAACAAAATGAAGGATTAAAACGCAATATGCGGATTACATGGGAGCCAGATTGGAAATATTTCCTCGCCCCCAAAACGCTGCATTGCAACCTGGGTTGAAGTGAAACAACATAAAAAATGCGAGGCAAAATTTAAAAAAAATGAAGAGGAGAGATTTGAAAAACCCTGCAAAATCGAAAGGGTTGTTTGCACAATTTTCCCAAATGCTACAAAACACGCGGATCCTTCCCCGGATCGGGTCACTGCGCGGGTTGCTGAGGCTAAACGGCCAATACGGCACCGTTTAAAGGCCACTGAAATAGGCCCTAAACGGTGCCGTTTTACACCCTTCATAAAAGCCACTAAAAAACCTAAAATCGGAACCTTATTCTCCTTAAGCTAACAGGAAAAAAACTAGGTTTTCTCTAGCCCTCCGCCGCCCCAAAGCCTGGAACCTCGTCGTCCAAACTGTCGGAGTAAGCGGAGCTCCGTTAGCGCGCTTTCGAAGGTAAGAACCTTCTCCTTTTCTTTTATTATTTTCGCATAAAAAAATGAATAACAAATCGAAGAAAGAAAATAAAAAAAAAACTCTGAGAATCACCTTAAAAAAACTGATATTCGATTTCTTTTTTTTTTGTATTGATTTCGTATCCGTCCCTTTTACAGATTTTCAAATGGCTTTATATAGTTGAATAATACAAAAAATCAAAAATTACAGAAACTTTTTATTATTTTTTTCCATTATTTGCTGCTTGCTCCTTTGCTGCGTGTTTGTTGCAAGTGAAACCGTCGTACGGAAGAGGCCGTTCGTTTGGTGACGTGAAAAAGGCCGAAGGCGCATGTGTGGGGGAGCAACGGCTGAAGCTTCTAGGGTTTCTGCTAGCTGTTTTAGGTGTTGGGCCATTGGGCCATGGACTGCTGTTATATTTTTTATATTGATTTATTATTTGCATTTGGGCCCTGGCGGATTTGGGCTTGTACACATATTATGCATAATACCAAGCCGAATCCAATTGAACGTCAATTGCTTCACAATCACTTAATTTCCGATCTAAGTTCCTCGCATTGGCGGTTGATCTTCCCTTATCTTTCCCATATCTTCTTGTATTCATTGGACATAGTTTTTAAACTCTTCATCTCCTTCTTGATCATGCTCAGCACCACCATTGTTATTGACTTAAATTAGAAGTTCTCAACTAAAATCAAAGCCAAAAGAGATTGATATATAAACTTGGATTGTAATAAGTTAAATGCCATGAACAATGCATTTATATAAGAAGTTAATTTTAGCAAAACTGAATCTGGAAATTTTTGGGGCAGGAGGCAGATTTCAGCATGTGTTTATGTTGGCCCATGCCATACGTTATGGGACCTAGGGCTGTTGCATAGGCCCTATACCTGCACCACATGATGAGCAAGCCCCTTGAAACAATAATTGTGACCAATCTCCATTTTGGCTTTTATGATTGGATACCTCATTAAAATTCTACAACAATTTCAATTCGACATCATGTTATTAACGGAAGCATGACACAGATAAGCATCGACTATTCTTTCCGATTTCATTACTTTAGTATGCTGTATTAAACAGCCATCACATTGGGCATTACCTTTAAAAGTTGAAAGCCACAACGATGTAGTGACGTTTCTGCAAAGTAATCAAAACAAGGTTCTCTTTTCATTTAGACCTCTGAACATATATAAACCAGGGTTTCTTCTTTAATTCCTACACGGCTACATCCATCTTTACTGGGGTTGAGGAATGAGTTGCTTGGAATCAAACCCAAACTTAACATAATAGTCTTGTCATAGGTCAAGAGGTTGTTGGCCACTACAACTGTAAATTCTAACTGCCCATTACCCAAGATAAACATAGGACTATTTTCATGCTGAATAAGCAGGCCTGCAAACTGGTAAATCCTTTTCAAAATAGGGTGGGGCTCTAAGAATCGGGTTGCTCTCGAAGAAATTAACTGGCTTCAAATCAAAGCTTGATGACACTGTTGGCATTATAGGAAAATCCTCCTGGCATGGTATGTGATGGAACCCTAATGTATACCAAACCACAATGTCCTTGTTCTCGATTGGTCGATCCCTGCAAACCAAAAAAGAATTGGAGAATAAAAATTTTAATCAAAAGATTCAAAACCAACAATCTTTTACCTTTCAGACCAAACATCAAGTGTGTCTTCACCGTGGCTCTGGTAAACAAATAATCCACCAGCCCATTGCTCACTTCTGTTATATGGAGTGACCCATATTTGGTTATTTGTGAATGCACCTCTTTTCTGTGGTGGGTCCTCATGATCCAGCAAACTAGCTGCTGTGCCACCAGGAACAACCTTGTACCCGACAGGGTTCCCAACCCTTGTCTTTTTAGTTGGATTGATAACATGGAACTCCGATGGGTCATAGAGTTTAAGTTGAATTTGAGCATCTTTCTCTGTTCTAGCCACATTTCTAACAGCTTTTAGATAGCTTTTCCTTGGTGACTCTCCTGGAGAAGTTTCTTGCCTTTTGATATTTACGTTAACAAAGGAGTTATCAGAGCCGTCTATGTCCATATCCAAGTAGAATGTGATGTAATGGTCATGGATGACGCCAATGACGTTTTCAGACAGAAGGGTACCGAACAGATTTTCTTGCCCTTCCACTTGATTCATGTTCTCATATGCAGTCCCTTTCACCATCAAAATGCCGCTAAGTCCAACCTGCGCTCAATAACTTGGAAATTAGAATGACCTACGAAGTACGGATCATAAACACACCTATCAATGAACGATCATATCACACAATTGTAACAGACCACATTTAAAAGCCACCGTTGATTGAAAATATCCATGATTTTTTCAGACAAAGATGATATATACTTAACGAGATATCTGACGTATAATAGAAGAAAAAAGGAGGTTTCATTAACCTTAATCCTGATAAGTCCATCTGTTTGGAACTCCCAATCAACAATATAATCATAGTTAGCCACTGATGCAGCCATTCGAACCACTAAAGTCACCTTTGGCCTTACTTCCTTAATCTGCCAAATAACCAAAAACAAATATAGGTGAAGTTGATTATACGCATGTCTTTTTAAATTTAAGAATATAGGTGAAGTTGATTATACGCATGTCTTTTTAAATTTAAGGCCAAAGATTTCTTTATTTCTTACCTCCATACCCGTAATTGGACTCTCTGCATGCCGCCACCCTATATCACCTGTGTACCTCTCAAACACGCAGACCATGTTTGATCGGACATAGGGTACACCATCACCGGCGGCGAACACCCCATCCATATAATATGCATTTCTTGGACAATCATTAAGCGGGTCAAGTGGCATAGCTTGCAACCCGAACCCGTATTCGCCCGCATCCATGTAAGTCTTAAAATACCATGCATCAGTGGGGTCCATGTATGGAACAAACAATTCTGAAGTAAAGCCTTTGTACATCACATCCCTCAACACCCCACTCTCAAGGTCCCGGACCTTCGCCCGAGAAACCATCACACCTGCTCTCGTATCGGGTTTCAAATGGAATTCCCAGTTTGCCCATTTCACCAAATGTTCATCTTCTATAACAAAACTTGGACCCTTTGGCTGTTCAATGGATATGGGGTTTATAGAGTTGAGATCCTGCTGGAGCTTCTGCTCCGAGAAACGATAATCGGTGTTGGTGGCTTTGGGTATGGGGATGGACCGACCCGTATCCGATACCTCCACCACTTCTTTTGTGTCCATATCGAGTAAAACAGTTAAGCCCTCGATTGGTCTCATGTAAAAGTTTGCAGTGTCTTCCATGGAGTAGCACTGTACCTTAATTAACCTCCTGTTCTCCTCCTTTTTCCCGAACCAACCTAAGGATATCGGCAGGCATGTCACGTCTTTAAGATTAACGCCTCGTTCGATGATCGTACGGTTGAACTTGGCGTTCGAAAGTGGAGCCCACGTAGCCGAGGTCATGTCTTCCACCGTCATCGTCGGGTAACCGGTCGGAGGAGCCGTGTTTAGAACGGTGACTTCGTCGGTTTCTAAGTTGACAGTCAGCACGTGCGAGACGCCGTTGGCACGTGCGATGACGGAGGCTATTCTTGGGAAGAGTGGTTGGCCTTTTTTCCATTTAAGGACAAGTTCTTTGTTGGGTTCTTCTAGGACGACGGAATGGAGCGCGTAGTTATTGGAGGACTTGAAGAGCGCGTGGGAAGAAAGGATTTTGCGGACCTTGTTGAACTCTTGGATGGTGAGGGGGTCGAGTGGGTGGCGAGGGACAGCTGACTCGTGGTGGCGACGCTGGGAGGTGGAGGCACGTGGGGTTTTTGTGAGTGTGGGTTGTTTGGACTGAAGCCTGTTCTTGGAGGAGGTGCACCAGGGAGAGTTGCTGGCACAGTCGAGGAGGGTGATGACGCCAGGGGATGGCGCGTAATGGAGGTGAGTCCAGGCGAAGAGGAAAGCTATGGCGATGAAGAAAAAGAGGAAACGAAAGAATGGCTTTGATTCCATGGTTGTGTTTTTACTTTGAGCAGTGGTAGATGATAAGCCAGTTGTATATAGTGTCAAATGAAAGCTGCCTTAAGAAATTGGACAAGCTTGCAATTTGGATTACATGCCGATCGATGCAAACGTGGTTGGTGTATGTAAATATAATATATTTTACAGAAGATTTTAAAAATCTAAGTCTTAAATATACACTTGTACTATAAAAAATCTTTTGCTATTTATCAAAAACAACTAAAAACTATTCTCTTTTGATTCAAGTATTATATTTTCATCGCTCAATTTTAAAAAATTATAAATTGGTCATTGAACTATCACTAAGAGCACGTTTGGTTCACTGTATTGGATTAGAGGCGTAATGGAATAGAGGTGTAATGGAATAGAGGTGTAATAAGAAATCAACTGTTTGGTTGAATGTAATGGAATTGAGCCGTAATAGTAATCTTGTGTTTGGTTGAATGAAATAGAGGTGTAATAGCATAATGGAAAAAACTAAAATGACTAGAATACCCTTAACATAAATTTGTTTTGGTAAATGATTATTGTTATTGTTATTTAAATTTTAATAAGATTATTATTATCAATAATAAATAATTTAATCATATTTAAACATAATTATTATTAAATATATTATTATTAAAATATATAATTTAATAAAATTCTTAATAATCAATATTCTTATATGAATTTACTCGAATCATAATATATGATACTATAAAATTTAAATTAACATAATTATTATTAAATATATTATTATTAAAATATATAATTTAATAAAATTCTTAATAATCAATATTCTTATATGAATTTACTCAAATCATAATATATGATACTATAAAATTTAAATTAACATAATTATTATTAAATATATTATAATTAAAATATATAATTTAATAAAATTCTTAATAATTAATATTCTTATATGAATTTACTCAAATCATAATATATGATGCTATAAAAGATAATTTGAAATGATTAATATTAAATATATTTTAATTAAAATATATGATTTAATAAAATTTAAAATAATTATAACTAATAAATTATCTTATATGAATTTGTATAATTTAAAATAATTATTATTACATATAATTTAATAATAATATATAATTTTATAAAATTATTGATAATAATTTTCTTATATGAATTTATACAATTTAAAATAATTAATATTAAATATAATTTAATAATGATATATAATTTCATAAAATTCTTAATAATAAAATGTTCTTATATGAATTTACTAAAATCAAAATATAACTTGAGAATTATATTCGCATAAACATAATTAACTTATATTAAGAAAAGGTTAGATGAAAATGAAATTCTACATCATAATCCATATGTTATATAGTTTTACAACATCAAAAGTTTGAACATTGATTTTAATGGTGAGAAAGAAATATTCGACCCATTCTAATCAGCAAGCAATGAAGGTAAACTAAAGAAAACGATCATTTGAGTTGGATGATCTGGAATTTTACTCAAAGCTTCATACCGCTGATTGTCGGATAAACCTTCAATTTCTCATAAGGTTGAATATAAATTTGAAGCTTTCTCTTCCATCTTTTGATATTCTTCTGACTTCTGCTGAACTACCACGTCGGAGGCAATACTCCTACTGATTTGATCGCCAACGGCCTTGATGTTTTCGGCCAACAAAGTGGCAGCCTCATCAAATGAAGAATACACATTATCACGAGCATCAGATTTTTTCTTTCTCTTGTTTGAAGATGAGGAACCCCCTTGGTCTCTATCTCCTCGTGGCTCCGTACCAGAAACATCCATGTCGTCTAAAGAGACGTCAGCTTCGCAGTCATAGAATGTGTTTCTCTCTTCATTCATATCTGTAGTAGGTACATCCTCAGCATACATTTCTTCAAGAACATCAGCAACTGTTTGAGCGTCTTTCCCAGTCGCTCGATCTCTTGCGTATATGGCAGTAAGCTGGTTGTAGTAAGGGAAAGAACGATGTCTGAACTGAGCGGCTTCTTTGTGACTCTAAAAAAAATGAGGAAATCATATTAGTTATAAGTTTTGTAAAAAAAACAAATAAATACTTGAAATACATTTTACCTTTACATAGGATTCCCAAACTGCATCTTCAGCAACAACGAGCTGCCTATGCTCATCCCAACCAAAACCGCTATTGTTTTGGCCATTAAGCATGTCATAGACGACTGATCATTCCCTTTTTAGGCACCTAATCCAAGATTCAATATTTGGTTTCGCCTTCAACATTGCATTTGGTAAAGCCTTTTCTAGCATTTTTTCCAACTCGTTCAAATAACCGGCTTTGAACCTCAGATCAAGATTAAATGTTCCTACATTGTGCAAGTCCACCATGCAAGAAACCAAGGCTGCATCTTCTTCTGGAACCCATTTTCTTTTGCTTCCTCGAGAAGCTTGAAAAGAAGCATGTGATTGTGGAACACCTGACATAATTATCTTAAGAAAAAAAACAAATTAACATTATTTACTATTTTTAATATCATGAATCAAAAGGTGAACAGTTTATAATATTATATCGTTAGTTCAATATCATGAATCAAAAGCCGATTACTAAATTTAAAATTATAACACATGCTGAATGAAAAGATAATTAAATTATAATTCAACAAAGTTTAGTACAATACAGAATTTTAATCAAACACCACCAAAGTTTCATAAACTAGATACATAAAATAACATCAACAAATTAATTCAAACTCAATTTATCCCTAAACCTAACTAATTTCTAGATGCTTGCCATTCATCGAACATTTGGTTGGCTAGTTCCATCCTCCAAGTAGCCCAAGCATCCGATGGATGAATATTTGTGATATTCGGTTCATTGTCATCCACCACATTACTAGGTAATCCTTCTCCCACCTCCGCTTCAATGGGATCAATACTCATATGGGTTCGAATAAAATTATGGAGTAAACAACATGCAATAATAATTCTATTGTGCACCCTTACAAGATAAAACGATGGACTCCTAAGTATTCCCCATCTAAGTTTTAATAAGCCAAAGCATCTTTCAATAATATTACGTGCTGAGGCATGTTTCATATTAAAAAACTCTTGCGGAGAACTTGGCTGATAACCCTAACGCCATTCGTTCAAATGATATCGCTGTCCTCTAAATGGTGCAAGAAATCCCTCACAATTTGTGTATCCAGCATCAACTAGATAATAACAACCTATAAAATAATTTTTTTTTAAAATGATTAATTCAGCACACAAAGTTTGATCTTAATGAATAATTCAAAGTTCTCTAACTATACACTTTACCACGACGAACTTTTAGTCCATTTCTTCTACTAATGGCATCTCGAAGCACCCGTCAATCGGCAACTGAACCTTCCCAACCAGGAAGAACATAAACAAATTGCATCTCAGGTGTACAAACACCTAGCATATTTGTTGCTATGTCACCTTTTCGCGTTCGATATCTAGGTTTATCAACTGTTGGCACCCTAATCTTGATGTGGGTTCCATCAAGAGCACCTAAGCAATTCTATATCACATGATATAAAACCTTGAGTTAGAATACTAATTTAAATCTAAGTCAACTAAATGTTGTACAAGCTATATATAAAACTCAGTCTAATACCTTAAACCATGTCCACCTTATGTTAGAAGAATCAGCTGTAATTGGCTCCGGCTTTTTAAATAACACATCTTGTAAGCATATGACAGCATTTAAAACACTATGAAATGCTCTGCTAACAGTTTCCCCGGACCTTCTAAAGTGATGCTTGATAACTCGATTTTTCAGGTGATGGGAGATGATATGTAAAAACATTGCTACTTGCTCATCAACAAGCATGAACCTTGACGACTTCAATCCCCCTATCGATTCTAACATCTCACATAGTTTAAAAAAGGCAGTTCTATTCATCCTAACTTGTTCAATATAGGTCTCGTCACTAGCATATACAAGCCTTTTCACATAATCCCGTTTTGCATAAAAATCTAAGGTATAGGACCTAATCCTTGGTCTATGTAGGCTAAGGCTGGCACCCATTCTAAATAAGAACCAAATCGTAATTCTACAGATTTCCAACCATATTGTCACAGCAATACCAATTCTTTTACGCCTCACACTTTGTGCAATTAAAGGCAGACGAGCCATTACTGCAACATATTAAAATTAGAATACACTATCAATGAATTGAAGTTGTAATTACACATTATCAAATAAAAATAAACAATACAAATTTAGAACACACGAAGCAAAAAAGTATCTACTAAATGATATCGTTGCAACTTTAATTTAGTTTCTTTATCAATCACCCAAACAATAAAGAAATTATAAAGCATGTATAATTGACCTAAAATTAATTGTTGGTGTATGTATAATTGACCTAAAATTAATTGTTGGTATATGTATAATTCAAGTTTTAAAACTTTTATAACATTTAATTTCGTATAAATATATTGATTAGTTCATTAAAGCATGTTCAAAGTTTTAACATTGATTAGTTTAATAAAGCATGTTCAAAGTTTGAACATTGATTAGATTATTTATTTATGATTAGTTTAATTAAGGTTTTTCTAATTTTAAAACAAATAAAATAAAGAATGAGGATTTGATTTAATAATAAAATATTAAAGTCCTTATTTTAATTATTTATTAAAATAATTAAGGTTTATAATTATTGAAGGAATTGCTATTTTATGATTTCACATTATTGACCACTTTGAAAACAAATTTATATATAATTTTCCTTAGAAATAGTAAAAAGGGTTCAATAAATATGAATTTGGAGACCCAAGTTTAATTAGATTTTCTTCACATGGTAGGTTCAAATGTGAAAAGATTTTCTAAGCAACATTATTTTTTTGACTTTCATTCATTTAGGTCTTATTTTAATTTAGTTTTATTATATATGATTTATTTTGATCTAGATTTAGATATATATATCAGTCAATAATCATGCCATCAATATATGAACACTTCATAGATGACATGAAAAAGAAAAAGAATAGACACGTGGTGCATTCTCACCGATCGAATGGATTATTTATTTTTAAACTCGTTAAATTCTTTGACTAAAAATAATAATCAAAAATAATTTAAATACCAATATAAAAAAATTAGAGACAAAAGTAAAAGAAATGAATATGGTTTGAGAGCTAGTGACGTAAACCATAATAAAAAGAGAGCAATTAATCACATTCAATTAGCTTACTTTGGTCGGTGAAATGTCATATAAAGAAAAATATAATGATAATTTAGCTTTAGAAATAGATTACAAACTCTTTCACCCTAAAACATCATGAAGGGCATGAAAATTAATTAAAGGAAAGGTATTTTAATGAAATTAATTACTTGCTTTTACAAGTTTTAGCGAATGCTTTTACAATTTTTTTGAAAGCCAATTTGAATGCTTTTTTTGAATGCTCTTTGATGAAATTAATTACTTGCTTATTTTAATGGCTGACTTTTTCCTTTGTATTATCATGGCCTATGTTCAAAACACATGCTCTTGAAATCACACTCTTATCCCAATCTATATGCTCATTATGACAAGGTTTTAAATTTCTCATTTTATACATTATCACTCAATCACAACTTGGTTGACATTTAATAAAATTAAATTATTATAAACAGAGTAATCCTGCAAGTAACTCGTTTACAGCATTTGATTTCCATTTTCATATTCTACTGACTAACAAATCAAGAACAAATCAAGTTCCAGTTTCATATTCTACTGGCTAACAAATCAAGAACAATTTCCAGCAGACAATCAAAACAACTGCCGGAACAGTTTCATCTTCTACTCACTAACAAATTAATAACATTTTCCAGCAGACTATCAAAACAATTTCCAGAACAAACCAACAAAATCTTTATCGCCTATAAACTCTTCAAACATGAATTTGTAATGTACAAGTACTTTAACTTACCTACAAGATCAAAATCATAAGGTCTTTGATATCTATGTAACTGACCATGTGTATGTTTAATTATTTTAGAAAAAATGGAATACTTGAAAGATACTGAAGTATCAGTATCTTCACACATATATCCAAAGCCAGACTACACACAGATCTAACAGCTTCTAGTTTCTATGATCTGCACTCAGCATGAAATTTTATATATATTGAGTGAATAAAATTTTAAAATATTAAATTCAATATTCTTAACATTATCAATTATTTTGAACATTCGTTATCATCTCTAATTTTCATCTTACCTATTTTTGCTACTTTGAGAGGACCAAATTCAAAAACGACTCAGTTCAGCCATTTAAACAAACAAACAAAAGAAGAAATCTCATTCGATTTTGGAGATAAAAAAAGGACTCGAAAATTACAACAGAACAAACAAAAATCGAAGATTAGCAGAGAAGAGAGAACAACTTCGAACGCTGGGAACCACTTCAAAGTTATCGAAATTCGATCAAACAAACTTCATAATTCGGCTATAAAACAACCATCCATCATCAAAAAAAAAAATCAAAAGCGAAGGTTAGCAGAGAAGAGAGAACAATTTCAAAGGATCATCTGTTAAGCCTAATCCGACTATTGTTTTCAAAGGATTGTCGGTCCTATGCTGATGAATAAAGACATACATGCATAATTTTCCCTACAATATCCATAATAACAATATCAACAAACAACAGTATGCATTTCTTAAGCCTAACCAACAACACAAAACACATCAACAAACAACAGACAACAGTATCAACAATATGCATAATAACACTACAATTCAATAGCTCCATCCATCCATATTAAAGCCCTTGACTAGAGTAAGATTCAATATACAATTCCCGTCCATATTAAGAAACAGCAATAGAAACATGCAATCGGGGAAAACTACATTTCAATTGCACATGCAATACAAACAAAATAACTATGGAAAACTAACCTGTTAATGAGCAAATCGGGGCACAATGAAGAAGAACCTATAATGAGAAAATGGGAAACCAATTAGATAAAAACAATAGAAAAGGAAATAAAATTATCGGGCTAACTTGTGATGTCACGTAAACTCAGTAATGAGCGGTCAAGGCAGAAAAGATGAAGAAGAACCTGTAATGAGAAAAGGGGAAACCAATTAGATAAAAACAATAGAAAAGGTTTACCTCGAAAGTATATTGTTTTCATCTAGAATAGAAAAGGATATTATTCTATCGGGTTAGGAAAACTAACCGATGACGCAAATCGGTAGAAACTGAGCAAATCGGCCGAAAAAGAAAAGAAAAGAAACGGGGGGAGCAAATCGGAAGAAAAGAAAATAAAATAAACTGGGAGCAAATCGGCAGAAAAGAAAAGCAAAGAAACAAGGAAGCAGATCGGATGAAGCTAGAAGGAACAGAAGAGAAACAAAGGGGATCGGGGGAGGGTAAAACAGGGAGGGTTTGCTGAAGCGGTAGCTAATCTGGGTAAAAGAGGGGGAATAGAAATCTGTGGTTTTCACCGATTAGGAAAGTAATGGATTACACGCGTATTAGCAATACATTGAACCAAACGACGGAATAGAGAGGGATTAGGTGGGGCCCACAGATTAGGGGTGTATTGGCATAGCGTAAGTGTATAAATTTACACCTTGTTTACTCAATCTTTGCACCACTACTCCTTAACCCAGTAATGTAAACTGTATCAACAATAACTCAAGCTTTAAACCCTAACAAAGCCATTGTTAAGCCCTTGCTTCACTTCTAACACATCCAACTCAATATCCATTCATTCTTAACCCACTCATCATTTCTGTTTTAACCAAAACCATAATACAGGAAAATCCACAATCAAGCTATTCACACACCCTTACTTTTAACTATTAACCAAATATCACCACTACCATAATCAAAAGCAAACAAAAATATCGAAAAAGGTAAATAAAAAAGAAAGAATGTCTCATGTTTCAACAAGCCCCAAATAGGACTTATAGGAGCAGAAGGATAGAGTAAAATCAAAGAAAAGAGAATCAAAATATATATTAAAAAATGATAAACATACTTGATTCAATTAAAAGGTTGTCGAAGTGTTCCAAGTGACGGAGGCTCAACCCAAAAGGTCAAGGAGAAAGCCTCATTGAGAAAAGGATCATATCGAAGTCAAGTGGTCATTTGACAATAGTAGGCGAAGAGCTTTTCCATTAGGGCTTCGGGTTTAAATTTGTGGAGTTTCATGTTATTTCAAAGAAAACTAAACTATAAAGTTGAAATATAAGGAAAAAAAGCTTTGGTTTGGTATGCTTCTTTGCTGGAGGAGGATGATGAATGATGATGAGATTACTAGAATAAAATTGTGAAAGAGGTCCCTAAAACTTTTGAATAGTTCAGTGACCAACTTGTAACCTTTTTGAATTTGAGGGACCAAAGTGTAAAATTATTTATAGCCAAGTGACCTTAGGCATACTTTACCCTAAGATGAACTGTGAGTTAATGGCCACATCTAACGTCCGTTGCCAAGTTAACGGGCCAGTGACCAACTTATAAGTTTCGAATAGTTCAATAATCAACTTAGAACTTTTTAAAATTAAGTGACCAAAGTGTAAATTTACTAACTGTTAAGTGACCTTAGATGTAGTTTATCCCCCCAAAAAATTGGTTCAAGCACTTTCACTCTATAGAACTCATGGCCTCAAACATTCAGGTATTGCACACATGTTAGTCAAATAAACAGTAATGTAAAATATTTATTTAAATAAAAAGATTAAACCAGAACAATATAGATATAAATAAAATCTAAAAAATAGAAATTGGAAATAAAAAAACTAGATAGAAAGCTTATACTCGTAGGTAGGCAAGAAAAACCGACTAGTAGTTAAGGCCTGTTTTCACAGTTTCCTTAAGACAGATTCAGTCGCTCCTTTGGTGCTGGAGAAAATATTGGCCGACTGTCTTCTAGGATACAACAACGAGATGAGCACGGCAGTAGCATGGATACAGCGATCAACGAACTGTAGCTTTTCTTTCTTCTATCACCGAAAATAGGTTCGAAATATGCAAGTAAAAGACCTCAAAATTTTGGAAAATTAAATGTGTATATTTTCCCGCAGATTATTTGGTTTTAAATAAAATTCAAATGAAAAAACTTCTGGAAATTTTAACTGATGGAGCCAATAATGTTTGTGAATTAATGAGCTATTAACGTATGAATTAAATGAGTCATTAACCTCAATTTAATATTTGTCCTCTTAATTCCAAAAAAAAATTGAAGAGATAAGCTCTACTAAGGAAAATAAAATTACGTATTGGGCTAAAATATCCGCAAGCCTAGAAGAGCCCAACCGGCTAGGACATTTCACGTCGTCCACGTCGTGCGGGTGCGCCTCCAACCCCGGCAGGTTTGGATTTGCACCCTCTGCGTCCGAGGGAGAGCATTAGTTTAGTCATTCAATAACTACCAAGTTGGTTCATATATATAAACATATTTCACACTTGATATCTAACCAGCTTTCCATTTTCCTAAACATAATTCACAAGTGGCTTACTTTGAGCATTAATTTCTCATTTATCACTCAACTATTTTGAGCATATGATATATTATTGTAAAGGTCTCATGGGGTAGGATATAAAACCATATTCAAATCTCCACCTTTACTAATTGAGAATATGCCTCAAAGCTTCCAAAAATCTATTTTTTTCAACAATCCCCTAGATGAAAAAAATTGTTAGTTTTAACGAAAAAACCATTGACTCGATGTGGTGATAGAATCTAAGATCAATAGTTACATAGGATAGGTAGGTATCAACCCGTGAACCTTCTCTTGTAAAAGTATATTTACTTTACTAGCTGACCAGTAGACATGATGTCTTTGAATTGTTCTGACGTTAGTGTAAATAATGATATACCTCACACAATTACCTTCTTAGCAAGGTTTTAGTTCTCATAGGTATATTCATATGGCCGCGAACATCTCCTGATTTTGCAAGAGTTTGAGAGAACTATGCCCCAATAGTCTCCTCGAAGCGGCCCCACTTCAGTCTCACATAGGTGACTTATGTTGCTTGGCTCACTGAAACACGCAACGATCATTAAAAGCATTGCTTAACCTATCCTACTTTTAATCATTGTTTATATCATAGGAACAAACTTGGGATAAGAACCCCTACAGTGACCTCACAAGGTCTATGCAAGTAGGTTGTCCCTTTAAATCTAGATCTTGAGATTTCTAGTCAACTAGGTTATGTTTTCCTTCACATAGCGCCTTTAATTTCCATGGGTTTTAGTCTCATTCCTTTCGATATTTTATCAACCTGATCTCGATTTAAGCCTTTAGTTAGCAGATCCGTAATGTTATCTTTTAATTTTACAAAATCAATATAGATAACTTCATTTAAGTCTAACAGTACTGTGTCAACAATGCATATGTCTCAACTTATCATTATACATTACGTTCTATACTCTACAAATTGTTGCTTGGTTATCACAATATATGCATATTGTGGGCACAAACTTTGGCCAGTCAAAAATATCCTCCAAGAAGTTTCAAAACCATTCAACCTCTTCTCCAGATTTGTCTAGAGCTACAAACTCAAATTTTATTGTGGACCTGGTTATAATCGTTTGTATTGAGGATTTCCATAACACAACTGCTCCTCTCAACATAAAAACATATCCACTTTGTGTCTTTGGTATCTTCAATATCAAATATCCAACTAGCATCGGAGAATCCTTCTAAAATAGCAGGATCTTTGGAATAATGCAGTTCGTAATCCCGAGTATATCTGAGATATCTTAATACCTTTACAATTGCTTTCTAGTGGTTTTCCCCTGGATTGCTTGTGAATCTACTTAAACTGCTCACAGTGAAATCAATATCTGGTCTAGTATAGTTCATAAGGTACATTAGACTGCCTATGACCTTTGCAGATTCCACTTATTTAACACTTTCACCTTTATTTTTGGACAGATGTTGGCTCGTATCTATTAGAGTTCTGACTATACCAGAATCATCCTTGCTAAATTTCTCAAGAATCTTGTCCACATAGTGTGACTGAGTCAATATGAGACCTTCAGATAACCTCTTAATTTGGATGTCCAAAATCACATTAACTAGTCCCATATATTTCATGTCAAAACTTGAATTTAACATGTCTTTGGTACGTTTTACCATTTCTTTGTTACTTCCAATAATGAGTGTGTCATCAACATATAAACATAGGATTATATATCCAATGTCAATAGTTTTGACATACACACATTTGTCACACTCATTAATCTTAAAGTCATTTGTCATCATGACATTATCAAATTTTTCATGCCATTGATTTGGTACGTGCTTAAGTCCATACAAAGACTTCACCAATTTACAAACCTTTCTTTCTTGTCCTGGAACTACATGACTCTTAGGTTGTTACATGTAAATCTCTTCATCAAGATTTTCATTTAGGAAAGCTGTCTTAACAACCATTTGATGTACTTTTAAATTCCGCAAAGTGGCAATTGCAAGTATCATCCTTACAGAAGTTATCCTGGATACTGGAGAAAAATTCATGGAGGAAGATCCGCTAACTCTCATGTATGATTTTGCATGATGGAATCAATTTCACTTTTAATAGCATCTTTCCATAAAGTGCTTTTAGGTGACCGTATAGCATCATTATACGTTTGAGGTTCGGCCTCTAACATAAAGGTTAGAAAATCTGATCCAAAATATTTTTTCACCCTTGCTCGTTGTCTCATTCTTGGCTCTCTCTCAGTTTCAACCTCTGGTTGAACGTCTTGACTATTTTCATCTATAATTTCTAAAGTTCGTTTCGTTGAACTTGAATCAACTTCCTTATATTTACAAGGAAAGATATTTTCAAAGAACGAGACATTCTTTGATTCTAATATACTATTCTTGTGAATGTCAGGATTCTTTGATTCATACACAAGAAACTGATACACACTAATATTATCTGCATAGCCAATGAAAATACAATCCACTATTTTAGGACCTATTTTTATTTGCTTTGGTAACGAAGTCATTACCTTTGCAAGACACCTCCACACTTTCAAGTAGTTATAGGAAGGTTTTCTACCTTTCCATAACTCATATGTTGTCTTGTCATTTTTCTTGCAGGGAATCTTATTTAAAAGGTAATTAGCTAATAGAATAGCTTCCCACCACATGTTCTGTGATAACTCAGAGCTTCCTAGCAATGCGTTCATCATTTCCTTTAGAGTCTAATTTTTCTGCTCGACTACTCCATTTGATTGAAGAGAGTATGGTGGTGTCACTTCATGAATAATACCATGTTGTGCACAGTATTCACCAAATGGTTCAACATATTTACAACAATGATCACTTCTCACCATCTTAATCTTTTTATAAAGTTGGGTTTCAACTTCTTGTTTATAGAGAATAAATTTTTCTATACTTTCGTCTTTGCTCTTAAGCAAATAAACATAGCAATATTTTGAGCTATCATCAATGAAGGTAATAAAATATTTATTACCTTCTCTGGTTTGAACAAACTTTAAGTCACAAACATCGCTATGTATTAGATCAAGTGGTTATGTACTTCTTTCAACAGTTTGAAATGAAGACCTTGTTAATTTTGCCTCGACACAAGTTTCACATTTGTGATTATAATTAATGTGAAATGAAGGAGTGTGCTCTAAATTAATTAATCTATGTAAAGTATCATATTAACATGTTCGAGCCTACCATGCCATAAATTAAATGACTCAAGCATATAAACAGAAGAATAAGCGACATTCTTATTTATTGCCTTTGTTTTTACAGAGATTGCATTAAGTTTCCACATGTCATTTAATGCATATCCCCTTCCCACAATCATTCCCCCTTTAGACAAAATTAACTTCTGGGATTCAAACACCATCCTAAAATCATGTACATTGAGGACTGTGTACACTGAGGAATGTCTCATAAATAAGGTTCTTGCATATGTCAAGCACATACAACACATTTTGAAGCTTGAGTTCTTTGTCAGAAGCCATCTTCAAGACCACAGTCCCTTCCTCTTGATTTTAGAAGTCACGGCATTTCCCATATAGAGCTTTTCCCATTTGTTACAAGGCACCAACTCAGAAAATGAGTCTTTTTCGGAGCATGTATAACGTGTGGCACCAGTATCAAACCACCCTTCTATTGGATTTGAGTCAACCATGTTGACTTCAGAAATTACAGCACATAGGTCTATATCAGACACTTCCTTAGAAATTTCTTCTACAGCATTGGCCTCGTTAGCTCTAACTTTCTTTGGAAGCCTACAATTAGATGACTTATGCCTCATCTTGTTGCAATTAAAGTATTTCCTTTGAAATGTTTGCTTATTGGAAACGTCACCTTTTGGTCCCAATTTCGACCTATTCTAAGGTTGTTTTCCCTTCTTGAAGTCCTGCTTAACTTCTACCATGTTTGCCTTGGCACCATTGACGTTTGCTGCTTTGTTAAGGTTTTTTCCTATACCTCTATTGTCTTCTTCAATCTGAAGTTTGACAATAAAGTCTTCTACTAACATTTCATTTCTTTTGTGCTTTAAGTTGTTCTTAAAGTCATTTCAAGCAGGGGGTAGCTTCTCAATAATGGTTGCCACCTGGAAGGATTCCGTGAATGATTAGTTGAAGTTCCTGCACTTGATTCATAACTAGTTTAGAATCAACCATTACAAAATTCAAGAATTTGGTAACTAAAATCTTTTTAGCTCAAGCATCTTCGGTTTTGTATTTATGGTCCAATGACGTCCATAATTCCTTAGCCGTCTTCTTAACACTGTATACTTCATACAATGCATTCGACAACCCATTTAGGATGTAATTTTAGCACAGGGAGTCAAAATGATCCCAAGCTTCAACAGCAGTGAAGGCAGTAACATCATCTACCTTACCCTTTTTAATAGTAGGAAGGTCATCCTTCAAAAATTTAGTCAAGTTCAATATGGTCAAATAGAACAACATCTTCTGTTGTCATGTCTTGAAATTTTTTTCAGAGAATTTCGCAGGCTTTTTGTTGTGGCTTATTGCCACCGGCAACATTGAAATTTATTTTGAAGCCTGAGTTGGAACCAACGCTCCAGATCGTAGATTGGGTGAATTTGAGGGAATTTCCATTTTTCTATTAAGATTTTAGAAATGGAACCATAACTAGTAATAACAATAAACAGAAAATTTAATTTTCAGTTTATATTACCCTTCGATTTTGTTAAACGGAAAAATTTAGTTAGGAACTAAAAATTCTAAAAAAAAAATCAATAAGCAATTACTGGTAACAGAATTGTTACTATCAAACGATTTCTGTTGTTAACAGAAATCGAATAAATTTTGTTGAACGACAAGAATAGAATTCTGAAACAGAATTGTTCAATTGATTTCTGTTTGAAAATAGAAAATCGAACAAATCCTGTTGAATAGTAGGAATAAGATCCTGAAACAGAATTGTTCAATTGATTTCTGTTTACAAATAGAATACAATTTCACCTTGGCGCCCTGTTCGTCTCGGATTAGAAAGTGGTAAAAAGTTTGTCTTAAGATTGTTGCACACACGTTAGTGAAATAAACAGTAATGTAAAATATTTATTTAAATTACAATATCGAACCAGAACAATATAGATATATATATATATAATCTAAAAAACAAAAATTGGAAATAAAAAACTAGATCGAAATTTAATACTCGTAGGTAGGCAGGAAAAACCAACTGGTAGTTGAGGCCTGTTTTCACAGTTTCCATAAGATAGATTTGACCGTCTGTCTTAATATTGTTGTACACACGTTAGTGAAATAAAAATAATGTAAAATATTTATTTAAATAACAAGATCGAACCAGAACAATATAGATATATATAAAATCTGAAAAACATAAATTGGAAATAAAAAAACTAGATCAAAATTTGATACTTGTAGGTAAGTAGGAAAAAACGTTGGTCGACTATCTCTTAGGATATAACGAGATAAGCACAACAGTAGCATGGCTGCAGTGATCAACAAACTGTAACCTAGCTTTCTTCTATCCCTGAAAACAGGGTCGAAATATGCAAGCAAAAGAATTCGAAATTTTAGAAAATTCAGTGTGTATCTTTTCCTACAGATTATTTGGTTTTAAATAAAATTCAAATGAAATACTATATTAATAATTGGGCTAAAATATCCGCATGTCTAGAAGGGCTCGATATTTTATGTCGCCCACGTTGTGCGGGTGCACCCCCAACCCCGACAGGTTTGGATTTGCACCCCCTACGCGCGAGGGAGAGCATTAGTTTAGTCATTCAATAACCACCAAGTTGGTTCATATTGTCGAAACCGTTTTTTGAAAACAAAAATTTAGTTGTCGACTTTAAAAACAAAAATTGGAGTCGCGACCGATCTTTGATTGTGGTGTGATCGGCTCACCTTAAAAAATGATTTTGGTCTACGAATTTTGAGAAAATAGGTTCGGGAGTTCAGTTACTCACGAGGAAGGATTAGCACCCTCGTAACGCCCAAAATCGGTACCAAATTGATTCTGTAATGCCTTGGTGTCGAAAATTTGAAAATATTTTAAAAGATAACTTTTAACTCGTGAATGAATTAAAACGATAAGACATTCTTATTTCAAAGAAATAAAACACCACACCCAGTAAGTTAGGACACAATATTTTTAAATCCTCAAAATACCCGAATATTGCCTTTTGCTTTTGAAAATTCTTATTTCGAGATAATAAAATGTCATGACCAGTAAGTTAGGACCCAACATCTTTGAATTCCCGAGAATAAGCTTTTATTTGAAATTTGTGGATTTATTGCAAAACAAATACTTAACTTTCTAAATTTATCGAAAAATAATCGCAATCCAGTAAGTTAGGACACGATCTTTCTCGAGAATCATGAATGCCAAATATTTTGAAAATTTGTAAAATACGATGATTTTAATGCTTTGACGCAACTGAATATATATTTTCTAAAAAGCATGTCAAAAGTTAATGTATAACATGTAACAAATACTTTAATATGAATTACTTGTATATGTACGATATGTATATAAAACAATGGAATATATGGAACAATGAAAATGTTTATAATAATTTTAAAAAATGTATATATATACTATAAAAGATGAATATATGCTTTAAATTATAAAATATGGAAAGCGTGTGAATATTTTAAAATGTGCATGTATATGTTTCTGGGAAAAAATGAAGAATAATATATAACAACATACGTATATACATATTTACAAAAAGAAAATTTGAAACTAAAATATAAGAGTACATATATATATAGAAATTAGGGAATAAAATTGAAAATAAAACATATGAATAAAAATATATATAAACGTATACTAAAAAACATATGTGCACTATATAAAACCTATGCGCATGTATATACAGTAGTAATGATAATAATACTAATGGTATAATATAATAAAAATAATAACATTAAAAAAAATTAAATAGTAAAACAGTAAAAAAAATGGACTAGATTGAATTAAAGATGAAAAAATAGGGTAGATTTGAAAATAGACAAAAAAAACCGATTTGAATGCGCTAGCAATGACGGAGGACCAAAAGGGAAATTATTCCCGCCTTCCTAAACGCTGCGCAGCATGGGACCGAATTGAAACAAAATTAAAATGGGTGGCTCAATTTTAAAAAAACAACAATTGGGTTTGATTGAAACGCAACGCAAGAAGAAGGGACTGAAAGCGCAAATCTCCCATCTAAAGGAAAAGCGCAGACCCTGGGACCGGGTCGGGTCGACGCGCGGATTCCCCAAGACCAAACGGCGCCATTTTGATAATGTTATTTAAATTAAATTTTCCCTAAAAATCATTTATAACAGAATGAAAAAAAATAAATAAAAAAACTCATGTGCACTCTGCTAGGGTTTATACCCTGCCCTTTTGCACCGCCGCTCAACCGCGCGCCGAGGCTCCGATCGCGACGGAGGGGGCGCCGATTCGACAACTACAGCGAAAGAGGTGAGTTTCCCTTCCCTTTTTGACGTTTCTCTTTTCTTTTTTTAAAAAAAACATAACAGAGGAAAAAAATAAAATCAAATCAAAAGAAAAATAAAAAAGAAGATCCCGATTCACCTTAAAAGATCCTTGTATTCTCAATGTTTCTTTCAATTTTTTTGGTGTATTTTTCTATTGTTTTTTACACTGAATCTCCCCCATTGTTTACAAAATAGATACCCTTTATATAGCCTAAAAATATAAGCCATTTACTGTATTTTCTCATTTTTTAGACTATTTCTAGTCTACTTTTGCAGAAATCGTGAAGAGCACGACGCTGGGAGGCAGTTGGCCCCTAGACGCATGACACTGGGAGTCTGATGGAGGCGAGGCTTGTTGCTGCTAGGGTTTGGGTTGAATTGTTTAGGGTTCTTCTTGAAAATGTTGTGGGCTGCTTGTTGGGCTTGTAAAAAACTGAGTTGTGCCCCATTGTTTATTTCACACGGGCCCGGGCTAATTTGGGCCTACTACACATATATATAACCATATTCCACACTTGATATCTAACCAATGTGAGACTAAACTTTCCATTTTCCTCAACATAATTCACAAAGTGGCTAGCTTTGAGCATCAATTTCTCATTCATCACTCAACCATTTTGAGCATATGACATACCGTTGTAGAGGTCTCATAAGGTAGAATATAAAACCATAATTTTATGATTCAAATATCCACTTTTACTAATTAAAAATATGCCTCAAAGCTTTCAAAAATCTATGTTGTCCAACATAAGCTCTCCACAGAGTAAAAGAAAAACTATAGTTTGGGACAATACCAACCCATTAAGGAGTCCATTAACTCCTGACTAACGACAATTTAAATTAAGACTTGTCTCGAAAGAGTTACATTTAAAAAATTTATCCTAAAAGAGTTGACTTCCCCTCAACAGTAATCATATTGATTGAGTTCCCATTTTACTTTCCAAAACAAACTTAAATTTTTTTTGCGTTTTTAAATTAAGTCAAATTATAAATTTCGAACTCCAACCTAATCTTAGGTGAAAACGAATATCTAAAACAATTGAAATAAGAATAAACATAATAAAAACTTAAACCTAAAATAACTTAAAAAGAAGTCTCCTAGAAATGGTGAAACTCTTAAAATCACAGCCCCTCCACGTTCACTAATTGTTACAATTTGAATATTTTAGAAAATCAAGAGAGATATATTAATATTATGGATACCAAGTAGGGATCCATCATCCTCCATGTGCCACGCCCCCCCAAAATTAAAAGGGGTTAACATTAATTATAAAGTTTTTTAATCAAATAAACAACTCCTCTAAAGTGCGGAGACATTGTCACTATCTCATTCTTATTTTTCTCTAAAACTGCTTTTTGTTTTTAGTGGACAACTTTGTCCGCATGGGCGGGAAATGTATCTTTCACTCGCATCAATCTATTAAATTATAATGATAAGAAAATATTACATTTTAAAAAAACAATATGACTCACTTTATTAAAAACACAAATACCAAGGATGTCAAAAATATTTTATAACATTTAATACTGATGATCAGCACTTAGTGCCACAAATCTCCTCATCCAATTTGTTTTTATTTAAATTAAAATTTATTATTTTTTTTCATAATTTATGTAATTAATTACTAATATAGTTTAAAAAACCCTTAAATTTAAATACATTAACGCAAATTTTCTCCCAAAAGGAGAATAACTAATTATGAAATGTGCTCTATTCCCATCTTGAACACGTAATTAAGCGATACCGCTATTCACACCCCATGATTTTTTTTTTTTGGTATTCAACAGGTCCGTTTTATGGCCCATGTTCGGGGTTCGTGGCTAACCCTTTCAATAATGTCATCTTCAAGTTTTGAACCCGTGTCTCCCCTTGAAAATGTAATATACCTTACTATTCCACCCAACACTTGTTGGTATACCTCAAGATTTAATTTAAACTAGTTTCTAATGGGACATGCGTTGCATGTAATTTTACGTGTTTATTTTTTTATAAATTAAAAATAAATCATATATAGTATATATAACATATTGATGGGCGTCAAAACCACCAAATATAAATTCCTACGACAAATATAACAATAAATTGAAATATAGAGTAGTAGGGTCGAATCCACAAAGACTGGTTATCTAATTCACCTTTTCTAGTGACCAGGTTCGCTGTTGCTGCCACAGTAGTGCCCACGACTTGTGCGTAATAATGCTAAAAAAAATAAAAAAAATGGGGGCTTTAAATTGATTAATATAATAAAATAAGGAAATATGAAGTATAATAAAATAAAAATAGATTCAAAAATAAATTTAAGAAAATAAAATAATTTTAAGCTTAGCCTTAGCCTCGGTGTACTCCAATCTTGAATCAATCCTTGAAATAGATTTCCCCTTCTAAGCAATAAGTTGGTTATAGAGACCAAGAACGTCCCGATCACCAACTTTTCCTTATGTAGTCAATCCAGTATGACCTGCAAACTGACTCTTGCCAAATTTCTAACTGCGATACACGTGATCGCAATTTAAGATTTCGACAGCCTTGCGATTTGAAAAGCCCAACTCGAATCAACAGCCTCAACTGCGTGGGTCGTTTAAATCTGATCTTTATCTTCCTTGACGGAATCCAATTGGCTTTTCTCACCTAGACACACCAATTTGTTCGTAGGAATTCGAACATAGCACGGCCGATTCGTCTTCCCAACTGTACACCAAACAACTCCAACCCAACGTGCACTTTTTGAACCGAAACTGAATAAACTTTAAGGTACGGATTTGTACTATCCCATATATTGGAGAGATAGAAAAAACTGCTTTGAGAGGTTTTTTGAGCGGGTTCAAATCTCACGATTGTTTTGTTGGAGTAATTTCCGGGCTAAAGCTAAAAGGGGTTTAGTTAATCATGAAAAAAATCATGCTTTGAAAATAGATTTGTGAAATTGTGGGTGAAGGAAAGGGGAAGGGTCTTGGAAGACAATTAGATCAAAAGATTGAAAGTAAAGAAAAAAAATTGAAAATGGCATAATGAAATGACGCAGGTAATGGAAGGGGGAAAAAGAAAGAAAAGAATTTATTAAAGCCTAAGCCAAGTGTGTTCAATTGGTTGTAGTTATTAGGTATTTATATACACTTTTAGTGTTAAAATTTAGCTAGATTTTTCCTAAATATTGTCACTAAATAATTTTAAATATTATCACTAAATAATTCTAAATTTAAAATCAAATTTAAACTAATTACAGAGTTGTAACAATATAAAAAACCATTCAATCTTTATCCAGCCACTTTTAAAAAAATCTTCAACCCTTCAATCTTTATCCAATCATCTTTGAATCTTCACTCTTTAAATCAAGCCCTCCTCTTTACCTTTTGTTCCAATTTAGCCCTTTTTTATAAGAGTTTGAATTCGGCACACCAACTTCATTCCTGATAAGAAAAATCTAATTTTAATAGCATTTTATTTGATAATTAGCCAAAAATAAATATATTAAAAAGCGAATTTATCTTGCTATCACATATTTAATGTAAGTAATGTTTAAAATAAATCATATTTTATAAATAAAAAGTTAAAAAATAATATAAAAATCTAGAACTATATTAGAAAGTAAATTATAACATTAAATTAAAATTTTTTTAAAAAAAAAAGTAAAACAACATGCAAAAATTGTAATAATGATTCAAGATAAGAATGAAAAACATTTACATTGATTAAATATGAAAGATATTTACATTAAATTAACACTACACCAAAACAGGCTTTTAGTGGCGTTTTTAGCGGCGTTTGGATAAAAAACGCCGCTAAAGATCGATCACTAGCGGTGCTGTCAGGAAAACGCCGCTGGAAATAAGAATTAGCAGCGTTTTCCAGAAAGCGCCGCAAAAAACCTAAGCACAACGACGCCGTTTACCGAGCTTTTGGGGATTTTGAGGCGTTTTTAAGAAAGCGCCGCTAATTCTCAGGGCTTTAACGGCGTTTTTGAGAAAGCGCCGCAAAAAAACCTAAGCCCAACGGCGCCGTTTTCTGAGCTTTCGTGGGTTTAGCGACGTTTTTAAGGAAGTGTTGCTAATGCTCAGGGCTTTAGCGGCGTTTTTGAGAAAGCGCCGCAAAAAAAACCTAAGCTCTACGACGTCGTTTTTTGAGCTTTTCGGGTGTTTAGTGGCGTTTTTAAGAAAGCGCCTCTAATGTTCAGGGCTTTAGCAGCATTTTTGAGAAAGCGCCGCTAATGCTCATGGCTTTAGCGGCGTTTTTGGGGAAGCGCCGCAAAAAAACCTAAGCCCAACGACGCCGTTTCCTTAGCTTTCGGGGAATTAGCGGCGTTTTTCAGAAAGCGCCGCTAATGCTCAGGGATTTAGCGGCGTTTTTGGGAAAGCGCCGCAAGAAAAACTAAGCTAAACGGTGCCGTTTTCTGTGCTTTCGAGGATTTAGCGGCGTTTTTATGAAAGCGCCGCTAATGCTTAGGGATTTAAAATAATTTAAAATATTTGTTAAAAATGGAAAAATTAAAATACTATTATTTAAAATATTTTTAAAGTTTTTTGGATACATTACTAATTTTTTTAGTTTATATATTAAATAATTTCTTATATAATCGTAAAAGAGATAGTATTATTTTTAAAATATTGAATTAATTATCACTATAGTATATGGTTTAGAGTTTAAGGAGTAGGCTGGGGTATGGATTTAGGGTTTGGGATTTAAGGTTTAGGGGTTAGGTGTTATGCTTTAGGGGTTAGGGGGATTTGGGGGTTAGGGATTTAGGGGTTAGGGTTTTAACTGTTAGGTTAGAGTTTATGTTTAGATTAATTATTTTTATTAATTTTTATATTAAATATGTTCTTATATATTTCTAAAATAGATAATAATAAATTCAATTTATTGAAATTATGAGTATATAGTTTATATTATTTAAGAGATATATAATAGATAGATGATCACTTTATGCATGTAGATTGATACATGTATCAAATACTTTTAAATAAATTTTTTTGGATGGTATTTTAAGGAGTAGGGGGTATGGATTTAGGGTTTGGGTTTTGTGGTTTAAGGATTATGCTTTAGGGGTTAAGGGGATTTAGGGGTTAGGGTTATGTTTCAGGGGTTGGGGGGATTTAAGGGTTATGGGTTTAGGGTTAGGGGGATTTAGGGGTTATGGGTTTAGGGTTAGAGGGATTTATGGGTTATTAAATTTTATATTAAATATGTTCTTATGTATTTGTAAAATAGATAATAATAAATTTAATATATTGAAATTATGAGTATAGTATATTATTTAAGAGATATATAATAGATAGATGATCACTTTATATATATAGATTGATTGGTTAATTTAGGGTTTAAGGTTTATAATTTGTTTTCTTATTAAAATATACGATATTTATTTTGAAAGTATTTAGTTTTTTTATAAAAATCTAATTTATAAAAAATAGTAATAATAAATGTTTTATAAAATCACTTAACTAATAATTTTTAGCAGATAAAATAAAGGATTTTTAGCATAACAAAACGACGTCGTTTTGTTCAAAATGAAATAATTTTTTGTGGCGTTTTTTATAAAAACGCCGCTATTACTTACCTTTTCCGGTGTTTTTCGTAAAAACGCCACAAAATATCATTTCATTTTGAACAAAACGACGTCGTTTTGTTATGCTAAAAATCATTTATTTTATCTACTAAAATTATTAGTTTTGGCGTTTTAAAAAAACGCCACAAAAAATCATTTCATTTTGAACAAAACGACGTCGTTTTGTTATGCTAAAATCTTTTATTTTATCTCGCTAAAATCATTAGTTTGTATGTTTTAAAAAAAACCGCTATTGTTACCTTTGCGCGTTTTCATAAAAACGCCACAAAAATCATTTCATTTTGAACAAAACGATGTCGTTTTGTTATGCTAAAAAACCTTTATTTTATCTGCTAAAAATTATTAGTTTGCGGCCTTTTTCGTAAAAACGCCACAAAAATTCATTTCATTTTGAACAAAACGACGTCGTTTTGTTATGCTAAAAAGCCTTTATTTTATCTGCTAAAAATTATTAGTTTGCGGCGTTTTTCGTAAAAACGCCACAAAAAATCATTTCATTTTGAACAAAACGACGTCGTTTTGTTATGCTAAAAATCATTTATTTTATATGCTAAAAATTATTAGTTTGCGGCGTTTTTCGTAAAAAAGCCACAAAAAATCATTTCATTTTGAACAAAATGACGTCGTTTTGTTATGCTAAAAATCCTTTATTTTATCTGCTAAAAATTATTAGTTGCGGCGTTTTTAAACGCCGCTATTACTATCTTTTATGGCGTTTTGATAAAACGCCACAAAAATCATTTCATTTTGAACAAAACGACGCTGCTTTGTTATGCTAAAATCTTTTATTTTATCTCGCTTAAATGAAATAATTTTTGTATGCTTTTATGAAAACGCCGCAAAAGGTAAGCAATAGTGGCGTTTGTATAAAAACGCCGCAAATACTTTTAAAAAAATTCGCGCCATATTTTCCCCAAATTTTCGAAATCCCTAATTTTCCCCCTCAAACCCCTAACATTTCGTTCCATTTTTCCTCTTTATTTTGTAATTTTGGGTGTTATTTATTCTATATAGATTTTTAATTATAATTTTGATCATCTTTCAAAAGAGGGACCTCGTTTTTGAAAACCCTAAGCAGAAGAAAGAAATCGAAGTGATTTTAGCCGCCGCCTCTGCTCCGCCGCCAGCCATGAATGTTCTATCTCTCAACCATGAATGTATCTTTCTTACACAAAAAAATAAGCTTTACGAAGTTTAAAATTTAACCGTGCACCCTTTTCTTTTTATTATTGTTTTTTTTCTCTCTTATATTTTAGCTAGAAATCGACGATGCCAGAAGAAGCTAGAAATCGACGATGACCAGAAACTGTAAGTTTCCTTGCTTATCTCTTTATATATTATATGCTTATCTTTCAATTTTCTTTAGCTTTATTTTTGAAATGTTTTATTCCAAAATAATCAGCATTTGTAGCCAATTTTTACTTACTGTAGTATAAACTAATATCAAGCACTTTGCTTGACGAATGCAATTTTATTCATCGCAATAGGGGTTTTTGATTTGTTGTTTTTCGTCAAATCTTTGTAAGAATCCGGTTGATGGGTTCTCGGCCGGATTGGTTGATGAAAACAATATCTTTGAATGGAGTGTTACAATTATCGGACCATCTGATACTCTTTAGTAAGTCCTCCCCGCCTTTTTTTTTTTTGGTAAAGTTTCTTTCTTTCTTTTGTTATTATCATTGAAATTAGTTGTTCTTGTGCTTTTGGAATTTGTTTAGTCACAAAAGCTTGTAGCTTATGTTCCTTGTTGCGTGTCTTGCCTTCCTGTTGCTTGTTATCCTCAAGTAATCTTGACATTGAATTGAGTTATTGAAGGTAACTCCCTCCTTTAAGCCTTAACTGCATTTTGGTGCTTTTTAACATTTTGCTTGTTATAATGCTACATCAGTGTTCTCCCTTGTATGTTTGATGCTCATGAGTTCGCAAATGTGCACTGCAGATGTCTTATTCTTTGGTTGGCTATGTTGCAACTATCAATCCTTTTAATTTTCCCTGTTAATTTTTTGCTTTTCACCGCCATCTTCATGGTAGTTAGTTACTTCTTCTTGGTCTCATTCTTGATGGTCAAAAGTTGGGTTTTGGTATCTTATTTGAATTATATGTAGAATTTGAATCATAAAAACATTGTCAAGTATCTTGGATCATTGAAGACAACAACTCACCTGCATATAATTCTTGAGTAAGAACCTTACATTGTGACTGTAGTGTACTTTGAGCTGTTTGAAACTTGTACTTATTGCTTTACATGTTTGAAGGTATGTGGAGAATGGTTCACTTGCAAACATTATCAAGCCAAATAAATTTGGGCCTTTTCCTGAGTCATTAGTGGCTGTTTATATTGCCCAGGTTTGTTTCTACTGCAATTTATTGCTTCATTTCCCTATTAAAGTATCATTTCGATATGCTAATTACTTGTTAAATAAGTTTTGGAAGGTTTGGTTTATCAACATGAACAGGGTGTTATCCATCGGGATATCAAAGGTGCAAATATTTTGACAACTAAAGAGGTAACCTACCAACTAGTTCTCTTTTTTCTTATTTCTTGTCCATCAGGAGTTCTATTACTATTTCTAGATCAGCTTTTTTTAGTGATTTTCTTGTTGTAAATTTGATTGTGGCGGCAGAGATCTGATAGAGAACAATACCATTTGACCTCCTCATTTTTGGGGCACTTGGAGACTGGTTGAATTTGGTTCATTTCATCCATATGTTTCATTGTACTTCAGCTGCTTATGTTGTGAGAAATCTGCTAAGATAAAATAATAAATGAAGTTGAAGTTAGTCATTGTTATCCCTAGTTTGATGGTTGAATAAAGTTAGTCAAATTGGAAATTTGATTCTGTTTTTGGTGCATCCATGCACTTGGACCAACTGTTGTTGTTTTGAATACAGTTGGTCTTTGAAACAAATTGTTGTTGTTTACCATATATAATTTACTTGCTGCATGGATGGATGAAATTTGGGTAGTATTTGCCTTTCTTGACTTTCTATAAATGATTTTTCCTTTTGCTAAAGTCCTCCATCTATAATGTGTGAGCTACAGTTTCTTGTTGTTCAGGTTTAATGGATAATTGTTTGTTCCTCAAAATAAGATTGATGTGGTTTACTTTGTTCAATTGCATATTGGATTGTCATATGTGTGTGTGTGTGTGTGTGTGTGTGTGTGTGTGTGTGTGTGTGTGTGTGTGTGTGTGTGTGTGTGTGTGTGTGTGTGTGTGTCCGATGCTACTTCATTTTAATTTTGTATTTATTGTATTTGTTAATGCAGGCGCCAAAGCCATCGTCTGGACCCCACAAGTTGAGGGAATGTTTGCCATTATTCTCATTCTGCGAAACAGACTGAAGTATGCTTTGACATACAGAGAAGTGATTGCTATTCTTATGCAAAGGCATGTTATGTTAGATGGGAAGGTTAGGACTGATAAGACCTACCCTGCGGGTTTTATGGGTATGTGGGACTTGACATTGTGAATCAATTGAATACTTGTATTTTTATTCATATTATAAAGTCATATAAAGTAGGTTGAATATCTAGACTTTATCTTAAATTTTTTGTACATATTAATATTATTAAACAAAAGTTTTCACCTACACATATTACATATTTTATTTTGTTCATATTGCATATGTTATTTTTAAATAAAAAGGCCGCTAATGAAAACGTCGCAAACGCTTGCAGCATTTACAAACAAAAACGCCGCTAAAGATCATGTTCTTTAGCGGCGCTTAGAAAAAAAAGCCGCTAAAGTTCTTTAGCGGCGCTTTGAAAAAAACGCCGTTAAAGAACATGTTCTTTAGCGGTGCTTAGAAAAAAAGGCCTCTAAAGACCATGTTCTTTAGCGGCGCTTAGAAAAAAACGCCGCTAAAGACAATGTTCTTTAGCGGCGCTTAGAAAAAAAAACTAAAGACCATGTTCTTTAGCGGCGCTTAGGGAAAAAACGCCGCTAAAGACCATGTTCTTTAGCGGCGCTTAGAAAAAACGCCGCTAAAGATCATGTTCTTTAGCAGCGTTTATTCTTAAGCGCCGCTAAAGAACATGAAAAATGAATTCTTTAGCGACGCTTTTATACAAAAAACGCCACTATTTTTGGGATTTTTTTATATTAAATTTTTCATTTTTTCAGCCCTCCTGTAGCAACAAATCAAAAGCAACCAGATTTAAACCAGCCAAAAGCAATAAATTTATATAATATTTCAAATTAAGCGAATAAAATAATATTAATATCAATAAATAAAAGTGAATTCATAGTATTTTTGCAAAAATGTTAAATGTTAAAATGATAAAAATATTTATGTCATACACTATGAAGGCGGAAGTTGCGATTGAAACATCTTCATCACACTGAAGTCATTCTTTGGAGTTCGTCGTATTTTTGGCTCGCTCGCTTCTCTCGCCGCAGCTTCGCTTCCTCACGCCGCCTCTGCTTTAAGTTGTAGCCGGAGTTCTTCATATTTCCTTTGAACCTCAACTGTGGTCGCTTGCATTTCAAACCATCCGGTCTTTCAACCTCGAACTTCACTTGAGCCCGACTCCCAAGCCATATATTGGTGGGAGCTGGATCCAAAATATTGGGTTGGGCTAACAAAAGATCCTTGAAATCGAACACGACCATACCTTTCAGGACCCAAAACTTCAGTAATAATTCGGTTATCAATGTCTTCAAGATGAACAGAACTATCACTAGAAGCAATCGTTTCGTACTCTGCCTTTTTATCCTTTAGTTTTTCCTAATAAATAAATCACATAGTTAGGAACGCAATATTATATATTAAAAAACATATGCTACATAACAATAGTCGCATTACAAGCAATGAATTAAACCATTAGAAAATAAATACTAAAAATAACTAAAATAAGTCAATTCTTATTAAGTAAACGTACCATTATTTCACTAGCTTTAGGAGTCATGGAGATCCATCTTTCTTCCTATGTAATTTCAAAAGTTGAAGGCGTCCAACTTTTTGATCGGACGACGCCTCCTACAATATGGTAGTATAAATATTATTTAATGAAAGTTATACATATTCGACAATATTAAAAAATTAAAAATACCTCTTTGAGCTACACATGCAAAACTTCTCGACCCTACTACCGTGGGTGAATTTTTGTTTCACTCGCTTTTTTTTCCAACTTGTTCACGATCCTCGTTATGAAATTTTTAGTACGTAAATAGAAAATACTATAAACCAAAATAATTACAATAGTTTGGAAGTACGTCATACATCGCCTTTCTTCGAATGCCAAAATCTAACCGCATTGGTACCTCAACATACCCGGCGGGACATTTTGCAATTTCTCATCTAGGGTTGTTTTTGTTTTATAATAATTTTTCTTCAAAGTACTTTTATTGTCTCTCCATCTTTTTCCCAATGCCTTCTTTACGTAAGCATCCGAGACCTCTAAAGCAAACCTCGCCTACAAAAAACAAAAAACACAAGTTAATAAAGTAAATATAAATGAAACTATTTCCCAAGCATTACGTAAGCATCTTTTTGTTGCTTTCAGGCATTTCATGCCATGACTCGTAGTTGATAGGCAACATATTTGGATTTCGTGCTAAAATGCCCATGTATCCTGCTAAAAGTCGAGCTTCTGATCCAACAGGCTGACCAAAACTGTTTCATCCAACTTTGACACGCTCGACTGGATCTAACTCAGATAACTCTCTAAGTAGCGTCGTCCTCGACCTCTGCAAGGCCCCACCATTTTCAGCTACAAATGGTATATTATAATATAAGAATTTGAAAAATAAATCAACTATAACAGAAACACACGCATGTAAATTAAACGTAAAATTACTTTGAACTTCAGAGATCCTCAACAGAATCGAACATTCAAGATCCAATTGTCTGTCTCATTGCTCAGACTATTTGTCTCTGTCGAGTTAGGATCATTCCTCGTAATGCTTCCCCTTAGAATTTTTCTTCTAGGCATTTTATCTGCAATACACATAAAATTGTTGACAACTTAATAACTAATTACAACAATATTAGCACATATAAAACAGTTGAAATATGTAATAAGACCAAGATTTAAATTATAATATATTACATATAAATAAACAATCGTAAAATCTTACTACATCATTATTCGTAAATATCTTCATCGATATCCTGACGAACCCATTGAAATTGTGCACTAGTACTAGGGATATTGTCGTTTAAGTTTTGTTCTGGAAAGGGCAAAGTTTCGATCCGTCGTCGATGTTATGTCTACTTCCACCGCCCATGTCAAACAAGTCTCTAGGGATGTTACGAGTACAACGTACCAACCCTCATCGCTTGGATCTTTTGAGTAAAAACTTGTTTGACTTGAGATGAGAATACATACGGCTCATCTATCGCTTGTTGTTCGTGAATCAATCGGTCAAAATTCACCATTGTAAAACCAAATTGATCTTGCTTAATTCCACGAGTTGTATTAACATCGGCCCAATCACCTCGAAATAAGACAACTTTCCATTTGCCGTAGTAATCCAACTCAATTATGTCAAGAAGATGTCCAAATATTCCACATTTCCTCGGCAGATTATTGTCCCTAGCACTAGCATAACTTGTAATTGCAGAATTGACAACTATTCCACAATTTTGCGTTCTCCTCAACCTCTCGCGATATTTTGTATGAAATCTGAATCCATTGATAAGGAACACACTATATCTTTTAACCACTTGATTTGGACCTTGGGAGAGCCATTTAACTTCGTCGTTAACGTTCTTCCCACTCCAAACCTATTGAACGGAAAGTAAACTGAGTAATTAAAAATGTTATGAGAAGACATTATTATTTGTAAGCGGAAGCTCCAACTGCTTCCCTTTTGGCTTAACCATTCATAAAAAGATTCTGTAAACATCTTATTGATATCTCGATGTTGTGTTCTTCTTGAGCGCTTGAACGAGATCTCAATATTTGTTTGTACTCACTATGTTAAAAAATGTTCACCTTGTTAGAAGATAAATAGTTATTAGTTTGATAAATATTTATCAAATTTGTAGAACTTACTTAGTAAAGGTTCCAATGATTCGTGGTGAAATGAACATATCGATGTGCTTGAACCCACGATAAATGATCTAATTTCGCAATTTCAACTTTGCCGATTGGTTCTCCAAAACTTTGGAACAAATAAGTATTGGCTAAGTTATGGTCCGTGAGTCCAAGATTCCTATTTGGTCTGCTTAACCTTGTTTCAACATCTTCCAAATATCTTGAGCGTAAGGTCATACATTCCTTCGCTAAGTAGCCTTCAAAGAATCGATCCTTCGGATATCGCTTGTTGCGGCAGTAAGACTTTAATTTGGATAGGAACCTAAACACAATATACAACATTTCTTAATTATTGAAACTAAAGACATAGAGGTGAATGAAGGAAAATTTTAAAAATTTTAATTAACACCTTTCTATGGGATACATCCATCGATAGAAAACGGGTCCGCCAAGAATTGCTTCGTGCGGGAGATGGATTATCAAGTGAACCATAATGGTGAAGAAGGAAGGTGGGAAGATTTTCTCCATGTTGCATAAAGTCAAAGCGGCTCGATCCTGTACCTTCTGAAGTTCTTGAACATCCAAAACTTTGCCACAAATGGCTTTCATTATGTTGGATAGTTTAATTATACAAGACGTCACCTTTTGGACATACAACATCGTAGAGCCACTGGCAGTAAATCTTGCATCAAGATGTGATAGTCATGTGATTTTAGCGAATATAATCTTTGATCTTTAACACTAACACATCGAGATATATTTGATGCATAGGCATCTGGAACCTTTATATCCTTCAACACCGTGCAGAACACTTCTTTTTCCGTTTTCGACATTGAAAAAATAGAAGGCGACAACCGATATTTCCCATTCGAAAGTGGATTGGGATGAAGATCAGGTCGGATTCCCATTTGGACTAAATCAAGTCGACTCTGAAGATTGTCTTTTGATTTTCCGTCGACATTCAAAATTGTACCCACAATGTTCTCGCAGACATTTTTCTCAATGTGCATAACATCAAGATTGTGTCGTAAAAGGTGATGTTCCCAATAAGGCAACTCAAAAAAATACTTCTTTTTTTCCACAAGTCCGCCTCATTAGGATCGTCCTCTTCATCAGAGTCATCATCAGCTTCATCATTTGATCTTCTATTTCTTTGCGTGTTTGGCGGTTGGTTCATCTTCCCATAAATGAAATTCATATCTTCCAACATGAACAAGATTTCAGAGCCACTAGTCTGCGAAGGAGCTTCTCTAAACTCTTCAGTATCATCAAATACAGAACTCTGAAATCTAAATCTATGATTTTCTGGTAACCACCGACGATGCCCCATGTAAGAGAACTTCTTCCCATTGTACAACCATTGCGAACATGTTTGTGCAGCACAACAAGGACACGCATAACGACCCTTGGTACTCCAACCGGATAAATTGGCATAAGCAGGAAAGTCATTAACGGTCCACATCAAAGCTGCACGTAAATTAAAGTTCTCCTTTCTCAAGACATCAGATGTCTCGACACCACCCACAATTGTTTTAACTCTTCAATAAGTGGTCAAAATAAATGTCGATATCATTCCGGGCCCTTTCTCTCGTGGATAATCATAGATAAGATAAGGAAGATTGCTTCATGCAAATCCACGGAGGCAGATTGTAAAGAACAAGCACCATCGGCCAAGTCATCAGACGCAGGTGCTCATGATCTTGAAAGGATTAAATCCATCAGATGCTAGCCCAAGCCTCACACTCCTAGGATCGCTTGCAAAGCCTGGAAATTTATTGTCAAATGATTTCCAAGCTAAAGAATCTGCCGTATGCCTTAATAATCCATCATCGGTTCGTCCATCATGGTGCCACGTCATAGACTCCGCAGTCTTCGACGACATGAAAAGCCTTTGAAGCCTCGGTATCAGCGGCAAATACCGTAAAACCTTGATTGGCTTCTTTCTTGACTGTGCATCATTTTCATCGTTGTTCCCACCTTCTGCGTTTTTACTTATCCAACGGGAGTGGCCGCATACATGACAGCACTGTTGATTTCTCCTATCGCCCTAATACAACATGCAGTCATTTGGGCAACTATGAATTTTGTTGTACCCAAGGCCTAAATCTTTTATCAATTTCTTCATATCTTTGCATGACTGAGGGATTTTTGCAAAAGGGAACATTTCTCTCAAGAACTCTAACAGCATTGTCAAAGAGTTTCCGGTCCACCCTCCCAAACATTTTAATTGAAAAAAACGAACACAGAAAGACATTTTTGAAAATTTTGATCCCTCATACAGTTCGTCGTTCATGTCATTAAGTAGCGCATGGAACTTCGCCGCTTCTTCGTTCGGCTCTTTATGACGTACACTACTTCTTGGTTCGGTTTGTGCATTTCTCCCAATATTACAATCATCAGAAGCCACAAAGTCCGCTGGGAACGACTGGACACCATGATTGTGCATATTAAATGCATCCCGCAACATACCTTCCATGTCATCCCCTCTATCAGACTGGTGGTAAGTAGTACTGTCATAAGATACATCCATCCTTGAAGAGGAAGTACTAGGCGGGCATTCTCCATGAAAAAGCCATTGTTTATAACCCCGAACAAACCCATCAACAATTAGATGCTCGTATACAACTTCACGATAATGCCAGTTTATGTTGACACACTTCTTACACGGCAAAGAATCATGTTCTCTGGCTTGCATATTGAAATGCACAATTTAGAAAAGTCATACTCCATTTCGATAACCGTCGCTTACCCTTGACAAATTCATCCAAGACCGGTCCATTTCTTATTTCTTGATGTCTGATTTTCACCAGAAATTACAAGGGTAAGTTGTACAGTGGTAACTACAAATGAGTTTTTTGAAATATATATCATATGATATATATTTATGTATTAAGTCAATTATGTAAGTTATGTACGTGTATAAGTTATGTAAGTTATGTATTAAGTAAGTTATGTAAGTTATCAAAGTAATGTATGTTATGTAAGTTGTAAGTTATTATGTATTATGTAAGTTGTAAGTTAAATGTATTATGTAAGTTGT
The DNA here is from genome assembly GCF_025698545.1 of Gossypium raimondii. NCBI lineage: Eukaryota > Viridiplantae > Streptophyta > Magnoliopsida > Malvales > Malvaceae > Gossypium > Gossypium raimondii. The sequence goes on from NC_068572.1 coordinate 53,443,686, forward strand.
AAGTTATTATGTATTATGTAAGTTGTAAGTTAAATGTATTATGTAAGTTGTAGGTTATTATGTATTATGTAAGTTATTTAAGTTACCTAAGTTAAATGTATTATGTAAGTTGTAAGTTATAATGTATTATGTAAGTTGTAAGTTATTATGTATTATGTAAGTTATGTAAGTTAAATGTATTATGTAGGTTATGTAAGTTGTGTAAGAGATTTAAGTTATGTGAGTTTTGTATTATGTAAGTTATGTAAGTTATTTAGGTTATGTAAGTTTTGTAATGTACAAGTGTCGGGTTATTGTTATTAAATTTTAATAAGATTATTGTTAAATATTTTTAATAATTAATAAAAATAAAATAAATAATTTAATTATATTTTAACATAATTATTGTTAAATACAATTTAATAAAATAATTTATAATTTAATAACATTACTAATATAATTATTAATAATATTTAATAATAATTTAATATAATATTATTATTAAGAATATTTCATTGCCTAATATATTTGCTTCAATCTAGCATCTCACCGTTCTCTTAAGTCACAATAGCCATTATTAAAATGAGTTTAACATACGGTATGATAATCCAAAAAATTAATAACATGTTACGTAAATTACTGATATATGTTGAAATATTAAGAACAAAACACATTTTTAATAAATGTTACTACTTGATTTTTGAATCCTAATGATTTTTTATTCAAACAAATTTCTTTTTACGAGTGTGTTCAGATGAAAATTTTAAATTTTGAAGATTTTAAAATTTTAAACTCTACAATTCATCATTTCAAAATGCTAGTAAATGTAATTGATTTGTTTGTTGTACTAGAATCTTACAATTTATAAAAACTATCTCTTCAGTGGAATTTTAAAAGGAAATTCAGATACAATGTCACTTTTTGTTATAGGGATAACAAGAGAGGTTTTTTTTTCAAAATATTACACTACCAAATTTAACAAAAAAATTATAATGGTGTAAACAAATAAATCTAAATTTTTAATTCAAAAATAAAGTAACTAAACTCTTGAAAATAAAAGTATAGAAACTAAATTTTAAATATACTGAAAAATATAATAACACCGAAGCGTATTTTAACCTTTAAAATTTGTGACTTAAGCAAAGTCTAAATGTGACTATGAATAAGTTTACATCCAATTACGAGTCATAGTTAGAACATTATAATTTAAGATACAAACCAGAAAATAGATAAGAACCCAACATTATATTTTAACTCACATTCTTAAATTAAAAAATAGTGATTTAAAGACACTCATATGCTTAAATGATATGGAAAACCAGATTATGCATAATGTGCAAACCAGATTATGATGAGAAAAAAAATGGTATGGATGAACTATTTCCCATTTAGCAGCAGAAATCAATAGAAGCGGTACCATCTTAGCAGCAAAAACCAATAGAAGGTACCATCTTAGCTGCAAAAACTAATTAAAATCCAAAACCTAAATTCATGATTTCTTTTTTGATTTCTGGAATGATTTTTTGAATTTATTTTTGGAGATTTTGTACTACTCTTACGAACCTCAAAACCTAAATTGAAGGAATCTGTCATTAAAATCTTGAGAAACATAGTCTCATAAAAATCCATTAAAATCGAATTCATTACCTGCAAATGAAATCATCATAAACTTGTAACAACTTTTTTTTATCAATTAATAAAATAAAACCTAAATTACACGGGCAAAATTTCATCTAAAAAAACAAGCACATGATTTCATCGACACCAACAGAAAAGAAATGAAAGCATAACATTTACTCCAAACCGTCGTCACCAACAACATAACATTTACTCCAAACCAATGAAAGCATTCCCAGTATAAAAGATGTGAAAGCTATAGTGTACCTTCGCGACGATGAAGAAAAATGAAACGATCGAAAACCCTATACACAGAGAAGACGATTTCAAGACATTTCAGGGTCATCAACAAATAACAAACAAAAAAAAATAACAAAGACAAGAAAACCCAATGTTTAAATGCGCAAAATCGGGAAATCGAACCTTAAATACTGATTCCCCCGACTACAGAATCCGAATGCCTGGCCACCTTCTCCGTCCTCTCTGTCTGGGTTATGTGAGTTAGCAAGAAACCGAAACAATGAAGCTAAATAATCGGAAAGGATGAAGAAAGGATGAGGGGAAATCGGAAAGGATGAGGGGAAATCGCAGAAAGACTTAGGGATTTGGGGCTGGCTGCGGGGGTATACCCCAAATCTGATTTCCCCTCAAAACGACACCGTTTTAATTTATTTTTTTTGTGGCGCTTAAAAAAAACGCCACTAATCTTATGGGTTTGCGGCGCGTTGAGCAAAAACGCCACTGAACCCTAAACGCGTCCGTGAAAAGGCCACGTGTCGACCATTAGCTAATTACCGTTTGCGGCATTTTAGTTAAAAACGCCACTAAATATTCACCTTATTTTTAAGCATTTTCAATTTTAATTGATTTTTAAATTGGTTAAATGTTTGGACATTCTTTTAAATTGAAACATTAATATGAAATTTTTTTTTTCAATACTATTATTTTAAAATATGGCACAGATTTAATACATTTGTTTCAATTATACATATTTAATAAATTTTCAAATTTATAAATACTCTCAATTTAAATACTATCAATATTGAAATTGATAAATAAGTTTATGCGTTTTACCGTAAAACGCCACTAAAGGAATATAGTGAAAGCGTAACAAGCCGTTTTGCAAATTTATTTATGGCGTTTTAAAATAAACGCCGCTAAAGTTTACCTATTATGGCGTTTTGAGTTAAAACGCCACTAGTTATTCAATTTTAATAATATTTTATATGTCTATATTTATAACTATTTCTTTTTTAGTGGATTTTCAAATTGGATAAATGTTATGACATTTTTTAAATTGATGCATTAATATGAAATTATTAATTTCATTTCAATTAAAATAGTTTAAAATTATGACACGATCTAACATTTTTTTGTACAAATCTTTAAAGAAAATTACAGTTTATATATGTAAGTATATATGTATTATTTAACTACTATCGGCATGCCAATTTATAAATTATTGACACTACTATTCCAATAATGTCTTACAATTTTAATTTTATGCTCTCGCTATGGAAATCTTGATAACGTCGCTACCTCGTACACAATATTAAACTGTTTAATCATACATGATATCGTACCATGAATATATATATGTTTCCCTAAACCCCGCCGCTTCGAACCTAATAATGACATAATAAGAAGTAAAAAACATGGTATTCGAATTTTTTTTACTTTTGTATCAAAATAGTAAAAAACCCTAAAACCGCCACAACATTAAACCCTAAACTGTAAATCGTACAAACCCTAAATTTGAAACGCAATAATCAACATCATAACCCATAAATAATTAACGCTCAATCATAAACCATAAACATGAAGCCCTAAAACATTAAATTTCATTATCTTATAAGCCGGAAATTGCCTAACCTGATATTAACACCTGAAATGTAAACTCTAAACCTTGAAGACAAATCCAGAAAGTAAACTCTAAACCCATATCACAAAATCGTAATCCTAAAATAATAAACATTGTGTAACGAACCCTAAAACCCCAAACCACATACAATTATTTATAAATATTAATACGAAATCGCAATATATTATTTCTTTTTTGCGGCGCTTTTTCAAAAACGCCGCTAATACCACTAGATCCAACCAAAACCGCGCTGCTTTTGTCGTCAGACAGAGATATATTTGCGGCGTTTTATCGAAAACGCCAAGAAGGAATATAGTGAAAGCGAACAAGTCGTTTTGCAATTTTATTTATGCGTTTTTAAAATAAACGCCGCTAAAGTTTATTTATTGCGCGTTTTGAGTTAAAACGCCACTAGTTATTCAATTTTAATAATATTTTATATGTCTATATTTATAACTATTTCTTTTTTAGTGGATTTTAAATTGGATAAATGTTATGACATTTTTTAAATTGATGCATTAATATGAAATTATTAATTTCATTTCAATTAAAATAGTTTAAAATTATGACACGATCTAACATTTTTTTGTACAAATCTTTAAAAAATTACGCTTTATATATGTAAGTATATATGTATTATTTAACTACTATCGGCATGCCAATTTATAAATTATTGACACTACTATTCCAATAATGTCTTACAATTTTAATTTCATGCTCTCAGTTATGGAAATCTTGATAACGTACGCTACCTCGTACACAATATTAAACTGCTTTAATCATACATGATATCGTGCCATGAATATATATATTTCCTAAACCCATGCTGGCCTCAAACTAATAATGACATAATAAGAAGTAAAAAACATGGTATTCGAATTTTTTTGACTTTTGTATCAAAATAGTAAAAACCCCTAAAACCGCCACAACATTAAACCTTAAACTATAAATCGTACAAACCCTAAATCTGAAACGCAATAATCAACATCATAACCCATAAATAATTAACGCTCAATCATAAACCATAAACATGAAGCCCTAAAACATTAAATTTCATTATCTTATAAGCCGGAAATTGCCTAACCTGATATTAACACTGAAATGTAAACTCTAAACCTTGAAGACAAATCCCCGAGCTGTAAACTCTAAACCCATATCGTCAAAACTGTAATCCTAAAATAATAAACATTGTGTAACGAACCCTAAAACCCCAAACCACATACAATTATTTATAAATATTAATACGGAAATCGCAATATATTATTTCTTTTTTGCGGCGCTTTTTCAAAAAACGCCGCTAATACCACTAGATCCAACCAAAACCGGCGTCGTTTTGTCGTCGTATTGCAGACATATTTGCGGCGTTTTATCAGAAAACGCCAAGAAGGAATATAGTGAAAGCGAGCAAGCCGTTTTGCAAATTTATTTCTGCGTTTTAAAATAAACGCCGCTAAAGTTTATTTATTGCGGCGTTTTGAGTTAAAACGCCACTAGTTATTCAATTTTAATAATATTTTATATGTCTATATTTATAACTATTTCTTTTTTAGTGGATTTTCAAATTGGATAAATGTTATGACATTTTTTAAATTGATGCATTAATATGAAATTATTAATTTCATTTCAATTAAAATAGTTTAAAATTATGACAGAGATCTAACATTTGTTTTGTACAAATTAATCTTAAAAAAATTACATTTTATATATGTAAGTATATATGTATTATTTAACTACTATCGGCATTCCAATTTATAAATTATTGACACTACCATTCCAATAATGTCTTACAATTTTAATTTTATGCTCTAAGTTATACATAGAAAAATTTTAGTACCCTTGAGATGTCCGAAATCAATACATTACTAATTACGCGTTGTTTTTACTTTGAATATTACAAATCCAAATTCAATATCCAATCGATCCCAAAATTTTTCGAATATTAAACCAAATTTTAAAACTCAAAAATATAAATTATAACTTTATATTCGAAGAAAAAGGCAAATTGCATTTACTCAGGTTTCAAAGGGCGTTTCAATGGAAAGAATAATAAACGACATTGTATCCATTGATTTTAGCAACAATCACCTTAATTATTAATTTTAATGCTGAAATATTGTCTCCTGTAGTTGAAATTTAGTGAAATTTAATTTCATGCGCCTGCTTCTTTTAAACTATGATCAAATACGAGAATAGTAGTGATAGCGCATATATATATTAAACTCATATAAACCATAAACCCGAAATGCTAAAACTTTTCATTGTAACCCTTAAATCATTAACGCTAAACCGTATACGATAAAACTTAAACATTAAACCGTAAAACCTAAAATTTTAATTGGCTATTTTTGCGGCGTTTTTGCCAAAAACGCCACTAATACAAATACAGAAAATTAAAAGTGGCGTCGTTTTAATGAACATTCCACCAAACAAGAAAAGCATCTTGCCGAAATATTTGCGGCGTTTTCGATGAAGCGCCGCTAATTCCAGACCTATTGCGGCTTTTACTACCAAGCGCCACTAAAGCAATATAATGAAACAAAACGGAGCCGTTTTGCTTATTTTTGTTCCGACGTTTATAAAGGAAACGCCGCAAATTAGTTACTTATAGTTAACAACGTACCGCGAATCCAGTATCTTTGTATGGCGTTTTTCTTGGCGCCACTAAAGCAATAATAGGAAAAATTAAAACGGTACAGTTTTGCTGAAATTTTTTCCTCAGATTTCTTATCTCTACCGGCATTTCTCTCAAAACGCCGCTATATCCCAATATTTTGCGGCGTTTTTTAATAAATGCCACTAACTCTAATCCAACTCAAGACCAAACGGTGCGTTTTGGTTAAGATATTGGCGGCGCTTTTTGTAATACGCCGCTAATACTATTCTTTAGCGGCGTTTTCCCGTAAACGCCACTAATACTAATATACCTCAAAATTAAACGCTGCGTTTTGGTTAAGGTATTTTGCGGCGCTTACATATAAACGCCACTAATGATGTTCTTTTACGGCGTTTTGTAGAAAACGCCACTAGATGTTCAGGTTTTTGTGGCGTTTTAGGATTAGCGCCGCTAATGGTTGATTTTTAGCAGCGTTTGTCTATCAAACGCCACAAAAGATGCCGCTAAAAGCCTGTTTTGGTGTAGTGAAATCTAAGATTTAAAATCGTAATTTGAAGACTGTATCTTTTAAAGAAATTATCTTTTTATGTATGATCTCATAAATCTGGTAATATTTGTGGAAAGTGTCGTTTATAATAATTTTTTTATAATAACTTGTGGTGTTTTTATAATAATTTTTTTATTTTTCGTGACCTTTAGTGGCGCTTTCTCTAAACACGCCGCTAAAAGTCTTGTTCTTTAGCGGCATTTTCGGGGAAAGCGCCGCTAAAGGTCTTGTTCTTTAGCGACGTTTTTATGGAAAGCGCCGTTAAAGTTCTTGTTCTTTAGCGGCGTTTTTATGAAAAGCGCCGTTAAAGTTCTTGTTCTTTAGCGGCGTTTTTGGGAAAAGCGCCGCTAAAGGTCATGATCTTTAGCGACGCTTATTTCTAAAAACGCCGCAAATGTTAGCGACGTTGTCGATAGTGGCGTTTGCAAATACTTTTAGCGGCGCTTCTAAAGGCCTAAAAAAACGCCGTTAAAAACCTGTTTTGGTGTAGTGTAATAAACACATTTAATAGTAGTGATTAAAAAATAATTTTTGAAATCTTATATGGTAAATATTTTTTTACTTTTCTAAAAATCTCTCCCATCCGTTTACAACTTCATGTATAATAATAGGGTAAACTATAAAAATAGTTACTTTTGTTTGTTTCAGGTTACATTTTAGTCACTTATGTTTGAAATGTTATGTTTTAGTCTCTTACGTTATCGTTTTGTTACGAAGTGGTCACTCTACCATTAAGCTCTGTTATCTCCCTAACGGAGGTCCTACGTGGCAACCCAAACCAAATTTATTTAATAAAAAACCTATTTTTATCCCAGCAACTGGACATCCCAGTTGGCATCTAAAACTCATTTGAACTACCACGTAGGACTGCTGTTAGGAAGGTAATGGAGTTTAATGGTAAAGTGACCATTTCGTAACAAAATGATAACGTAAGTGACTAAAATGTAACCTAAAACAAACAAAAGTGATTATTTTTATAGTTTACCCAAAATAATAAGACAAAAGGAAAATATAAAAGAGTACTTGTTTCACATGAAATAAACAACTTATGAAAAATTTAAATAAAACGATACTACATATCTATCAAGTGCTTTCTGGTACCATTATCGTTTGACTATTTTTTTTAAATATAAATTTAGTAATTTTGTGGTTCCAGTCTTACATTATAGATATTCTAAACCCTAAATATTATTTTATTAAATCCTAAGCCTTAAAATACGGAAAAAGTTAAAATAGAATCCTATTTTATTTGTCTGTTGCGATAACGTATTGTAAGGACGGCGTCTTTCTCCATATGGGGTAATGCATAGGGTACTGAGATTCTCCTATTTATATCCTTTCCCAACTTTAATAGTCTCCTGGATTCAAATCCAAACTCATCTAGTTACTTCACTTCAACTTCATATGAATGCCCATAACAGAGGATCGCCATGATCAAGGAAACCACCTATAATTCTGGGGCATTAGGAAATGAATTATTAGTGCATTTTTCCTTGTTCTTATATGGGGCGGAGGAAAATATTTGATACAAAAATCCTCCCAAAATGTAAGCGAATTTTAGAAAAAAAATATGTTATTTCCTCGCATTTTTTAATTTTAGTAAGGAATGAATTGGTTGCAAAAGAAGTAGACCAATGAAACATTTTTATATTTTATTATTTAACTTTTTAGCATTCAAATTTTCAAGGGAAGGGTGAGAGAATTAGGCGTGAACTACTCACGTGGAAATAAGAGGAGCGGACATGTCATAATGGTTGGGTACACACCATTTCCAGTAGATAAAAGTTGTATAAAATAATTCATTTTTCATTAATCAATCAACTGTAGATTAGATGCTATTATTGAGTAAATTTTCCCTTCTTTCACCCATTTAACAACTCCCTTATTGGCTTTTATGCATCCTACTAACGATTGGGCTCTTGTTGCAAAGAAAGGCGAGATTAGGCTCCAAGCAACACCACATTTTACTACTATTCACTTTAAGTATAATTATTAAAATAGTTATATATATTTTAATTATATTAAAAATTTTGAGCAATACTCATAAATATTAATTATATGATACCAAACTCTTCTTTTGAAGATAATACTACCGAGCTCTTTCGTCTGCTAAAATAGTGCATTTCTCTTGTCTACTCATAGAGCACGTTTCTTTGATTTTCGCTGTTGGCTTGGTTGGGTTTAGGGAGACCGATGATATGAATCTTGCGGATGAGGAGGAGGTGTCAATACAGTTTCAAGAGGATTCGGAAGGGTAAAGGAGGATTATAGATTGTGTTTGGTGGGAAGAGTCTTGACGGATAGTATGGTTCATTTCCCTTCTATGAGAAGGACTTGGGCTAATTTATGGCATCCGTTGGGAGGAGTTTCAATCACTGATATCGGGGAAAAGAGGCTTTTGTTCATATTCCATTATGAAGTTGATATAAAGAGGGTAATAGAGGGCATGCCTTGGTCATTTAATAGGCATCTTATTATATTCCATCCAATGGGACCAGGGGAAGATCCGTTACAAGTACCACTAATTTACATACAATTCTGGTTGCAAATTCATAATCTCCCGATGGAAGTGATTTCGGAGGGTCTGGCACGCCAGTTTGGGAATTCTATCGGTCAGTTTGTTCAATATGATTCCTCATTGGTGACTAGAGGAATTAGGAGGTATATGCAAATCTGGGTTAAAATTGATGTGAGAATGCCTTTGAAGTGAAACAAGAAACTGTCCTTGGATCAGAATCGAGAGGGGTAAGCCTACTTTCACTATGAGAGATTAACGTTATTTTGTTTTCTGTGTGGAAAGTTAGGTCATGGTGAGGGATTCTTTCCAGTGAGGATGACAATCGGGGTTCAAAAAGTGGAATCTGGTCGGGATGCTTCATTAAGAGTGCCACCAAGAAAGGAGGCTATGGTGAGCAGTAGGTGGCTTTGAGAGGATTTTTCAGGCGTTAGACAAGTAGGTTGTAATTCGCTGGGTATGGATGTGGATGGGCGTGCGGATGGAAGGCTTTTTGGTGATATCCAAACTCCTAGTCTTTATCTGAATGGATGAAATGGGGAAGGAGTTATGACTGGACAGGTAAATATTGGGAAAATGGATATGGGCTCTAATTCAGAGGATAGCCCAATTAAGCAGGTGGATGGGAAGAAGAGGCAACGGGCGCAGGAAGGAAAATTACCTGGTTCTGGTTTTATTGATGTGGTGAATGAGGAATCTGATATATCGGTGGCTGTTGGAAAGTAGGCCAATCGAATGCAATGAAAGCCCTAAGTTGGAACGATCGTGGGTTGGAGCATCCACGAGCGATTAATCGTCTCAAGAACAAGTTGAGACATGTACAACCCCAAATTTTGTTTCTAATAGAGACAAAGTTGAGTGCAAGGAGAATGGAGCAAGTCCAAAGGAAATGTGGATATGTTAATGGTATAGACGTAGGAGTGTATGGGTCGAGAGGGGGATTGTCGTTGGGATGGAGAAGTGATTGTGTGGTTCAGTTTAGGAGTTTTTCTTCTAGTCACATTGATGTAGAGATACACGAGGGGAATGGTTTGTCGTCTTGGAGGTTAACAGGTTTCTATGAGTCATCTGAGGAACATAGAAGAAAGGAATCATGAGATCTGTTGAAGAGATTAGGGAGAGATCAAAGTTTGTTATGGCTGGTAATGGGTGACTTTAATGAAATTATGTTTTCATTTGAAAAAAAGAGGGGTCGATTGCAAAGTGAGAGGAACATGACGTGGTTTCGGGAAATGTTGGAGGAATGTGAGCTTAGTGATTTGGGATTCATGGGGCAATGGTTCGCGTGAGAGAGGGGGCGATTACTGGAAAATAACGTTAGAGAAATGCTTGATAGGGGAGTGGTGAATTCGGCTTGGTGGGAGTTATTTTCAGGATATTCTGTGAAGCATCTACCACATGCCTTTTTCGATCACTATCTGATTGCGATTGACTTGGGGGATAACAGGAGAGATAGATCGGCCAGAGGTAAGGTGTGGTTTAAATTCAATGCAAATTGGATAATTGAAGAGAGTTGTGAGCAACAAGTAAAGAACTTTTGGGAGGCGAACTCCAATGAAATTTCCGTGAAGTTAGAAAAGCTGGGGGTGGTTTTGAAGAAGGAAATGGGACGAATCTATGTTGGTAGAAGGCAAATGTCAAACTCGTTAAATATACGTTTGCCAAACTTAAATTCGACTGAACCAATTTAAGAAAACTTAGAAGAATTGGAAGAGGTTAAGTTGGCACTGAACATGAAAGCTGATAAAGAAAAGTTGTTTTGGAGCAGCGAGCAAGAGTGAACTAGCTTCGGATCGGTGATAGGAACACGTCCTAGTAAGGGCGAGGTTAAGTTGGCATGCACGTATCCGAATGAACATGTGGCAAATCCAACTACGACAGAGGCACGAGTCTATCTTCAAGATTTAACTGTGGCTGAAGATTTAGGGTTCCGAAAATTGGTGGTGGAGGGACACTCCCTGACAATTGTGAAGAAAGCCCAGTCATTAGAAGAAGATAGATCAAGTGTTGTTGTGTCAATAAAGCTATAAAGGAGATATCAAGGAGGTTTGAATAAATTACTTTTAGATTTGCATCTAGATCGGTGAACCGGACGGCACATGCAATGGTGGAAGAAGGAAGGGAGTTGTCGTCGTCTACCTATTGGATTGAAGAGGCGTCAGTGAGGGTAGAGGAAAAAGCTGAAAGGGATAGAAGAGCTTGTTGTGACTAAACTGATTACATAGGAGAAAGGAGGATTATGAGGACTTCGAAGGTCGAGAATTACAAGGGTTCATCGTTTCTTTGATGTTAACAATCTGAGGGAAGCAGGACGATGGACTGATGAACGATTTTCATGGAGATGGACGCTGCTAGTTAGGAAATAGGGTCGTTTCATTTTATTTGATTTTTCTAATTTTGTTTTGGATTATGCTAGACTGTTTTGTTATGGTGTTTCTTTGCTTTTTGTTTTACTCATTAATTAGGGGCAGCCACCGTCGGTTTTGTCCACTAAAAAAGATATAGTTGTTATACATGCACATTGTGCTTTAATGGGAAATGAAAATCGTCAGTTTCTATCAAAAAATTATATGAAATAGAATTATATTTTTAACAAATTTAAATATTCAATTTCGATTTATACTTTTACTTGTATTTCATTTCATAATATAAAACTTAGACTTACCATTGCATTAAGAAAAAGAGTTAACATTTCATCATTATTTCTAAACTTTTAAGTAGGGTTTGAAGCTATTAACAAATATCGTACCAAGTTTACAAATTGAAAATATGAGTTAGCCACTATTTTAAGGATGTTTCTATATGTAGCATATTCCTAGGGTTCAACAAGCTCTATCATTATAAAAAGGAGCAAGAATCAATAATAGATCACAACAAAAAAAAAATACTTAGCAATCTTAAAAGGATGGAAAGGATGAACGAAAGGAAAAGGATAAAGTTTTTGAAGTGTGTATATTATGAAAATGAACCAAGGTATTTATAAGACTTCAATTGGCTAAAAATAGCAAAGGTAAGTTGAGTAAAAAGTGATTTTGACTTAGCCTAATTTAGTTTAAAAATGGTTTGACAAATATGGTCTTTGCTAGATATAACATCAATCAATTAAGTTATTTTTAGCTTGACTAAATATAAGTGTTACCATATAAGTAATTTACTTTTCTTGACTCTCAAAATTTTAGTTAAAAAAAGTACAAAACAAAAGGGCTTAGATGCCGCAACATATCACACACAGGGGAAATCTACCAATTTACACTACATTGGTCTTTTGGGCCTAGTTCTCGTGTGCACAAGTCCATCCTCTCAACTTGGTTCTTATTAGCCTAATAAAATTCAATGGTCTTATAAATAAGGGTATCATGATTTCTTAAAAAATAAGGGATTTGATTCTTTTGAAATGTCCCAATATTTCCAACAACCCCCACATATTTCAAAAGAACTAAAGATAAAACTTTGTTGAGTACCTTCTATTTAGTTATAATGCATTAACCCTGGTGCATTTTGGACTATGAATCAAAACTAAAAAGAATGAGACATAATTTACAGAATAACTGGTGGAACATACACTAACCTAGTTAAAATTATTTTTAGACATGCACTTTCATACTATTACACTTTTTTCAACAACTAGTTATGGATTTGCCATACACAAAATAATTTTTCATTTTTTCCATTTTTCTTAAAATTTTATTTTAGGCTTGTAACAAATCAAAAATATATATTCGCTATAAATCATGTTTAAAATAAATTCAACTCACATATATATTGACATACAATTTAAAGTATGTTTAAAAGTAAATAAATTAAACTTACATATTCAAATTTGATAACATGGTAAACAAGAAATTCTCATCATAGTTACAATTTAATATAACTTTAACAACTGAGTCCAATTATTAAAGAAATCTCAAGTTAAACCCAATCTTCAATTTAATATCTCACTATTAAAACTTTAGTCTCTAAACTTGGGTTTGGCCCAACCCGTATTAAAGGTGAAATTAATATTAACCAAGTCAAAAGTAAATTCATGCTATTATTACATTAAAAGTTTCACTTTATCAAACTCTAATTTAAGGCCTACTAATTTTTCAATAATAATAAATCAATTCATGCAACATAAAATCATGGATTCATAATTCATTCAAACAATTAACTATAGAAATAACACTTCACATGCGATTAGTATTTTTTTTTCAAAATTAAACCAACTCTAGCCTTTCAAAAGTATTTAGATCGCACCTTTTTTTATACCTATTATTAGTGCATGAGAATCTCGAACAACATATATATCAATACCATTAGGATATGAGCAGCAAGACGATAGTAAAAATAGGCACATGGAATGTTCATGGAAAAATTATACAAACAACATTACGAAAATAATAGCAACGAACATGGGCATCGTCAATGCATACATCTAAGTACAAAGATATCTTTAAGATTGATTGTTAGCAAATATTTCACCAAATTAACGAATAAAAATATGAGTTGAATAACTTGAGGCGTGTTAGACATTGCTCTTAAAGATATTTCATCATGTAACATATCTCACAGGATTCAACAAGCTCTTTTGTTATAAAACGAGAGCAGGAATCAACAATAAATCACAACAAAAAAAAAATACTCACCAATCTCAAAAGAATAGAGAGGACGAGCGAGAGGAGAAGGATAAAGTTTTTAAGGTGTGTATATTATGAAAGTGAACCAAGATATTTATAAGACTTCAACTCGCTAAAAATCACAAAGGTAAGTTGAGTAAAAAGTGGATTTGACTTAGTCAAAAATAATTTTAAAATAGTTCCACAAATTTAGACTTGGCTAAATATGGTTTCAATCAATTAAACTATTTTTAGCTTAGCTAAATATAAGTGTTACTGGTTAAATAAATAACTTTTCTTGGACTATCAAAAATTCAATAAAAAAGTATATAAACAAAAGGGTTCAGACACTATAACATATCAAGTGTAGGGGGAAATCCATTGATTTACACTACGCTAGCCTTTTGAGCCCAATTCTCATGTGCACGAGTTTACCCTCTTAACTTGGTTCTTACTAAGCCAATAAAATATAATGGCTTATAATGGATGATCTTAAGGTTATTCTTAAAGAATGTTGGATTTGATTCTTTTGGAATATCTCAATATTTCTAATAGTATCTTTTTTATTTTTGCAATATTAATTATCAAAATAGTTAATATATTTTAATTATGTTAAAATTTTTGAATAATATTAATTTATATTAATATATGAAGCAATAATATATTATTTAATGAATTAAGAAAATAAATATTTGCTACCCATGTTACTTTAAGAGCTAGTTATCCTAGCTAAAGAAGCTCTGGCTTAATCACAAGGTTGAGGCTCTAGAACAACGAGATCCTAAGTTTGAGTCCCATGGTGCATAAGTTCTAGTCTAGATTTTTATTTTAGTTTAAATATTATCATGTGTGAGTTTATCTAAATTCATTCTTATCTAACTTAGAACATTATTTCAAATATCAGTTTGATCCCACATTATAATAGTTAATTATGGTGATAATTATTAGAATTTGTACTATTTGTACTTCTATTCGTGATTATACCTTTAATTGTATTTATATATACAAAAGTTATCTCAAAATCTAGAAAATACTCAAAATTTCTTTATATATTTAAAATTTATAATTTTAAATCCATTGATCATATCTATCATATCAAAAGTTATTTTCGGAAAATAAGTAGCTACCGATAAGGCTAAATTATATAAACTTTTCTAAAACCTTTTACTTAGAATTCATGCAAATCCGAGCATTTGGATAGCTAATTATGTAATTTTGGTTCATATTGAGACATTGGGTGTAATTTAAGTAAAGTTTGTAATTTTACATAATTAGGTGTTAATTTTACGTAATTTCCTTGGATTATGCTACATGATAATTTCTTTGTTAAATTGTTGCAATATGGACCATTAAATTACTCAATGTTGGGAATAATTGAAGAAACATATAAGTGAGATGATTACCCAATACTTTGGACGGCAAAAAAGATGAATTGGGCTTAGATATATTGTTTTGACTCAGTTTGAAGATGGTTTCTGAAGAGAATTAAAATTCTTTTCAATTGGTTGCCAAAACCGTCCAATAAGGGGAAAGAAGCCCCAATTCGGCAAGACATCAAGAGCAACCCAAATTAAGTTTGGAATAATTAAAATGAATGTCTTCGGATGTATGAAAAATCACAAATCAACCCCCAACTAATACCTTGATTGCCGTCTAACCCCTTGCATGATTCATGCATGAAATCAAGCATGAATCAAGCAACCACTCAACCTTCATCCCACAATTCATGGCCAGCCAAATAAGGGAGAAATACAAAGGATATGCAAGCTATTTTTAGCAAATTCCAAGCCTCCTTTCAAGTATAAAAAGCATCCATCATCCTTCAATCTCATTCATTCCACACATCCCTCAACTCACAATATTCTCTCATCTTTCTCTACTCTCTTCCACGCTTAAGCTCTCCATTTTTCCCTTTCTTTAGCAAGCATTTCCTTGAGAAAAACCTCTCCTGGTTGGCCATATTGAGGAGCAATTTGCGAAGGAGCAACCACAAGAATTGGAGGAAGCCACCACGATCAATCTATAGGGAATCGCCGAACTCATCGAAGAGCTTCTTCTTCCTTTATCATTTCACTAGTTCTTAGTTGTTCAAACATGATTGCAAATTGTTTAAAAAATTTTCCATTAATAATGATGACTCAAATTTATTTTAGCTAGAATAATTGCAATGATTTGATTAAATTCATTCTATTCATGTTTATGTTGTTTTGTGTCTCAGTTGTTCATGCTTCCAATTAAAATCATTCATATTATTCATGCATTAAAACATGTTTGGATACATTAAAATTAGTTGCTTAATCCTAATCGATGGTGCTAAAGGACGTGATAAATGGAAGGTGCATGCTTAAATTATATCCTAATCGGGATAAATTAAAGGTTTGTAATAATCTAAGAGAACTTATTACCTTGCATAACTTTAGAATTTATGTGATTAAATTATTTTAAACTGATCCATCCTTGTTACTTCACATAAAATCTAAGAAATCTTTATTTAAATATGGACATAGAAATATACGTATTTTTCTAAGTATAAGACTTCAAAAGAACTTATATGAGATTCCAAGTTAATAAATGATCGAGTTGCTATGGAATTTTTCGAACATTGTTAAACATGATGAAGAATGAATTGTATCAAGTGTTGTAGTTGTTCTAGCTCATTCATGTTATATTTGTTAAAACTTGTGAAATTGTTGCTAAAACCATTTCATTACATTATATTTTATCATATAGGGTAATTTGCATTTAGTTAATTAATTTTAATATCTATCACCCCAAATTATTGTGTTTTATTTACCAACTTGTAAATTCTTAACTTTAAATTTTTTTTATTAGCAAATACAGTCACTGTGGAGACGAACTTTTTTACTTACTTATTACTTGATAACGATTGTTTACACTTGCACATTTCGTCGCGAACCACTACCAGAGTTCGTAAATCTTCTTATAACATTTTTTTTGTTCAAAAGAAAGATTTCATTGATTGTAAATTCATAACAAAGAAAAGAATTCGTAGGATCCCAGAAACAATGGAAAGCCCTTTAGAAAATACACCAACAACATGGTATGAACGCTTGACTGAAAGTCAAGTCATACCAGAAAAGAGCACACTACACTTGGGACATGCCTCCATGACTATAAGAAAATAGCAAAGCAGAAGTCATGCTAGACCACGAATGAACATGAATCGTCAAAACATAGGCAAACAACATTCAAAGCAACCAAGCCACCTTGAATTGTAGAGTCCCTTTCCAAGTCCTTTCTCTAGTGGCGATGGAAACGTCATTGTTGACCTGAAACAAAAAATGTGTAGATGCTAAGAACAAATCAACCAAAAACAAGTCAAAGGTGACTCAAGAAAACGGAGCACAAAGGATCCGAAAAACACAAGTATCTATGACTTGAGAAAATCTCCCCAAGGGAAGATCCAAGGGAAAACCTTGGTCAACATTATTTTGCTAGTAAAGGAGGAGAAACGATGGTAAGGGTAAAAAGAAGGTTAAAGGGAAACGGAAGAAAGCAATAGTAGGAGGAGATAATTTTTAAAATTATTGAATTACTTCACCCTACAAAATTTACTGTCATATGCCACTTAATGTTATATAAACTAAGCATACTAGTCTAACTTGTAGATTTAACCCTTATATGTTAATTTGGTCATTTTGATATTCTATACTTTTAAATTTTGAAATTTCAATTTTGACCCAAATGATAACTTTTAAATTCATTGAGTTTAATTATTTTATTTCCAAAATTTTATGCAACAAACATATTATTATATGTGTAATGTCAAGTCACTTGTTACTTTTGCATAATACTCAAAAAATTTATGTCATTATAGTTAATGGATTTAATGGTTACTGATTGGGTCACAACTAAATTTTTAAAATTTAAAAAATATATGGGCTGAAAATAATTAATTTGGATAATAGAGACTAAATCTACAACTTACGTATAGTACAAGGCTAACAACAGAATTTGACCTAACGATATAACAACTACCATTTGAATCAAGATTAAAAATTCGACAAATATAGGTAGCACATGGCAATTACATGTTTGAGCATTAAAATGCTTCATTTAGTGGGCAAATTCAGTCGCCTTCTATTCGCAGACTTATCATATTGTGTTAATACATGATTTTATTAGCAATTCAAGTGGTGGCGTATTAAAGTAAAAACATGCTTCACTTACAAAAGAAAAGAATAGAAAGTAATGTTGTGAAGAGAAGCAAAGTATAAAGAAAACACCTTTTCATGGTTTGAATTCAACTGCAATGCTCATGATGAGAGTTTGGTGGTTGGTTCCCAGTGATCAACAACTCCCAAATTCCAGACATTCTACCTTAAATTACAAAACAAGATACCTTACTAGCTTCATTCTTTCAACACCCTCCCTTGCCGCCTTTCCAAGTTTTCTTTTCACTGTTTCAACTGAAAAGAATATTGTTCTTACCTTATTATTCTCTCTTACAAGCTGTACAAGCTTGTAATTACCATTAGATTGTTCGAATAAAGCTGTAAGACAGTCTTTTTCCGGACATTATAATACATAAGATTTGAATTGCACGCCCTAAATAATTACAATTTTGCATTGTAATTACCATTTAAGTATCATCAAGTTTGCTTCCACCAACTATCATGTTTTCGGTGAAAATTCTTGTATTAGAAATTAGATTGTATTTTTTTTACTCAAAAAATGGGTAAAATAAATTTTATAAGTAAGATCAAATATCAAATTGGTCATTCTATTGAAAATTACATCCATTTCTACTATTAAAAATTGGTTCTTGTACGTCAGTGTGAGGTACACGTGGCACATCACGTATCACTTCCTGATTATTCCATCAACTATGTCAGGTTTTAACTTTACAAATGGAGGAAATTTTTAACAAAAGGGATCAATTTGCTCTCCTTTTTGCTCTTTGATCTAATTATAGGAAATAATTTACCTATTTTTTAAGTGGAGGACAAAATATAATTTATCTCCTAATACAAAGGTTTTTATTATACTTTTACTTCTCATCTGTTAGCCAAAACTAGCAAGCAAGATCACGATCTATTGGATTCAATCTTCAAGAAGCTGGTTACACTAGCCTAATAAAAAAACATGTTCATTTTTCATTTTTTCTGTAAATATCAAAATTACACTTGAACTTCGTAATGTCATATCTAAACTTTAATTTTATACAATTTTATACATCAAATTTTGATTTAATTTAAAATTTACAAATCACTAACAACATTATCACCATTTTGCATTTATATATTACATACATAAATAATTATTTAATCTAATATCAAATAAATTAATATAATTATTTCTTTAAATATGTACAATTGAATCAAAATTAAAATTTTATATATAATTAGATCAAAACAAAATTTATATAACAAATCACACTTTATACTGATGTGTATGAGTAAATTTGATATTTATTCTTCAAATTTTTATTTCTTAATTGCCAAATAATTCTCCAAATTTATTGTTCTGGCCATAAAGTTAGGGATGATTTACTATTATTTTTTTGTGAAAGGATTTAGTAATTAATATTAATCATTCAATTTAAAATTATTCAAAATTAAAGCACCACTATAGAGATTTCTTATTTATAATTACCCTACTTAGTAAATTGCTACAGCATTGGGATTGTAGAAAAATGTTGTTATTTACTTAGGGTCTTTGGATGTAATTGGATCTACATTTCATTAAGATTCAACATTTTGTTGGTTTAATCGCATCTCAAGTAATATCATACAGCTTCAACAATTTCTAAATCTTTTATACAATTATTATTACTATTTATAATCCCAAAATTTGATTTAATCTGAATACTCAATCACATTTCTAACTCGTCTTTTTTTATTATAACAATAATAATGATACCAATTAAGTTAAAACTCAATTCATATAAATATTTAAAATTATTACATGTGCCATTTTAATTAAAGAAAAATATTTAAGATTAAGATTCAACAAAATTAAATTAAAAATAAAAGAATTTATTTCTCAATCTCTCTCATCCCATCTTCATCTTCTCTGCAAAGAAATCTCTACAATTTTTTATATAAACTGATCTAGTCCAAATGTCTCACATTAAAACAAACCCTCATTTTCAATATTAAAATAAACTCTCATCTTCCCTGCTATTAAAATAAACCAGGAAAAGGAAATCAATGACAGAAAAGAAAGCCATCATTTTATGGGTTTTATTTTTAATTTAATTTAACTTTTACTTAAAGTCTATTTCCACAACACAGATTATTGAATTAAAGTCTAATTATTTGAGTATTAATTATACTCTCTTCTAATTAAAAGATCTATAATTTTCTAGGTGTGTTTAGTAGTATTAATCGTAATTACACAATTATATATTTTATATATATTTTTAAAAGTATTGATTACTATAAAAATTTATTAGTATAATAAAAATAATTTTAAGCAAGTAACAAAATTAAAATAAAATCTTTATAATGTATTTTGTTAGTCTAAAAAGTAGTTGATGATTCAATTTTAATAATCCATATAAAATTTTATTTTGTTCTACGCATATTTGTTAAGTTTTTCCTTCTTTAATTTTTAACATATGCTCCTTATCATCATCTGTTGATCCTTAATCGAGTTCATCATCATCTGGATTTTAAATCTACATCATTAAAATTATCAAGATTTCTTTCTTCCATGTACTCTACAAAATATCAATCATCTCTATTCCACCTAAGTTATGAAATATGTAATATCTAAGGTCATTATATTAAAATGAGAAGTATTTTTTAAAAACAACAAATATATTCTCAACCACATTTTAAAACCTTTAATGTTTCAAATTAAATATCTCGTGAGCTATTTATGGTGTTTGTGTTTGGTACTATTCTCTCAAATTGTACCATACCCCACAATATGGTGAAAGAAAATCTTTTCTATTTACATAATTAGCATCGAACTTGTAATATTTAGACTCACTATATGAATAATTTATAGTTTTAATTATAAAATTTATATAAACTTAATTTGGAGAAAGACTTATGTTATGTTATATTCTTTTTATAATATGTAAATTAATTAAAAATAATATAAAAATCATAATATATAACCTTTATAAAAATGTTTTATAAATTGTGTAAAACTTTCATATTACTTCTCATAAATAATTTTTTTCATAACTTTAAAAAGTTATTTTTTTATAAATAAATTATGATAGAAAATTATAAATTTTTTATGAATAAATATATTATTTTTATAATATATAGCTTGTATATGAGTTATGTCTATACTTGATCATAACTTTTTATAAATAAATACATTATAAGTTATGTCCATATTTGGTCATAACTTTTATAAATAAATATATTATAACACTTTTATAACATGTAATTTATTTTTATAATAATTTTTTCTTAAAAATATTTTAGAATTTAAATAATATTTTTTATAACTTTACAAAATACGTGAATTATTTTTATAATATGAATTTTTAAGATTTATAATATAAGAAAAATTTTATCATAACTACCTCAAACATTCATACGTATTAATGCTTATAATATAATTTGTATAATTTGCATAAGAATTATTTTTTAAAATTGGATTTGGGTGTAATTGAGGTTCTCCGATTATACCCAATTCGATGGGATCCACCCATTATAATAGTTACCCAAACATGCCACCCTTACGTAGCTACAAGTAATTATGCTCAGATCCAATTACTAAATGGCTTTCCAAACATTACTTTAATATTAAATTTAATTATTTCATTTAATTAAAAATGTCACTCGTCATAATTTGAGTTATTCAAAGGGTTTTAACAAGAGTTAACGGTTGGTAACTAAAGTGGTAAAAAAATAAATCTTTAGGTATCTACTTTGACAAAAAAAAAAGACACACTTTATTACCTAAATGGAAAAGTTACAGAGTTTTAAGTACCTATTTTTCGTATAAGTCGTTTTAATTTTATCAACCATCCAAATTGACCATTTATGGTAGTAGTAAATTCTTTTACGATTCATGTACATTATTTCAAGTTAAATTTTAATATGTAATTTTTATCATATTAATAATTTATATTAAATTATGACATACTCAATATGATTGAAAAAATATGTATAAAACTAATGAGGTTTTGGTTGAAATTTTTATTAACTTGTGATGTCAACTCAACTAAAAACTTAATAATTATATTAATATTTTTATGTATTATGTTGATATTATTTTCTTTTCTTTTATTTTACTTTATTTAATACTTTCTCTGGTATTTAATTTTTGGCATGATGACTTTTTTGGCCCTATAATTTTACAAAAAGTCATTTTAGCTCTCTTTTTAATTTTTTGCCTTTTTTAGCCATTGAACTTGATTTTTTTATCAAATCACCTCCAAAATAGATGGAAAAGGTAACATTTATTAAATTTACTAATGTGACATATACGTGGATTGCCACGTAGATGATACATCAACATTTAACTTTTTTAAGAGTTTATTGTAACAGCCCGTTTTCAGTGAAATTAAAACAGTAGTTTTGGAACCATAAATCTGAGGTAAAAAAATTTATTTTATTATTATTTTATGGTCTACAGCATGACAACATTACCGTTTAAAATTTTTGTTAAGAAATTTTACCGTTTACATGCTCAATTTGATAAAAAGGACTAAATCGCATAAAATGAAAAAGTTAAGTTCTAATAGTTAAAAGTATTAAATTGCTATAGAACTTAAAACTGGAGATCCTTATATGGTAAATAGCCTATTAATGAGTTAGTGGAAGATATTGGTTTGACATTATTGAAATTTGGTTGAAATTAAAAGGTTAATTAAGTAAATTAGTTAACAATGATATAATAACTAAAACAAATTAAAAGTTATCATCTTTAATTTGTTTCTTCACCCGAAACTTCAAAGAGAAGAAACCATTTTTGGAGACCTAGGTTCAGCCAAGCTTTCATTGTCCAATTAGGTACGATTTTTGTTCCGTTTTTAATAATTAGGTAGCTTAATCTAGCTAGCCTAGGGACTAATTTGTAAAATTGATAAAGTATTAGGGTCTTTCCATTGATGAGAATGCTTGAGTTTTGATGTTTGATGATAGAAAATGAATGGTTGTTATTGGATAAACAATTGTTGTTAAGGAATTTTTAGTAAAATTGTGATAAATTCATGGTTAAATTTGTAAATTTGTGAAATATGTGGGCTTCTATAAGCATGTATATAGTTCGAATAGGCTTCGGTAGGGGTAAAATTGAATGAATTTCATTTTACGTGCCTAGGGACTAAATTGTAAAGAATAAAAGTATATGGGCAAAATGGTAATTTTGCAAAAATTACATGTTGGACTAAGTTGAATGTGAAATTTATTGAATTGGGTTAAATTTATCCATATAGATCATGTCAGACGTCGTGCCAAGTTAGATCGAGGCAAAGAGAAAATCTCGGATTAGTTGCCTCTGTATCTACGTACCCTCGTCGAGGTAAGTTCGTGTAATTAAATTGTACATTTTATGTATTTCAAATTGAATTATATGTTTTTGAATTGTGTAATTTCCATGAATGAATACCGATCGTATATCTGACGACATACGACAATTACCGAGTCCCATTTGAACCATAGGAATTCATAGGATACAAATGACATGTCATTAGCGTTACCAATTCTCAGCTCGAGAGAGCTTACCGATATTTAGCTCATCTGAGCTTACCGATATTTAGCTCATCTGAGCTTATGGTTATTCAACTCAGAGGAGCTTACCGTTTACAGCTCGTAAGAGCATACCGATTCAGAGCTCATATGAGCATACATGTACAGGAATTGACGGATTACAGTTCAGTACAACTTGTGTGTGCTACCCGAGTATCCAACGATATTCTAAATGGTTCAACTGACACAGTTCTGTTACGAGAATATATGAGTTCGATATGAACTACTACAGGTATTTACATGAAGTACATGGAAATGATGTTACATGATATATTGATATATGAAATGTATGATACATGTATATAAAATTTGAATAATGGTTGAGTTCATCCATGTGTATTGGATATTATATGTACTTTACATGGCTAACATGTTGGTGAATATGTGTTTAGGCTTTTGGCCAAATTGAGTTGGGATATGCTATGTTTAATTATTTAAATTGTGATAAATGGTAAGTTAAATTCTATGTTATACGAACTTACTAAGCTTAAATGCTTACTCTGTGTTATTATCCGTGTTTAATAGTGATTCGGAAGCTCGTTCGGGTTGGAAACTTGTCGGAGTTATATCACACTATCCATTGGGTACTTTCAGTTGTTTAATTTGGGTTATAAAGGCATGTTATTTTGGTTAATGTTGGTCATGGTGATGTGGTTTGTAGCCATATGCTTTAGCTTGTGTTTTGGTATATTTTTCTGTATATATATAAATGCCTTATTATGTATGATTTTGATTGGTTTTTGACATGAATATTATATGATATGAAATGTTTGAAAGTTCTGTCTCTGGTAATGCTCTGTAACTCTATTCCGGCGGTGGATACGGATTAGAGGTGTTACATTTATAATATAAATACAATACAATTACAAATATATGTCCAATCAACTACAAAGTATAACTAAATTAATATAAAGCACAAATAAACTAAGAATGAAAATAATTCAGACTAAAACCAATCTATCAAACTGAAACTCACATAAAATAAACTTGAAACTCAAATAATTCAAATACCTACCTCTTACAACTATAACTATAAGTGAATAACATAAATAACCAATACCTACTTTCAGTTTCCTTTTACCAAACAAAATTAAATTTGCAATTATTTATCATAAATAACATTTCAAATATATAAATTTAAAAATCCTAATCTAAAATATTTTCAATTTTAATTTCAGTTAGAATTTGAATTTAAATTAAAGAGATGAAAGAAGAAAAAAGCAAGTCAACGCACTAAAACGCATCGCAATCGTAACTTGGTATGGTAAATTTCCCTCTCCAAATGATAATGATGGATTATACCCCACCAATAGTTCAACCAAACCCTTATAAACCCCACAAATTCCCCATTCTTGAAAATGACAACCAGTCTTCTACCTTTATACGGAACCTTTCCTTTCTTTCTCCTCCTCCTCTTCCTCCACCGCCGCCGCCACCACCACAAATCTGAACCCTAATCCTAAAATCCTATCTTGTATTGTTCCAAATGTCACACCTTGACAACATTCCATCCACTCCTGGCAAACACAAACCCGACAAAGCTTTCCGTTTCCACTCCGCCGCCGCATCTTCCTCTCTTTCCAAACTAACCCTTTATTCCACCCTTTTCCTTTCCGTCCTCCTTATCTTCCTCCTCCTACTTTCCTCCCCTTCTTCCCCACCATCGCCGCGCCGCCACCTCTCTACTGGGTCCCACCACACCCCGCTCTCTCTTTCCCACAAGCTAATCCGCAAATCGGCCCGTCCTCGCTATACTACCGGTCACACCGTCCTTGTGACTGGCGCCGCCGGTTTTGTCGGAACCCATGTTTCCCTCGCTCTTAAACGCCGTGGAGACGGTGTCCTTGGCCTTGACAACTTTAACCATTACTATGATCCAACCCTGAAAAGGGCTCGCCAGAAGATCCTCGAAAAAGCTGGGGTTTTTATAGTCGAAGGCGACATCAACGACAAGGGTCTTCTCCAACAACTGCTCGATGCCGTTTTGTTTACTCACGTAATGCATTTAGCAGCCCAGGCAGGTGTTCGTTACGCTATGCAAAACCCAGGATCTTATGTTCATAGTAACATTGCTGGATTTGTGAACTTACTGGAAGTGTCGAAATTGGCCAACCCTCAACCGGCGATTATCTGGGCTTCTTCAAGTTCGGTCTACGGCTTGAATTCTAAAGTGCCATTTTCAGAGAAAGATAGAACTGATCAACCTGCTAGTTTATATGCTGCTACAAAGAAAGCCGGTGAGGAAATTGCGCATACTTATAATCATATTTATGGACTTTCAATAACTGGATTGCGATTTTTCACGGTTTATGGTCCTTGGGGCCGGCCCGATATGGCATATTTCTTTTTCACTAAAGATATAATGAAAGGTAAAACGATCACTGTATATGAATCACCAGATAAGGGTAGTGTGGCTAGAGATTTTACCTATATTGATGATATAGTGAAAGGGTGTTTGGGAGCATTGGATACGGCAAAGAAGAGTACAGGGAGTGGGGGAAAGAAGAGAGAGCCTGCACAATTGAGGATTTTTAATTTGGGGAATACTTCGCCTGTACCTGTGAGTAGGCTGGTTAGTATATTGGAGAAGATTTTAAAGGTGAAGGCTAAGAAGAAAGTAGTGCCACTACCAAGAAATGGGGATGTGGAGTTTACACACGCCAATATTACCTTAGCAATGACGGAGCTCGGTTACAAGCCAACGACTGATTTGGAGGCAGGGTTGAAGAAGTTTGTGAGATGGTACCTCAGTTTTTATTCGGGGTCAAAGAAGAAGAGTTCTTGGTGAAACTTTCTCAATCTTTTTTTTTATTATTATTTATTATTTCTCTCATTTTAGTTCATATTGATTACTTCTCTATTGTGTTCATTTTGTGGTTTATTGAGCATTTACTTCATTGTATGCTTGATATAATCATGCAAGTAGGGGTACTGTTCTGCTTTGCCTGTAGGGTGGTCATCTCTTCCCAATTCGTAGTGATGGGAAGCTAGCAGCATTTTAGTTTTTATTCCACATGTTGCTTCCTTTTCTCTTGGAAGCTTCTTTTAGCAGTTTTAAGCATTGTACAGTTCATGACTGATGGATCGAAAAGATGTTCTGATTGCTGGTTCATTTTGTTTTCTCAACCATACAGTTATTTCAATAAAATTGCAACCGCTGCAATGTGCTTTTAAATGATATTTGTCTATCGAATTCCCCTGGTTTTGCCTGCCAGTTTTGGTTGGAAGATCTTGAAGATGTATGATGTCTTAATTTGTTTGTTTTGGCTGTATTATTTACTTGGCCTTTAGAATGGTTATGTTGTCTCAAATCCTTATTCAAGCTACAAGGAAGAGAGATGAAGCATTAATGGAAGCTTCGAGGTTAAAATGTTCCATGGCTGAACTTGAAAAGAAGCTTAACAAGCTTGATGTATATTGTCACAGTTTGAAGTCTGGTCTAGATGAATGTAACAGCAACTCTCCTTATAGAATGGGTCAAACACATAATATTCATCAAGTGAAGAAACAAGATGGAGTTATTGGAGCTTATGAGAAAGTGATTCAACAATTCTTGGCTTCTGTATCTGAATCCAGGTCTTCAACCAGGCTTTTAAGTAGATCACTCACCATGCAATTAAGGCACATGGGTAGCAAAGTTTATGAGAGAATATCTGTGCTTTTACAGCCTTATGATAAGAAGATTTCTCACTCGAAAAACCCCAGAAGCCTTCTCCTTTACCTCGAAGCTTTGTTGAACAAAGCTTTTTTTTGAAGATTTTGAATCAACCGGTTTGAAAAGAACGCGGTGAACCAAATATTGAAACCCCATTGATCGTTGTGAAGCTAATTACAAGTCATTCAATGAATTACAAGGTCTAACATGGGAGGAAGTTCTGAATAAGGGAACAAGGCATTTCAGTGAGGAGTTCAGCAAGTTTTGTGACAGGAAAATGAATGAAATTGTGGCTATGTTGGGTTGGAACCGAGCTTGGCCTGAACCATTGCTACAAGCCTTTTTCGGTGCCTCAAAGAGTGTGTGGTTGGTTCACCTTTTGGCCAACTCGGTGCATCCTGGTTTACCAATCTTCAGGGTGGATAAAGGGGTAAGGTTTGATTCAGTATACATGGAGGACATGGATGGAGAAAGAGCCAAGAAATTGGTTCCAAGCGTGGTACGGATCATGATCACACCAGGGTTCTATGTCTATGGCAATGTAGTCAAGTGCAAAGTCATTTGCAGGTACTCCAACAATGTGGATGGTAGTTTAATTGATAAGGGTTTAACCTCATCATCTCCATAGTGTTTAAATTTAAGTAGGTATTGGTTAGAACTCAAAAGTGAAACCCCTTTGATTACTTTTGCACTTTGTAATATTTTGGTGCTAATTTATATGTGCAAATTGGGTATTTATCAAGACTTATCTTTTTGGTTTTTGGGGTAGAGATGATGTATATTTTTCCCCACACAAATAAAGATTTGGCATTTTCTTGTTTATCATTGTCTTCATTTAATTTAAATTTTTTTGCCAATTTGGAAATGTGGATAAACTTATCACATGTAGAAATGAATGCTTACCTTGTGAAGGATTTTTGGATCTTCTAGTTTTTATTGGGTTATTATATGAGCAATTTGGTTGCCAAATTCCCTTCTCCCCATGCACTAGTGTTGGTTACAACTTAATTTAAACCCGAATTAAACTCAATTTTTTCAGTATATTAATTTAAGGGTTAGATTATTATTAGGTTTGAATTTGGTATTTTTTTTATATTGGAGTCTGAATTTTTTTAGTTTGAATAAGTTTTAAATTTGATAATTCTTCTCACATTAAGGTTTAGATTATGCAATTGTTTCCGCTTCTATTTTTTTCTAAATTACTCCCTAAATTTGACAATTATTACAACATTAGAGCATGAATTTGGTAATTATTTCTACATTAAGACTTAAACTTTAGAATTTTCAATGGTCAAATTAGACAAAAAAATTTAAGTTTTAATGTGTGAATAATTACCAAATTAAAGGCTTAAGTTGAAAAAATAATTGAGACATAAAAAAATATCAAATTTAAACCAAAAAGATTTAACTTTTAATTTAAGATTCTGTTTAACATATTTCTAATCCCAAAAAGGTTCAAGAAATAAAAAGAAGTCTTTTAGCAGTAACTACATAAGGTGAAGGTATCTTTATTTTGAGTGGGAAAATAATGTGTAATTGTGTGTAGGAATGAAAATGAAGTTTGCAGGGCAAAAGTGTAGATACCATGAGTTTTGATTATTCGCTACTTCAGACATGTTTGTTGTTTTACTCTCTGGCTTTGAGCCTGCTGCAACTTTGGGTCTGTCCATTGCAGTTTTAATTTATACATCTCAATTGGGGTGGGCCTCTGCCATCTTGGTTACACCTTATTTCTATAAATAAATAAAAAAATAGCAATAGCAAAGGATTAATGTTGAAAAATTCTTAGAATCGATTCTTACGGTTAGAATTTTAGTTTCGTAATTTACACAGTTTTTAGCGATTTTTTTTTGTTTTAAATTTATTTAAGTTAATTTAAGTCTCGAAAAAGTAAAAATCCTCCCAGAAGTAACTTAAAAGTGAAGAAGTAACAAAAATGCTTGGAAAGCTACAAGAAAGTAACGTACACCAAGTGTTTGAGTAAATACTCTCAAATATATTTTTTAACTCAAGATTAAAATACACTAGATGATCATAAATGAGGGAAGACTTCTATTTATAGTTGGGTTCTCTCAGATCTAATGATACATATTGAATTACATAAACGATTGAGATTAGTGCCTATTTACAATATGAGAGTCCTAAGGTTTTAAACTCTATAAATCTTTATCCCATTGACATTAATTATCCTGTCAACTTTAGTTTTATTAGAGTGTTTTACTAGGCAACTAAGGTTTCAAGAAGATGCGTTTCTCCATGTGTTCCACGAATCAAGCTAGTTCAAATAGGTCAAATGAGCTCTATATAATCAGTTAACTTCTATATGACATTCTGTGTGCATCCGTCACATACTTTGATCCACAACTCGTGACACTAGACCCCTCCTAGTCTTATCCCTTTGACTGTAAAAGAATACAATAGGGTTTTTTTTATACATTCATCATCTTTGTTTTATGGCCTATGTTTAAGGTTCGTTGTTGCACTTTTCAACAAGTAAACATTAAGAGATAACTGTGTTCAATTTTTTAGAATTAAGACCAAATTAACGAAACGTGTAAAATGTTAAAGGCTAAATTTATTATTATATTAATTAAAAAAGACCGTATTAGAATTTCTGTTGATAATAAATTAATTAAATTAACAAAAAGAAAAGTTACGTGACCAAAGCAGCAACAACATAAAACTTAAATGAATAGTTTACTCAAAATAATTTTACTTAGATGGAAAGTAAAATCTAATTAAAATCCTCTTAAATATCTAATCGCAATTTCTTGCAACTACCTATTAATATATTTCAAAGTTTTAATTGATGAAGAAAAAAGAATAGTTATGGGTCCGTGACTTGGCATGAAGCGTGATAGGTGATGATAAGAAAGGCGAGCGAGAGTTATGCATGAAGATTATGGAAGGATTAATATGTAATTAGATACTTTGACAATATATATATATATATATATAGTATTTATTTTTAAAAAAATTTAATTGATAACTAAATTTAAAAATGGTAAAGTTAAATTGATACTTTTTACTAGTACCTAATTAGCACCAATAATAATAAAAATTAAGAAAAAAAGTGTAAGGATTTATGTTGCAATTTTCTTCTCCATTAATACTTTTTCTTCTTTTGCCACAAGTATTTTTTAGTGTGAATACATTAGGAATTTAAGAACCTTGTCTAGTATAATAATTATATGGTAGACACCCAATTTCCTGACTTAATCCAATTTTAATTCTCAATTGTGAATTTTAAAATTCCATAAAATCACTGGGTTGTTCACGTATTTACATTTGGAAGAATATATTTGAAAATTTGCCGATATTTGAATTAATTTTGGTTTGATTAGATTTGCTTTATAATATAATTTTGAGTCTATTTGAATCATTATACAATTTGATTTCAACCTAAACTAAGTTTGGGCCTTTTATAATAATTTTCTTTCTTTGGCCCACTAGTGTTTACTTTTTATAAATTTAAATATATAATTAATATTTTATTAAATTACAAAAAGCCAAAAAAATGTAAAATTAAAAAAAAATACAAAATACAACATAAAAAGGATTATAATACAAAAGGCCTCTTAACTTTTAAAATATTAAATTTATGCCCCTAACTTTTTCAAACTTTCCAATCTAGTCCTTACAACCCTGCCATTTCTGTCACCTACCATCACTGTCAACCATACCCATACATTGCCACAATACCATCCCATCGGCCACCTGTTACCCTACCACTAGCCACCCCACTATGCTCACATCACCCTCACTTTTAACCCCATTCAATTATCTTCAAAAGGGTCTCTCCTTAATCTCTCACACGCTCGAACACCCCCTTCACTGACTCTCTCTTAGCTCCACTCACCCTTACCATTGTCATGTTCATTCTCCATGAAACCTATTAAGAGAAAGGGGAGAAAATGATTTGAAGCAATCATCTATTGGTTGATATATCTTTTGCTGCTACAATATTCTTATTTTTATACTAGATAGGTAGTAACTAACTAGTATTCTTAATAAAAAGATTAATACTGATTACCAATAACTAATCCTTATGTACTAGGAGTTTTGGTAACAACTTAATTTAACAACTTCTACACTCCTTCTCAAGTTGGAGGGTGATATATATATAGATCACTCATAACTTGGATACTAAGTGCTGATGTTGTTATGCTCCCAGTCTTTTGGTGAGGATATCTGCAAGTTGCTCCTTTTTTGGAATGTGTTTAGTTTGCACTAAACCTTTCTAAATGCTTTCTTACGAAGTGGCAGTCAATTTTAATGTGATTGGTTCTTTCATGGTAAACAGGATTTGCTGTAATTTGGATTGCAGCTTGACTGTCATAGTAAAGCACAACAGGCTTGTCATTTTTAATCTCTGATTCAATAAGCAAGCCTTGTAGCCATTTTAACTCTGCAATAGTAGATGCCATGCTTCTATATTCGGTTTCTATCGAAGATCTTGAGATAGTGCTTTGTCTCTTTGATTTCCAAGAAATTAAGAAGCTTCCAAGTTTGATACAAAAGCCTACTACTAATTTTCTAGACATAAGGCAAGATGCTCAATCAGAATCCCAATATGTAACAAAGACTAGAACTCCATTTGAAACAAGAAGAATTCTTTGTCCTGGATCCTTTTTAATGTATTTTACTATCCTCAATGCAACTTCACAATGATACTGCTTAGGCTTATGCATGAATTGACTCAAATGTTGTACACCAGAAGCAATGTCTGGCCTAGTATTTGTCAAATATAACAATCTGCCAATTAATCTTTTGATAGGTTCCTACATCTGTTAGAACTTCATCATCATTTTTTGTCTGTAGTGTTTCATCAAATTCTACAGTTGTAAGTTTTTTATTCTATTCTGATGGAGTGACTACAGGTCTTGTTTTTTCTAAGCCAATATCTTCAATTAATTTAAGGGCATGTTTCCTTTGATTTAACATAATGCCTACATTTGATCTTGACACTTCAATCCTAAGAAAATACTTTAAATTTCCAAGATCCTTCATCTTGAAATTATTATGCAATATGCCTTTTAATTATTAACTAGCTTATTGTCGTTGCTAGTTATCAGTAGATCATCAACATATATTAACATAGAATAGTCATATTTACTTTGAATATAACTATGCAAAACCAGAGTTTCAGTCAACTTTAATTTTATTGTCTTGAAGCTTGTTTCATTCCATATAGAGATGTAAGCAACCTACAAACCCCATGTTCCCCCTAGTTACTAAATCCTTTTAGAAAGATCATGAACACTTTCTTTCAAGTCACCTTGTAAAAAGACATTAAAGATATCTTGTTGATAAAGAGGCCAATTGAAAAGAGCGGCAAGAGCAATGACAGTGCGAACAGTGACCTATTTTGCTACAAGAGAAAATGTGTCCTAAAAGTCAATGCCTTCTTTTTTATTATATCTATTGGTTGTTGGATCTGGTGCCTTAAATGTAGTATTTTCGTCTATGTACACTTGTAATTTTTTTAGTCTTTATATAATATGGTTTTTGCACACAAAGAAAAATAGAAGCAAATGTTGTTCACCGGTTGTCTAATGTTTAAACTAATACTAAGTGGTATTACGTGGTTAGGTTGTAATACAAAAAGATAACTTATATTAGTAAATGAATCTAAACATGTACTTAGTATAATTGGAATGAGCAAACCGATTGAAAGACTAATATGTCGTCTATCAAGTCCAATTGGGGAGATGCTTTGTCTTGGGCATCAGACCGGATGACTCCTAGAATATAGAGACATAGATGTGACTAAGTGGACTGACAGTACATCGAATGGGACCCAAGAGGAATAGATCTTGAATCTCTTTATGGATTTATTCAGTTGTGATGTTCATAGTGTGACATACATAAATCTTGAGTGGGTGATGGACTATGTATACATGACTTTTATACTTTAATGTAAGTAAAAGCTTAAGTTCAAATAGATAAGAAACCAAAAGCTGGTGCGTTAGGTATACGACTTCTACGGTATGTAGCATCATTCACATTAATGGAATTCATAGCCCAAGACATGGGTAAATGATATCCTCTCATTGGCATTAAATGGTTGATGAAAAGTAAATGTGCCCATGGGTCGTTCGTCTTTGTGATGAATGACACTATTACTATTTAATAGTAATTGACTTTTCATGAAGGAATATGTAATGGTTACCATGAAATCAAATAGGATCATATCAGGAGAACTAATATTACCACAAAGAAATTAAGGATATCCTATGAAGGTAACACACTTATGACAAGGTCATTGGACGAGCACTAATTGAGTTGCTTTCGTAATAGTATTCCATTGGGGAGAACTCAATCATGATACTATAGTGGAATGATTTCATAACTAAATGATTTTATAATTAATAGGCGAAAATCTTAAAATTAATTATAAATCATTTAAGCCACAATCGCATATGTCCAATCGGTCTCTCCGCTAACTCATTGAAACCAGAAATAAATTTCAAATTGAATTAAATGAACAGAAATGAATAGAAATGGTAAAAATGGAGAAATGAGAAATA
The DNA here is from genome assembly GCF_025698545.1 of Gossypium raimondii. Lineage (NCBI taxonomy): Eukaryota > Viridiplantae > Streptophyta > Magnoliopsida > Malvales > Malvaceae > Gossypium > Gossypium raimondii. Next base: position 53,477,282 of record NC_068572.1, read on the forward strand.
TTTGGAAATGGTTATGGTTTTCTCCAAAATAAAAATGAAAATAGAGAAATGGAATCATTTGGAAATGAATGTGGTTTTCTCCAAAATGAAAATGAAAATGACACGAAAATGAATTTATGTTTTTCAATTAAATGAAGTTCAAAAATAGAAATAAATCATTTGGTCATAGTGAACCGTTGAATGTGAAAATATTAAATATGATTTCTCATGGATTCTTTTACGATAAAGTCGTAATGATACGGAATTAAAATTGGGTTGAGAAGATTATTTAATTAAAAATATATTGATATGTTTATTTTGAGAAATAAAAAAAAATATTGGGTTGGATCAAATTATAAAGTATTGAGTTAAAAGCCCAAGAATTACTTGTAATTAAACCAAATATGGGAGAGGCCCAAAAGCTCCTCTTGTTAATGAGGTGGACGACAAACCCTAGTATTATTAATTAGGGTTGTTACCCCTATACTTCTAGATAGACTAGGAGTTCGTTTTTCTAGTTGAAATAAACTTTTACAATTTAATAAAGGTTTTACCTCTTTTCCCTATAAATAGATGTTATCGGTAGAGCTATTTACACAACTTTAACATATTGTTATTTTACTCGAAAATAGATAGAATTTATTCTTAACTATTAAATCTATTTTTCAGAATAACAATTTCTGTCGATTTCTATTTGAAAAGAGATTTTTTGTTTTCATACTTAAATAAAGGTCATATGATTGCCAAAACACAATTTCTATGTCAAGGATTGCCAAAACACAATTTCTATCGATTTCTATTAAGGTTCATATGATTGCCAAAGGTCCATCAATCATACTTAAACAAAGAGGTCATATGATTGCCAAAACACAATTTCTGTCGATTTTTATTAAGGTTCATAATAGGTATACCAGGTCATATGAGTAAAACCATCCACTATAGTGAGAAAAAAATGATGGACACTATGATTAGAAATATGATAAGGGCCCTATAAGTCAATATGAATTAAAGAAAAGACACTGAGTTTAAGTGTGACTGTGAGGAAAATGTAACTTAGTTTGTTTAGCCAATGGACAAATAGAACACAAAGATAAATCATAAAGATCATGTAAACCAAATTTTAATTGATCTATTTTTTCATGTGGATATAGAAGTGCGGCCAAGTTTAACATGCCATACATGAGGATCATTATGTAAAGTTAGAAAGGAAGGAACAATAGACAATTGAACAATGACGGATGTGACAGAAAGTGAAATGGTACTTGTAGGTATGTTGGGAGGTTGAAAGAAGTATAGGCCACCATGTTCTTTACCAATTTCCATAATCCTTCCATTGCAAAGGTCTTGCAAAAGGCAAAACAAGGGATAAAAGGAGACAAAATAGTTGAGATCTTTTGTGAGTTAAGAAATGAAAATAAAATTATAATTAAAATTCGGTATATATAAAACATTAATTAACGTATGATGGGAGGAAAGGATATGAGTGCCAATATGAGTGACAGGAGTTGATTTTCCGTTAGGCAACTCAACACAAGAATTGCTAGAAGTTAAAACAACAGAAGAATGCAAGTATTGAAAATCAGAGGTCATATGATTGATGAACCTTTGTGTCAAGGATCCAGCCAAATGAAGTTGATGCAGAGGAGGAAGGCATACCTGTAATGTGGGTAGTAGCAGTAACAGAAGAGTCCTTCTGTAAAAGAGTAATAAGTTGTTGATATTGCTCCAAGGTCAAAGTAGGGGTAAATGAGCCTTGACAGAATAAGCAATGTCAAATTCAAGTGGATCTTCTAACGAGATAACGTGACTAGCGACAAGTTTCTTCCTAATAAACTTAAAATTAAAGAGAAACTTGCGCCTGGAAGGGCCAGTAGGAGTAGCCGAAGAATAAAGAGCAGTAGGTGCAGAGGCAGAAGGCAGGGTGGAAGAGAGCTTATGTTGAGATTTTTCCTGTACAAGCATGGAGTAAACTTGATTGATCGAAGGTAGAGGTTGCATAAGCGACAATTGACCACGCACAACATAATAAGAGTTATTGAGACCCATTAAAAATTGAAATAAGTAGTGTTGAGGAAGGTGTCCAGAAGTGTGTCAAACATTATCACAGTCACATGGTGTGGAGGGGACTGAAACATCATATTCATCTTAAAGATGTCGGAGCTATGTGAAATAAGTGAAGATGGAAGAGATACCTCGAGTGTGAGAAGTAATGGTTCGATGTAGATTCAAAAATTCTACAACCATCAATCTTGTTATACCATTCTTTGAAATCTTGCCAAACAAGGGAAGCACTTGAAGCAAAAACAACACCAGTAAAAAATTCTTTACAGACAGTGTTTAAGATCCAAGAGAGTACAATCGCATTACAACGTTCCCATTGTGGGTGAGGAGCTGTTGGAAGATCAACTTTCAAGCAAGTTCCATCAACAAAGCCAAGTTTATTTTTGGCGAGGAGAGCAATGCGCGTGGATCGATTTCAGATATTATAGTTTTCGAAGCCAAAAAGTTGATGAGAGACAAGTAAAGCTTTAGAGTATTGGAAATAGTGAGGATGATGAAAATCAATGACAAGGGATGGTTGAGGGATTGCCATTGAAGAAAATCAAAAAGAAGACATAAGGGGAAACAAAAGATGAAAAGCAGAGGTAAGGCCCCAAATCATGGCAACTGATACCATGTTAAGAAGGCAACTGATACCATGTTAAGAGAAAGGGAGGAAAATTATTTGAATCATACATCTATTGATTGATATATTTTTAGAAACCTAGTCATCTACGTTTTAGATTTCAAAATTTAAGTCCAACTATTAACATTGTTAAATTTGTTGGTGTGACATTTTGAAATAAAAATAAATTCATTTGGGAGCCATGTGACTAAAAAATGATGTAATGAACTTGAATTTAATGACACAAATTTAATATTGTTAATAGTTGGAACTGAATTTTGAAATGTAAAAAGTAAAAGGAATAAATTTCTAGAAATAAAAGTACATGGACTAAATTTCAAATTTGTGAAGAGTACAAAGACTTATAGCATATATTAACCTTCGTGTAACTTAGCCATTGATACTTGCATTGTTTAATTCAAGTGAAAATATATAGCAAGTACATTTATTATAAGAACCGGATTAAATTAGTCCCTTATTATTAAACTAATCAATTTAATCTTTGTACTATTAAAAGAATAAAATAAGGTTAAATGAACAGAGTTAACATTTATTGTTTAAAAATTTTCATTTATTGTTTAACATAGTTAATATTTAAAATTTTTTATAGTTTTACATGTGAAATCTTTTATTTGAAATTGAACGACAAATAAATAATAATAATAATATTTTTTCTCATTTTTGAAAACAATAAATGTTAATTTTGTTATAGTTTCATCGTAGTTACGTCTTTTTAATAGTATAGGAATAAAATTGATATGGATTAATTTGATCTAATCCATATAATAAATGCATTTACCGCTTAATTCATTATTTTTGTTTTTAATACTTTTATGTATTTAAAATAAAACACAATATTAAGAAATTAAAATAGAATTATCTTCCCACTCCACCAATAATAATTATTTTCCTTCAAATAATGTATAATAAGCTTAGCGCATCAAACATTAAAAAAGAGTAAAGAATCTGGAATGTATTTTAGAAATCTTAATTAATTTAGTAGAGAGAAAATTGAATTTTGCATCATTTCAACTTTAAAGCTTTTCAATCTTTTTCCCCCAAAAGGAAAATCTTGAACTCTTCCAGAAGTATACCCGTAATTGGGGGAGATGTTCATGGAAATTATTATACTTTTCAAAGATGTACTCACCAACTTAATGGATGATTATTTTTGAAATTGGATTCAATTATTCCCATGGTCTCATGATAAAAATGTGAAATTTTTAGTTCATCAAGTTTAGAAAAAGTATCAGGCCAGAGTATTAGTCTGTTAATAAAGATAAAAAAAAGAAACTATTGCCTTCTTCGTTTGCCGTATTATTTGATTTTGTCTATTATTTCAACGAATTCTTCACAAATATTATATATACATTTTAAAATTTTTTCAAAACAGGTTTTACATATACATAATTTTATATGTGCATTATTATATTTACATAATATAAGTAGGACAAATTTGAGACAATTTTACTTTCAATTAACATTATAAATTAAAAAATTCTAAAATATCAATTAAAATTTATTATTAAATATTTAATCCAAATATTTGTTAATAATAAAGTTTATTATAAAAATTAAATATATGAATATTATTTTTATTTAATAAGGGTAAATTCATAAATTATCATTACATTCCTAGGAAAGTACTTAGTGAACCAAAATGATAATACAATTTTCCTAGGATTTTAATCGATACCTTGTAATGTATACCAAACGTTGTAAAGTAATTTCTCGATAATCACATTTCATTAAAATTATAATATGAAATGCTACCTTATAATTATGGTCTCAAACAATTAAAATTTATAGAAAAAGAAAGAAATATACACATCTATTTAAAATCAATGTTGGCATATTTCAATAATGTTTTCTATTATGTACGCATTTAAGTACTATCAAACTATATAAGAAAGCTACCATTAAAGAAAATTTTATTTATTTATCCTTTTGATTTTCAACTTATTTTCAACAATTTTCTCTAAGAATATTCTTGATTGAGTCGGAAAAAAATCAATAAAAATTTAGTAAGTTTAGAAATATTTTAATTATTTTAAAATAAATAGAATAATTTAATTATTATATTATTTAAAAGTGAATAAATAAACACGATTAATTACAAATTTAAATATTTATATTAATAAATTATAGGATGTGAAGCAATTTAATCACTCTCAAAATAAATGAGATAATTTAATCCTTACTCAACATGTGAATATATAGTTAAAAAAATACAATTAAGGACAACATCAACATGAGCAAATTCACAATTGGTTGAATTTTAAACATTTTAAAATTAAAATATAGAAAATAATAATATTAAAATATAAGACATTAAAAATAGAAAAAATATAATATTTCCAAAATAAAAAATCACTAAAATAAAAAAATCATAATATGCAAATAATATTATAAATGTTAAATGCTAAAAGAATTATAAACTTATTTTTCCAAAATTTTGAAAAAAAATTACAAAAGATTCTGTAATAAATTATTTTTAGAAATATTTTAAATAAAACCCATATCAAATTTGAATTTTAATAATTCAATTAACAATCAAAAACTGTTATTTTAGAAACAATATTTTAAACCAAGTATCAATTGAAAATTATCTCAGACTAATTTTAAAAAAATTAAAATTTTATTTGAAAAATAATTATTTTTGAAGGATTTAATTTTATATTTATTTAATTATTAAAATTATTTTAAATTTTAAATATTAATTTTAAAACTCAAGCAATTGTGAATGGACTTGTGCATATTTTTCCCAACTGTATTTTTCTTCTTTTTCTTATGATAAGACTTTAAGAATGTGAATAGTTAATATCGTATTCAATTATCTTTAGTTATTCATTTTTGAATAGTGTAATGATTAAATTGGTGTTAAATATAAAATTGATATTCAAATTTATTCACTTTTTCTAGGTTGGTACTTACTTTTTTTTGTTACAAATTGATACTCAAACTTTTTTCCGTCCACTATATTAATACCTAACCCTAACGTAATTACTTTTTTGCTAACGTGGTAACACTGGTCATTCGTGCGCCATCACGTTTCATCCTCTTTGACTGCAAACTGGACCCGCTTTAATCATTTTCCCTTTCATTTTCCTTTAAAATTTATTCCTTTAAACTTTTTTTTTCCTTTCATTTTCTTTTCACCATCGCCTTTTACCTCACTTTTATCTCTTTCATTTTTTCCTTTCACCACCTGTTTCATTTTTTACCTGAGCTCTTCGTTTTCTATCTCTTTCGTTTTATCTATTCATAACACAACTTTTGAAGGAAGAAAACAAGTGAAAATGTCTTCTTCAAGAAACAGAAAATCAAGTGCTCAAAAAATGTTTTGTACCTAGAATCTTCAAAACAAAGAACCCAACATCTTAAAAAAAAAACCAAAGAATCCGACACATTCAAAGAACAAATAATAAAGAACCCAGAACATTCAAAGAGCAAATAACAAACAAAAAACCCAGAATCTTAAAAAACAAACAAAAAAAAAAAAGATCCCAATATATTCTCAAATTCAATCTCAGTAACAAACAAAGAACCTAATATTTTCAACCCAAAATCATTTCAACTAGAACAATATTAACAATCCAAAATAAGAGCAAGGACCTAAAAATTTACAATAATTTAAAATTAGTTAAAAATAAGAAATTTACAACCCAAAAAGAGAGCAAGAACTCAATATATATATATATATATATATATATATACAAGAATTTAGAAAATCTTAAAAATCATATGGATCGAATGAACAATATGGGTAATTCCTCCCTTGAATTTGTTGACCCTTAACTCCATGACTTGAAGAACTTCTACTAGGCTCCAAGAAAATTGATTCTTTATTGTTGCCTTGGCAGCGACGTTGCTATTGCTTCCTTTTGCTCCTCAACTCGCTCTCAACCTCACCAGAAGCCTTATTAACCTTTCATCAGCAAGCGGAGAGTATAATTTCAAAAGCTCAAGGATCAAGCTTTGATTTTTTTTCGACTTTAAAGAGATTTTCTGGAAATACAAGACAAGATTTGAGAAGACGAGGAAAAGATAAGTGTTTTGATGGTTGGATCGGCCAAAAAAGGCCATGGATGGTGGCGACTCATGGCGACAACGATTAGGGTTATAAGAAGAGGAATAGGGGGCAGAAGAAGAGAAGATAGTAAGGAGAAGAAACAAAATAAAAAAAATGAAAAGAGGAATGGAATTGTGATAAATAAAAGAGGAATGGGAGATGGAGAAGACAATATGGCAGCCGTGGTAGGAAAAAGAAAAAGAAGAAAAAAAAGGGAAGAAAATGAGGGAAAATGAAAAAGAAAATTACGTACAAATAGGACAATACGTGGCACCGTTCGAGTGATCAACGCTACCACGTCAACAAAAAATAACGACGTTAGGCTCAGGTACCAATATAGTTGACAAGAAAAAGTTCGAGTATCAATCTGTGACAAAAAAAACTATAAATACCAATATGGGAGAAGTGGACAAATTCGGGTACTAATTTTATATTTAACCCAATAAATTACTATTATTTATTTTGAAATGAATTAAATTGATCTTTAACTCTATAGTTTATTAACTAAAATAGTTAACATAATTTTCAATTATCTTTATTTGCTTATTTTGAGGATTAAATTGACCACTTATTTTGAGGGACTAAATTGCTTAGTACAAAAACTTCCTAGTTATTTATTCCAAAAATTGAAATATTAAGATCGGGATAGTAAAAAATGTCAAATTAAACCATCCTAAATGGTAGGAGGAAAGAATTATAAAAATAAGTGTAACGCCCCATACCCGACCCGGTCGCCGAACTCGAGTATCAAGATGCCACATCAACCACTGCAACTTACACATACACACATAACATTCAAACAAGGTCAACTTTTAATAACTTAATCAATTATAGAGGTGTTTATGGCCTAACAATCATAATCGACATTAGAAACAATATAAAAACATGCTTAGGGACCATTTAGCAATTTCCAAAGAAAATAATGTAGGTATTGATACAAAACAGAAGGTATCGATATTTAGTAAAATTGGTATCGATACTAATAAGAAAATTGATACTATTCCAACATTATGTTTTTCCAACTCAATTTCGAACCAAAAACGTTTTATCGATACATAAACAAAGGTATCGGTATTTTTACCCTGAGTATCGGTACTCGTGAAAGTGTGTCTATACCAAATTAAGCTACTATTTTCTTGCTCATACATTTTAACATCGAAGTATCGATATTTAAGCTCAAATATCTATACCTCTATACAAATAAATAAGAACACAACAAAATAGAGGACACATTCATACTCAACAAATATTCCTTTCAACATACATCATTAAACACATGACCAAATCAAACATTCCTAAATATAGTTCCAAACAATACCAAAAGTCCAAAGTTCAAAATCCTAAAAAATAAATGACGATAATAATAATAATCAAACAAATTTCTAAACCCACATTGCCTTTACTCAAAGAGTTCAAAAATAATTTTAAACCACCTACTCAAAAAGTTAGTCTTTTTAGGACCACTTCCTTGGCCACACCGCTCACATCGAAAATACTACTTATCTGCAAAGATTTAGTGAGGAGTGTGTGAGCTTAAACAAGCTCAGTGAATGTCAGAATAATCACAAAGCATACACAATATCAAAGGTTAAGCAAGAGCATACTACAACACATTCACAATAATATTTTAATCGAGTTAAAATTACGTGTTCATACTTCATTAGTTCATAAAACTAGCATATACTCTCTTATACAATTACACTCAACTCATATATATATATATATTTCATTTTACGATAATTCCTCAAGACAAAACAACGTATTCATGCTTTAATAGCTTACAAGTCTAGCTTATATATTCACATGCATTTACACACAACACTTTCATATATTAATCACTTTATGATAATTTGGCAACTTGGAAACATGAAACATAAAAGTGAACTCTATCACCACACATTGGATACACGGATCTCCATCACACCAATAACTCAAAGAGTCTAGCATATCCCATAAGTGTAGCATAAAACTAAACACTCTCCAACAAACCAATATATCCCGATGAATGAAGCTTGGCTCGACATTCCCTTATCCCTCCAACTTGTCTCGGGGCCTCAATATGCAAATCACAAAACACAAGGGTGAGAACTCATTATGCCAACTATATCCAACAGTTTCACAAGATTACATGGCCAAAGTATCCCCAAATATGCATATTTAATTAATGTTCTTATGCACTTAATCTCTATTCATAAACATCAATTCACATCACAATTTGTACACAAAGTACACTTATCGAATTCATTTAATTGCACTTTAAGTGCCACAACTATGCTCATTGAGCCATCACATATCCGTTCACATACGAATGCATTAAAAATCAGTTTATCACATACCACATACCAATAATCACTTACTTTACGTGTCACATTAGCATCACATTCCACAATTCGACATACATTATGCGTATTTCATAACAAGACAAAGTATCAGAAAGACTTACACTCAGAACTTAAGATAGGGGTTTAGGCTATTCCTAAGATCTCAATTAACGCTATGAATCATGCCTACAAGCAGCAATTCCAAAACACTCACCATTCACGCTTATGACTAATTGTCGAAAGCTTAAATTAACTTTTCCTTGCCTTTTGCCTTACTCGAAAAAGGTCCTAACGATTCTAAAGCTTCACCAAAGTAAATCACATAGTAAAAACAATTAATTAGCAGTCATAACACACCTTAAACAAATAAAAATGCGGGTCTAAGGTTAGTTCCTCTTGGAACTGAATTTTTTTACTAGCATAGCCGAAACTCAAACATTTTACTCTCTACTCACTCCCATATCTTAAAATCAATTCCTATCATCTAATTACCCACCTAAGAACAATTCTAAACCTTCAAATCACACGAAATTGCTCAGATTCATGGTTTCAAAAATTCGACATACATGACCCTTTTTAACGAAAACTCATCAAAACCTTCAAATTCTTTAACGAAACTTTAAAGAGAGTTTAAAAACCTTCTAAGCACATCAAAATGAGTTGAAAAAGAGTTGAAAAACACTTTGAAACATTAATTTCATTCAAAATCCCAAATTTTACCATTAACGCCCCAAATTTCATCATTTACACAAAACCTTTGATTCAATTGATTAAAATTTAATTTAGATTACTAGACTACATCAAAAATTGTTAAAAATACAAAAACTTACCCCGATTGAAGAAAACGACGAGCGATTGATTGAATTCCAAGAAAACCCACAATATGAATAACAATGGCTTTAATGGTGTTCTTGATGTTCCTCTTGGGCTTAAGAAAAGATTTGGTGTTTGGAAGATGGTAAAAATCAAAAGGATTAGATTTTTGAGAACCAAAATCGGTGAATGGGGTTTTGGGGATTTAATTGACTGCAACAAGGGGAAGGGAATGTTTCTACTCTCTCTCTTTTTTCACGTCAATATTAGGGTGAAAGGGGGAAAGATGAGATGATTTTTGACACTTGGTATAATTGCTTTAAAGCTACTCTTAAATTAAACCCTTTTACAAAACAATCCTCTTTTAAAAATTGAAAGTCTTTTTCACACTATTTCATAATTTGGTTTAATTTCCAAAAATCCATAAACAAAGATATTTTCAGGTTACCACATTTTGAATTTCCAAACTCAATTTTAAGCCAAAATTCTAAAACTACCCTAAAAACTTCTAGACCCAATTTTGGGGTGTGACAATAAGAATAGGCATGCGTTAGAAGAAAAATAATTTTTTTCTCCCTTCAATCCATTATCTTTACAATTTTCATATTTCCAAAATAAACTTAAAAGAGATCAAAATTGAAATAGTTGGATGCATGATGTCCACGAAATCAACTAAAAATTTGTCTAAGGTAAGTGCACCTATCAATTAATAGTATAGCTACGGTGAGCAAAAATATCATTCCCATGAACACTAAAAGTACAAGTAATTATTGTCTTTCTATTATTTAACCAATAAAATTGAGTGATGCATTAAAACTAAAATTAACTAAATGAATTAATTACGAACATGATAAAGAACAATTCAGGAAAATAAACAATTAACAACCAAGAAGCGAAACAATACCCATGAAAGAATTCACCTAGACTTCATCTGTCACTATCAATCTAAGTTACGTAATTTATTAACTTAGTATCTTGATCCGTAAAAATCCCTAAATTATGCTAATATCTCTTTCAAGAGTAAGAGCAACTTATTGTAGGTTGATTAACTGAAATTTCTTTCTAATTAAAACCCTCATTATCATATTAACTCAATTTATGGATTCCCCTATTAGGTTTGACTCTAATTTAGTAGATTTATGTCACCCTATTTCTAGGATTGCATGCAGCTCCACTCAATTACGCAAGATCTACTATTAAACAGGGTCTATTCCTTCTCTGATTTAAGCACATCAAACATGGATCAATAATATAGAAATATCAAACCAAGTATTAAGCACACATAATTGAGAACAAGATCTAAGTATTTATTGTGTAAAACAGAAATCAAACGACAGAATCCATCATAAGGTTCATCTTCCTAGGTATTTAGAAAATTAGTTCATGCTTGCAAATAAAAACATCCTAAAGACAATATAACTAAAAGAAATAAAGAAACTAATGATAATCTCCTAATAAATCAATTGGGAGTCTTCAATCTTGATGGAAATCTTCTTCAAAATCGGCTTTAATGGTATTTCTCGAGTTATTTTCTTGAATATTCTATGACGACTTTCTCCTATCTTCTTATTTTTGTCATATCTAGGTCTCAAAATACCCGAAAGACCTAAAAATTACATTTTTCCGTAGGTTTAGAGTGCAAATAACGAAATCAACATGGCCTGCCACATGATCGTGTGGCAGCCCGTGTAGCTCACATGGTCATGTGGCCAGGCCATGTGGAAGGGGTCAGCCCGTGTGGATCCTATAACTTGTTCCAATTTTTTTTTTGCTCGTTTTTCATTCCTTTTGCTCACAAATGCTCTCCTAAGTATAAAACATGAATTTAAAGGATTAGGAGCATAAAATTCACCATTAACATCAAATAATCGCCCAAAACGCATTAATAATAAGACTAAAACATGTTACTTTTAGCACTTTTCAATACATTTGAAAACATACACCCAAATATTTCAACGAAATGACATGATTTTAATTTTTTGTAAAAATATTTTATTTATTTAAGGGCAAATTACCAAAATTGTAATAGCCCATTTTCAATGGTGTCAGAAAAATAGTGGTTTTGGGACCACAATTTCGACAAGTGTGTTATTATTTTAGTGTTTATTTAATGTCTACGGGATTATATTAATGTCATATTAAATTTTTGTTAAGAAATTTTGACGTTTAAATGGTTAATTAGGTAAAATGACTAAATCATAAAAAAATGTATGACCTGAGTTCTATTAGTTAAAGGGGTCCAATGGCTATGAAATCTTAAACTAAAGGACTTGAATGGTAAATATACCATTTAAACTGTTAGTGGATGTGCATAGATAAGGTTTTATTGAAATTTTGATAGTTTTAAAGGTTAAAATAATAATAGAATAAATTAAACCTAAACTAAATAAAACAAATTGGTTTCATCTTCTCTAATCTCCTTCACTATAGAAAATAGAAGAAACAAATAGCCATTTTAGGGTTTGAAGATTGAGCTAGTATAAGTACTTGCATGGTAAGTGATTTTGGTCCCGTTTTTAATTATTTTTATGTTTTTGAGTTCGTTTTAGCTTAATCTAGTTATCTCAGGGGTTAATTTGCAAAATTGTTAAAGGTTGAGGTAATTTCCATGGATTTTTTTGAATGTCTTTTGATGTTAGTTGATGGATTATTTATCTTTGTTGTAAAATAAACATGTTTTGTTAAGTGATTTTTATTGAATTTTAGAAATAATGATTAAATTGTTAAAAGTATAAATCCATGGATTAAATTGAATTCTAGAATTACTTAATTGAATGAAATTATTTATCTAGATCAAGATAAACCACAATCGACTTAAATCGAGGAAAAACTAAAGCTTCATATTAGTGTTTGATTCTACCTTCACTCCTAGTTATCGAAGTAAGTTCGTATGAACTATGATCATTTTAATGTTAGCTAAATTGATTATTTGCTATGTTGTTTTAATATAAATGAAACTATATATTAATGTATCCATGCTATGATGAATTGACGGATAACGAGTCCTAGTTGAACCTTAAGAATTATTAGGATAAAAATGACATGTCATTAGGGATTTCATGTTTCGGGTGTTGGTCTTGAATGTCCTATCGATGGCTGAGGTCATGCATTTGTTACAGATTCTCCATAGCTCGTGTGAGCATTGATGTAAATGAAATGTTACGGTTATATGGAAAGGAAATATAAGTATTCTCGAGTATCTAATGTAATTCTAGATGATTCAATGGGTAATAAAAGGAATGGAATGGTAAGTAAGTTAATGGAAATGTTCATGGTTTTATGAAAAGGTTGATGAATATATAATGTATCTTATGAAATCTACTTATGATATAAATGAACTTATATGTGATGTTGATGAACCTACTAACTTGTGAGCTTGATGGTGCTTGAATAGGCTTATACTAAGCTTATGACATTGGTAATGGTTTATGCTTAATCTATGAATTGTGTTAATGAAATAGTAAGTTATGTTTAAATTTATACAAGCTTAATAAGCGCTCGTTGCTTATGTAGTTACTTTTTTTATTTTATAGATTATCGGAAGCTTGATCGATTGGAAGCTCGTCGGAGACCTATCACACTATCCAGCAATCATTTCGGTAGATTTTGTGTATTTTGGCCAAGGTTAATGATGGTATGTATAGGATCTTTGTAATGTATGTTTTGGTATGTTTAAGCTTTTGAGATTATATTAGTTTGGTTCACTTTAATGCCTTACCAAGTTATGTCATTTTGGTCACTTTTAAGTGTTTGTAAATAAGGTCTTTTGGTTTTGGTGGCTTGAAAATGGTCTATTGTGGTAGAATGTAATGGTTAAGTGAATTGGGTTGTGTGTTTGAGATATGGTCAAATTGATTTGGTTTGATTCATAATATTTGATACAATTGTGGTGCCTTTGAATGGCATATTGGTTAGGTGATTTAGGACGTTTGAAATGACATGTTTATGTATGTTTGAATGATGTTTGAATCCCTTGAATGTTTGCCCAAATGGTTTGAATGGTTAGGTATGAATTGGTTTTGAAATGGCTTAATTTTAGGTAAATTTTGGGTTCACACGACCTGGGACACGAGCTGTCACACGACTATGTGACACAGGCGGCCTGGCAACACGACTGTGTGTCATTTGAAACTTCTTAGTGTTTCAAGTCAGTGAGTTACATGGCCTAACACATGGCCTGACACACGGGAGTGTGTGGTAACTCAGAGAGTTACATGGCCTAGCACACAGCTTAGCATACGGGTGCGTGTGGTAACTCAGTGAGTTACACAGGTGTGGGTGGCAACTCAGTGAGTTACACTTGTGAGGACACGGACTGGGACATGAGCATGTGTCCCTTTGTTCGAATGTTATACGGCCTGGGCTATGTCACACGGCCATATGACCTCTGTTTTCTAATTTTTCCAACTTTTTCTTAAAACTTCTGTTTTGTTTCAAATTAGTCTCGAATCACTTCTAAGCTATTTTTAGGGTCTCTAATGCTCAATTTAGGGACAATATGCATATAATTGAATGGTTTATAATATGATTAATTTATTTAAATGTTATGATGTTAAATGTTTTCCAATTGAACAATAATGCTTTGTAACCCTAATCTGGCGACGGAGACAGGTTAAGGGTGTTACAAAAATAGTCACTTTTGTTTGCCTCAAATTATATTTTAGTCACTTATGTTTGAAATGTTACGTTTTAATCACTTACGTAATCGTTTTGTTATGAAATGGCCACTGAGTTGTTAACAGCTGTTACTGGTGTAATGGAAATCTAAGTTGGCCCGTTATTTCATCATATCAGACTAAAATTTGAGATCAAATTACACAACTAGTCCCTGCAATTTTATTTTTTTGAACAATTTTATTTATTATTTTTTTCTTTATTTTCCTTCTCTTCTTCTTCCTTTTATTTTCTCCTTCTCATATTTTTCACTGCAGAAACATAATATTGTGTCTAAAGGTTAAAGGTTAAAATTAAAATTTTAACAATATCATTCTCTCCATCTTTAGATAATTTTTCAATTTTAGGGTGCTGAGATATATACCCATATTTTTCTGCAGTTGAATAAATCATGTTAAAATTTAACATCTTTTAAATTCAATTGGCGTATTAGATCCCCATGTTTTGTAGCTAAAGAAAATTTAGAGGAAATTAATAACAACACACAACAGAAATTCTTAAGCTAAATCAAAACTTAATATTGAATAGTAATAAAAAAAATTGAAAGTTGAAAGAAGAGAAATAAGTAAACAGGTAAGAACATGAAGCTAGATTGAATGCTAAGACTAAAAAAACCATAAAATCTTCACTGGGAAAGCTAGGCAACAAACTAAAAGGTCACTAACTTTGCTAAGATCAAATTAAGGTATTACATAGCAAAATATGAGAAACTCAGATTTTAATTCGATGCATAAAGATGAAATAACACAAGATTCAAAGAGAAAAAAGAATGAAAATTTACAAACAAAAAATAAAATGATGCTTTGTTAAAGACTTGTAAGTAATATCCTTACATGCCCAACTAAGGAAAGCCCTACAGAAATTTCTAGGAAACTGAAAGGAAAAACGAGGGATTATGAGATGAGACAAACATGAACTGAAACATTAAAAGAAAAATGACAAAGAAATAAAGAAGGAAGAGGAAGAGGTAGAAAAAAGAAAAATAAAATCAAAGAGCTTTATCAAATTTTCTTATTTTGAATTGAATAAAAATGATGAATTGACATTTGATTAAAATTTTAACTTTAACCTTTAGTCACAATATTCTGCAGTGAAGAATATGAAAAATGAAAAATAAATGGAAAGTAGAAGATAAGAAAAATAAAGAAATAAAAAAATTTTAATTGTTCAAAAAAATAAAAGTAAAGGGTTTAGTTGTGTGATTTGACTAAAAAATTTAGTTTGATACGATGAAATAACGGGCCACATCAAAATGCCATTACACCATTAAGAGTTGTTAGCAATTCAGTGAACATTTCGTAATAAAACGATAACTTAAGTGATTAAAACGTAATATTTTAAATATAAATAACTAAAATGTAACATAAAATAAACAAAAGTGACTATTTTAATAATTTATTATTTATTTAAATTTACGAAGAAAAGGTTAAAACTTTATGAATAACTCAAAATTAAAATTTGAAGATTCTAACAACAAACGACAAAAACTATTTACGAGTTATCATCATCAACATGCCATTATTTTTCATCACTACCTAAGTTGTTTCACTTTCTAGTTTAAAACATTGAAAAAGATGGCTTCCTTTATTCCTACTGTAAAGTTGGCAGCCTACTACTTTTTCTTCCTTGTGGACCATAAATCATCTAATCCCAACCATTTCCATTTCTTTAATTGCATTTCAACTTTGTTTTTATTTGAGAGCGCCTTATCACTTTAACTTTAGTCTTTGAAATTGCTAGGAATTTTTGCCTCTTTCGCCTTTATTTCTTTCACTTTTTCCTACTTACACACTGAATTATCATGGAGATCATTATATTTGAAATCAGATTACATTTTATCTTTCTACTAAAAAAACAAACAAGTTAATCTTTACATACTACATCTAAGAGTCAACTGGTCATTTTGTTAAATTTTCATTCATTATTGTTGTTAAAAACTGATCCATGTATACGTTAGCATTAGGTATGCATGACACATTGTGTGTCACTATCTCGTTATTTCATTAACCATACTGATTTTAAAAATATAAATTGATGGAATTTTTAAGTGAAAGGACCAATGTATAAGGATTAATTTACTATTTTTTAAGTTTAAAAAGTAAAATACAATTTGATTTTTAATACAAATACTTACATGATACTTTTACTGCCTATACACGTATAAATATGATAATTGCAGTAAAATACAAAGGATACCATAAACTTAGAAACAACACGAATCTTGTTTTTAAAAGGATTGTTGGGTTGCATCCTCAATAATGTGCATCTGATGAAGGAAAAACGATTTTTGTTATATTCAATACTCAGTCAATATTATTGAACAACTCAGTGTCGGCATTGCAGCACAAGATAAGAACAAACTTATAATTGAGATAATTCAGAATCCTTGAAATGGACCCCTTTTCCCTTTCCTTCTTCGGAAGCAAACATCAGTAGCAATAAGTGAGGAACATGTCTTAAAACTATTGACATGATGCAAGGTCAAGGAATAGTTGTATATTTTGGTTAAATATAATGCTTTTGTCCCTTGAAGCAAAGCTAAAGGACCATTCCGCTTATTTCAAGATTGGAACTAACATTATGACATCGAACATGCAGATATTGTTGGGTCAACCATTGTCTACTCTTTCCTCGGAGAAAGGGAAAAACAAATCCCTCATAAAGGAGTAACCCACCGCGAAAAACAAATAAGGTAGTAGTGATCTCCAGTTCTCCATCCACTTTCTAGACTGCTGTTTTTATTTTACAAATTACTTGTTAAATGGACTGTCAGTTAATTGGTCAAACTTCCATGTGGTTAGGTTTCCTTACCCGATTTCCATTGACTTCCATTAACAGTACTTCTCAATTTAAGGAGAATATATTATATATACCATGATGGCCAGACCTAGATGGCTAGCAACTGCAAATTACAATAATATAAAGTATGGCACAATTAGAATTTGGTAATCTAAATGAATATTTTGTCCAATAAAGAGATCTCTAACTTTGGAAATTCAGAATTGTTCTCAATTAGATAAGCTTTATATGCATTGGATTCCCCGAAATTTACTAATAATTTCTTCTAAGGTTGAAAGAAAATTTGACCTTTTAATCGTTTTTTGAAGTCAAACAATTTGAAATATAGTTTCATCACTGATTTAGAAATGTTATATGCATGGCATGATAATGTATTTTTTAATATCCTTCCTATGGTTGAAATTTCATTACATCCCATTTCTTGAAAATCAAACCTAATAAAACCGAAACAGATGGCTAGCTGTCTTCATCATAACACCTCCCATATTTCTTTATCAACCCGGGTATTTAAATTTTCACTATTAATGGTGCTTTATCTGTTTCATCTTTGACATACATTGAAGCTCTACACTTCTCTTCCCTTTTGTCTCTTTCTTGCCTCTCTGTTCTCACTGTCTTCTTCTTCTTCTTCTTCACTTCACAGGGACTTGATTTGTAATGGGCTGTTGTCTTTGAGCTTACTTTTGTTATTAATCGAAGAAACACTGCAAGATTTCAGCCTAGGGAAAAGATGGGTATCCTTCAGTTTCTGTTCTTTTTCTTTCTTTTGTTCACACTCTACACTCCAATGTCGGTTCATGCGAACACAGAGCTTAGATCTCTAATGGAACTGAAGGCTTCTTTAGACCCAACAAACAAGGTCCTCGATTCATGGAAAAGCGATGGTGACCCTTGCAGCGGTTCCTTTGTCGGTGTGGCTTGTAATGAGCACCGTAAGGTGGCTAACATTTCGTTACAGGGAAAGGGCCTTTCTGGTCAAGTCTCGCCTGCTATTGCGGGGCTCAAATGTCTCTCTGGTTTGTACTTGCATTACAATTCTCTGTCTGGGGAGATACCTAAAGAACTCTCCGATCTTCAAGAGTTAACTGATCTTTATCTTAATGATAATAATCTGTCCGGCACCATTCCTCCACATATTGGTAACATGGCTGCTTTACAAGGTTAGTTCATCATTTGGCTTCTGAATTTTCGTTTATTTTTAGTTTTCAAAGTAGTAACAGTAAATCTTTTGCCTTGTAGTTGTGGATTTATGTTGCAATCAGTTGACAGGGAATATACCTACAGAGATAGGGGATTTGAAGGGATTAAGTGTTCTTTCTTTGCAACGAAATAGACTAGATGGTAAAATTCCAGCTAGCTTAGGGAACTTGGTAATGTTAAGAAGACTTGATTTGAGCTACAATCGTCTCTTTGGTGAAATTCCTACAACATTAGCTAATATTCTACAATTGGAAACTCTAGATGTTCGAAACAATACGCTATACGGAAACGTCCCTTCAGGTAACATTGATTAAATATTGTTCATATATAATGATTCATGTTCTTCATGTCAACTTATACTGATTTGTAATCTGTAATGAATGAAAACCAAGGTCTTAAGAGATTAAATGGAGGGTTCCTTGGTGACAACAATAGAGGTCTATGTGGAACAGGCTTTCCAACATTGAGAGTCTGTTCACGTTTTGACAATATGAACATCAACCAGCTTGAACCTTTCCAATCTGATCTGAATGACACGGTTCCAGGGGTTAACTCGCATATAGTACATAACCAAGGATATTGCAACCACACTCATTGCTCGAATCCGCTGAGATTCCCGAAATTACCTATTATTACAGGGATTATTACAGTCGGTTTCGTTTTTATGTTTGCTGTATTTCTTGCAATTTTCCACTACCGTAGGAAGAAACAAAAGATTGGAAACACATGTGAATCTTCTGATGGGCGCCTTAGCACTGACCACCAAGCAAAGGAACTTCAAAGGAATGGAAGTGTTTCTCCGCTTGTAACACTCGAATATTCATATGGATGGGATCCATTAGGTGATGGATGGGACAACATTGGATTTTCCAAGGAACATTTAGATAAGTTCAGATTCAATCTAGAAGAAGTCGAGTCCGCAACTCGGTGCTTTTCCGAGTTAAACTTACTAGGAAAGACCAATTTCTCATCAGTCTACAAAGGAGTACTGAGAGACGGTTCTGTTGTAGCCATTAGGAGCATAAACGTAACCAGCTGCAAATCAGAAGAAGCAGAGTTTGTTAAAGGCTTGTACTTGCTAACCTCCTTGAGACATGAAAACCTCGTTAGGCTTCGAGGGTTTTGTTGTTCAAAGGGCAGAGGCGAATGTTTTCTCATTTATGACTTTGCTTCTAAGGGAAACCTGTCTAAGTATCTCGATGTTGAAGATGGAGGTGAACCGGTTCTTGACTGGCCAACAAGGATTTCCATCATCAATGGTATAGCAACAGGTATCGGATATTTGCATAAAAGTGAAGTAAGCAAGCCACCCATAGTCCACCGCAACATATCTGTAGAGAAAGTACTGATTGACCACCAATTCAGCCCATTGATCGCAGACTCTGGTCTCCATAAGATTCTTGCTGATGACATTGTGTACTCAGCTCTTAAAGTAAGTGCAGCCATGGGTTACCTAGCACCAGAATATGTTACCACAGGCAGATTTACAGAAAAGACTGACATATTTGCATTTGGAGTGATTATTCTCCAAATCCTGTCTGGTAAACTTCAACTCACAAGCTCAATGCGATTGGGAGCGGAATGTAGCAGGTTTGAAGATTTTGTTGACGCAAATCTAAAAGGAGAATTTTCGGAACCGATGGCTGCTAAGCTGGGGGAAATTGCACTTCGTTGCACCAATCAACACCCTAACGATAGACCATGCATGGAGACAATAATCAAAGAGCTAAATGACATTTCATGATTTCTTGATGTACATTCTTTTTTTTTTTTACCCACAAAGCGATGATATGATAGGATCAAAGAGGTTTATTACTGCTTTTGGTTGGTTGTTAATGGTATCATTTCGACATAAACTAGAACTATCAGTTACCTACGCAAATCGTTAAAATTTTTAACGGTATCATAATATACTATTAATTTGTTACTACTTTTTTAGCATATTAATATATTACTACTTAAATTATTAAGTAAATAATTTTCTTAAATTAATAAAAATTTATTATTTAATCAAATAAATTTCCGGAAAAAAGTTAAATCCTATGTAAGCGGTAGGATTGAGCAAAGAAACTAAAAAATCAAAAATCAATTCGAACTAATGCATTGAGATAAAATGAGTACCTTACAATTCATTTCAAGTTTGGTTTTTCCACAAGTAGCTCATTTTATCCAAATAAGACTGAATGAAAAAAATATTTAAAAGAATAGTCCTAATAGAAAATGGATGGACCCTTTCGATATCTTTATGTACTAATTTATGTAACCCAAATATTATGTTATGTAAAAATATTAAATATCATCATACTAAAAGTTATTTAATTCACTTTATAAATGTATTGTGATCATTATGAAAAAAAGTTAAAATTATAACATTAGATTCTTTTTAAACTTAAAATTTTCAAACACCTTCACATCAAATCAAACCAAGCCGAACCATAATTATTGATTTCAAATATTTGGACTTTTACCATTCAATTTTAAAAATTAAAAACAAATAATACAATTCGATTTAAATTTTATCCGAAACCTAAATTAAACCGAACCCAACACACAACAACAACTTAACACTAGTATGGCATTCAAAACTTCGAACAAAACTAACAGTTATAATATTTCTATTATTTTAAAAGTGATGACATTAGAAATGGACACGTAAGTAGCAGTAAAAATAATAATTTATCCAAAAACAAAATTTGTATTAGACTTTTCTCGGTTAATTTAGCAAAAAATGTCGGGTTTTTTTTTTAAAAAATAAGTCAGTTTTTTGGAAAATTAGGGAAATAGACTGATTTTAGAGAGACCTGTTTTCTACATAGTTGGCAGGAAAGTATATTGAGTTGGGCACTTTCCTCCAACAGTAAATTCCCAACGGTCAAATTTCAAATCCGACCAACGGTAAAATTATAAATAATCCAATGGTAACTCTTTTTCTTATATAAACCCAGGCCATTTTCCATTCTTTTCATTCAAATCCAATTCTCTCCCTTCTCTCTATTCTCTCAAGATTAATTCCAAATTTTCCAAAAATTTCTATAAAAATATTCTAGTTTTACTTTATTATTTCGTAAATTATTCATTTTAATTAATTTTTCACGAATGACAAATTCTCTTATTTGTTTGGACAACAAGCACATTTGTGCCGCACAATTTACAATGATAAGGAAAATTTTATATTTTTATTAATTTTAATTAATTTAATTTTAAAATTTATAATTTATTTTGTTGATGAATGATCGGGTTTTGGAGAGGTTCACACACAATTTATCAAAGAGCACACCCAATGCAATTTGTCATCATTTGCATGATGCGAGGTTCTTACATGTGTCTCGTATGCTCGACAACTATAAATTGTATTCCACACTTATCAGCGCATTGGTGGAAAGATAGAGACTCGAGACACACGATTCCATCTTCCATGCGGTGAGTGTACGATCACACTGGAGGACATGGCTTTATAATTGGGCTTACCAGTAAATGGAAGAGTTGTTATGAGGCTAGTGATCGTTCTCGGTAGGGAGGACCTTTGCGACACACTATTAGGGAAGGTGCCAAACAAGTTTCAAGGTGGTTGGATAAAGATGAAATGGTTGGAAGATAATTTCGGTGAACTTGATGAGCACACGACTGCCCTCAAAAACGAACAATATGCTCAAGCATTCATCTTGAGGTTAATCGGGGACCTTCTAATGCCCGATAAATCTCAAAATTTGGTACACATAAGGTGGCTACTACATCTGGTCGACTTTAAAGAATGCGATCAACTCAGTTGGGGATCAACAGTGCTAGCCACGTTGTACCGAGAGTTGTGCTGGACAACTAAACCGGATAAGATGTCAATCGGTAGTTGGCTGCTCCTACTGCAATCATAGACATGGTGGCGGCACCATTTTTACGTCCTCGAGTCGATGCCCCTTATACATTCTCACTGGTGACAAGGTAAATTTTATTTGATAATAATATAGTTATCATAGTAAATGTTTTTTTTATATGTTTGAATTAACATATTGTTTGAGTAGGTGGAACTTTAGACTGAGTTATGTGGGACTACCGAAGCAGCTTAAAGATATCCAACTGCTATTAGATCAACGTCCGGAAGCCAAGGTCAGTTATTAAAATTTTCAAACATATAATAATTACATAATGATTTGGAATTTAATATTTTGTAGATAAAAAATCTATAATTGTGTACTATAGTTTGAATGGATGTCATATATCGATCCGATAATCGTAGAATGCATCCTGCCTGAAAATTTGGCCAATCAAAGTATGTGGGACACGAGGGTACCATTGGTAGTTTACGCGATAGTGGAGATACACAAATCCAATTGAGTATGTGACAGTTTGAATGGAGGCAAAATATTTCTCCGCCACTGTAAGATATTGAAGCACTGCACAAGCTTGATTTGCGAGAGAAAACTGACGAAAATTGGCGGGAATTCCATAAGGAATATATCAATGTAATACCCAATTTTTGGCCCTGGCCCAAAACCATAAATAAAGTCCATTACAAACCCTAACCCACTAGCCCAAAACACCAAAAAACAAATAGTAGAAACCCTAGGCGGTTGGCAACAAACTAGGGTCGCAGCAGCCTCGCACGTTACAGCAACATCGCCCACGTTCAGTAGTTTCCTCGCACACCACGCACATTCCACCTGCAACAAAACCACAGACAACAGTAAATAATAAGGGAAAGAGGCTAGAATAGCGAGAGGGGGGATTTCTGTACTAAAAAAAAGGAAATAAATCTTGTATTGAAAAACATTATTGAAAAAAAAAACAAAAAGAAAAGACTCAAAAAACAAAAAACAATTTTGAAGGTAATTATTTGGTTCTGTTTTTCTTTTCCTTTTACTGTTTTGTTCTTTTTATTTTCTTTCTTGTTTTAAAACGAATAAACGAAGCAAAGAAGAATGAGAAAGGTTCTTATAGGTGGTAGTGCGCCATCGAGGTGCCGTCGTCGTTGTGGCCAATTGGAAATGGATTTGGAATGGCAGAGAAAGGGAGGCTGCGGCGCAAACACAAAAATGGCAGGGGGAGGGGAATGATTTTAGGGTTTTAAAATGGGATTTTATAGGGTTCAAAATGGGCCATTTGCGCGATTGGTCCTCTTCTTTTTTGGGGGTGTTTAAATAATTTTTTTTATTTTTTAAAAATTGGGCCGCATATTTTAATACTGTTTCAATTCAATCCATGTTGCTGCGCAATGCTTGGGCGATTTGGATAATTTACTCTTTTGATCCTCCTCTTGTTGGGTGCATTTTTAATTTGGTCTTCTTTTTGTATTTTCTATTTTTGAATTTGGCTTTAAAATTTTCTTTGTTTTCAATTTGGTCATTCATCTGTTGTTTTTTTTTATATTATTAATTTTATTATATTAATTATTATTGTTATTATTATTATTTCAATACATATATATACGCACATATGTATCTTATTATATATATATGTATATATTTTAAATGGTTTTAAATACATATACATATCTTATATATTTTATTATTATTATTTTATTCTTCTTAGTTTTATATACATATATATACGTACCTATATTTATATTTTATAATATTTATATAGTTTTTCATATTTTATAATCCAAGTACATATATACATTTTTCTTATATATACATGTATATACATATTTTCATAATTTATTAGTATATTTTACTTATATTTTTATTTATTTATTTATTTTTAGATACCTATACATATTTTATTTTCATAACTTTTATATACATGTTCTAATATATGCATACACATGTTTTAAAATTTACTTATATATCATATCTTATTTTGTAAATACATATACATATATAATTTAAATTAAAGTAATGGTTTCATGTTATGCCTTAACATTTTTTAAAAAAGAAAACGTCTTGATTTCGACAAAGTACCAAAATCATGATATTTTATAAATTTTCAAAATATTTGGTATTCATGATTCTCGAGAAGGATCGTGTCCTAACTTACTGGAGTGCGATTACTTTTCGATAAATTTAGAAAACCAAGTATTTATTTTGCAATAAATTCACACAAATTTCAAATAAAAGCTTATTCTCGGGAATCCAAAAATGTCGGGTCCTAACTTACTGGTCATGACATTTTATTATCTCGGAATAAGAATTTTTAAAACAAAAGGTCATATTCGGTATTTGGAATTTTGAGAAATTGTGTACTAACTTACTGAGTTTCGATTTTCTTCATTTGACCTAAATAATCAAATATTCTTAGATTTAACTGTGTGAGTTTTAAAATCAAAATACAAACTTAATTTTGAAGATTTAAAAATATTGTGCCCTAACTCACTGGGTGTAATGTTTTATTTCTTTGAAATAGGAATGTTTCATTATTTTAATTCATTCACGAGTTAAAAGTTTTCTTTTAAAATCTTTTCAAATTTTCGACATCAAGACATAAAACAATCAATTCGGTACCGATTTTGGGCGTTACGAGGGTGCTAACCCTTCCTCGTGCGTAACTGACTCCCGAACCTGTTTTCTCAAATTTCGCAGATCAAAATCATTTTTAAGGTGAGCTGATCACACCTCAATCAAAGATCGGTGGCGACTCCAATTTTTTTTTAAAGTCGACAACTAATTTTTGTTTTCAAAAAATGGTTTCGACAGCTTGGCGACTCCACTGGGGACTTCTAGAGAGTTGAGCCATGAAACGATTATTTTTTGTCTTTTTGTCGAAAATTAAAAGTTGTTTTAAATCATGATTTCCCCTTTGCATTCATTGGTTTTTATCATATGCTTGCTTGATTGGCTTAAGTCTGTTAGCTTATTTGCATTTTCCATTTCATGGTTAATTTTTCCCCTCTAAGTGGAAGTGAAAAGCTAGTCCTTCGTGAGGTTTTCACCTCCGTGCAGGGTAGTGGACCGCTTTCGGGATACATTCGTACCTATGTCTTCGTGAGATTTTCATCTCCGTGCAGCCATAGGGAAATGTATTCCCCTGAACTGAACTTGGTCCATATGAGCCTATAATGGGTGAGGATCGAGGAATCTGCTGGTTCGGGTACCTTTTCCCTGGAAGCCAAACCTCATATAGTGAACCTTAGAAACTCACTCTAGGTAGAATTACTCCGAATCTTAGAGACACCTAATTAGGAGTTTTTACTATTTCTTGGTTGTATTGTGTTTAATTGTTACTAACTTTTTTGTGTTTTACTCTAATTGCATGTCATTACAATTACATGGCATTTCATTATAAAAAGGTGTTGGTTCGTATTCGGTTAATAGATAGAAATTTTATCATGGGAAATGGGTTTCTTGATAAAGTGGAAGATAATACGGTTGCCTGAATATATTCCGAGAAACACAAGAAGGGTGATGGAGGAATACATGACTTTACTTCGTGCCTCAAGGTCAAGGTGATTATTCACGAGTTTCTAACATTCCAACTTCTTTAAAGAAGCTGAGGAGCATTACAGGGATGGGCAGACGATGGATCATAACCATGATCAAGCGAAAAGATGGTAGAGTAGTCACCCCTTTTGAAGAATTCGCAAGATTTATCTTAGCATCCAGATGGAGAAAGATAAGATGTCTTCGCCTAGAGTATGAGGGCAAAGCAGTATATATATCCGTTTTATGTAAAGAAATTTGTCTTCTAGTAAAGTTTTCTAAACGGGATTGAATAAGAATCAACATCTCTTTTTGCATTCGTCTCATGCATTTGCATTACATTGCATCATATGCAATAAAATCCACCAAAAGATCCTAAATTGATTAAAATCATTTCAGTTAACCTGGAAACCAACCAACCAACCAAACACCGTTACGGTACACGGGCAAGTATAGACCAAAGATTAGAAAAGCTCGAGCAGTTCTAAAAAGAAATGCAGGATCAACTTCAGCAGAAGATGCAAGAACAGCTTGAGAAGATCTAGCAGAAAATGATGGATAAAATGGTAGAATCTCAAGGGAGTATGATGACATAGTTAACGCGACTATTGACTAAAGAAAAGGATAAAGGAAAGAGCCCTATGGCTAATGATGAAGAGGAAGGTGATGATGGACCCTTATATCCTCCAAACTTTACTCCTCCGCATGCGCAGCCCCAAGTTGAAGTATACCCGCGCAAATCTTCTGTTACAATTAGGCCTCAGCAATTTCAACCCGATGCTTCAAAGACGATGAATTACCAGGCTGGATCAGGCTCTAGCCTTGAGAACAATCTTGTCACTCCTGTTATTCCCGATTTCGATGAGGCGGTTGAAAAAGAAAAAAAGAAAGAGGAATTACTAAAACAACTAGAGGAAAGGTGGAAATGGATTGAAGAAAAATTCAAGGCTATGGAAAGCACCGAGAGCTATCGCGGGGTTGATGCTAAGGATCTGAGTTTGGTCCCAGATTTGGTGCTCTCTCACAAGTTCAAAATACCAAAATTTGAGAGGTATAACGGGACCAGTTGCCCTGAAGCCCACATCACTATGTTTTGTAGGCAAATGACTGGGTATGTCAACAATGACCGATTATTAATACATTGCTTCCAGGATAGCCTCATAGGAGCAGCGTCCAAATGGTACAATCAATTGAACCGTACCAGGATTAGTTCCTAGAGAGATTTGGCACAGGCTTTATGAAGCAGTACAGTCATGTAGCAGAAATGGTTCCTGATAGAATCACCTTGCAAAGCATGGAAAAGAAGTCGAATGAAAGTTTTAGGTTGTACGCACAGAAGTGGAGAGAGATCGTCGTCTAAGTTCAGCCACCGCTCTTGGAAAGAGAAATGACAATGCTCTTTATAAATACATTGAAAGCCCCATTCATCACACATATGTTAGGAAGTGCCACAAAAAGCTTTTCTGATATAGTCATGAATGGTGAAATGATTGAAAACACTATAAGGAGCGAAAAAATTGATGTTGGAGGAAAAAACAGAAGGCAAGCCTCAAAAGAAAAAAATGAGGTGAGCAGCGTTAATTCGTACAAAAAATCGATTACGGTGAATTAGCCAAGAAAGGTGGTTGCTAATCAGCAGGGTTCATCAAGATAAGACTCAGGTGTGAAACAAGGTACTGAGAAGCTCCAGTTTACACCCATCCCAACGACATATGGGAGTTGTATCAGAGGCTGTTTAATGCACATGTGGTATCTCCATTTTACTCAGAACCTGTGCAACTTCCGTATCTCAAATGGTATAATGCGAATGCACAATGCAACTACCATGCGGGAACTACGGGGCACTCAATATAGAATTGCACTACCTTTAAAAAGCTAGTTGAATGACTCATCAACATGGTGTAGTTAAGTTTGATGATTCATCCAGTACAAAAAATTCCACTACCCAATCATGTTGATATTGGGGTGAATGTGATCTTTGAGGAAGTTAGAAAATGTTCATACCAATGCCATAGACACAACTGAAGGAGGGACCTTGTTAGAGATCTGCCCTTATGAACCTGGGAGCGAGCAAAATAATTGAATTATGGAAGAGATCTCTATAGTATCTAGATCGTACTTAGAGTAATGTTCAAAATGCACTTGTTGCTTTTAGCCTAGAGGCAATAAGAATTCCTTTGCGATATAGGCTCATGTCTGAATGTTGTTATTTTAATGAAATGCATCCTTGCGATCATTTTTGAACCAATATTCTTTCAGACTTTTTGAATAATTATTCTTTCATTCTTTTGGATTTGCTTCCATATCATTCTTTCATTCATTCATGATCATATTGTACAAATAAGTATTCATTTATAAATTCATACTTTCTTTGTATATTCTTTGGTACCCACTATAGGTCCCCAGATATCAATGACAAGAGTAATATTGCTACATATTCAGAATTTCCTTTTGGGCGAGGCATGTGTTTAGAGGGATTTCATGACTTTGAAAATGACATAGATTGAAGCTTATCTCCTGACCTGTTGAGGATGGTAGAGCAGGAGGAGAAATAACTTTTACCTCAGGAATAGACAATGGAGATTGTGACCTTTGATAAGGGAAAACTAGTAAAGATGCATAACTGAAGAAACGAAGCAAGACCTTGTTAAGTTACTTCAAAAGTTCAAAGATGCCTTCACATGGTCATGCCCGGGTTAAACATTGACATTGTAATTTGAACGACAACACGACGTTAAAAATTTACAGTATGTTCAAGATTAACATCATGAACGATGCATTTAGAATTCTTTGTCGGGGCAATGCTTTCTTCTTTGGCTCATCATAGTTTTGCCCGTTGAAGTCAAGTTGCCATTTCTCCGTTGTTGGATTTCATCCTAATTGAAGAGGAAGATCCAAAGTTTTTTTCGTCATAGTTTCGCCCCAAAAGGCTCTATGAAAGAAATTTGATCATAAAAAAGATCTTACGCATACAAGATGAAGATGAAAGATACTTTACCTAGAAAAACATTGATTCTGATCAAAAAGGAGAATAAGGATTTGCCTATCCTATGAGTTCAGATTCAAAAAAAAATGAAAAAATGATGATGGAAAAAAAGAAAAAGAAAAAAATAAAAAAAAGAAAGAAGAAAAGGAAAAGGAGAGGCCAAGGCAAAAACCTGCAAAGGGGACCTTGAGACCAAAGGGGATTTGAGTTGAAAACCCGAAAATGGCGGCTCAAATTTTGGATCAAAATGGGGCATGAGATGATCAGAGTTACTCAAAAGTTGATCAAAATGGGGCATGCGGTGATCTTGCTATGCCTAAGACGGCAGGAAAGGGTACGCGACATCTTGGGGCATCGACAGAGTAATGTAGATCTCCTAAGCACATGTCAAACTGAGAATGGTCTTCAGGAAGTTTGTACAGAGAAGTTCAAACTGTGATATTTAGGGCACCTAGTTTTTATACTATTTATATTTGCTTATTCTTGGAATACTTCATTATTTTTCAAGGTACAAGTCAATTCCTCTTTTATTTTCAATATTCTTGATAATTTATTCATTGCAAGCTATGCTTTCAAATCAGTTCTATTTTATCCATCACTTTGTTCTTTTTGCAAACATGTTGCATTAGAATAACGATTAATGGACTAATAAAACTTTCACAAGGGAAGTTTTGCATATTACTCTAGAAGTTTCTAAATAATATAGGAACCTGAAACAAGATTATTGTTTAGAACGCACCTGGTTTAAAGGTGGGAAATTTGAGAAGGAAGAGTCTGAATTAAGACTATCTCTTTGGATTTTGTTGTCAAAAGCATTGATTGAACAAGATGACAAGATGGGGTGTTGGTGACAAAGCTTCATTGAACAAATAAGCAGTGATCACCTTGTGATAAGAAGGGGTTTCCTTGAAGGAAGAAATCTTTCATTTGTGCACAAGCATTTGGCATGACACCCTGAGAATGGTATAAAAGACCAAAATGCTTCACATTGCGGTAAGAGAAGATTGAGAAAAGTCATATTTTTCTACCCGTAGGTTACAGTGAAAAGATGATACAAATTGTGTGTCTTAGTGGATTAAACTTTGAAGTTCACAGCGGGGGCAATTTGATTAAGTGTTTTTTAGAGATGCGAGCCGAGCAAGAGGACGTTGTAGTGCGTCAGTGATATAGCTTTAATAAACTTTGAGTAATGACTGCCTAAGTGATAAAGAAGGATCATTCTAAAAAAATGATGACATTTTGCATTCATTCAAATGTCATTATACACGTCTAGTTAGGAGCATTTGATTTATTCTGATCATGTCATCCTAATCACTAGGCATAATTAGGTTTATAAATTGAATTATACAGGTCATGTTCCCTAGATAACAAATCGGCGAAACCATAAATCCTATCTCCCTGAGCAACAGTAGAGTAGGTTAAAAATGGCAGATCTTGCCTTCCTGTACTAGCAATGAAGCAAATCAAAAACACCAGTCTTATCACCTTGACGTTGCAATGGAATAGATTGAAGTCACAACGACGAATCTTACTTCCATGGCATTGCAGCAAAGTAGATTGAAGCCACGACGACAGATCTTATCTCCCTGGCATTAAGGCTAAGATTAACTGAAGTGGAGCGGATTAAAGCTGTGGGCAGCGAATCCTATCTCTTTGGCATTACAGTGAAACGGATTGAAGCTACAACGGTGAATCTTACTTCCCTGGCGGTGTAGGGAAACAAATTGAAGTCACGACGGCGAGTTTTGTTTTCCCGACATTGCAATTAAAAAGATTGAAGCTATAACGGCTAATCTTAGCTCTTTGGCGATGCAGTGAAACAGATTGAAGTCACGACGGCGAGTATTGTTTCCCCGACAGTGCAGTTAAACAAATTGAAAAAAATAATCCTATCTCCCTGAAGTTGCAGTGGAGCGGATTAAAATCAGATCTTATCTCTCTAAAGTTGCAGAGAACAGATTGCATCCAGTCCTATCTCCCTGAAGTTACAGCGGAGCAGACATAAGAAAATAATCCTATCTCCCTGAAGTTGCAGTGGAGCAGATTAAAATCAGATCTTATCTCTCTGAAGTTGCAGAGAGCAGATCGCATCCAGTCCTATCTCTCTAAAGTTATAGCGGAGCAAATAGAAGAAAATAATCCTATCTCCCTGAAGTTGCAGTGGAGCGGATTAAAATCAGATATTATCTCTCTAAATTTACAGAGAGCAGATCGCATCCAGTCTTATCTCCCTAAAGTTGCAGCAGAGCAGACAGAAGAAAATAATCCTATCTCCCTGAAGTTGCAGTGGAGCGGATTAAAATAGATCTTATCTTTCTGAAGTTGCAGAGAGCAGATCGCATCCAGTCCTATCTCCCTGAAGTTGCAGCAGAGCAGACAGAAGAAAATAATCATATCTCTCTAAAGTTTCAGTGGAGTGAATTAAAAATAGATCTTATCTCTCTAAAGTTGCAAAGAACAGATCACATCCAGTCCTATCTCCCTAAAGTTGCAGCGGAGCAGGCTGAAAAAATCAATCCTATCTCCCTGAAGTTGCAGTGGAGCGATTAAAACCGCAGATCTTATCTCTCTGAAGTTGCAGTATAGCAGATCGCATCAGACTTATTTTTAAAGTTGCAATAGATGGAGTGGATCGAAGTACCAATTCCTATACCTCTGAAGACGCAGAAGGTTGGAATAAGGCTACTTGAAGAAGAGGAGCGCCAAGGACCAGCATAACCGGGCAAAATTGGGCTTTTTAATCTTTGCTCTGTTCCCGTTACACAACAACAAGCAAAGAGGGGCAGCTGTAATACCCAATTTTTGGCCCGAGCCCAAAACCATAAATGAAGCCCATTACAAACCCTAACCCACTAGCCCAAAACACCAAAAAACAAACAGCAGAAACCCTAGGCGGTTGGCAACAAACTAGCGCCGCAGCAGCCCCGCACGTTGCAGCAACATCGCCCACGTTCAGCAGTTTCCTCGCACACCACGCACATTCCACCTGCAACAAAACCACAGACAACGGCAAATAATAAGGGAAAGAGGCTAGAATAGCGAGAGGGGGGATTTCTGTACTAAAAAAAAGGAAATAAATCTTGTATTGAAAAACATTATTGAAAACAAAAAACAAAAAGAAAAGAATCAAAAAAGAAAAAAACAATTTTGAAGTTAATTATTTGGTTCTGTTTTTCTTTTCCTTTTACTGTTTTGTTCTTTTTATTTTCTTTCTTGTTTTAAAACGAATAAACGAAGCAAAGAAGAAGGAGAAAGGTTCTTATCGGTGGTAGTGCACCGTCGAGGTGCCGTCGTCGTTGTGGCCGATTGGAAATGGATTTGGAACGGCAGAGAAAGGGAGGCTGCGGCACAAACACAAAAAAGGCAACGGAGGGGAATGATTTTAGGGTTTTAAAATGGGATTTTATAGGGTTCAAAATGGGCCATTTGCGCGATTGGTCATCTTCTTTTTTGGGGTTATTTAAATAATTTTTTTTATTTTTTAAAAATTGGGCTGCATATTTTAATATTGTTTTAATTCAATCCATGTTGCTGCGCAATGCTTGGGTGATTTGGATAATTTACTCTTTTGATCCTCCTCTTGTTGGGTTCATTTTTAATTTGGTCTTCTTTTTGTATTTTCTATTTTTGAATTTGGCTTTAAAATTTCATTTGTTTTCAATTTGGTCATTCATCTGTTGTTTTTTTTATATATATATTATTAATTTTATTATATTAATTATTATTGTTATTATTATTATTTCAATACATATATATACGCACATATGTATCTTATTATATATATGTATATATTTTAAATGGTTTTAAATACATATACATATCTTATATATTTTATTATTATTTTATTCTTCTTAGTTTTATATACATATATATACGTACCTATATTTATATTTTATAATATTTATATAGTTTTCATATTTTATAATCCAAATACATATATACATTTTTCTTATATATACATGTATATACATATTTTCATAATTTATTAGTATATTTTACTTATATTTTTATTTATTTATTTTAGATACCTATACATATTTTATTTTCATAACTTTAATATACATGTTCTAATATATGCATACACATGTTTTTAAAATTTACTTATATATCATATCTTATTTTGTAAATACATATACATATATAATTTAAATTAAAGTAATGGTTTCATGTTATGCCTTAACATTTTTAAAAAGAAAACGTCTTGATTTCGACAAAGTACCAAAATCATCATATTTTATAAATTTTCAAAATATTTGGTATTCATGATTCTCGAGAAGGATCATGTCCTAACTTACTGGATTGCGATTACTTTTCGATAAATTTAGAAAACCAAGTATTTATTTTGCAATAAATTCACACAAATTTCAAATAAAAGCTTATTCTCGGGAATCCAAAAATGTCGGGTCCTAACTTACTGGTCATGACATTTTATTATCTCGGAATAAGAATTTTTTAAAATAAAAGGTCATATTCGGTATTTAGAGTTTTGAGAAATTGTGCCCTACCTTGCTGGGTTTCGATTTTCTTCATTTGACCTAAATAATCAAATATTCTTAGATTTAACTATGTGAGTTTTAAAATCAAAATACAAACTTAATTTTGAAGATTTAAAAATATTGTGCCCTAACTCATTGGGTGTGATGTTTTATTTCTTTGAAATAGGAATGTTTCATTATTTTAATTCATTCACGAGTTAAAAGTTTTCTTTTAAAATCTTTTCAAATTTTCGACACCAAGACATAAAACAATCAATTCGGTACCGATTTTGGGCGTTACGAGGGTGCTAACCCTTCCTCGTGCGTAACTGACTCCCGAACCTGTTTTCTCAAATTTCGCAGACCAAAATCGTTTTTAAGGTGAGCTGATCACACATCAATCAAAGATCGGTGGCGACTCCAAATTTTGTTTTTAAAGTCGACAACTAATTTTTGTTTTTCAAAAATGGTTTCGACAATCGACATTTTAGATCATAGGAATGATTTCATACTCATGCGCGAACCTTTTTTCACACCGAAAATGGTAGCCTCTGCGAAGTACATGCCATGGTTTAGACACCATGAGAAATCATATCTACTGTCAGTGGAGGCGAGTAGTAGGCAAATTCGTCCAAGAGGCCACGATGACCGCCCTGAAATCCTAGGTCTGGACCACATGGCGTGATGGTTTCGTCATCAACTCCAACCCAACAAGGGGCATCGATGTCTGCACCACATCCTGGTCAGTTTCCTCCATATTTTCCTATTTCTTTCACTAACCTCATGTATTACAAAAGCACCACACTATGCACCACCTTAGCACCATTCATCTATACCTTCTCTAGGTGTGTTTTTTGTGGTACCTCTGTTCCTAACATGTTACGCCCCGATGATGACATCGATGCTGACACAAATGCTGACATATCCACCAACAACAACGATTCCGGGATATTATTTGCAATCAGCTTTTGTGACACCATACACTTATCTGCCGGTAGTGTCGCAAACACCCTCGCGTCATTATTTTATCCAACCCGTGACCGTATAACGGCCGTCGACTGGGACCTTTACATACACTTCAACCTGTGACCGTATAAAGCACTATCACCCTGGGACCTGACTTCCATAGGATGAGTATCTAAGGTAATGGTCTCATCCCAACATGACATATGAAATGTGTGTGTATCCGAGTGTTATCACATCCTCGACAACTCAAATCTACCTTTAAGCTTTCACAATGTCTATCTCAAATCCCAAAACAATAAAAAATCCTAACTCGTAAAAATCTTTAAACCCCAAACCTTAAAATTAACCAAATCGTAAAACCTTAAATTTTAAAACCTTAAAACCCTAAAAATTGACTAAGGAGAGAGAAAGGAAGCTGGACGTGTTTTCCTGCCAACTAAGAGGAAAACAAGTCCAGCTGGGCGCGCTTTCCTACCAATTGTGCAGAAAATGCGTTCAGCTGGACACATTTTTACCCTCTTTCTCCAAAATTAACTTATTTCCCTAATTTTCCAAAAAAAAACCAATGTATTTTAAAAAAAAAATTTGACATATTTAACTAATTTAATCACCTTTCTCACTCTAAATGAGGGGAAGAAATGTGTGCAAATATACATTGAATCTAAAATTGTTAAAAAAGGAAAAAAAGGTTAAACAATAGGGTTGACCGAGAATAAAAGCGAAACCCCTATATTAATCACATGAATAAGGTAGTGGCATTGAAATGGGAGCTATTTCATCCACTTCATGCCACCCAACCAATTAAAGGTAAAAAGTAAATATAAAAATAGTCTATACATATATAATGGCTACCCATATTCATCTTCCTTTGATAAAAGAGTCTATGATCATTGAACCATCCAAACTTTTCTACAAGTTTTTATCTTTTCATTATTATCTCCCAATTAAGATTATATATACTCTTTAAATCAAAATTTACACGATATTATTGGTTTATATGAATTATTAAGGTAAAAAGTTAGTGGATTGAAATAATTTTATTTCTACCCATCAATCCCACCCTTTCAACACTGACTAAACATAGATAAATTGCTGTATTAATTTATCAGCCTCATGTTTCGATAATACACATTTTTTCTATGCCATTTGTATAAATATTAGACATGTTAGAATTTTACACAAAAACAATGTGTACCAAATAGTAATATTTATAATTACAAATTTTGTGTTAGATACATCGCATCTATTGCTTCTACAACAAGCAAGGTATTTTATTTATGGAATTTTAATTTCATTTGGTAATTACCTTAATTCTTAACTATTATCAAGTTACCAAAATGGCAAAAATCATCTACTCTGATCCCTCTTATCCATTCTAATTTACGGTGGAGCACCTAGGAATTTGCAAAGAATTTACTATTTAAACTGACATTTTAATGATTCTGAAAAGGTAAAATATGGCTATAGTCCCTGTAATTTTTAAAATTAGAATTTAGTCTTCTTACTTGTATTTTTAAGAGTTTAGCCTCTCTACTTCTTAGATTTCAAAATATTAATTTTGTTAAATTCAGGTTAATTATATGGGTGCTAAGTGAGTAGCCTCTTTTTTAATTTCAAAACATCACAACAACAAATTTCTTTTAAAAATAGTGTTAACAATTAAACCTAAATTTTAAAATCTGAAAAATAAAAAGATTAAGTTATAATTTTGAAAAAGTACAAGGACTATAAGCACATTTTAACCTTCTGAAAAAACCCCAACTTGTCCTGGAAATATCAGATTACTAGTTTAATACTAAATTGAAGGTAATCCTAATCCGACACACGTCGGATTCCTGTGGATACATTGTCAACGGTCCAACACAAATCAGTTTCCACTTTCCACCATATCTTTGTCTCGCATATAAATTAAACACAACTGCTCGTTTCGATTTGTCATTTGGCATTGGTGATTGAAGGAAGAAATGAAGCAGGTTTGGTCTCCGGGGACAGCCTCCAAGGCTTATATTGATACTGTTAAATCCGTAAGCATAGAGGGGAAACAAACCTTATGAATTATGCTGCATGGTTTATTGTTTTCATTTTGGGTGTTTTTTGATCTGTTTTTTCTCTTGTTTTGTTTGCACTGCAGTGTGAACTTCATAATGGATCTGGTGTAGCAGAGCTTGTTTCAGCTATGGCAGCCGGTTGGAACGCCAGGTTCATTGTGGAAACATGGTCAAAAGGCGGAGCTATGGCAACAAGCATCGGGTTGGCAGTTGCTAGCAGTCATACAAATGGAAGACGTATATGTATAGTCCCTGATGAAAGATCGAGATTAGAATACGCTGAGGCCCTGGAAGAGGTTGGTATGTCTGCAGAAGCCATTGTTGGAGAACCTGAAGAGGTAATGAAAGGGTTAAATGGCATAGATTTCATGGTGGTGGATAGCCAACGAAATGACTTTTCAAAGATATTAAAGCTGGCAAAACTGAGTGACAGAGGGGCTGTTCTGGCCCGCAAGAATGCTCATCCCAAAACTGCTTCAACTTTCAGATGGAAAAGTGTCGTTGATGAGAGATCGTACAGGGTAGTTCGCTGTGTGTTCCTTCCGGTGGGGAAAGGGTTGGATATTGCGCATGTGGCAAGCAGTGGAGGGAATTCAGGTGAAGCAGAAAGGCGATGGATCAAACATGTTGATCCACAATCTGGGGAAGAACATGTCATACGAAGGTAGAATTAAGATTCTTCTCCACAAACGGAGACTATTTATTTGTATGTTAATCTCGTTTCAACCTTGTACATAAATTTTGAACCTAAATTATTTACAACAACATTTATATTACCTAATTCAATCAACTATTAAATGTTTCAAGGAGGGTAAAAATACCATATGGGGATCTCCTTACAAGAAGTTAAATTGTATTTTGCCTCCTTTACTTAAAAAATAGACAAATTAATCCTTATACATTATATCCAAGAGAAAATTGATCATTTCTGTTAAAAATTTTATCCATTTCTATGGTTAAAAACTGGCGTAGTTGACGAATTAACTAGACAATTCCACATGACATGATATGTATATCTCAAGTACACACTGATGTACAGATATCGATTTTTTAACCATTGAAATGGACGAAATTTTTAACGAAAAGGGATCAATTTAATTTTTCATCTAATGTATGAGGACCAGTTTGCTCATTTTATGAATAAAGAGAAGAAAATACAATCTAACTCCTTATACAGGCCTATTTTACACCATATAAATCATATAACAAAAGCAGTACAAAGAGTTTTTCGGGATATCTAACGCCTACTAAATAATCAAAATGTTTTTGTATGATTTTTATACATTTACATTTATACAATGAAATGAATTTATACATATGCGATACCTCTTGGTGTTACCACCAAAATTCAATAAAATAAATAAATAAATACAAATGAAAACTTAAGGACAAATAATCAATTTTTGGTTCAATGATGAACATAATTTATGGCAGACTTGAAAGCTTGTTTTGTAAAACTCTTATAAGCTAATGCTGAGGATCCCAGTTGGGTCTTGTTGGATATTCGAAACCCTGTAGGGCTGGCATCCTCCTTTTATCGTCCTTTGAATACACTGGGATTAACCACAGCTTCTTCTCTGTACCAAACACCTGAATTTAAAATAGGCATGAGCTGAACATGACACCAAGACATTGATTAAACATGTACACGCTGGAAAAGTATCAAAGCCGTAAGCGAGGAGTTTGGGAACAAAGAAAGAAGAGGTACCTGTTCATAATTTTTCTTCCAACCAAGGTCATAGCGCCATGTAAGACCGGTTTTCTTATCTTTTGCTTGAAACTAAAATTGATCAAAGCAAAAACTGCGACCTTAACTAGTTATGTAGGCAAACAAGAGGAAACATGATTATGCAAAGATGGTTACCTCAATAGTGGTCCGGTTAGCTCCGACCAATGTTATGTGCATAATCAGAAAGCCCAGCACACTTACTGCAAATGCCAAATTTAAGACTGAAAAACTTGGGTGAGAATTATCTAAAATAATGACAAGCGATGAGATGGAAGAAACTTCAAACCCTTGGAAACTTACCAAATGCGATGAAAGTAGCTGCAAGTTTTCCTGGTGTTAAATCTACCTCATCATCATTAAAAATTTCCATAAATACCCGCAATAAGGCTAAACAGACGAGTATTTCCGCAAGAAATGTGTAAAACTGCATCAAGTTTAAGCAAAACAAAATTACAAGTCATGTTTCTTTTTTTCCCCTTTTGGTAGATGCCGGTTAGTCAAATGCCTAACAGCGGTATCCACTTGGCATAAGAATGTACTTAATAGGATAATCACCAACAAAGCCAAAAGAAAATGGGCTGTACCAGGAAAAGTGGTGTCTGAAACTGTAAAATACTAAAAGCTAGAAAGGGACCGTACCAATCACTATGAATCTGTGATGAATGGTCAAGTAAATTCTGTAATACAAGCTCAAGTGCACATATTTTCCCAGAAAAAATATACAAAGCCCTGAATCTTTAGGATTTTACAAAGATTACTAACATATGCCACTCTTTCTCATTAAACTCTCACATTGTACCATGGTACAAGAGAGGGATGACATGATATTCAATGGTCAACCATCATAATGAAACATGTAAATTGATGAACCATGGACATTGCCAGCACACAACAGTGAGAAATGAACATTCATTCTGGTTGAAAATTTCCTACTCTGGCATGGTAAAACTGACAACCTAATAAAATAATATTATCTTCTTTTAAAAACAAAAATATTAATTTTTGACCAACAAAAGAGGGGCTTAAAATGCTTAAAGCTTCAATCGTTGGGACATAACATGAACCTTTAGCGTTTCAAAATCTATATAACATAAATTATTAACGTATCAATATTTATATAACACTTTAAACATAACATGACACTAAAAGAATAAAACAAACATAACATGAACAGATGAATTGCCAAGTATAGGCAAATGTAGACCTGATCATGAGCTGGGATTTTAGCGTGTTGTGCTAAGACTTGGTCAAAAGTTTTAGAGCCTGGCACAGAACATAGTATTAATAAATAAATTTTTTATTTACTTTTAATTATAAAACATATCTTAAAAATTCAGTTTGAAAGCCACTTCATTCATTCTCTTTTCAACCCTTCTATCTTATGTTGTGCCTTGTTCAAAATGCATATTGACTGCCACCATACTTTCCTAGACTACGGTGTATAATACTAACGTAGGAAATTCTAGGCATTAGAAATTAACAATAACCACATAGATTGACTTCCATGACCAGCCTAATTAAGTGCCAAACAAATGGTATCATGCAGCTATAAGACTTGCAGAAGATTCATTGAAGTTAACATACCAAGAAAAGAAGGAAAGACTTGTAGTTCAACGCCCCGACACAGTTAGCGACCCAACCACAGTGATGATCCATTTTCAATATACATCTATTACCTGCAATTAAGTTACAAACGAGGGTTCTTTCATTATTGTTTATCAACAAAGTTACCGGCGAAAGAATCTATCTAGGTTACTCACAAATAGAGCAATGATGGGCGCGAGGTGGTTTCAATCGGTTGCACTTCAAGCAGAAACCTATGTCTAGGTTTTTGAAATCACCCGGCACAGCTGACTGATTTGTGCCAATTTTTGCAATTCCATAACCTAAACCTACCAAAGGATCAGCATCACCTTTCTCTTCCTCCCTAAGAGGCCTCCAATTTAGTGGAACACCCCCAGGATCCGTTAGAACAACAGTAGCGTAAGTCCATAGTACCATTACAAGCTGAAAAAACCATGAACACTAAATAAAAATGCAGCAATCGCCAATTAATAAAACCAATTATGGATGCAGCTGATCCTTTTGTTTCCCTCCAAGTTCAGCAGAACCCCACTAAGCTGAAGCTCATAAAATCCCTAAAATTCAATCTGTCATCTTTATTGCAAACAAAAGCGACAAAACAATTAAGTTCTCATACCTTAGTTATCACAAATAACCTGCATTTTGATCACCAATGAAAACTAAAATCTTTTTCCCTCACGTACAACAAAACCAATTAATTGAACCTCCTAAAATCACTCAAATTCACTCTCTTTTATCATAAAATATCCTACATTAAATGACCATTGTTCCCCATAGGGCTAACACTTAAACAAATCATAAAACAGAAAAAAGGGTTCTTACCAGAAGATGAAACAAGAAGAGAAATGCAACAGCAATAAGCGTATCAAAGCCTCCACGAAAGAGATGTGGACCATAATAAGCAACGACCACAGCGTAATAAGTGACCCCAACAAGCCCAAGAAAGAAAACAATCATAATCGAACCAAAGGCACGTAACGCGGTACAGAATTTGAACACGTTCCATGCCATAATGATTTTTACTGTAAAATCAAATAAGAAAATTTGAGGTAAAATTTTAAATAAAAATACGAAGAGGAAATACGGAATTCCGTTGACAAAAGGAACTCCGTTCCCTGAGTTCGGATAAAAAATGAATACGACGAAGTTGGTATTATTTCTGATCGACTTGTCTTAGAAACTTAGAAATTTACCCTTTAGTTTTACCCGGCAACGAAATCAAAATACGTGTACAACTATATGAATTATCCGGGGTGGATAGTCCCTATACTTTTAGATTTCTGCTGATATAGTCCTTCCACTTTTATTTGTTCAAATTTGGCCCTCCACCTTTTGAATCTCGTGTCTTTGGGTGAGAAATTTCATTTGTATCAAGTTTGTCAATATTCTAAAATTTTCCATAAATATATTAGAGAATTTCAAAAGAAAATTTTGAAAGAAATTTTCAGTAGTTCAATTTTTTTTCAAATTTCACTTAAAATAGGTGATTTTCCAAATCTCTCAAATTTTATTTGATTTAATACACATGTTCTTATTATAAGATAAAAAACTTAAACTTCAAAATTATTTTATTTAATTCTAATATATATTTTAAACTTTATTTTATTAAAAGTATTTATAATTTTTACAATATAATGATATCTATATTCAATATTTTTATATTATTCATTTTTAATATATCTATTCTTCTTTTATAATTATTTTTAATTTGTAAAATTTCAATAACCTAATTTTTTAAAATTATTTAACCAAATCAATTAAAATTACTAGGAATTTGAATTGATGAATTCTAAAATGTTGGCATTTATAATTACTTTGTCTGGATAAATAATTGATCTAGGAAAATTAGGTTATTGAAATTTTACAAATTAAAATTAATATTTATATTAAAATGAATAATATAAAACTATTGAATATAGATATCATTATATTGTAAATATTTATAAATAGTTTTGATAAAATAAAGTTTAAAAGACATATTAAAATTAAATAAAAAGATTTTGAATTTTAAGTTTTTTTATCTTACATGGAATCATATGTATTAAATGAAATAAAATTATGAGAAAATTTGAAAACCTCCACTTTAGGTGGAATTTAAAAACAGTTAATCACAAAATTTAAAATTCTCCAATATATTCATCCAAACAAGTAAATTCATTTTCAGAATTTTGGAAACCTTGATACAAATTAAATCTCTTCTAAAAATTCCCTATCGAAATACACCCTACGTTTGATTTGCTAAATCTCAGATTACATTCCTAATAAAATTACGAGAATGTATGATTTCAAGTGGAATGTGAGATTACCTTGGTTCATTTGACTTGAATGTAAGACTCAGGTGTTTGATTGACGGAATGTAAAATTACCTAAAATCAAACTTTACTATAATGTCTTTGTTATAAAATATGGATCTATTAACCAAATAATTAAATCAACTACTAAGAGAATGATAAAGAGCAAGTTAATCCACCAAATTGCCAATCATTCTATAATCTCAATAGCTGGAAAAAAAAACCCTAAAATATCATAAAGGAAAAAAAAACTTGATTGAAAGTTATGACCTCAGTGAAATTTTCTATCGAAAATCACAAACAACATGTAACGACTCGAAAGTCAGTGGTGTCGAAAAAAATAATTTTGAAACTCCATTTTCGTAAACCGAGTGTGTAAATATTAATATTTAATTTTTATGAGACCAGTTTAAAAACATATTAAAGTTTCGTCCAATAATTTTGTCGAATTGATAGCTAATTAAGGTACAATGATTAAATTGTAAAAGTTTATCACTATAGATTTTCAATTGGTAAAAGGTTAAGGATTAAAATTACTATTAACCCAAGGTCTAAAATGGAAAATAAACATGTATAGTGCACGGTGGTGAAATGTGTAAGTTTTATTATTATTAAATTTTATAACTAAAATTTTATAATGTACAAACTAAACAAATAAAGGCTGAAAGAAAGAGAATTTATCTTCATCTTCTTCTAACCACCGAAAACACCATAGCCAAAGAAATCAAGAATCGGCCATAAGGGTTTCAAGTTTCAACAATAAATTGGTTAGTGAAATTAAGTCTTTTTTTTTTTTTGTAATTTTATGTTTTTGAGGTTATAGGAACTTGATTTAGCAAGCTCATATACCAATTTGAAAGTTTTTCATTGTTGATTTCTTGAAGAAATTGGTGTTAAATTGATAGATTTTAAGCTTAGATGTGAAAAGAACTAGATTGTACAGTTTAATTATTAGTCTTATTCATAATAGCCAAATTGAATAAAGTGTAAA
This sequence comes from Gossypium raimondii, assembly GCF_025698545.1. NCBI lineage: Eukaryota > Viridiplantae > Streptophyta > Magnoliopsida > Malvales > Malvaceae > Gossypium > Gossypium raimondii. The sequence goes on from NC_068572.1 coordinate 53,520,224, forward strand.
ATTGACAGTAGAAATAAGAAATAGGAGGTCCCTAATGAGTAATTGTGAAATCAAATTTTAATCCGAGGGTCTAAATAAAAATTATGTTTGTCCCGAGTTTAAGAATTAAATTGAATAAATTGTAAAATATGTATGACTTTTATAATTGAATGTGATTTTGATGGAATTTGATATAATATTATTTCTAAATTATTATTTGTAGTTAAAAACTAGACAAGACCGTCAAAAAGGAAAGAAAAGACGAGAGTGGACAACGAGTAACACAAGCTTTCGGTTTGTATCTCCATGACCCGAGACTAATCTAATTATTGCATATTAGTGACATTTTGCATTATATAATATTGAGGTGAGTTATTAATGGTTATTGAGTTGAAATGTTACAGTTGAAATTGAATATCGAGACAATGACTAAATTGAATAGAATACAGAGTTTAATGACTTAACTAATATAGAAAATTGGTATGAAATTGAACTAAATTATGTTATATGATGAATTTATATTGAATTGAGAATGATGAGATGTGAATTAAACTATATTATGAAATTGGATACTGGCTATTCTATTAACTGTACATATCTATACTTCAATTTATCCGATGATGCATTTATGTGTCAGTATAACTACTTTGGTATATCCAATGATACACTTATATGCCAGTATATTTGCTTTGGTATATTCAATGATACACGTACGTGCTAGTATATTTGCTTTAGTATACCAGATTATTGTAACACCCCTAACTCGTATCCATCGCCAGAACAGAGTTACGGAGCGTTACCAAAGTTTACAAATCAAATAATCAGACATTTCATATCATATAGAATTTATGCTAGAAACCAATCAAAATCAAACATATTGTCTTTTATTCGAGCCTTTGAGGCCCAAAATGCATGTTAGAAATAAGTCGCGACTAAAACAGATACGCAATAAATTTTACAAAAACCATTAACATTTTTCAAAGGTACAGGGGACACAGGCCCGTGTGGCCAAGCCATGTGCCTCACACGATCAAGAGACATGCTCGTGTCTCAGGCCGTGTGGACATTCGAAAGTGGAACACACGGTCGTGTCCCAACCCGTGTCCAAACTTGTGAGCTCTCTGACTTGGGTCACACGGCCAAGTCACACGCCCATGTGCTAGGCCGTGTGAGCATTCTATTTTGTGCAAATTAAAGATACAGGGGACACACGGCCGTGTCATCTGGCCGTGTGTCACACACGGCTGAGACACAAGCCCGTGTCTTTGCCCGTGTGGACAAAACTAGGTCATTTTCCTAGTCATATTTCTCACCCAATTTGTCATCAATCTAACTCAACATTTTTGCACAATAACCAGCCATAACAAGACACTTAAAACAAGCCAAAATTAAGTCTTATACATGAGATATCATCACATAAATCCAAATATCCAAACTTACCTAATTGACCAAATATACATATATGCATATTTTACCAAATGTATATCAATTTAAACCAACCATCAATATACCTATAAGAATTTCATCATTTAACCATTTCAACACACATCAAACATGGTAAGGTCACTTATACATACATCAAAATATATCCATCACAAGTCATTCAAATGACTAGTCTCAACAAAACATCTATTTGCCAACATTGGCCAAACTAACCTATACATGCCATTATAACCAGAATTAATTTACTATTTATACCGAATGAGTCGTTGGATAGTGTGAATCTATTTTAACTAGCTTTCAACCAAAACAAGCTTCTGAATTACAATAAAACATGGAAAATAACATAGAGTAAGCATTTAATACTTAGTAATTTCATATAAAATGGAAATTAACTTACCATTTAATAACATTTAAGGTAAGCATACATGACATGTCAAAATCAATTTGGCCGAAAGCCTAAACACATATCCTCATTATGTTAGCCATGTAACACTTTCCATAACTCATAAACATGGATGTACATAATCATTAGGTAAGATTCACATACATGTATCATCCATCTCATATTTCAATATATCATGTAATATTATTTCCATGTAATTCAAATATATATATCGTAATTGTTCATTTCGATCTCATATTATTTCATATTAGAACTTTTCCCGTTGAAACATTTAAAATATCATTGGATACACGGGTAGTACACATGACGTGTACAAATCTATAATTCGTCAATTCATATACACGTATGCTCATACGAGCATGTAAACGGGAAGCTCTTCCGAGCCATATAACAGGAAGCTCATGAGAGCCGTAAATCGGGTAGCTCAAGAGAGCTATTAATCGGGAAGCTCATACGAGCCAAATATCGGGAAGCTCATGAGAGTTGTGGTGTGTCCGCAACACATGCAGGACCACAACCAAAATGGGAACCTTAATGACATGTCATTTGTATCTTTCAAATTTCTAAGGTTTAAACAAGACTCGATACTTGTCGGATATGTGATCAATAATTATTCATGGCAATTATACAATCATAGCATAATATTCAATTTAAAACATATAAATATACAATTTAGTTACATGAACTTACCTCGATAATTATATGTAGATACGTAGGCTACTAATCCGATACTTTTTCTTTATCTTGATCTAACTACGTATTAGGTTTATCCGAATCTATACGAATGAATTTAACTCAATTTCATATAATTTATATTCAATTTAATCCAACACACATCTTTGACAAAATTACCATTTCCCCATAATTTTAATTAATTACGATTTTGCCTCTAGGCTAGGAAAATGAAATTCATACAATTTAATCTTTATTCAAGCTTAGCCAAATTTTCATATATATAAATAGCAGCCCATGTATTTCATGAAATTCATAATTTTTTCATAAATTTAATATCTTTTCAATTTAGTCCCTAATTTATAATTTCATCAAAATTCTTTTTACAAAAGTTGTTTATCTAACAACAACCTTTCATTCTCTACCATAAAACTTCATAATTCAACTATACTCATCCATGGAAAAATCCTAATACTTTAACGATTTTGCAAATTAATCCCCGAGATAGCTAGATTAAGCTATTACGATATTGGAAACATAAAAATCATTAAAAATGAGACAAAAATACATACCTAAATGAGTAAAAATAAGCTTGCTAACTTCAAGCTTCCATGGCTAGGGTTTCCTTCTCTTTTTTCTCTTATTTGGTAAAAGATGATGATATTAGATTATTTTATTTATTTATCATCATTTATCATTTCTTTTCCAAAATTAACCTTAATAATTTATTAAATTTCCAATGATGAATAATCTTTCTTATCCAATAACTTCTTTAAATGCTCTATTTACTATATAAGGACTTCAAATTTAAAATTATATAGCTATTTAATACCTTTAGCTACTAGAATTCAACTTTTGCACTTTATGCAATTTAGTCCTTTTTATCAAGTTAGGCATGAAAACGGTAAAATTTCTTAACGAAATTTTCATACGATATTTCTATCATACTGTAGACCATAAAATAATGTTGAAATAAATTTTCTTCCGACCTCGGATTTGTGGTCCCGAAACCACTGTTTCAATTTTAATGAAAACGGGATGTTACAACTCTCCCCCCTTAAGGAATTTTCGTCCTCAAAAATTTACCAACAAAGAGGTTCGGATATTGCTTCCTCATAGTTTCCTCAGGTTTCCATGTAGCTTCTTCTATTCCACGTTGTTGTTAGAGAACTTTTACTAAAGCTACATTTTTATTTCTTAATTCTTTCACCTCCCATGCCAAAATTCTGATTGGTTCCTCACTGTATGTCATGTTAGGCTAGATTTTGACATCCGTCGGGGAGATAACATGTGAAGGATCAGATCAGTACCGTCGTACCATAGACACATGGAAAACATTATGAATCTTTTCTCGTTCTAACAGTAAAGCTAATCGATATGCAACAGGTCCAATTCTCTCTATAATCTCATACGGCCCGATAAATCGTGGACTCAGTTTTCCTTTTCGATCGAACTGAAGAACTTTCTTCCAAGGTAAAACTTTCAAAACTGCTTTGTCGCCAACTTGAAACTTTATTTCTTTACTTTTAAGATCCGCATAAGATTTCTGACGATCAGAAGCTGCTTTCAAGCTATCTCGGATCACTTTCACTTTTTCTTCAATTTCGCGGGCCAAATCAACCCCATGTATTTTTTTCTCACGAAGCTCAGTCCAATACAATGGAGTTCGGCATTTGTGACCATACAGAGCCCCATACGGTGCCATTTTTATGCTTGACTGAAAACTATTATTATATGTGAATTCGACTGACGACAAATATTTCTCCCAATTGCCTTCGAACTCTAAAACACAACACCGAAGCATATCTTTAAGAATCCAAATTACACGCTCTGGCTGACCATCAGTCTGAGGGTGAAATGCGGTGCTAAAATGTAACTGAGTACCCAAAGCTTCCTGTAACTTTTTCCAGAATCGCGATGTGAACCGCGGATCTCTATTTGAAATAATAGAGACCGGCACTCCATGTAGTCTAACAATTTCTGAAACATATAATTTTGCTAATCTGTCCAGAGAAAAATCCATACGTACCGAAATAAAAAGTGCAGACTTCGTCAAACGATCAACGATAACCCAAATAGCATCTTTCTTTTTTGGAGATAGGGGTAACCCCAATACAAATCCATAGTAACTCTATCCCATTTCCATTTTGGTGTCATCACTAGCTGTAATAGTCCTGAAAGTACCTGATGTTCAGCTTCAACTTGCTAACATATCAAACATTTAGATACAAAATCAGAAATATCACGTTTCATTCCCGGCCACTAGTACATCTGTTTCAAATCATTGTACATCTTATTACTTCCCAGATGAACATGCATACTACCACTATGTGCTTCGTGCAAAATTTTCTGTATAAGCTATGGATTATTCGGTACATAAATTCTACCTCTAAATAAAAAACAATCATCAAATCCTATCTGAATTTCTGAATCAAAAGTCGACTCACACTGTACTTGTTTAGCTTGTAATTCATTATCACATTTCTGAGCTTCACAGATTTGCTGTAAAAACATTTGTTTAGCTTTTAATTCAGCTTTTAACTCCGCATAAGATTTTTGATGATCAGAAGCTGCTTTCAAACTATCTCGGATCACTTTCACTTTTTCTTCAGTTTCGCGAACCAAATCAACCCCATGTATCTTTTTCTCACTAAGCTCAGTCCAATACAACGAAGTTCGGCATTTGCGACCATATAGAGCCTCATACGGTGTCATTTTTATGCTTGACTGAAAACTATTATTATATGCAAATTCGACTAACGGCAAATATTTCTCCCAATTGCCTTCGAACTCTAAAACACAACATCGAAGCATATCTTCAAGAATCTGAATTACACGCTCTGACTGACGATCAGTATGAGGGTGAAATGCGGTGCTAAAATGTAATTGAGTACCCAAAGCTTCCTGTAACTTTTTCCAAAATTGTGATGTGAACCGCGGATCTCTATTTGAAATAATAGAGACCGGCACTCCATGTAGTCTAACAATTTATGAAACATATAATTCTTCTAATCTGTCTAGAGAAAAATCCATACATACCGAAATAAAATGTGCAGACTTCGTCAAATGATCGACGATAACCCAAATAGTATCTTTCTTTTTTAGAGATAGGGGTAACTCCGATACAAATCCATAGTAACTCTATCCCATTTCCATTTTGGTGTCATCACTAGTTGTAATAGTCCTGAAGGTACCTGATGTTCAGCTTCAACTTGCTGACATATCAAACGTTTCATTCCCGGCCACCAGTACATCTATTTCAAATCATTGTACATCTTATTACTTCCCAGTGAACAGGCATACTACCACTATGTGCTTCGTGCAAAATTTTCTGTATAAGCTATGGATTCTTCGGTACATAAATTCTACCTCTAAATAAAAAACAATCATCATGTCCTATCTGAGTTTCTGAATCAGAAGTCAACTCACACTGTACCCGTTTAGCTTGTAATTCATTATAACATTTCTAAGCTTCGCAGATTTGTTGTAGAAACATCTGTTTAGCTTTTAACTCAGCTAAAATTGAATCATCATCAGACAATGACAATCGTGTATTCATTGTTCGCAAGGCAAGCAAATACTTTATACTCAGAGCATCTGCAACTTCATTTGCTTTTCCCGGATGATAATCAATAACCAACTCATAATCTTTTAACAATTTGAGCCATCTACGCTGTCTCACTACGACATCAAATACTTTAAACTCTTATGATCGGTAAATATATGACATTTTTCACTGAACAAATAGTGTCACCAAATTTTCAGCTCAAATACAATAGCTGACAACTCTAAGTCATGTGTCGGATAGTTCTTTTCATGTGGTTTTAACTGTCTCGAAGCAACAAACAATCATCGATTCCACATCCGAATCTCTGAATTAGAAATCAATTTATGTTGAACCCCTTTTTGACTTATAATTTGTTAACACATTTCTAAATTCCACAAATTGCATTAGTAAGCATCAATTTAACTTCTAATCCAGCTAACATATATTCATCATCTGATAAGATCAATCACGTATTCATCGCTCGTAAAGTACACAAAAGTTTCTTATTCAGATCATCTGAAACTATGATCACTTCCATCAGATAATAATCGCTTACAAACTCAAAAGTTTTCGACGATTCAAGCTATCTTTGTTGCGCCACATTCAGGCCATCCTTACTGTCCCCAAATATCAGATTTTTCACTGGCACTAAACATTTTAAACTCTTATATCATCAACTATGTCATATAGCTCTTTTCATGTAGCTTTAACTATATGGAATCACAAGATATCTCTATACACTCTTTCATTAGAACACAATTCAAACCGTTCATTAACTTATGGCTAAAAATCATAAACTCTTTATTTAACTCAGGCTGAACCATAACTGATGTTTTGGTTGACAATATCTTCGTGCAAAAGAAAGCTTCAACAATCGAATTCATTTTAATTTACCACAACATTTTTTAATTAGAATCGTTCTAATAGATATAATTATGTATCAAGTTTTCAAGAATACAAATTCTTCTTCCAGACTAAACCTCAATTCATATATGTACACTTAAAGTTTATTTCCAATCCGGTAGGTAGATTCAAACTCATATAACCCAATTAACTTTTCAATCAAATAATTCAGATCAGATAAACCATGGAATCGATCTTTTTGAAGAATTCTTCTCTTCTCGTTAAAAGAATAAACCAGACATATCATTATAAAGAAGCCACAACCATCATATAGAAATCCTAATGTCATAACAAGACCAGCGTCTTAACTGTAACAGTAGATAGTATCCCGGCTATTAATAAAGCATTTGAACATGGTGAAAATCAAATATAATTTGAACAGCAACCAATGTAGAAACACAACTTTTATAACTCTGATAACGGTACTGTTGTACTCCCAAATTTCAAAACAGAAATTATAATTATACTAGATATAGCCATTTCCATCAAATAGATATCTCTTATAGATAATCACATATAATCATAAGAAAACCAGGATAGCGATATTTCAACATCTAAAGCTATACAAAATATCGAAAAATTACAACCCATATAGAATGATATCAATTCTGATGATAGCCCAGAAAATGTCTAGAGAGATCAATGTCACTCATAAATACTGGAATCCAAAGTAACAGAAGCAATATAATCTTCACTTATATTCAACAGAACAATAGCCAGTAGGAACAAAATATTAGTCTCATACAGACTTTACCGTCGATTTTCATATTCACACAAGGGAAAAAATACCAGAAAAAGACATGGCAATGTCGAACATAACCCAAACAGACCAACAATACTTTTATTTATTAATATGTTTAGCTAATGTTCTCATATGATAAGAATTCTTTTTGAAACTAAACAGTCACATATACTTTTGAGGATAATTGCACACACAGAATGTTCAGAATGAATCATAGTAACTGTTTGACTATAGCCACTGCACTCGACCATCAATACAATACAAACATTATTCAACTGTCTAATTTTGTCATAAAAAATTTTCACATTATCTCTTCACTAACATAAATCAATTCAGAAAAGCTTCTAGTTAATACTTTCTTTAGAAAACATACCTGAATAGATCATTTAATCGGATTTAACTTCTTCTGTAACAGTAACTTTGCATAATCTGAGTAGTTTTCAAAACTATCCAATATCTCTTTTAATATTGTCTTCATTTCACTTTTCTGACCATATTATTAATCTTCCGTACACAAACTTCTGTAACACTACACTCGTGAGCGTAGTAAAGCCTCAAATTTAACTTACAAATAAATGCACATAACACATACTATCGCAAATAGCCAGTTCATTACTAATTTCACATTCTCAAAGCATTTAATAAACATTCGCTTTTAATCACTTTTGTTCTTAACACATAATTCATATGCCAACTCAAATCACTAACTCACAATCGAAATTTCCATATAGCATCATAATCCAAATATCATAACTCATGTGCTCATATAATTATAACATTTATCAATAACAAAATGTCATACTCTTTGATCCATACCTTTATGAGTTTCAACTAATAATCAACACATTTTCACTCAATCATTTGATTATTTACTTCTGTACTATCAGAATTAGCTCAGTTGGAAAACATATCTATCTCATCAAAACAATTGTCGTCAGAGTAGGGAGATATCACACTATCGCAAGTTAAATATGGAATGTATAGCTAGGTTCACATACACTATGGTAGTCCTAGAACTGACTAAACCTGGCTCTCATACCAACCAAATATAACACCCCTAACCCGTGTCTGTCACCGGATTAGGATTACAAGGCATTGTCGATCAAAATACAACTCAGAACAGACATTCATTTCAATTCAAGTACCGAAAAAAAATGTAATCAATTCAATACTATTCATCTAGTATAATTTTAAACCAAACTAACATGCTTCGATACTATAATTCATACTCTACCCAATTTAATAGTCAAACATTATAACCAATGAATCATAGCAATCGAATACTTAACTTATAACCAAGTATAATTCATTTCATATACCGATCATATATTAAGACATCTATTCATATAAATCTATTTCATTAAATACTTTCCAAAAGCACTAGTTATGATTATGCAATTCTTCACATTTTACTAAGTCAAGCCAAACCACATGATTTATTAAACATTAATATATATATATATATATATATATATATATATATATATATATATATATACGACATTAACAACTTCACATAATAGTCAAGTATAAAATTTGGTTTTACCAAATTATCCACATTTTACCAAAATAACAACTACCAATTTCACAACTCGAACCAAAGCTAATTGTACTATTTATAACCATACCTAAATGACCATCAAATAAATTACAATATATGTTCATATTTTTACTATCACAAATTGTACTTTAACAATCAATATGCAAGCTATCACACATGCATAACTTAACTTATGTGAGCATATGCATTATGTCAAAAACACATCATTTACCACTTTCAAACCTTTACACAAGACAAATTATACATCCAAAATGAGCTACTTTTATGGCCGATTATACATCATCGTTAACATTTCTCATTGCCGAATCATAGAACCAACATCACAAATATATTTAACATGAAACATACCTCAAAATTAAGCTTATAACATGACCGAATAGGTATACCAACATTAGTATCATGATCAAGCCATTTTCGCATGGCTATATACATATATTCAAATTTCAAAACCAAATATCTCAAAATTAGCCTATTCATGCCACATAACCAAAAACTCAAAGCTTATATTTACCAAAGCGATAACCGGATAGTGTGATGTGGTCTCCTATGACTTCCAACCCGAGCAAGTCTCTGAAACCCCATAAACATAGGAAAAATACACATAGTAAGCTTTGAAAGCTTAGTAAGCCATACGCAAATAAATCATCTCAATGATATTATAATTCAATTTGACTAGACCGAATTTAGAAAATCTTAACACATACATACATTCATCATACTCGTAAATTCTTATGACCACATCAAGTAACTTCACTTATCTTATTTATCAATGAACATATAAACCATGCTTTCAAATTCAACCATTTCAATCTCATTTATCAATTCAAAATTCAAATTAACTACCATACATCAAAGTCATATTACACATGCTTCATAATTCCATTGTTCAAACCATATATACTCCTCATTCAAATATATATCACATTCGGTCATACAAAACACATAACCAACAAATCAAAACATGTTTATTTAACTCTTTCACACATATATAACATATTTAATAATTTAACTTATCAATAACATTTATCTAATCATCTTTCAAACCAAACTAACATACCTCAAACCATGATTCATGTTTCATAAATCTCATGTTTGAAACATAAGACCACAATTTATGGTATTCGAACTCTTGAATATAATTAAGCTTATTTCATTACAATTTCATATAACGAGCATATGCATCACCACGTTCATTTATATATATTCATTTCATTCATTGTCATGTATTTCACATATTGTCATTTGAAACATACTCATCTTTCATTCTTGAATATCGTATACACTTTGTACGCACCTGAATTGGCTATACTTTCACATAGTCAGTCATTTCTCAATATTGCCCGTTGAACCGTTCGAAATCAATAAGGATACTCGGAAGCTCTTACAATGCCAACGTTCCAGACATTGTCTTACATGTAATCAAATATCGATGCCACTGTTTCAGACAAGGTCTTACACGAAATCGTATACAATGCCGATATTCCAGACATGATCTTACACGTAAATCTCAAGTCGGCTCCAACGTCCCAGACGTGGTCTTACACGAAATCACATATCAGAATCCTATGTCATGATATATGTATCCTACCTATTCTTATGGTTTGTACGGGACTTTCAGACGTCGTAATTTGATCGATTCAAGCTCGTATTTAATTCTTCCATGCTTATATCAATTCAGCATGAATACATATAAACATAGTAATTTAATTCGACATATTTAATACATATACACTTAAATTTAACGATATTTATTCACTTATGAACTTACCTCGTACGGACACAAACGAACTGGACGACTATTCGAAAATTTTCAATTTTTCCCCGATCCAAATACGATCTCTTCTTTTCTTGATCTAAATCAATTCAAATTTGGCTTGTTTAATAACATATTCATTAAATTTTATTCAAAAATACATCATTTTGGCATTTTTTATTTTAGCCCCTAATACTTCACATTTTTACAATTTAGTCCCTATTTCAAAATAACACAAATTACTCAAAATTTCCACAAACCCATGTTAGGCCGAATTTACCTTAGGTCCTTAGCATCCCATTTATTTAATTTATTTCATAATTTGACCCTTCAATTTACAAATTTCACAATTTAATCCTTAATACACATTTTTATCAAAAATCATTTAATTAAACATATTAATCTATCAACAATTATTTATTTTTCATCATCAAACAGCAAAAACATCAAGCTATCATCAATGGCAAATCACAAATTCATCATAAATTCTAAAAATTAGGGCATGGGCTAGCTAGAATACGAAGCAACGATATCAAAAACATAAAAATCATGAAAAACTGAGCAAAGAACATACCTAAATCAAGAGTTAAAGGTGCCGAAATATTTAAGCAACCATGGTTTCTTTTTCCTTCAACTTTCAGCCAAAAAGATGAGAATGCATGGCTATTTTTTTGTTTTGGTTATTTAATTAAGCATTATTTATTTAATTACCAAAATGTCCATTAATAAAACATAAATAAATCACTTAATGGTTGTCTATCTTTGTCCGCTCAATTATTCAATGGTCAAATCACAACATAAGGACCTCACCTTTAATTAAGTAAAGCAAATAAGCACTTTAACTTATAACAAGGTACTTTTCAATTTTACGCGATTAATTCCTTTTATCAAATTGAGCACACAAACGAGAAAATTTTCACACGAAATTTTCACACTTATCAATTCACATATTGTAAACACCAAAAGTAATTTAAAATATTTTTTGACTCGAATTCTTGGTCCCAAAACAACTGTCTGACTAAGGTCTAAACCGGGCTATTACAGCTCGTGCTTTGGATCTTACAGTGGAGCCTTTCATCACACCACAGCTACCACTCATATTTCCAAGATTACGAGGTGGTCTACCTCTCGTAGCTGTGTTCCTCGGCCTCAAATTTTGAATATTATCTTTTTCAGGTTTCTCCGAGCAATCTCTAAGATAGTGGTCAAAGGAACCACATCTAAAACAAGCTCCACTCTTCATTCGACACTAGCCAAAATGTAGTTTGTTACAGTGTTTGCACTTGGGTTTAGTGTTTCTAATATTACCCGCACTTGCTACAGATGTAGCCTAAGATTTAGGACTAGAGCGTCGAGTACCTCTGTCTCTACCGGAATATCCCGCAGAAGTAGTAGAACGGTCATGATATTTCTTTTATTTCTTTGATACTGACTGGTATGACTTTCCCGTCAATCTCTTACTTGGATTTCTGGCCATAATCTCAGCTTTTCTATTCTCTTTGCTCAGCTCTTCAGCTTTATATATCCAATCAACCAGTATAACAAATTCTTTCAACTCAAGAATTCCGACTAATAATTTTATATGTTCATTTAAGCAATCTTCGAACCGCTTACACATTGCAGTCTTAGTCGGAATACATTCTCTAGCATATTTGCTCAATCAAACAAATTCTCGTTCATACTCAGACACTATCATATGACCCTGTTTAAGCTCCGAAAATTCTTTACGTTTCTGGTTAAGAAACCTCTAACTAATTTATTTATTTTGGAACTCAGTTTGAAAGAATTCCCAAGTAACCTTCTCTTTCAGTACAACAGAAATTAGTGTGTTCCACCACTGATAAGTTGAATCTTTTAATAAAGATACTGCACATTTAAGACATTCAGCCAAGGAACAAGATAATTCATCAAGAACTCTGATAGTATTTTCTAACCAGAACTCAGCTCTTTCAGGATCATTATCAGCTGTAGCTCAAAATTTTTCAGAACTATACTTACAAATTTTATCAACAAAAGGTTTACCAGCTCTGATAACTTTTGTACTTTAAAGCATATCGGGAATTGATTGAGGAACAGGATGGGGTGGAGGTTGTTACACAGCCGGGTTCGTTCGTACAAATTCAGTAAATCATTCATTCATCATTTGGAAGAAGGCTTCTTTAGCCTCTCCTCCTCGACCCTCAGATATAGGCCCCCTACTACTCGAAGCTTCTCTTTGCACAGAGGCTTGAGCATTACTTTCAGCTTCTTCGGAATCAACTCGGTTGGATAACATTATTTTATGAAAATATGTTTTAAAACGACCAGGAGATATCACACTATTACAGGTTATATAATGGCATGTATAGCTAGACTCGTATATACTACGTTAATCCGAGAATCAACTAAGATATAGCTCTGATACCAATAAATGTAACACCCCTAACCCATATTAATCGCCAAAACAGGGTTACATAGCGTTATCGGAGTTTACAGATCAAATAATCAGACATTTCATATAATATAGTATCTATCCTAGAAACCAATCAAAATCAAACATATTATCCTTTATTTGAGCCTTCGATGTCCAAAATAAATGTTAGAAATAAGTCGGGACTAAATCAGGTACTCAATAAATTTTCCAGAATACATTTACATTTTTCAAAGGTACAGGGAGACACGCCTATGTGGCCAGGTCGTGTCTCACACGGTCAAGAGACACATTCGTGTCTCATACCATGTGGACATTCGAAAGTGGAACACACGACCATGTCCCAACCCGTGCCCAAACTTGTGAGCTCCCTGACTTGGGTCACACGGCCAAGCCACATGCCCGTGTCTCTCCCCGAGTGGACAAAAATATGTCACTTTCCTAGTCATATTTCTCACCCAATTTGTCATCAGTCTAACTCAACATTTTTGCATAATAACCAGCCATAACAAGACACTTAAAACAAGTCAAACTCAAGTCTTATACATAAGATATCATCACATAAATCCAAATATCCAAACTTACCTAATTGATCAAATATACATATATGCATATTTTACCAAATGTATATCAATTTAAACCAACCATCAATATACCTATAAGAATTTTATCATTCAACCATTTCAACACACATCAAACATGGTAAGGCCACTTATACACACATCAAAATATATCCATCACAAGTCATTCAAATGGCTAGTCTCAACAAAATATCTACTTACCAACATCGGCCAAACTAACCTATACATGCCATTACAACCAGAATTAATTTGCTATTTATACCGAATGAGCTGTTGGATACTGTGAATCTTCTCTAACCAGCTTCCAACCAAAATGAGCTTCTGAATTACAATAAAACATGAAAAATAACACAGAGTAAGAATTTAATGCTTAGTAAGTTTGTATAACATGGAATTTAACTTACTATTTAATAACACTTAAGGTAAGCATACATGACATGTCAAAATCAATTTGGCCGAAAGCCTAAACACATATCCTCATTATGTTAGTCATGTAACACTTTCCATAACTAATAAACATGGATGTACATAATCATTAGGTAAGATTCACATACATGTATCAACCATCTCATATTTCAATATATCATGTAACATCATTTCCATGTAATTCAAATATATATATCGTAATTGTTCATTTCGAACTCATATTATTTCATATCAGAACATTGCCCGTTGAACCATTTAAAATATTATTGGATACACGGGTAGTACACATGAAGTGTACAAATCTGTAATCTGTCAATTCATATACACGTATGCTCATACGAGCATGTAAATGGGAAGCTCATGCGAGCTAAGCATCGGGAAGCTCATGAGAGCCGTAAGTCGAGTAGCTCAAGAGAGCTATTAATCGGGAAGCTCATACGAGCCAAATATCGGGAAGCTCATGAGAGTTGTGGTGTGTCCGTAACATATGCAGGTCCATAACCAAAACGGGAACCCTAATGACATGTCATTTGTATCCTTCAAATTTCTAAGGTTCAAACGGGACTCAGTGCTTGTCGGATATGTGATCAATAATCATTCATGAAAATTATACAATCATACCATAATATTAAATTTAAAACATATAAATATGCAATTTAGTTACACAAACTTACCTCGATAATTATATGTAGATACGAAGGCTACTAATCCGATACTTTTTCTTTGCCTCGATCTAACTCTGTATTAGGTCTATCTGGATCTATACGAATGAATTTAACTCAATTTAATATAAATCATATTTAATTTAATCCAACACACATCTTTGAAAAAATTATCATTTTCCCCTATACTTTTAATTAATTACGATTCATCCCTATGTTCTAAAATGAAATTCATACAATTTAATCCTTATTCAAGCCTAAAAATTTTCATATATATCAATAGCAACCCATGTATTTCATGAAATTCATAATTTTTCATTCATTTAACATCTTTTCAATTTAGTCCCTAATTGATAATTTCATCAAAATTCTTTTTACGATAGTTATTTATCTAACAACGCCTTTCATTCTCTACCATAAAACTTCATAATTCAACTATACTCATCCATGTAAAAACCCTAATACTTTAACATTTTTGCAAATTAATCCTCGAGATAGCTAGATTAAGCTATTACGATCTCGGAAACATAAAAATCATTAAAAATGGGACAAAAATACATACCTAAATGAGTAAAAATAAGCTTGCTAACTTCAAGCTTCCATGGCTAAGGTTTCCATTTTTTCTCTTATTTGGTAAAAAATGATGATATTAGATTATTTTATTTATTTATCATCATTTATCATTTCTTTTCCAAAATTAACCTTAATAATTTATTAAAATTTCAATGATGAATAATCATTCTTATCCACTAACTTCTCTAAATGGTCTATTTACTATATAAGAACCTCCAATTTAAAATTATATAGTTATTTATTACCTTTAGCTACTAGAATTTAACTTTTTCATTTTATGCAATTTAGTCCTTTTATCAAGCTAGGCATGTAAACGGTAAAATTTTTTAACGAAATGTTCATAAGATATTTCTATCACACTATAGACCATAAAATAATGTTGAAATAAATTTTCTTCCAACCTCGGATTTGTGGTCCCAAAACTACTATTTCGATTTCACTGAAAACAGGTTGTTACAATTATGCACTATGTATGCCAATATACATTCTTTGATTTATCTGATGATGCACTATGTGTATCAGTATATTTCCTTCGGTTTACCTGATGATACACTGCGGTGCTAGTTTGAGATGTAGATTGATTTATCTAAGTATCTGTCTTGAAAATCTGAGTTAGGTTAATAGGAGCATATGAATGTGATTTGGTTATAAGGTAGATTGGATATGAAATGTGAATTGATTTGACATAATTGCATACATATAAAATGTGATAAATTATAACATATAAAATATTATGCGAAATGAGTCGAAAACGAGCCTTGAGGGCCGATTAAGTTAAAGAGCTAATAAGCTCAGAAATTGTTGAAATGAGTTGAGTTAACAGTAAGTGTTTATACATACGATTAAGTATATGTTTACAAAGGTGGTATATAATTGGGTAGGTGTAAGTATACAAATATGGTGCGAAATGATAATTTTGAAATGTTAATCAAATTGGCTTACCTAATGGAATATAAAAACTTACCTCTCTTTATATATATAAACTTGTATAAATTACAAATTGAGTTCATATACTTATTGCCATGCTTTTATATTAAATTATCATCACTTGAATCATAAGGTACCACTGAGTTCTATTGCTCAACGTACAATTTTGTTTTCTGTGCACAGGTTAGGTGTAAATCGAGATCTTGAGTATCGAGTTCAACATCCAATCAAAGTCTCAGACTCAACAATGTATGTATAAATTCCTTTTGTTAGTTACAAGGCATGTACCTAGGTTGAGTCAATTTTGATATATAACTATATATACGTATGCATAAGCATTTTTGGGTTCTAAAGGTTTTTGTTTGAATATGGTAAATTGATTATAGATTGTAAATGGTTTTAAATCTAGTCAAATTGGTGTGATATGTCATAGTGCTAATGATCTTGGAATAGTAAGAAATATATATGATTCGTATGAAATGTAATCGATACTTAGCTTATAGTTGATAAGGTATTAACTTAGTTTTGGTTGAGAAATTGGTGTGTATAAACCGATGATAATTGTTGAATATATTGGTGAACATAATAAGTATGTGTTTAGAATTGATTTGGAAAATTTCAAGTTGTTGAATATATTAACTCATTGATTGTCTAAGTTTAAACTGATGGTAAGTGGTATTGTAAGAACATTTACATTGTGAGAAAGACAACTTACTTCAATGGATAATCTAAACGAGTCCATAATTCCGTAAAATAATTAAATTGAACATTTGATTCAAATACTTAGAAGGATTATCCCGTAAGATAATCTAAATGTTTACATAGACGTACTCATTTAAAGAATGATACATTAGAATTGGCCCAAGACGAATTAATTCTGAATTCGCTTGTGAATTAATTTACTTGTGATGTTCATGGTGTGATTTACCTAAATCTTGAGTTAATTATTGACCATGCATATGTAACTCACGTGCTTTGATATAAGTGGAAGCTTATGATCTAAAGATGATCGAGCCCACTAATCAGTATGTTAGGTACATAACTTGTGTATGGCATGACTTTACTAGAAACAATGAAATTCATAGCTCGATTAAAGAATTAATGATATCCTCTTATTGGTATTATGTGATAAATATGAAACGTAACAATGGGTTGCTTATTCTCGAACGAGTAATTTATCACAATCAGTTGTTGACAATGATCATATTAATCATTAGGAAGGCACGATAGTGACAATGAGATAAAACATGATTGCATTGAGTGAACAAATTTAACTTAAAGGAATTAAGGTTATCATATAAAGATAACACACATAACGAGGCCATTGGAAAAGTAGTTGAATGAATTATTTTCGTAGAATATACAATAAGAAGTTTTCAATTATAGTACTTCTTGTGGACTAACTCTATGATTAAATAAATTGCGAATTGTCGGAACGATACTTTTAAATATAATTACAATTACTTGAGCTTAATTGTATATGTTCGATTGGTCTCTTCGCTAGCTCAATAAAATCTAGATCGAATTGCATTTTAATCGAAAAAATGATAACTTTAAAAATAATTTAATTGAGTTAATTTATTCAATGAGGAATTAAATTAAGCAATAGAAATTTATTCAATGAGGAATTAAATTAAGCGATCGTAAGAATTGTTCTACTAGAAAATTTTTCTTGAAAAATTAATTTTGAAAATTTTAAGTGATTTTAGAAAAATTAATTTTGATCAAGTAAAATTAAATTAATTAAAATAAATATGATATTTTTGAAAATTAATTTTCAAGTTTGACGATTAGCACAATAGGAAATTGAACCGGAGATGAAAAATTAGACTCAAGAACCCAAAACCGATACCGAGTTCCAAAACTGATCGAATCAAGCTCGGTATGTGAAACCAAGTCAACGGTCCAATCAATGGCAAGACAGAACTGGTTGACCCATCATTAACCCAGACTGAACCGACAACAGCTGACCAGCTCATGGTGACATGAAAGTTCACGCCAGCACCAACGGACACGACGGTGTCGATGACTTTGATAACAACATTCTGATGGCTGGCAGGTGGTCCTTCGACGGTTGAGCAATGGAGGAATCACACTCCTACTAGGACTCTACCGAATAATTTGATTTCACATTAACTATTTCAAAAATAATATTATCTTAATAGATTTAATAATATTTTTTTATTTACAACCTAACCCCAAAATTTAAAGAAATTATGAAATTACCTAATTGATAATTTTATGAAAAATTTTATGATTGAAAGTGAGCCAAAACTCGATAGATGTGAGTTTGAAATTAGTGAATAATTCTACTCGATCAAAGCATCTATCCTAGATAAATCGAAAAGATACAATTTTAATTAGAGATACAATTTTAATCAAGTGTTTATTATAATTTTAGAAAAATTTTAAAACACTGCTTTTTTTTTTTTTCTCAAATCTATTTTTCATTGCGTTTTTCAAAAATTCCTAGATTTCTTTGATAATGAGTTGTGTGAAAACAGTATCGCATTCGGTAATTTTAATGTAGTTTAGGGGGAGGAATTTCGACCCCATACCTCTTCCTAATTTGTGCGAAAGGCTTCTCTAGCTGACTCAAGATAGCTAAAAGAGATGGGATCATTAGAGGGGCACGTGTAGGAGGGAGTAAATTATCACTAACCCATTTGTTTATTTTGCAAACAATAGTATCCTATTTGGAGAGACTACCGTAGAGAGCGCTAACAACATAAAAGCTGTTGTCATGGATTATGATGGATGTCGAGCCAATCAGTGAATTTTGACAAATCCCTTATTTATTTCAACAATGTACTCAATGAAGCAAAGGAACAAATTGGAAATGTTTTAGGAATGCAGATTTCAATCAAACCAGAGAATTACCTTGGGCTGCCAAAGATGGTTGGGCGACAAAAAAGAAGAGGTTTTTGCAAATTTTAAAGACAGGTTCATTTACAATATTGAGAATTGGAACGCTCGACAATTATCATGGGGAGGAAATGAGGTCTTCATTAAATCAATATTACAAGCTATACCCATTTATGCTATGTAATGCTTCCTTTTACTTATTACATTATGTCGTGATCTTGAAAGTATAATAAGTAGATATTGGTAGCGTAATTATAAATCGAAAAAAGGTATACAATGGTGTCAATGGAGGTTGTTGTGCGAGGCCAAACCGCATGGAGAATTAGGATTCAGGGATTTAGCAAAATTTAATGTAGCCCTTCTAACGAAACAGGGTTGGCGATTGTTATCAAAGCCAAATTGCTTATTTGCGCGAGTTATGAAAGCCAAATACCATCCAAATGGCGATTTACGAGCTCAAGATTAAGTTCTTACCCTTCCTATACCTGGCGTAATATATGGAGTGCTGGTGGATTATTGGAACAAGGAATCGGTTGGAGAGTGGGCAGTATACTGCTACCTGGAAAACAAAAGACTTAAGAACATTATTTGACTAAGAACAAGCAAGGCGAATCGTGACTATTCCGCTGCCTAGCATTGACCAAACAGATGAAATTGTATGGCGAGAAGATAACACAGGAGTCTATTCGGTTAAAAGTAGTTACAAGAGGCTCCTAACAGGTGAATCAGACATTTTGGGTGAGGAATCAATGAGTTCAGATCAGACATTACATACCTTTTACAAAAGATTATAGGCTCTAAACATTGCAAGTAAAATAAAGATTACAGGCTGGAAAATTGTTTCGGTGAGTAACTGTCCTGTTTGTCGGGCTGCGTGGAGTAGTGGCCCATGTGTTCTATGACTGTCCATTCAGTCGACAAGTCCTGCAGGGGGTAGAAATAGATTTCTCCCCAAATAACGAAGAGCATAGTTGGAAACTATGGTTAGCAATCGAATTTGTTAATAACAGTCCAATAAAAAACAGATGGATGGCTATTACTTTTGGTGCCATTTGGTACAACAGAAACAAAAGCTATCAGGACGGAGCAGGTTAAAATATCTATGGACTAATAACGTTGTTCAAGGCATATTAAAAAAGCGAAGCCAACAGTGGAAGACAAATCTTATATATGCGGCTCAATCAAAGAAATAAAGGTGAGAGCCCGACGATTTCAATATAGTAGTTTCGGATTCATGCCTGGAACCGCAAATAGCGCAAACCATGTTCTAGCAGAGGAAGGGAGGCGCTATGTCTCCTTTGTGTACGGGATAGAAGAAGAGCCGGTGAGGGTGGATGAAGAGGCATGCCAAGATTGAAGCGGGTTGCAGAGAAAGGAATAAAGGGTGGATTTTTTAGCCGGAGGATAAGCCATTTAGGGACTCCGGCGACCACAGTATTAAATGGGCAGTCTCGCACCTACACAGACCATATACCTATCACCGGATGATGGAGGAAAGGAACCAGTTTTGCTGCAGTTTTACTTCGTTTTGCTTAGAAGGATAAGGCACCGTTTAAGGAGCCAATAGGGGTGCAGCAGCCGAATAGTGTATTTACCTATAATTAGTATAAAAATAGTAGTAACGGTGAGATTAAATATTGTAACAATACTATAATGTGAGACAAAAAATAAACTAAACTCACCGCATCACACCTAATCGCCCATCCAAACACATTCTAAATTCAGTATTCTGTATAAATAAATAATCATTTTTTATTGTGGTTTTTTTTCATTAAATAAGGTCATCAGTATTCTGTTAATAAATAAATAAATAATATCATTTTTATTCATTTTTTTTTGTTTTTATTGTGAAATGACAATTGAATTTGTATAATAAAGCAGGCGCACAAGATTGACTGCCAATTTTATGAACGCAATGCCGTGTGAAATAATTCCACACACCCTAATGAAATTCCTTCGCATACCACAAATAACTTGATATTAAATGTTGTGTGCATCAACACTTTATAATTGTCAAAATTAATGAAAGATACAAACATTACAACCAAATTTTTTAAAAAAAAAACTTGATTTTCCACCCCCTTCATATCCAGAATGTATGAAAGCTTCAATTCATTTTGTTAGACTCGCTTTGAAACTCACGTATATATATAATCACATTGAAGTTCAAGCAATTAACATATAAAACTCTGACAAGTTTATAATGATGATAAGATACTTCATTTCACCCCCAAACATATATAATAATCGACGGCCAAAAAAAAAGTGTACCAATCCGTGAGAAAGAGAGCCAAAATCAGGTATTAAAGTTGAGTCCCCCAAGCAGAGGAAGCCAATCGTGGACACCTACACGGGATTCCCACACAATAGAAAGACAGAAACAGAGTATACATCACTCGAGTCAGCGCTCCAAACTTTGCTGGCAGCCAATGGGACCACTCATCTCTCTGTCTTAGCCCCATTGTCCCATTTATTTACCCTCACATGCAAGACTGATCAGGTGCATGGGAGCGACCCAATTGGTGGATTCCATTCAGTTATTATTGCTGGTAGTTGAGATTGGGGGAATTTAATAGCCTATTCAATTTTGTTTGAGGTTGATGAGAGGAGATGTGGCAATCAATTATTAATTTTCGATTTCCATTTCCGATTCAATCAATTCGTCAAATTCAATTTAAAAGTTTTAATTGTTGTTGATTTTGCTCACCATTACTTTCCCATAAACAAATAAAAACCTCATTTTGTTATTCAAGGTTTTGCTATGTGATATTGTGAAGCTATTAGTATGTCATCCCTTGATAAAAGTATCATACAGATTTTGTATTAGAAGTTGGATTAAATTTTGTTCTTTTCACTAAAAAATACACAAATTAATTTATTTACATTAGATTAAAGAGTAAATTGACTCTTTTGTGAGATACACTTAGCACGCCAAGCATCACTATCTGATTATTCTATCAACCATATTAGCTTTTAACAATATAAAAGCACGAAATTTTTTAATAAAAGAGATAAATTTACTTATTAATCTCACGTACAATGATTAATTTATCAATTTTCTAAGTATAAAAAATAAAATACAATCCGACTTCTAATAAAAAAAATCTCTATAATACTTTTACTATTATTATTATTTAAGAAACAGACCAAATTAATGATATCAATCAATTAATCAGTGGGTGCCTAATAACATGCCAAAAGTGCCACTGCTGTATATTGCAAAAACAAAAGAAGCCCAGGATTATAATTGAACCAATTTGCATTAAATTTTCAAACTGAACACCCAAGATTAGTAGTTTTACATTAGTTGATTCTGGTAGAACTCTTTATCTCAAAACCACCGTCGTGCCAACACTTCTTGTTCGATGCATGTTAAACCCTTTCTTTTTTATTGCGGTCTTTCTATTTCTACAATCACGGCCTAAATTGGAATAGGTTCAACCAAGCCAGTATCATTGAATGCTGGTTGAGTTGAGTAATGGTCAATAAAACTAATGAATGTGGAACTTTTTCTTTTTAACTAATTGTCAAGTAGCACCGCTCCCCACGAAACCCTCTTTTTAACTGTTTTTTTTTTTTTATTTCTTTTGCTTTTACCTACCCGCCATTGGCTATTCCTCGGCGTGCTCAATGGGGCAAATCTCGGTGCATGGATGACAATTGACAACCTTCTTTATTGAGAGAGATTTAGTGGCTAACTAAGATGCGGCATGCTATTGTAATTAGGCCTTAACCTAGTAACCTTTTTGTGTACGTTATGTTATATATGGGCAATGGTCCAAAGACGTGAGAGGGGTTTCAACCCACCCAAGGACGATACACTTAAATTGTTCTGGGTGGTTGTACATTTACATATGATTGAGGTAGTTTTTGTTTTGTGAACCAAAATTTTAATGTAGTTACTCACAGAACATTAACCCTTTGACAAAGCATGAGAGAGAAAATTTTTCTTAGAGGATAACACCTTTAGTTGTTAGAGAATCAAGCCAATCAGTTAGCGGATGACACTTCAAATTTTTCTTTAGATGGAGTTGACCCCTCCCCAACAACGATAATAAAATTAAACTTTTTTATTATTCCTTTGTTAATCTTAGGGTAGAAAATAATAGAATTATCCACATTTCTTAAATTAAATGTGAAAAATTCAATGTCGTGTAAATAGGATATTGGATTTGCAATTGTAGGTAGAGAAAATAGCATTATGAGGGCTTTTATCTCGTTTAGATATCCGATCCAATTATACTTCAAATTTTGATCGAGTATAATATGATATGATTTGAAATTTGTTGCATCTCTTAAAAAATCAAAATATTATTTAAAATAATTTAAAAAAGGGGATGCAATACCATTTGTACACGTGAAGATAGAGATAATGCAATAATGATGAGATTAGGTTTAATTATAACAATGCACTTCCTTGTTTTCATCAAAATGTGGGTTTTGGTAAATAAATGTCACATTTTAACCTTTTTGTCCCTAAATAAATGATAGTGAAAGTGATAGAATATCTAACATTGGGAGAGGCGGACAATTTACACAAAAAAGTCTTTTTTTTTTAAAAAGTTATCGAAATGGGCCCATTATTTAATTATTTACCGGAATGATCCATTTTCCGTCAAATCGCATCCACGTCAGCGCGATGTCAGGGGAAGCGCCAGCAAGTCGCGGCCACGTCAGCAAAGCGCGCTAACATGGACGCGACTTTATGCCACGTAGCGCGTTCCGGGGGATGCGATTTTGCCGTTTTTCCCATGTTAGGTTTTTTTGGCTTTTAGGGTTTAGGGTTCAGGCTTTTTAGGGTTTTTAGGTCCTGGAAGAAATAATTTCGAGTTGACGTTTCTGATCAAATAGTATAAAATCGCTTCTAGTTGGATGCTATTTGAGAAGAATTTGTGAAATCGCGCCCTCGTGGACGCGCTTTTGCTACAGTAGGTCATGGAAGAAATATTTTTTTTGACGTTTCTGAGGAAATAGTATAAAATCGCTTCTAGCTGGATGCTATTTGAGAAGAATTTGTGAAATCGCGTCCTCATGGACGCGATTTTGCTACTGTTGGTCATGGAAGAAATAATTTTTTTTGACGTTTCTGAGCAAATAGTATTAAATCGCTTCTAGCAAGATGCTATTTGAGAAGAATTTGTGAAATCGCGCCCTTGTGGACGCGCTTTTGCTACAATAGCATGTTTGGGCTGAGGCTATAAATTAGACAGAAAATGTTCTCAGAATGCATAAGTCACAGCAGAAACAATTTAGAGAGGCTAAGAAGGTTAGAGTTTCAAATATGAGTGAACGTATTGTGCTGTTATTTATTACGATGGTGAGGTTTGCCACACCGAGAATGGTTTTGTTTTTTTGTCGGAGAATACGGTGCGACTGGTTTTTAACCAGAACATAGATTTGACAGAACTTCGTAAAAGAATTAGGCGTAAAATTTTCGGAACGACGCCAATGAAAGTTCTTTCTATTACGTACCGATTCTGTTCTTCTGTTGATCCGGTGACATATGACTCATTCGACATAAAAGGTACTCGTAGCTTGGAGGCAATGGTGCGAACTCATCTTGCTAGTGGAGCACCTTATATTGAGTTATATGTACAATTTACATCGTCAAATGATGTACTTACGACCGGTGTTCGAGATGTATACACGACCCCTGGCCGACACTCGGTTAGCGAGTTACAAAATACGGAACAGCCCATGTTTGGTAGCGGTGTCGAATGCACATCCCCTGCAAGACACTCTGTCGGTGGATGGGACATGTACGTCGGTGGCTCAATGTTTGATGCTAGAAATATGTACTGGGAACGGCATCAAGTTCTAGTGGGTGGTAATCTACATCCAATTGGGGACGCTATCAAATGCCTAGAAGAATGGATGATGTACTCCTTACGACGTCAACCGGTGAGGGGACCTCGTACGCTGCAGATGATTGTGGGTTAGAAGATGACTCCGATGTGGATCCACCTCGAGAGCCCGGGCCGGATGGTGCAGAAGTTGGTTTATTTTCTGAACCGGAGCCTATTCCAACAGAACTTGAAGATGCTGAAAGGAGTTCAGATGAAGAAGAAAATCCACGATTCAGAGCATACTCACCTCCAGCCCACATGCATAATGTCGATCTGTCTGCAGATGATGCGTTAGAGTTTCCAGATATACCACACCGGTTGCGTGATCGTACAAGTTCGGTGTAACAGCCCAATTTTGACCCTAATCGAAATAGTGGTTTCGGGACCACAAATATGAGTCTGAAAAATATTTTAATATTATTTTGTGTGTTTATGATGTGTGAATTTAAATGTGTGAAAGTTTCGTGAATTAATTTTGTTGTTTATGTGTTTAATTTGACAAAAGTATCAAATTGCATAAAATGTGAAGTTTGCTTATTAAGGTGTAAAGTGTTTATTTGATAGTGGCTTTTAAATATGAGGTTCTTAAAGGGCAATTAGCCCATTTTAAAGGATAGTGGATGGCAGTGATAGTTAATATATAGTTTTTATATATTAAATAAAAAAGTTATAATAATAATAGTATAATATTATGTTATTATATCATTAAAACATAAAAGAAGTAAGCTTTTTCTTCATTGCTTGTATCACCAAAAATGAAAAGAAAAACAAGGTTTGAGAGCTTGAAATATTCGGCCATTTTGAAGCTTAATTCAAGGTTAGTTTTTGTTCGGTTTTTTGATAATTTTTACGCTTTTGAGATTGTTGCTTTGAATACTTCAAAACCCATGTCTTAATTTTGTGAATTGTTGATGATTTGAGAAATGCCATTGATGAATGCTTGAGCTTTGTGATAGTTGATGATGAAATATGAAAGATATGTGAAAGATTAACATGCTTTGTTTTTGATTTTTTGATGAATTTGAGTAATTAGGGTTAAGTTGTAAAAATAAAATTTTTGAGGGACTAAAATGTGAAATAAATGAAATGTGTGGGTTTGTATGGACACTAGGAATATTCGGCCCTTAAGGAGTGTAGTCAAATTTTGTGTATTTTGTGTTTTGAGCAAAAGGACTAAATTGTAAAATGTGAAATATTAGGGGTAAAATGTAATTTGCCCATTTATGTGTTCTTATACTAAATTGAATGAAAATATGTTTAAATGAGATTTATTTGAATATGTTTAGATCAAGAAACCAAGAAATCGGATTTAGATCGGGGGAAATCAAAGGTAGTTGAGTAGCTGATCTATTAGTCGATAATATCCGAGGTAAGTTATTAAACATACATAGTTGTGTCGTTTTAAATTATCTTAACATCTACGTAATTATGCTGAATTGAATTGATATATATGTAGTGATAAAATTTTTGAATTATGACGTATTGAGTTGTTGACTTCCAACACTAAGTGTGCGAGTATAAAAATATACGATAATGAGATTAGCACTAAGTGTGCGAGTTTAATTGAAATGCACTAAGTGTGCGAGTATAAGGGTAAAGCACTAAGTGTGCGAGTTTGATTATTAAGCACTAAGTGTGCGTACTTATTAAATATTTTCGAAAGATTATTAATATCGAGTATTTGACTTATCGAGAAATCATGAGTAATAAAGTGAGTAATAATTATTTTGGTGGTATTCAAGATTAAGTTTTGTAAGTATTAAACCTAGGTGGTGATTATAATTGGAATAATATTTATTTAAGATGATTCTTTATATTTTATGATAATAAAATGTATAATGTACTTGACCTTGTACTTAAATTTGAAGAAATGCTTATAGTTGTGTTATTATATTGATTTTGTTAAATCATAGTATGAAGTGAATAATTATATTATGCTATGGTAAGCTAAAGGTAAGATTATTTAGAAGTATGAATTGGTTAAATATTATTCTAGATGTCAAGTTAAATTGTAGAGTTTATTTGCTTGTAACTTACTAAGCTAAATTAGCTTACCATGTGTTGGATTATTGTTTGATGTATAGATTTTGGTGATCGCTACGTGTTCGGGTATCATCAGCTAAGTTCATCACACTATCGGTGTCTCCTTTTGGTATTTTTCTAAATTGTTTTCAAATATATGGCATGTATAGCATAGTTAAAAAAAATGTTGATTTTGAAACCAATGTGTTTGTGTAATTAAAAGCCATGCGAAAATGGCTTATCTCTTTTTGTTTGAATTTGACTTTGATACATATAGTTTAATGAACAATTTGGGGTATATGCTTATGTATCATGTGCATGATTAATTAGATTTAGATAATGTATATACTTGGCTTAGATATAAGTTTAATAAAAAATTTTAAAGATGTGATGACCAATTGTGTGGTGCGGGTTTGATTTAGTGTATGCATATTAAGCATGTAAATTAGGTATAAAATTAGAGGTCAATAGTGTATAATATGGTTCAAGTTGTCATGGTCATATGCGCACAAAATGGTAGTGAGAAAATAGGTACATTTTTTTGTTATAAATTTAATGTATAATGCTGTCCAATTTTGAGTATATTTAAGTCTGTCTAATTCGATGTATAATGTTTGTCCATTTAGAGCATATTATTGTCATCAAATTTGATGAATAATTGCTGTCCAAAACAGGTTGGTTCTTTATGTCTACAGATATGTTACATAGTTAATCATTTATTAATGAAATAAATGTATGCAAATAGTAGTTTTAATATTGGCTCGGCATATGATATGTATTGATAAATGTTAATTTTAAAATGTTTTAAGTATTTGAATGATATAAAATTTTAATTAGTAAAGCATGATTGATATTTGGTGTGGATTGTTAATGACTTATATTTTTTGCGAATAAATTGTTTTTTGATAATTAGGTGAAATAAATTAGGATTTTAAATATATATATATATTTATATATTCAAGACGCATATTTATATACAGCTTGATATTTGGTTCATTCTGTTAAGTGTAAGATTTCGATATTTAGTATCACTCCTTAATCCTAATCCAACGACGAATATGGGTTAGGGGTGTTACATTCGGGGGTAGATTCCGATGAATTTGAAGTTGGTAATCAGTTTACCAATAAGGATAGTTTTATTGGTGCTTTGAAACAACATAGCATCAAAAACAGCGTTAACTACCACGTCGTTAAATCCAAATCTGATAAGTTTGAGGCGAAGTGTGCGGTCCAAGACGGCACATGTTCATGGAAAATCTACGCCTCGTTAAGGAAAAGGACAGTGTTGTGGGAGATTAAAAAGTACAAAGGTCCACATACATGTGCTGCAGGTACAGTATTGATGGTTTCTGAATAATACTTTTATTATGCAATGTTGCATTATTTAATGTACTCGGTTTATAGGTGTTTCACAAGATCATCCCAAGATGGATTCAGCTATGTTAGCTAGCTTGATACTGCCCACGGTTAAAGTAGATCTCAGGACTTCAGTGCCGGTGTTAATTGCCAATATTCGTAGCCAAATAGGGTACACGCCCTCTTACCGTAAGGCTTGGATAGCTAAGAAAAGGCGTTGGAGAATATGCATAGTGGGTGGGATGCCTTATATAATGAAATATGGCAGTGGTGTCAGGTGCTAGAGAGATACGTCTCAGGTGCCATCGCAGACCTTGAAACGAAACATGCGTACTACAACGGCCGATTGCTACGTGGATGCCAAGTGTTCAAACGCCTGTTTTGGACCTTTAAGCAATGCCGAGACGTATTTCCATACTACAAGCCGTTGGTACAAACTGACGGTACCTTTATGTTCGATAGATATACTCATCGGCTATTGCTTGCAGTGGCACAGGATGGCGGTGAGAGAATTCTTCCAATTGCATTTGCAATAACACCGGGGGAGTCGTCTGATGACTGAGATTTCTTTCTCTCTAGGTTAAGGAGGAATGTGTGCCCCCAACCTGATATCTGTGTTATTTTAGATCAGGACGCCGGTATACTAGCTGCATTTGATCATCAAGAAAGCTTATGGCAGCGCACACACCATAGATATTGCCTAAGACACGTTGCTTCGAACTACTACAGGCAATATCCATCTAAGAGCGAACGACAACAAGTGACCAACATGGGTATTTAGTCTATATCTGTGTTATTTCGTTTGTCAATTTGAATTAGTTTTATTGGTAGAAGTGGTATAAATTATTCACTATGATCTTATATTGGCAGGGTATGAAATAAATAAAGACCGTTTTCACGAGATGTTGGCAATTTTACGTTCAATTAACGGAGAAGGGGCAGACTACCTTTGTAACATACGTTTCGAACAGTGGGCATAAGCATACGACGGTGGCCTACGATATGGCCATATGACGTCGAACCTGGCTGAATGCATAAATTCTGTTCTTAAAGGAACGCGCCATCTACCGATAACATTGGTTGTGCGAGAGACATATTTTCATTTGGCGGCGTTATTTCCAAAGCGTGCAGCAAGTTATGCAGGCCAGATGCAGGGAGGCCATGTATGGTGCAGTAAGGTAGTTCAAGAAATTAAGAAGGCCAAGGTGAGGGAAAACACCATGCACACAGTGTGTTACGATCGAGACAATTTATGGTTTCGCGTGACAGAGTTTGACAGACAGACCGCACGAAGGTGTTGTTGGCGGGCAATATCGTGTACACTTGCGAAATAGGACTTGTGACTGTGGGATGTTTGATGCACTTCGTTATCCATGCGCTCATGTTATTACAGCTTGTCAGAATCTCCATCTGGATTTGATGAGCTATGTGGACGAAGTGTACAAATTAGAAAACATGTACAGCGTCTGGAGACACGTTTTCCCACCGGTCCCAGATGAACGTAAGTGGCCGTCTGTATCTCTTGCTCCTTTTAAGCTGTTACCGGATAGAGAATTGCGTCGTAAACCAAAGGGTTGACCTTGCTCGACTAGAATACGTAACAATATGGATATCCGAGAAATAGCCAGTCAACAGAAGTTGTGCGGATGGTGTAGGAATCCAGGCCATACAAGCCGATCTTGCCCTAATCGGAATAGTTGAATGTAATTGTAAATAAATTATATTTTTTCAATTATTTGTACAAATTAATTAGGCTCATGTTATTACATCAAATAAACTTCTATTTTATTACATCAAATAATATAAAAAATAACTCAAAAAAATTTCTATTTTATTACATCAATTAAACTTCTATTTTATTACATCAAATAAACTTCAATTTTATTACATCAAATATTATCAAAATAACTCAAAAAAATTTCTATTTTATTACATCAAATAAACTTCTATTTTATTACATCAAATAAACTTTTATTTTATTACATCAAATAATATCATAATAACTCAAAAAAATTGCTATTTTATTACATAAAATAAAATTAAAATATTTAAAATATTTGTAAAAATAAATTTAAATACGACAATCAATGTCTATGCCCGGGGGATTCAGTGCCACATGGCGGTCGTTGACGGTTACGCGCTAGATTCCTCCTTTCTCTAGCTTCCGACGGTAGTTGTTGTTCTTCCGGCGAGGATTCTAGTTCTTCCGGTACGGCTGATGGTTGTCGAACTTGGGACGATGATCCACCTTCAAAGAGTAGTGTATGTGGAGGTGTTTGCATCACGAACGGCGACGGTGTTTGAAACTCATATGTTGGTGGGGATTGGTAAAAAGAAGATCTCCCTGATGGCCCCTCGTTGCGCCGCTGGCCTATACATCGATGGTCCACTCGGCATAACAGGAAATGGAGCTAAACCGGGCATTTGGCTCCAACCTGCTATAGGACTTGGAAAAGGATTCATATAAGGGTTAGAATACATATAAGGGCTAGGAAACGCACCTGGCATCATATGAAAAGGCGGTTGCGTGGGTATCATCATTTGAAATCTGCTGCGTCGGGTGATCGTGGTTTGCTCTCGTTGGGCCTGGTGATTGCATGGCCGCTGATGATGAGCCGGGTGAATGTCTGGGCCTCGTTGAGGGGCTGCCTTCGTCGTCTTGTCGTCTTGGATTTAGAGGTCCGCGCATTTCCCTTTCGACACGTATTTGCATTGCCGCCCTCCTCTGGCGCCGAGAATCTGACTTGCCATGGATCCTAAATCATTGCATGTATTCTAGAACGCACGCTAACTCCGGAACGATGATTGGTTCCCGAGTAGGTATATATTCATACTGATATTCCCACATTTCTATGTACTCGGACCAGTATCTCGGCCAATCCGTATTCAATTGCCGAAGGTCGACTTTGTGTTAATCGTCAAACACCTCAAGATTCACGAGAATCGGTTGTCTACATCCTAACTCTCGTAGCACTCTATCTAACTGGTGCGGCTCCACGGTTGCGTAGTTGATCAACACGACTTTTACGTGCCAAGCTTGTGGATTTTGTAAGAATTGTTCCGGAATTACTGCCCAAATTGCTGGATCCTCGTATAGTGTCCATTGAAACTATATGAAAATGAGAGAAATATTAGTTATATACATAATACTAAATACTAAATACTAAATATCAATCGACTAGCGAATGTATGGAAATATCTATTTTATTTAATACTTACTTGTGCTTCCGACCGTTGGTCCAATAGAAGTCGTATATCTTCAAGAGAGGTAGGTAATCGAGCATGACTTGTCGGATGGTTTCACCTAATTACTGCCCCTCGGTCGCGTCGCCCCGCACATCTCCCGATATAACGTTGCCAAGACGGCAGACCCCCAAGTCAATTCACCGGCTGCTCTAAAATCAATGAGTTTCAGCAGCCATCTTAGATGTACGCGGCTCCGTGACGTGTCGGGCATCAGATAACCTCCAATTAATTGAAGAATATATGTCCGAGCATATCAGATTCTTTCAATTTCGATTGAATCTTCATCCGGATCGTGGAATGTGTCACGTAACCACCCATCTTGATCTTACCTCCTCCATTTTCTCCTAATAGCGCCCAAAAGCTCAGTAGCACACCGCCTCAATCGCTAGATTAGGCGGAACCCGATATTGGTACCCATCCACCGGCAATCCCAATTGCGATCGACATCTTCTAGAGTGATAGTGCACTCTCCACATGGAAGATGAAATGTGCGTCTTGGGTCTCCACCTCTCGATCAACGCACTAATTAGTTTCGGTCCACCTTGCATCCCCGCCATCGCCGCCACGTGCAAAAACCCGCTTCCGCAGTAGTTCTCTACCAACGGTGATGGAGGAGCATGCATATTACGGATATTGCATTTCAATACCTGATCTATAGACTTTTATAACAAATAATAAATTAATAATTATCTAAAAATGCATAAATAAAAATTCTTAAATAATATTTAAAAATTATATATAACACTTACCATTTTCACTTATTCCACTGATATGTGATGATTATCAAGACGAGTCAATTCTCTGGCCATTGCTGAAATCGTACAAAATTTTACGGTATAAAAAAATTTTAAAAAAATTTTTTTTAAATTATTTAAAAATAGAGATTTAAGAGAAATTTAAGAAGAACTTGAGAGCAAATTGAAATTAAATATGGATTTGAGAGAAATTTTGAAGGAATTTGAGAGCAAGTTGAGAGGAAATTGAGAGGAAATTGAGAAGAAATTTGAGAGAAGATTAGTTTGTGAAAATAAAAAAGGGGTGGGGGTATTTATAGTTTTTTTTTACTGTTAGGGGCAACGTCAAATTTTGACCGTTCAAAGATCGTTTCATCTTGTGGGACAAATCAAGGCCATGTCAATGTAATGACTTGGACGCAATTTGCCAGAAAATAGACCATTCCAATAAATAATTAAATAATGGGCCCATTTCAATAATTTTTCAAAAGAAATGGCTTATATTGATAAATTGCCCAGGAGAGTCCTCTCATCTTTAGAAAAGATGGTTTAAATTGATGAGCCTTTTATCTAACACCTTTAAATTTAGTGAGCTATAAACTTAATTGTAGTAGAGGCAGTTTCATAAATTTGGGGATGTTATTTTCATGATTTGAATATATATAGTAATCTAACACTTTTCCCGTTCACAATGAAAGTGGTCATGACGTGGCTCAAGGACCAAAGGGCACAAAAACCTAACACAAACAATGTACTGTCCATATCGTTTGACCGCGCATGGTAACATTACACCTCTGATTCACAACCATGATTACAACACGACGACAAATCAACCCCTCTTCCCACACTGCCAAGAAAACGATAAATCACCCCCCAAATCTATTCAATTATATTAAATTAAAGCTCATTGTTCTTTCTTTCTTTTTTCCTTAATTTATAATAAAAAATAAATTATTACCAACCTCAAAATCATATAACCCCACGTCTTTGGATTTCTTTTTCTCTTACTCGTATATATATATATCAGTAAAAACCAAACAAAAAAACCGACCCAACTATGAGATAACAAAGAAGAAAATGAAAAACACGGTTCCTTCATCTTCTCCTTGTTCTTCCAAGTCCCTTCCTCCTACTCCTCCTCCACCTTACCAATCCCCTCTTTTCACTCCTGTAAGTTCCTTTACTGTTTGTTTCCCGAGAATTTATAAGTGGGTACTTTTTTTTATTTATTTATTTCCTGTAAGTTTCATTCTTTGGCTTTCTCTTTGTTGTTGTTGTCGTTGTTGTACAGATTCAAGAATGTGAAAGGGAAGAACAAGAAGAAGGTACACCAAGTGTGACGACGGACAAAGGGCTGACGCCGAAGCACCTCCCAACACCCCTCCATGACAAAACCACTAGAAAACCCAACGCTAGGAAACGTTCGGAATCTGGTGGTGGTGATGGAGATGGCTCGGTTTCTTGCAACAAGTGTAGGCCAAATTCTAGGGAGAAGATCTCCGTGGTTCCTTTGGACAACAACAATGGAGTTAACAAGCATTCCTTTTCCATGCCAAGTCCTAATGGGATTTTCAAGTCCATTTTCCATTCTTTAACAAGGAAGAGTCCTAAATCAACTGATATGTCTACAGACAGAGAAGAACAATGGAAAATTGCTGCTGCTGAACTCTCACACAAGCTTATTCAAGCTACGAGGAAGAGAGATGAAGCATTAATGGAAGCTTCGAGGTTAAAATATTCCATGGCTGAACTTGAGAAGAAGCTTAACAAGCTTGAAGTATATTGCCACAATTTGAAGTCTGGTCTAGATGAATGTAACAGCAACTCTCCTTATAGAATGGGTCAAACTCATAATATTCATCAAGTGAAGAAACAAGATGGGGTCATTGGAGCTAATGAGAAAGTGGTTCAACAATTCTTGGCTTCTGTATCTGAATCCAGGTCTTCAATCAGGCTTTTAAGTAGATCACTCACCATGCAATTAAGGCACATGGGTAGCAGAGTTTATGAGAGAATATCTGTGCTTTTACAGCCTTATGATATGAAGATTTCTCATTCGAAAAACCCCAAAAGCCTTCTCCTTTACCTCGAAGCTTTGTTGAACAAAGCTTTCTTTGAAGATTTTGAATCAACCGGGCTTCAAAAGAACGCGGTGAACCAAATATTGAACCCCATTGATCGTTGTGAAGCTAATTACAAATCATTCAATGAATTACAAGGTCTAACATGGGAGGAAGTTCTGAATAAGGGAACAAGGCATTTCAGTGAGGAGTTCAGCAAGTTTTGTGACAGGAAAATGAATGAAATTGTGGCTATGTTGGGTTGGAACCGAGCTTGGCCTGAACCATTGCTACAAGCCTTTTTCGGTGCCTCAAAGAGTGTGTGGTTGGTTCACCTTTTGGCCAACTCGGTGCATCCTGGTTTACCAATCTTCAGGGTGGATAAAGGGGTAAGGTTTGATTCAGTATACATGGAGGACATGGATGGAGAAAGAGCCAAGAAATTGGTTCCAAGCATGGTACGGATCATGATCACACCAGGGTTCTATGTCTATGGCAATGTAGTCAAGTGCAAAGTCATTTGCAGGTACTCCAACAATGTGGATAGTAGTTTAATTGATAAGCGTTTAACCTCATCATCTCCTTAGTGTTTAAATTTAAGTAGGTATTGGTTAGAACTCAAAAGTGAAACCCCTTTGATTACTTTTGCACTTTGTAATATTTTGGTGCTAGTTTATATGTGCAAATTTGGTATTTATCAAGACTTATCTTTTTGGTTTTTGGGGTAGAGATGATGTATATTTTTCCCCACACAAATAAAAAAGGGGGAGGGTCTTGGATTAAAGTAAAGATTTGGCATTTCTTGTTTATCATTGTCTTTTTTTAATTTATATTTTTTTGCCAATCTGGAAATGTGGATAAACTTATCACATGTAGAAATGGATGCTTACCTTGTGAAGGACTTTTGGATCTTCTAGTTTTTATTGGGTTATTATATGAGCAATTTGGTTGCCAAATTCCCTTCTCCCCATGCACTAGTGTTGGTTACAACTTAATTTAAACCCGAATTAAACTCAATTTTTTCAGTATATTAATTTAATGGTTAGATTATTATTAGGTTTGAATTTAGTATTTTTTTTCATATTAGAGTCTGAATTTTTTAGTTTGAATAAGTTTTAAATTTGATAATTCTTCTCACATTAAGGTTTAGACTATGCAATTGTTTCCCGTTTCTATTTTTTTCTAAATTATTCCCTAAATTTGACAATTTTTACAACATTAGAGCATGAATTTAGTAATTATTTCTACATTAAGACTTGAATTTTAGAATTTTCAAGGGTCAAATTAGACAAAAAAATTAAAATTTTAATGTGTGAATAATTACCAAATTAAAGGCTTAAGTTGAAAAAATAATTGAGACATAAAAAATCAAATTTAAACAAAAAAAAAAGATTTAACTTTTAATTTAAGATTCTGTTTAACATATTTCTAATCCCAAAAAGGTTCAAGAAATAAAAAAGAAACCTTTATTTTGAGTGGGAAAATAATGTGTAAGGAAAGGACAAAGATTGTGTGTAGGAATGGAAATGAAGTTTGC
Source organism: Gossypium raimondii (assembly GCF_025698545.1). Lineage (NCBI taxonomy): Eukaryota > Viridiplantae > Streptophyta > Magnoliopsida > Malvales > Malvaceae > Gossypium > Gossypium raimondii. The sequence continues at coordinate 53,556,472 of NC_068572.1, forward strand.
AGAGCAAAAGTGTAGAGACCATGAGTTTTGATTATTCCCCACTTCAGACATGTTTTGTTGTTTTACTCTCTGGCTTTGAGCCTGCTGCGACTTTGGGTCTGTCCATTTCAGTTTTAATTTATATATCTCAATTGGGGTGGACCTCTGCCATCTTGGTTACACCTTATTTCTATTAAAAAAAAATAGCAATAGCAAAGGATTTATGTTAAAATCAAATTTTTTTAGAACCATGGTTAGAATTTTAGTTTCACAATTTACATGGTGTTTAGTGATTTTTTTTTGTTTTAAATCTGTCTAAATCAATCTCACTCTCGAAAAGTAAGAATTCTCCCAGAACAATTACGATCAATTCACATTTTAAAAATTTTGCAACTTTACTAATAAAAATAAACATACAACATGTAATACAATCATTCTCAGGCTTTACACGAGCTTATTGAAGCTCTAAAGCTAAATCAAAATTGAAAAAGGACCAAAATGAAATGTTTCAAAATTCAGAGTGGATGTCATGACATGAGGGAATTTCTCGTCGCGACGTGACTCAATGTCTTGGTCTCGTCAAGAAGATAAGGTACCTCGTCACACCGTGACCTAGAATTCAAGCTCGTCCGGGCAACAAACATACGACGTCACAACATGATATCCTCGTTGCAACGTCTTTTGAACGAAGTCACAACGTCACTAACTGTTTTTGCAATTTCACATTGTCAAAGCCTGCAATTTCAAAGGCATAACCATACAAACCTATTCCAATCTCATTTTAGACCAAATGAATAGCAACCAAGCAATTTTAACATAACCTTAAGCACATTCATATCACATTCAAAACTTCAATTTTCTATACAACCAACATCAACATCCTCAATGGCATTCATCAATATATATATCAATTCCATACCTCAAACAAAATACAAAAGTCTTAAGCTACACACTCATGTGTCTATGCATCAAACTTATACCATTCACATGATAAAACTACAAGCCACCTATAAGAACACTTTTAATTCATGCTTAAGGTATATTCACAAACGACAAACCAAAATACCATTCTAACTTGGCATATTAAACTTACAAATAGACAGAAAAAAAATAGTCTTTTTTTTTTTAGACTCTTTATTTTATAACATAAATATTGTTATAAATATTGTTAATAGCCTCTGGTGTGAAAAGAAAAAAAAGTTTGTGACGCTGAGATGGGCCCACAAAGCTAAGATAAAATTGAAATGCCCTTTCTCTCATACTACTCTTTCGATACATAATCTAATGTTTTGAAAAAAAAGAAATCAAAAATTTCATATCGAATTCGAAGTGCCATGCTATTATTACTTACTAATTCATATTTCATAGGGCGAAGGCATAGTCTTCTTTTTTCTTTCCATCAAATAAAAAAACTCATTGACGCCGAGCGTGAGGGAATGCTAGACGTTTGGTATATATACTTAACTAGGTACTAAATGACTCAATCTAGGTACGTGCCCTTATAACACAAAATAAGACGATTACAAACTTGGTAAGTCAGGAGTTGTAAGTTGGATGCTTTAATGATCGTTCAACTTATCAAAACTCTACTTGTACCTGCACATGAAAAATAAGACTATATGTTTAGTAGTGATACACGGTAAGTTTATTAAGATCTAATGCCTTATAAATAGGTTTGCACACATGTATATAATTGCTTCTCACAACCTTTCAAACCATTATATAAACACCTATGAATTTCATATAATAATACATATGATTACTTCCATGCTAAAACATGTACTCATTTATACTATGCTTACCACTTTTTCATTTATGTAAATTGTATATGATCATGCTTGCAATTCAATTACCTTCTAAATAACTTAAGCATATGATATTATTTCGTATGACAAAATTTCATTACTTGAATCTACTCAAGCATAATTTCGCATTACTAGTACTTGTCTAATTCGAGTCTAAAATTTTAGTTTCACATAGCCGGTCCACCTCACGAGCTTATAAGCTCATTCATAGTCAATAGCTCTTAGTTCATCATTAACTTAATATAATTCGTCATCCCAGGTTGTTTGACAACGATGGTTTACCATTCCGAATTGACCTACAACGATGGTTTCCAATTCAATTTTGTCATCCCAGGTTGCCCGAAAATGATGACTTGCCACCCTGAATTGCCCGGCAATGATGGCTTACCACCCCGGGTTGCTCGATTCTGTCATCTCGGGTTGTCTAGCAACAATAACTTGCCACCCTAGATTGCTTAGCAACATTGACTTACCACCTAGGATTGCCCGACAACGATGGTTTTTAATTCAAATCATACATAAATAATTCAGTTATCATATGTCACAATATACTTCAATTCGATTTCACATCAATTGTCTAATTTCAATTAACTTAGAACTTCTTACTTTATTCAATATGGTCTCTATCTCAACATTAGTCTTACATACTCCAAATTAATTCAATTTATCCACGAATACTTGCTTTAATGACGTGCATTGTAAAATAACATAAAAACATGGAAATTAAATAGGTTTTAAATTATAGAAATACATATTGTAAACTCTGATCTATTCGTCAATGACTTTATCTTTTCCCTTCTTTTTTGAGGAATCTCGATCGACGTTAGCCGCAGATTAACATAAACACACAAAACCATCAATACACAATCAATTTAACACTCAATTGCAAATTTATGCAAACTTCACATTTTATTCAATTTAGTCTCTAAAACCAGAATTAGCATAACTTTTGATTTAAAACTCCAATTTTTAATCTGATTTCACTATAATCAATTAGAAACCTCCTATTTCTCATTTCTACAACAAATTTTATAGTTTATGCATTTTATTCTCTAATTTACAAAACTATCAATTAACTTCACAATTTAGTCCTTTTTCACTTTTAAGTTCAAAATCTATCAATTTAATACCTAAAACTTCAAGAAATAAATAATGGTAATTTCCCAAAACTTTAACAGTTTCATAAATTGATACATGAGCTAGCTAATTTAAGCTCTCATGATCTCAAAATCATAAAAATTACAAGAAAATGACTAAATTGCACAATTAATGAATTTAAAACTTGAACCCTAGGTCATTTGTCTTCCTCTTCTCCTTCAATGGTTCGAATATATTAGGATGAAAAGAGAAGAATTTTCTTTCTCTTTCATCCAACTTCACTTTATCAAACTATTTATTATTAATATTTTAATATGTTTTTATCATTTAAATTATAAATTTATAACATAATTTCTATACATATTCATTAAGCCACCCTTCCACTAAATTTCCAAGTGGTATAATTTCCACTTTATTCCCTAACCCCATTCTAATTAATAAAATCCTAGTAATTGAAGTTTTACTACTTTTATAATTTAGTCCTTATACTTTAATTAATTACTAATCTGGCGTATTCATCTATCCAAAATTCAATGCCCTTATAAAATAAATCCATAAATATTAAGTAAAAATATTTACGGGATCAGTTTATTAAAATAAGGTCTTGGGACTGTATTTTCCGGCACCACTGACTTTCAGGTTTTTACATAGCCAATGGAAAAATAGATCAAGAAGATAAATCATAGAGATCATGTAAAACAAATATTAATTGAGCTATTTTTTTCATTGTGGATACAGGTGTGGCCAAGTCTAGCATGCCACACATGAAGATCATTTTGCAAAGTTAGAAAGGAAGAAATAGTAGACAATGGAACAATGATGGATGTGACAAGAGGTGAAATGGTACTTGTAGGTATGTTAGGAGGTTGAAAGAAGTATAGGCCACCATGCTCTTTACCAATCTCCATAATCCTTCCACTACAAAGGTCTTGTAAAAGGCAATAAGAGGGATAAAGGGAGACAAAACAATTGAGATCTTTTGTGAATTGAGAAATGGAAATCAAATTATAATTGAAATCTGGTACATATAAAACATTGGTTAACATATGATGGGAGAAACGGATATGAGTGTCAATGTGAGTGGCAGGAGTTGATTTTCTATTAGGCAATTGAACATAAGAATTGTTAGAAGCAAGAACAACAGAAGAATGCAAGTATTGAAAATCAGAGGTTATGTGACTAGTGAACCTTGTGTCAAGGATCCAACCAAGTGAAGTTGATGCAAAGGCGGAAGGCATACCTGCCAAGTGAGTGTAACAATAATAGAAGAGTCCTTTTGTAAAAGGGTAAGAAGTTGTTGATATTGTTCTGAGGTTAAAATAAGGGTAAAAGGAGCCTTGACAGAAGAAGCAATGGCAGATTCAAGTGGATCTTCTGAGGAGATAGCATGACTAGCAACAGGTTTCTTCCTAATAAACTTAAAATTAGAGGGGAAACCAATTAGAATGTAATACTTTTCACGTTTGTGGCCCTTGATATGGCAGTGATCACAATTGTCATTGAACCTACACTTGGAAGGGCTAGTAAGAATAGCTAAGGAATAAATAGCAGTAGGTTTAGAGGCAGAAGGCAGGGTGGAGGAGAGCTGACGCTGAGATTCTTCCTGTACAAGCATGAAGTAAACTTGATTGACCCAAGGTAGAGGTTGAATAAACAAGAGTTGACTACATATAGTAGAATAAGAGTCATTGAAACCTGTTAAAAACTGAAATAAGCATTGTTGAGGAAGGTGTCCAGAAGTGTGTTGAACATTATCACGGTTACATAGTGTGAAGGGGACTAAAACATCATGTTCATCTCAAAGAAGTTGGAGCTTTGTGAAATAAGTTGAGATGGGACAAATACCTTAAGTGTAAGAAGTAATGGTTTAATGTAGATACAAAATTTATGCAACCATCAATCTTGTTATACCATTCTTGAAGATCTTGCCAAATAAGGGAAGCACTCGAAGCAAAAACAATACCAGCAGAAAGTTTTTTGCAGACGGTGTTTAAGATCCAAGAGAGGACAATCGCATTACAATGTTCCCATTGTGGGTGAAGAGCTGTTGGAAGATCAACATTCAAGCAAGTTCCATCAACAAAGCCAAGTTTATTTTTGGCGAGGAGAGCAATGCGCATGGACCGACTCCAGACATTGTAATTTTCTAAACCAAGAAGTTGATGAGAGACAAGTAAAACTCCAGGGGTATCGGAGGGATGGAGATAGAAAGGATGATGAAAATCAATGACAATAGATGGTTGAGGGATGGCCATTGAAGAAAATCGGAAAGAAGAAATGAGGGGAAGCAAAAGATGAAAAACAAGGGTAAAACCCCAAATCATAGCAATTGATACCATGTTAAGAGAAAGGGAAGAAATTATTTGAATCATTATCTATTGATTGATATATCTTTTGCTGGTACAACATTCTTACTTTTATACTCTATACGTAGTAACTAACTAGTATTTTTAATACAAAGATTAATATTAATTACTAATAACTAATCCCTAGATACTAGTAGCTGTTGTGACAACTTTATTTAACAACTTCTACAAAACCACCACTCACAGGCCCTCGACCATCGTCACCTATCATCAACCTTCACCCTTCAAACAAAAACCCTCATTGCAAGCTTCACAACATCATACGCCACAACTCAAAAGCCCCAAACAAAACATGAAAAAAAAAACCTAGCAAATCAATAGCCAAAAACTAAAAAAACAAATAGAAAGAAAAAGAGAAGAAACCTATATCCGCTTCGGGTTTCACGGGTTGGATAACTCGGGACCCCAGTTCAATGATTTGAACAGTCGAGCCATGGTTGGTTAAAGAAGAGCTGTGGGCGGAATATGGTGACTATTCGACAGTAGACGATGGAGATCCGTTGAAGCCTTATTCAAAGCTTTGAGGTCTTAATCTCGGGATTTTGAAAGCCTATTGGGAAATTTGAAGTGAGATTTGGAAAGAAGAGACAAAAAGAAGTCATTTGGTGATGATGGTTGGCCAAAGAAGGTTAGGGTTAGAAGAAATGAAAAAAAAAGAAAGAAGAAGAGATCAAAGAAGAAATGAAAAAAAAAAAGGGATAGGCTCACAAGGTTTCACGAGAGAAAAGGAAAAATTACAAACTTAGTCCCTAAACCATTTGGGGTGAAACAGGTTGGATGGCATATGCTGAAAGGTTATACTAGGTGCATTTTTTGTATAGTTTTTAACTATTTTAATTTACTTAATTTAAATTATGTTGCATTTAATTTTTAATTGTAATTTAGTTTGAAGAAAATTAAATTATTTTTTTTTAAAAGAGCCGACAACCGATTCAAAGAAACTAAGTTGTGGTAGTAAGTCATTAAATTTTTAAAAATAAAATTTGGAGTATGGAGTAGCATTTATCATTTAAAATAATAATAATGAGGCAATATTTCAATTTAATATGGGTCGTGAATCTTTTATGGTAATAAATAGCCTTCTTAAAATGAGTAAATGAATTTTGTTTGATATTTTGGGTATTAAACAACACATGTTTAATAATGTTAAAACTCTCCACGCGGTCCTTTAAAACTTTACCACAAAAGAATTTTTAATTTTGAAAGAATATTTGACCTAACCAATTTTAATTTAAAAATAAAGCCTTATGTGTTTCTTAAAATTTTAGTTAATAAAAAAAATCTCACCTAAAATCACAAAATTTAAATCTTATCCCTTGTGAAGATAAGTTGGGACCACCGCTACTCAGAAAAGAAAGGACGATATGTATTTCTGTTCGCAGGTAGCTTAGTTTCAGAGACAAAGTTTTGTAAATGGCAACTTCGTTTAGCTCTCCACCATTTCTATCTTACCCACTAACAAGAACTCCCCGCTTCTCTTCTTCCTCGCAAACACCTCCTCCTAACTCACAACCACCCAATCCACCACCATCTCCTAAATTAACCACAACTTCATCTGAGCAGCAACCACCGGTAACTGTGCGAGAACCAAAGCCCCCCAAACCTACCACCACTGTTGAAACCACTGATTGGATAGCTTCCTCCTTGACCAGGCGCTTCGGCCTTGGTGCTGGCCTTGCATGGGCTGCCTTCCTTGCTGTTGGAGTCATCTCTGAACAAATTAAGACTCGCATTGAAGTTTCTGAACAAGAAGCAAATACAAGGTGTGTCACTCTAAACTCTCCTCTACAGTTTTGACTTTGTATTTCTGGCCTTTCAAATCACTGGGTTGGTAAAGGTAAGATTTTGGATCACAATATATATATACACAAATTTAAAGGAGAATGAATTCTACATATTTGGGAATGAAAGTAAATTGTAGTTTCTTCACTAAGCACACTCATATTGTTTTGGTTAGAGATGTTGAGAAGCAAGAGGAGGTGGTGCTGCCTAATGGCATAAGGTATATATTCTTTTCATCGTCTATGACAATAGTATATGGCCATTGGGAGCATTTTATCAGGCTAAAAATATATGTATTAAAAACAGGTACTATGAGTTGAGAATTGGTGGAGGGGCTTCTCCAAGGAATGGAGACTTGGTGGTGCTTGATCTAAAAGGGAAAATTGAAAGCAGAGGTGAAGTATTTGTTGATACATTTGATGGAGACAAGAAGCCACTTGCTCTGGTAATGGGATCAAGGCCTTACACCAAAGGAATGTGTGAAGGGATAGAATATATAGTGAGATCAATGAAAGCAGGAGGCAAAAGGAGAGTCATAGTTCCTCCCAATTTGGGGTTCGGAGAAAAGGGTGCAGATTTGGGAACGGGTGTCCAGATTCCACCCTTTGCAACCCTAGAGTACATAGTTGAAGTTGATAAAGTCTCCATTGCACCTGCATGACCTTGTTTATTACCATATATGTTGCAGTTTCAAAAACTTCTAAACAAAGATGACATGCATTTTTACAATATCTAATTTTATTCAAATATTTCGTCTTAAATTATATCACATAAGATCTGATATGTTATTTAACAGTTAAATTAATTATTTTAGTAATAGATAACTTGATTGATATAATCTCAATAGCTTGAATATATAATTAGAATGATGTGAAGTTTAAGGACCATTTTAAATTAATAATTTAATCAATTGAATCAGTAATTGATTAAGAATATTATTTTCGAATGTGGATGAGATGAAAGTCGCACCATTAAAGATAACACTATAATGTCACCATTATTGAGAGCTATAAAGCTCAAAAACTTTTACCACCACTAAAAGTAATTGCGCGATGTATTCTCTAACAGATAAGAGGTATTAAGTTTCAAGCAAGCACCTATCTAAACAAAAAGAAAAGTTCCAAGTGATCAGCGAGATGGATACAAACAATCATGGTATAGAATTATTTAAATTATAAAATAATTATCAAAATTCTTTTTTATAATTTTAATAATTTTAATATTTTCTATAATTATTTAAAAATCACGTCTAGAATGAATCCAAACAAACGGGTGTCCAAGTTCACTTGAATTAGGACATCCATTTGTCTAAGTTTATTCTAAAAAATAATTTTAGAAATTTTAAAATATATATTTCTAATTTTATTTTTAAAAATATTTGTTAAAATAAATGTCAAATGTCACCATCTACTTACTCCATTAGTTATGTCAAAAAAAATCATGTTCAAACTCGATCAACCTTAATAGAGAGTTTAACTAATTAACTTTTAGTTTTATGAGTTGAATTGGGTAATTCATTTATTTTATTTATTCCTATAATTTTTATACAAAATGAATATTAAATATTTTTCCTTTTCTAAAATTTTGGAATTAGATTTAAATTGATAATTAAATTTTGTAATTGTTCACGGTTAAATTTATTAAATTTTTAAAATTAAAACAAAATAAATTTTTTATAAATATTAACAGTTAAATTTGTTAAATTTTTAGATTTAAGGTCAAATTGATAGAATGTGTAAATATTAAAGGATTAAATTTATTATTAGACCAATAAAAATGCTCACGTCAGCTTTCCGTTAAGTATTTAATTATGTAAAACTAAAATTTTAAATTCTGAAAATATTAATAATAAAATTAAAATTTTTAAAATTGAATGACCAAATAAAATCTACCAAAAATTGAGTGACCACCCAAATAGTTTACCCTAAAATTTAATAACCTTGTTGTCTTCAACCGGAGAATATTGTATAAAATGCAAGAAATTAATAAACTCTCGAATACAAATCATCGACATTTTCGTGAATGTGAAATAGATATATTTTTCCACAAGGGAGCAGAAAGGTTATACGAGTGCGATTTACTTTTCCCAACTTCTAGACAGCAATGTGAAATAGATATATTTTTCGTTTTAACCTTTATATTATTCAAGAATAGGTTGGTTTAATTATTTAATTTGGTATATTTTGTACATGTATTTAATTTTAATATTCAATTTAATACACCGATGAAATAATTTAATGAAGGTTTGACATGTATATTCTAATAAAAATAACACAAGTGTCTAACTGGGAAAAATTAAAGTTTGGATACTAAATCGAATATTGAAGCTAAATTGGTACTTAAATAAGATAAAAACTGAAGTATCAAAATTTTTTAAAAAATAGATATCAAAGTGAACCTTGAAGCTAAACTTAAGTACGTAATTAAAAACTAAAACCAAACTTAAGTACCAAATAATATATTATCTCTTAAAAAATAAAATGAAACGATTAGTTGAATCTATTTTTTATTCTCTAATTTTATTGAATTAAGTGATACTAACTTACTCGATAAAACAATATAAAATTTTGAATTAAATTATTATATTTATAAAAAGATAATGTCACATTTGGTATATGTACTTCCATTAAAACTCTAAGGTATAGTACTTATACTTTGAAAACATTCAATGTGGTACTTGAACTATTAACGTATTTTATTATGGTACATGATGTTAACACCACTAGTGAATTGCTAAATCAACCAATGAAAATTTGACACATATTTTTTTTCCAAATCATCAGGTCACACGAATAATTTATCAATATAAGAAAAACTAAATAAAACAAAAATTAGATTAAACTTATTAAATAATTAATAACTTAACATGTGGAAAATAAAAAGAAGTGATTATTAGGTATTTTCATGGATAATAAAAAATATTATTTAAAAATCAATTAAAATATCATTTCAAATGAAAAAAATTTTAGAGAAGATTGACCATTACTTAAACGGAGAAGATGACATTTTTGTTTATATAAGTTTAGTGTTTAAATTTTTGTTTATGTTATATTATCCATGTGGACTTTGATGATTTGGAAAAAAAATTTACATGTCGAATTTTCATTTGTTGGTTTAGTAATTGACTAATAGTGTTAATATCGGTACAATAATAAAACACATATTGGTAGTTTATGTACTAAATTGAACATTTTATTAAAAGTATAGGTGCCAAATGTGACGTTATTATTTTATTAATGATAAAAATATTATTGATATAAAATTTACAATAATTTATTTTGAAAACTAAATTAAAAAATCTAATAGATAATATTTTATATGAAATTTAAATAACCGTTCTTTTTCAAATAGGAGCAAGGGAGAAGCTAGAAATATTTTTAAGGGAACAAAATTAAATTATAATTTTTATGATAGTAAAATGTAATTTTTAAAAGATTAAATTAAAATTTTATTATTTTTTAGGGGCTTAAAATATAATTTTATTTTCATTAATTTAAAATTGTAAAAATTTAAAAAAGCTAAAATGAAAAAAAAAAAGGGGGGGCGCCTTCCACAACATTCCCCCCTGAACAGGAGAATATTCAAACACGCAAGAAATGAAGAAATTTCCGGATACATTTTCATGAATGAACACGAGAGCAAGGTCATAAATATTAGGGATAAACTAATATTATTTGCTCCCTTAATTTGTTAACTTTTTCATTTTAGTCCCTGAAGTTTTTTTATCTACCTCAACTTGAATTCTTTAAAGTATAACGACTTTAGATCATGAAATTGCGCCAGTTTGAAATTTTCTTTTAAAATTTCTTGATAGTTTTAAATATTATTTTATTTTTAATAAATTTAATAACGTTATGCAATTTTAAATAACCACATCATTATATTTCAAATCAAAATTTAGAAACAAAAAAATCCTAAATTCAATAACCAAATGTTGCTTTATTCTAAATATAATTCCATGCACGTCCACTTTCAGATGGAAATGTGAAATTATATAATTTCGACATTTGTCAGCCGTCAACACGTCATTGAAAGAAATAAAAAATAAAAGTAAAATGAAGAAAATTCAATAAAAATAATTTCTCTTTCACCCGTCCCTTCTAGTTTTTCCTTTTCTCATAAATTATAGTTGTGTAAATAATAATTTTTTAATTTCAAAAAAAAAAATTTTACAATCTCCGTTTCCTTCTCCTCCCATTTTCCCTTTTCTCTTGTGTTTTGATTACTCCAGGATCTCCTTCTATTCGGTCCTGTTTTTCACTGGATCGGTTGATCAGAGGGTTCTCTAAACGATGTCGTATTCGGATTCCGACTCTTCTTCCGGCGCTGGTGACCACCACTACAAGAATTTCAAGCAAATCAGCCGTGAAAGTGAAGTCTTATATTCTCTATTTATTCAATCTTTGTTAAACTTAATTTTAAGATTCTCTAATCATTCTGCTTATGATCTATCTGGTTTCACAATCGTTAGTAGTAGTACGAACCTGATCATGTAATTTCTACTGAATTTTAATCGTTAGTAATGAATTTGTCAGTTAAGTTGAATATACAATAAATTTGTGTTTTTACGCAGTCTTAAGGAAAAGCCACGAAGAAAATATATTATTTCATAACTTATCAGCGTAACTATATATATTTTAATTTATTGGTTTCGATGTATGAAATTTGAACAAAGAATGTAAGTGATCTTTTTGTTCAACAATGCTAATTCAAAAACATAAAATCAGTGCTATGACTGTGCTATATGCTGCATTATTTGCATTTTGCTGAGAACTATAATATAGACTGATATTGCTCATGAAAACGGGACTTTTTTCATGAGCTATAGTTGATTTTTAATGCATCGAGTTTATCCTTAACTCCCCGTTGTGAAATTACTCGTAATGGGAATAGGAAAATATGTAAAAAAGAGGAGCTAAAAACAATCACGATCTGCGCACTTTGTAGAAGTGTAGGGATGTTTCAACTATTATAATCAGGCCTGCACATGCATGTTATGGCTTAAAAGCATGGAGCTGGACAGTGAGAGCAGGTCCCTACCCCTAGGCAATGATGCACACAAGTTTTCTGCCCAGGCTTCATCTAGTTGTCTTGTACCTTTCTATCTATTAAGCAAAAAACCAAGGTTATAATGCATTTGGGTTGTGTGTGTGTGTGTGTTTTATTACCTTTTTTCATTTATTCTTTAGGCATGATATTGTTCACTAATTTTGGGTGGCTGATCTGATTTAAATTTCTATATGTACTTGATGTATGTAAAGGGTTATTACACGAAATGCTTCGTTCTGCAAAAGTGAAGGACTCTAAATCTACTTGGAAGGTATGCTGGTCTTGTTGTCATTTTTGTTTTGGTTATTCATGGGCTGGCTTTGTGCTGTTATCATTGTTACTGGTTGCTAGAAATGTTTTTATTTATCTTGATTTTCGATCCCCTCTAAGCAGGTGCTAATCATGGACAAACTCACGGTTAAGGTAATGTCTTACTCTTGCAAGATGGGTGACATCACAGCAGAAGGAGTTTCATGTAAGCCAAGCTTCGTATTATTTTAACTGTTGCATAACAACTGCTCTAATAGGGCAGACAATGAAATAATAAGCTACATAAGTAATGTCATCATTTTAAAGTTTCAAGGATCAAATTTTTCTTCTAATTTTATTGATTCTGGTTTTGTTTTGCAGTGGTAGAAGACATATACAGACGCAGGCAGCCATTGCCATCAATGGATGCTATATACTTCATTCAACCAACCAAAGAGAAGTAATGTCTCTTCCCTTTACTGAGTTTTCAATTATCAAGTCTTTAGCTGGGTAGGTATTTTCCTTTTGGGACTGGGTTTTATGTGTGTATCACATTTTAGCCCATTCCCCCTTTTGTTGACCATATAATTTTACATTTATGTGGCAAAGAAAATAATCCATTTTCAAACAGTTGCAGACTCCATACTGAACATTTTCCCATTTTAGGTCTACATTCATGATTTGACTACCTATATCTTAGATGATCTCATATCATACTTCCATCATCAGAAATTAACCTTGCTGAAGCCTTATTTTATTCTATTTTCTAGTATAGCTTTCCCTAGCAAGGATGCATGCATTCATGCATGTCTGTTGTACAAGATTTAGTTATCCTAATTAATAAAAGGAAATGTCTCTGTGAGATGTATATATGTCATAGTGCAACATAATCCTACTTCTCTGGTGGGCTTTTCCCCCCTCACCCTTTATTGTTTCACTTGTGTGTTTGTGCAGTGTTATTATGTTCTTGTCAGACATGGCTGGAAGGACTCCCTTATACAGAAAGTATGTGAAAGATCTTTTACATAATACATTACATGAGGGGTTAAATCTTCGGAATTCCAAGCATTTGACAGCTTCTGATATATATTTTCTTTTATCTGGTATGTGGAAAAGGGCATTTGTTTACTTCAGTTCGCCTATCTCAAGAGAATTGGTTGCTCACATCAAGAAGGATTCAACTGTCTTGCCTCGCATAGGTGCATTGAGTGAGGTTAGGGTTTTTTTCTTTAGATTGCCAGTTTGCCTGAAACAATCTGCATTGTGCAAACTAGTCCCATTGATTGTTGAGTTTTTGTTTAGTGCTGATCATTTCTTGGTTGGCATATGCAGATGAACTTGGAGTACTTTGCAATTGACAACCAGGTAATCTGGTCACTTGTGCAAATTGAATTAAAATAGTGATCATCATCTTTCTTTTTCTCCTGAAAAAAAATTGTAATAGCCTATGTGGCCCTTTCATATTCTTACAGGGACCAGTTCATTTTGATTTATTTGGAACTTGCATCTTCAAACATCCAGGCTAAAATTTGAGATGCAAATTTTGGCCCAAATTAAGTCCTAATAAAAGCCTTTGTGGTTTAAGCCTGAAAAACTTTCAGTGAAGAATAAGTACTATTTGTATATACTTGTATATAACCACTGAGATGTCCTATATTGGGATCAAGAGGGTTTTGGAAGATTTTAACCTTGAAATTTAAGCTAGTTTATCATGATATATGATGAAGCTTGTGTATCTGATCAGTATCTAATAAGTCCCCCCCCCCCCACCCCCAAAATGAGGAATGGCCTATCAAAATTGTTATCAAGTGAACTGCGATTTTCTCACTACAGGGTTTCATCACTGATAATGGTAAGGCTCTTGAAGACCTTTTTGGTGATGAGGAAAATACTCGCAAAGCTGATGCATGTTTGAATGTGATGGCTAACCGCATTGCTACAGTATTTGCTTCATTAAGGGTATATGCACTGGTCTTTGAATTTTGATTCTCAAATGGAGCGAAAATTTTCTCAGACGTGTTAATATTTTAGGAGTTTCCTTTTGTGCGCTACCGAGCTGCCAAGTCTCTCGATCCAATGACCATGACTACTTTCCGTGATCTAATTCCTACCAAGCTTGCAGCTGGAATCTGGAATTGTCTTGTAAAATGTAAATCAATTCCCAACTTTCCTCAGCAGGAAACATGCGAGTTGCTCGTCCTTGATCGATCTATAGATCAGGTTTGCATATTAATATTGGTTGCAAGCTAATGTCATTTGCATTGCATGATTGTTCAATTTGCTTATGATAAATGGTTAATTCCCTTATCTAGATTGCTCCTGTCATACATGAGTGGACTTATGATGCCATGTGCCATGATCTACTGAACATGGAGGGGAATAAATATGTACATGAGGTATGTGCTGTTGTCAGATTCAGTATGTTCTTGACTTAACTAGGAACCTTTTTTCTGGTTTCTGTATATCAAGCAAGTGTACTATTTAGGTTCCAAGCAAAACAGGAGGCCCTCCTGAGAAAAAGGAGGTTCTTTTGGAGGAGCATGATCCAATATGGCTTGAGCTTCGACACGCACATATAGGAGATGTATGTATGGTGCTTTCTACTGTGTATATACAACCTATATTGCTCTAATATTTCATTTCCATCAAGTGCCCAGATTGGACACTTGTCAGGCATGTAAGTAAAATTGGACATGGATATGGGGTCTTGACTACCATGTAGGAGGAAAAAGTTAAAAAAATTGAATACATCCATGTATGACCTATATCATGTCCAATGCTTAAAAAAATTGAATACATCCATGTATGACCTATATCATGTCCAATGCTCCTGAGCCTGACCAACATAGGACTCCATGTTGAATCCTGATTGACCCTTTGGTGTATTCTTAGGCTAATTTAAGGTTGCATGAGAAGATGACCAATTTTGTATCAAAGAATAAAGCTGCACAACATCAACATGGTTCAAGGTTTGTGTAAATGCAGTTTTTACTTTATCCATGATATGCTTGAAAGTTTTACTGAATACACTGTCTTCTCACCTGGCACCTTCTGATTGTTTCATCAGTGCTGTACAATTAGGGATGGCAAAAATCCCTGAACCCAACAGTTCTGATTTGCCCAACCCTAAAGAGGCGGTTTTTTTTTTTGGCTTAATGACAAATTTGGCCACTAACATTTACATGTTTTTCAAAATGACCCTAATTGTATTCGTTAGCCTTTTTTGGCCATCAACCTTTGTTTTTTTTTCAAAGTGCTTATTCTAACAGATTTGATGAAAGTACCATTAAAAAAATTAACAGGGATGATGTGGAATATTTTTAATGAGACCTAATTTATTACTTAGGTAACCCAATAAGATAATTACATGTGGAATTATCTAAAAAAAGGTTTCAAAATGAATGCATTAGTTTGTTTTCTGAGAGGTTTCAAAAGATAATTAACAAATCAAACGGAAAATACTGAATGTGTGCATTCATTTTGAAACCTTTTTTTAGATAATTATGTTTATTTTCTTTAAACTAAGAGTTATTTTTTTAATTTCATGTATGATTTATTTATTTTATTATTTTCCACATGTAATTATTTTATTGGATTATCTAAGTAATAAATTACATCTCATTAAAATTATTCCACATATGAAATTCGACATCATCCCGTTAACTTTTTTAACGGTACTTTCATCAAATTTGTTAGAAAAAGCAATTTGAAAAAAAGAATAAAGGTTGATGGCCAAAAAAAAGCTAAAAAACACAATTAGGCCATTTTGACAAAACATGTAAACGTTAGTAGCAAATTTGTCATTAAGCCTTTTTTTTTTTTGAAAATCGGGTTTTAAGGTAGGGCAGGTCAGTTTTTTCAATTAAAAATTTCAGGATTGAGGTCGTGTTTAGATAAAATCAGCCCTGCCCCCACCTTAAATGCAACTGCTGAAAGAATGAGTTAATTTTAAATGTGATAATGCTATAAAATGTAGTCCTTGATGAATTTACTTGGAACTTTTAGCTACATGACTCTACTCTCACCTTAAAATTCAACATTTTTACAGAGATGTTGGTGAAATTTCTACAAGGGATTTGCAAAAAATGGTTCAAGCATTGCCACAATACAGTGAACAAATTGAGAAGCTCTCCCTTCATGTAGAGGTCAGTTTCTTGCCCATGTAAAAGCATAGAATTTTTTGCCCCAGATATCTGCTCTCCTGTTTTCTAGTTGAAAAAACTCTATTTCTGTTTTAGCCTTCTGTATGGTGCCTGCTTCTTTTATTCCTTTGAATGATCAGATTTTTTGTATTCTTTTGTTGAATATTTGGATTATATTTAGCATTTTAGTACCACTTTTGCTATTAATATATTATCCTATTTTTCCTCTGTCTAATAGTCCAAAACTCATTGAAACCTTGGTTGTGAGCCAAACATTTTAAATATTTGGATTATTCATGGGGATCATTTGTTCTGTTCAAGGTCTGCATGTTCTACCATGATGGTGCTTTATCATTTTATGGCATGATTAGAAGTTTTCCCTTCTATTCATGTCTAAGAGCAGCCGATATTTGCCATATAAAACAGATGTTAATGGTACAAGCTTCATGTGTTTCCTAACCAATTTCCGATGTATGATTCATGATTTTTTATGACTGAAAGAAAATGCTTTTAATTATCAAAGATATAGTGACTTCATACAGATTCAGTTTTATGATTGCAGATTGCTGGAAAAATCAACAGAATCATCACAGAGCAAGGGCTAAAAGAACTTGGGCAACTGGAGCAAGATCTTGTTTTTGGTGATGCTGGAATGAAAGATGTAATTAAATTTCTTACTACAAATGAGGTAAGAAATTTAACTATAGCATAACCAAGAGGTATTCTACTCTGTCAAGTTTCTAAACTAGAAATATCTCTTTTTGCAGGCAGTATCTCATGAAAATAAGTTGCGGTTGATGATGATTCTTGCAGCCATTTACCCTGAGAAGTTTGAGGGTGAAAAGGGTCTTAGTTTGATGAAGGTTGCAATTTTTCTCGTTTCATTTTTTCTATTTCATCCCCACCCTTCCTTTCCATTTCTTTCTCCTACTGGCTTTACAATACTATCCTTTTCATTTAGAGATCTGAGTTCAAGCAGTTTCAGACAGCCAATTATGTTTCTCCAATCTGATGCTTTAACTTTTTTCAGCTAGCAAAATTATCAAGCGAAGATGCAAATGCTGTGAATAATATGAGTTTGCTTGCACCATTATCAGAGTCCAAAAAAGGTTCAGCCAGTTCCTTTTCTTTGAAGTTTGATATTCACAAGGTAAATGTTTTACTAGTTGAAACTCTGGTTTTGCTGGTTGATCTGGTATTGTTGTTTACTGATTAAGTTCTTTTCCTTCTCTCCTTGTTCCTTTGCTCATGCCAGAAGAAGCGTGCAGCTAGGAAAGACCGATGTAGCGAGCAAGAAACATGGCAATTATCACGCTTTTACCCTATAATAGAGGTATGTTTAGGCATAGGTTCATTCTTTGGAACCATTTTTTATTACATTTGTGACTAGCTGCTGCATAATCTTCTGCAGTCTTGCATAACTTCTATTTTTTATTTATTTCCACTTTAGAATAACTTAAATGTTAATACTTTTTTTAATCATATAATGATTTATTGTTTGTTGTTCTTCGGGAAGTTCATGTTTTGGAGGTGTTGGTGGTAAAAATATCATTTCCTATGTATGTTTTTGTTTTTGAGAAAGATCTAAACTTCTTTCTGCAGTATGCTTTTCTGATATGTTTAGTTTTACTATGTCAAAATCCTTCAAAAGATCTAATGCCATTTCTTTTCTAAACAAGTTTGTCATGTTTCATTTGTTCCAAATCTTTAAGCTGTAATTCGTTGGTAATAAGTAAAGTTCAATGAGAGATTATTATTGCAATTGTCTTGTTATATAACAGAGTCCTGCATCTTTCAAAAACTTATTCATAAGAGTAAAAGAAATGCTGTAACTTTGCATCTGACATATTAGGAGTTACATGGCAAAATGATTACTTACATGTGAATTCTTTTCCATTTTCAGGAGCTTGTCGAAAAACTTAGCTTGGGAGAACTATCGAAGGATGATTATCCTTGTATGAATGATCCTAGTCCAAGTTTCCATGGCTCATCTCCAGCTGCTGCATCCATACATGAAGCTCCAGTTGCTCATTCCATGAGATCAAGGAGGACGCCAACATGGGCTCGGCCTCGTGGTTCAGACGATGGGTATTCAAGGTCCTTATTATGAATACCTAGCAAATTACTTTTGGAATCATTCTCCTTAAGAGTTTTATTTTATTTTATTTTATTTATTTATTTATTTCACTGCTTTTAATGCATCAATGCCACTGTCAAGGGCCCTTGTGCTTTCTTATCCTTAATGCTCTTACTCTGTGAATTTGATTTTAATGTTTGTTTTCCTATGTCATCTCAGTGATTCTGTACTAAGACATACATCGAGTGATTTGAAAAAGAGGGGCAAACGCATTTTTGTGTTTATAGCTGGTGGAGCTACAAGATCTGAGGTATGAAAAATTTATGATCTCAATCTCCAAGACCATGAGGTTATGATGATAGACATTTCTGATACCATCTCCAAAAAATGTCCTTTCATGTACAGCTAAGAGTCTGTCACAAGCTCACCGGAAAGTTGAACAGGGAAGTTGTTTTAGGCTCAACCAGTATTGATGATCCTCAACAGTTCATCACGGTAATGATTTTCAACTACCCATAATTTTGTCATATTCTAATTAGCAGCAGAATTGTTCAACAGCTGACCTAATTTGGTATTGCTCATGGTTTCCAGAAACTGAAGCAGTTGACTCCAAGTGAAATCTCATTGGATGATCTGCAGATATGATCCTGGTGGAGTAGGAAGCAAGGAATTGTGCATTTTGCTGCATCCTGGTAAAATCATAGATGCGTCGTTTCATTATATAGCCATTTTTTAACATTCAAAGGAAATTGTCCGCTTCTTGGCCGATGTCACAGTTTTTTACTTCGTTCTTCTTTCTGGTGGGTGTATTGTAATTAATTTGCCGGAAGCCACCAAATATCCCCCCATGTATAATATTACTGTTAGTTATAGGAAATAACTCGCTGGATTTTAAATAATAAAAGCCTAACCCCATATTCTTAACACAATCTAGACATATTCAGTGACTTTCTAGAATCTCTTTAGCCCCACTTCATAGTTCATACTAACACTGACACATGTTTTTGTTACTTATTATCAAAAGCTTAAACTCAAGTGTCAGCAACCACTATTTCAGATGAAAAGACCTGGCATGGCTAATCTGCTTCTGTCAATGTTCAATGTTTTATATTCATCCTATCAACTGGCTGATTTATTTGTTGTGTTCCGGTAATTTTTTTATGTGTTTATGTTAGATTCATGCCAAATTTTATCCATGGTAAATAACAAACCAGCCTTTGTGTTGATATCAAATTTTATACCCGAATTTTAGATTCAATTTTGGATTATCTGTTTAGTAATGACATTCTCAACTCACCATTATGAAGAAAAACAAAAAAATAGAGTTTTCTTGTCGCAAGAAACCAAGCATCTTCTCCTAGCCACTCCGTTCCACTAGTAACATAATTTTTCAACTTCGATTTTTTTTTTTTAAAAAAAATTCATAATGGATAAAATTTTGAATATAAATTATAAAATTTTCAATGAAAAAGATTTTAGATATATCTTTTATAAAATTCAATTAATTGTAAATTTTAAAATAATTAAAGTCAAAGTTTAAAAGTTTTTATCCAATAAATGTTCTAAACCCGGACATTTTTACTGAGAATTAAAGAAATAGATAGTGAGGCTAACAAAGCTTAAAAAGTACCAACGATTTGGTTACAAGAAGCATTGAAGATTCACCCAGCAAACCTGAGATACCAACGTATACTTTGATGAGCCCCCTTTCCGTAAATTTATATTCGTTTATCTGATCTGCTTTGATTACTTGTCGATCAGTTTTCCTATTTTGGGTAGGAGACAGTAACAGGAGAACATTGAAATAGTAGATGATGGATATTTATGAATTATCATCTGCTTGCAGACCCGGTGAATAAATAAATAACAACTTGGACAATGGAGATCTTGGGCGGTGTTACCATAAAAAGTAGTGTTGGAAAATGATTAGTATAGTCATAGAATCTATATTGTGTTTTATATCAACCCTCTTGTCTGGCTTGATATAGTATATACTTCTGACTCAGTAACAACTAGAATTAAGCTCAATATTCCAGGGAAGGAAACAGTCAAATAGCTGGTTAGTGTCCATGGAGGAATCATGAAATTCATCACCTCTTTTTTCCCTATCTCTACCTTTGATGTTTTCTTTTCTTTGAAGCCATTTCCCCATCAGTTGCTGTATTAGCACGGAGACCATCACAATCTTTCCTATTTCATTTGATATTAATTTAATATAGGCTAATCTATACCACCTTCAATGCTCAAAAGTCAAAATTAGACATCAAGCTTTATGTGATTGGATTTGTCAAGATTCATCTAAATTTCTTCGTCTATTATTTTTTACAAAATATCTAATACATTTTTTATTACATTCCAAAGTATGAATAATTTAATCTTTTCTTATTCTTCTTTTTTACATTGAGTACATGATATAAAATTATAATAATTAATACAGAGGAAAAGTATAAAGCCGACAAACACCCGGAATCTGATGAAAATTAGTACAGGTAGGAGATAGTAGCTAAGCTAGGATGATGAGTGAGCAAAAATGGAAGAATTGGTGGTCGTTGGCAAAATAACCAATATGTTGAAACCCCAAAGTGGTCCACTCATTACTCAAAACAAGGTTGACATACATACATACATAGTGATATATTATTGTTTCACGTTGAAACTTGAAACCTCGTGTAGGCCGCTCAACCTACCTACAACACTATGTTGGCCTCATTGTTGCGTCTACATTCTTACAAGTTTTGGAGGTTTGGATCTTGTTGGAAGAGTTAAAAAGGTAATGATTGATGTATTTTTTTATTATTTATGTCTCGGTTGAGCTTGAAGTAAATAGAAATGAATGATTGGTGATTTGTAATATAGGAAATTTATTAAAAAGACGTCGGAGTTTTACCATCGAAACAGTAAATCAAAGGAAAGGTATAGGAATGAAATAAAAGTTGTAGAATAAAGTTGAGTATATACATGATTAACGAAATAAAAGTGTCTATATAGATGTCCACATATTTTTTGTGTATATTCTTTTACAAAATCCATTTCTACTCATAATTCTTTACAAATTTTTAATAGTATGATTCCACTTTTTCCTGGTTGCTACGATAGTAATGATTCACCTCAAATTGAAAAAAATATATATTTATTTTGAACAATGAGATGGTTTGTTGCTCATGCATGAGCTGAATTTGGATACGAAAACTTAAAAAAGAGGAAGAATCTTGCAATGCGATATGTCTGTTTAACCAAAGCCAGGACTCACCAAAACTATATAGTATCAGCTGAAACAAGGAAAATTACAACCCATGTACTAAAGTCAAAACATACTGTTGTTAATCTTATTTAAAATTTCTTTTTTTCCTTAAAATTAATTTATGCTTGTGGACTTTGGCATTTCAAGTTTGGTCTTATAATAATAAAATAAAGGGTCCCAAAAGGGATTTGGCATCTGTGGGTTTCTGCAGAAAAGGGTCCAAGCTGAATGAGCAGTTGGGTTTCTTTAACGTGCATTGCAAGAGTGGAGATTGTCTACTTCCACAACTCATCTTCTGTTCTTCACTAGTTTTTGGGTCTGTGGTTGGTTTTGATGCACAAATAAAAAGACATGTTTGGTTGTTCTGATAGACAGACAGAGGACGGTTCTTGGTAATAAAATCTACCAATTTCTCACATGCATGAATGCCAAAGCCTTGCCAGTTTGTGGTACACAAAATGAATATCATCAATACAAGTTGAACAAATCAGAAAGTTGGCAGTCTTTTAGAATAGAATAATGTTCTTCAAAGCTGCTTCTTGTTTACGTCTGCTGCTTTACTTCTACCACATACAACTTTCTTTAATATGCTCCCTTTATTGAAATCTAATCTATAATATTATCAAATAACTCATCTTAGATTACATCATATGAATTTTTAAAAATAAAAGAAATAGCTCGTGTGATCAAATAAACAAATAAAATGATGAATAGGAAGTTGAAACATTCTCGATCGGTTCTAAAGGATTTTCTTTTATTTTAAAAAACCACATAATTCAGATTTATGGATTAATTGTATAGTTCAAAAAGAAGAAATATATAGAGATTAATTTGTCCAATATCATTTTTAAAGAAAGCTACTACATTTGTTAATACTCCATCCCTTTCAATGCTACAAAATGAAACCACACATTTCACTCTCCTCTTAATCATTGGAAAAAGCTTGCATTCTCATCTGAATTTCCACTCATTGCTTGGCCACACTTGGCAATTTGCGTAATGTCTACATATTACTGTAACAAGCAAAAAGATTTTAATTAAAAGTTGCTTATTTGCTTGACAGCTCCTGCTCTTCTTTTTCTTTTTCTTTTAAACTTCAACTATATTATTTACAAATGGGAACCAAACCCTAAAAGAAGGAATGAAATGACATAATAATAAAATAAAGCCAATGTGAAGGAATATCTTTTGAGATAAGCAATCCAAAGAGCTAAGAATATACGTACCCACCAAATCTTACTTTTTCAGATTTTATACATCCCCTTTTAGGGTGGGTAGCAATCATTATTTCTTATTTTGCCTCTTTTGCTTGTAAACTTGTCACCCCATTTTCGTATTCACAAAACTATCCATACCAAACCAATTTTAACATCAATGATAAAAAGGGTAATACTGGAATTTCGGGTATTTTAGTATCAAGGATATGAATAGGTGTAAGTTGATGGGTCACTCCATTCTTTTGTTATTTTTGTAATAACTTTTTCTCATCTTTTTTTTTTTTAATCTTAAATTGTTGTTTTTTTATTAAACATCAATATCGTACTTTTCCATCCATACCAAACAATTTAATTAAAGTTTGAAGATATATAAATAAATAAAAAGAATTGAGATCAAAATAATAATAATAATTTTTTAAAAAAAAAAAAGAAAGAGAAGAGAGATGTTGGATCAAATTATTTAAATAGGAGATATGGTCCCCAGAAGAGCAACAAAAGCAACCCAAGTAAAGAAGATAGTCATGGAAACCCCACTTGGCTGGTCAAACATGAAATAAATTCAACCCCTTTGTTTTATATTTAAATATTCCCTCTTGTTGTGAAATAATGAAAGGAAAGAAAATATAGATTTCATACTACATTATACAGTATGAAGAAGTAGGAAAGTTAATTGCAAGTGGAAATCATGATTTCCTGGGTTCTTTTTTTTTATTACTAAAAAAATGAAATGAAAATTTCAATATGAGGATTGTGTCATTACTCCTCCGGACCCTCCTCAACAAATTAAGATGAACTCATCTGTCTTAAGGATGAAATGATTAATGGTGGGTTGAGTCCCAAAACCACATTCCTCTTCTTTATTCATCCCACATCATTTGAAGCTTGAAAGTTGCACCCTTTTCCACTCAATTTACGCCTTTCACACCCGTTCCAGTGATTAAGTAGATCAATTTTCCCTTTTTATATTTTAGCACAATAGTAATTCAAATTGAATATGAACACCACAACCCTAACTCATTTTGGCCACAGCTGAATATTTTCTTTTTTTATCCACTACCGAGGCTACTGTAGATATTTTAGATTTTATAATAACTGAAAATTCTCTTCTTCTTTTTTTAAAAAGTGACGTTAACTGAGGGTTTCGTCAACAGTACGGACATTGACCAATGAGATCCATTTCTTATTCCAACACGTGGTTTAGAAGAGGAATAAATCTTTGTCCAACTTAAGAAAAAAAACATTTTCAAAATTCCAACTTTGGATTACTATAACACATACTTAGCTATATAATATGCAATCAACTTAAATAAAATAAATCAATTAATAAGCTTTTTTCTTTTTTCCTCTCCTTCATATTTATTTATAAATATCTATTCAATACACAATTATTGATTTTTTTCCTTTGCAAAATGTTTTATCTTTTATTTATAGTAATTAATTATTTAAGGAACGGTGTATTTATTTCAAAGTAATTAGCACTGTATTGGTGGATGCATGTTTCTGATGTACATTGGTACTAATGTATCACTTCAGATTTATCAATATCTACAAATGATATTAAATACATTTCATATATAAAATATTAATTATTAAAAAGATAAAAAAATTAAAACATTTTATTTTATAAAATATTTATCCATGAATGCACTATATTGATTACTGAAACCGACCAACTGATTGACTTACAACCTTGTGAAATACAATGTTATATTTTGCCCACAGGCACTACACAACAAGAAGCAAGGACTAGAGCGGTCAGTAACAAATATACAGTAAAATTGTGACATTGTATTCCCAAGTCTCGTACCCGAATTGGGTGTGGAGCCGGGTAGGGTAAGGTAGGGATGACCCAATTTAAAATGAGCAAAGTGCCGAAAGTCTATGAGATAAATAATAGAGATGGTCTCATTGTGAAGGCTTGGACGGCTTTTGATGCACCCATCATGTTTCCAATCAATCTCATTCATTTTACTCTACCCGTATGTAAATGGCCGTCAATAAATGAATGAATAGAAGAGGTGAAGAAGAACAACTTTATAGAGTTGACTTTTATCTCACAACTTCCAAAACTATGAGCTCATGTGTGACCCTCTTTCAAAACCAAAACATTTAACAAACCTATTTTCATTGATTCTTGTGGGGTTTACTTTGTCTGTTGACTTTGAAATTGGAATTCCCCATTTTTATCTGATCAAGGTTTGAATCAACACAACCATCTTCTCAGCGATGGATTTGTTGGATGGATCTTCTACTTCAAATAAATTGCTTAATTATCTACCAACTCACAAATTATAAAATGTCTTTTGCTTTAAATGACTCACCACTTTTTACATGTTGAAGTAAAAATGAGTGATGTTTGACATTTTGTTTGAATAATGTCAATCCCATTTTCTCTTGGAATTTTTGGATTTGGTTTTTCATTTGTTGTAATTGAGAAGAATACAAGGATTAAATTAGATAAAATTTTGGATATTATAAATATAATAATATATGGAAAATTATCCGTCTGTGACAAAGCAAACTGAGGGTATGATTTGAGTTATAGAGTATAATAAAATATAAAATATAAATAAACTGGATATTTTTCTTATTTTAATTTTTTATATTTATTCTACAATGATCCATTTTAGGGTTTATAATTATTTTTGTTAATAATGTTTTTTCAAGCTTTGATTTTCCATTCTTCTATTGGAAATATAATCATCTTATTACTACACCTAACACTTGTTATTATGAATTCAATAAAATTAAACTAAAATTCTCTTACATGTGTATCTGTGGAAATCATGTATTTAAAAATAATATACATTAATTAATGAAAATAAGGTTTGAAACTAATAATAACACATACATATATATGAAATTAAAATAAAAATAGTTTTAATTGTGAGTAAAACAAAATTAATACATCGATTAAGAATATTAAGTACAATTCAATTGTATTTTTTTGTTTTGAGTTGGTATATGATACCAACTTAATCATGGCATTATTAATATATACAAACAATGTAAGTAAAATAATTTGTGTAATAACATTGAAATATATATATAAAAAAACATAAAATAAAACTTTGGTTGGAGTTGTAAGAAAATATTTTATAGATGTTAGTGTGGCATGGGTTAGATCTTCACATATGTAATTTTATATTGGTTTTATTAAAAATGTAAAAGGACAAAAGTACTCATGTAAGTATATAACTTATTTCAAATATGTAACGATGATGTAGTAGTTTTCTAACCAAGTTGGTGTCCAGTTGATTTATAAAGCCAACTCAAATAGAAGTTTAAATAACAAGATAGATAATCAGTAAATTTTTAAATTATTAATAAAAGTATTTAGAATTTTATGCTAAATAACATTTATATTATTTATTTCTTATTCTTTTCAAAATTAAAGATTTTTTTTGGGAATTTAATCAATTAAATTTGCATCACTTGGCTCATGATATCAAATTTAATCAGTCATTTCGTAATAATTAGAGTACGGGTGAAACATATTTATGTAACAAATTTATAAAAAACTAATTTTTGTTAAATATCAAATTCCAAGTACAATAATACACCAACTAATATACTTTGGCATATGATTTTATTTTAGTAAATTTTGTTAAGATTTTTTTTTTAAGAAAAAGCACTAAGAAAAGGCATTATGATGATGATGTTGATAAGCATAGAAAGGGGTAAAGATTCTTGTATAAAGACAGTGTCGTCCTATACTAATCATTATGTATATATCAAACAAAAACTTAGTGGAATCAATGAATAATGTAACATATGATAGTATTAGTAGCTTAGCCTTTGTTTGTTGAGCAGTCACCACTACCATCACTTGCCGACAAGAATTATCGTCTAAATTCAAACAACACAATGAATTTGTAATAATAATAAAAACAACACTGTAAACTCTAATTCTTACAAACACACTCTCAAGTCTAAACCTTTCATGAGCTTTGGAATGTTTAAAAGCTAAAAATTGATGATTTGATGGGAAAAAAATAACACTTGAAGCTATGAAAAAGACTTGGCACTTTCTTTCATGGTGGGGCTCCACTCTCCCAACGACCCAAAAACATAACACAGGGAAATGTAGATAAGATGGGAACAGTTACGAGTGCTTCTCCACCTACAATGGCTTGGTCTCTCATTTCTTTCCCAGGTTGAGGTTGCTGGCCCATGTACTGAACTATGGCTCAGGACGGCCCCGGGAACCTATGCCAAAAAACTTCACATCCTAGGTTCCTCCACCCAAATTCTAATATAATCATGGTCCGACAATGCTAACGCCCCAACCTTCTTACCTGTCTCTCCGGTCTGACCATGTTGTTATCACATGCTTCTGCCAACAAAAAAGGACATTCAGCTTAATGATGATGTTCATTGTTCACTTCAAGCTCAACTTAAAATGATGAAGCTAATTGTTTCCGAATGTTTGTCGATAAAATAACTCAAGAAATAAGTAACAACCATAGCCACATATCCTAAAGATGAATTGAGCCCTATCTAAACAACTCTGATAAAAAAAAATGTACTTGAATCTACTAGCGAGCCCATAAAAGCACTTGCTTGCATCACAAGTCACAAAAATTAAGGCAGAAATCACATCTATCTAGGTACCGATACAGCAAGGTCAGGCAAATTACCTGTTTCGGCGGAAAGAACATACCTAAACTTGGAATTTTAGTTCCAGCTTCAGTTTGCGGAAAGTCCCTCGAGATGGGCGTAAGAAAGACCACCTAGCATCCAAGCTTAAGTAGCTCAGACCAGAAATACTGAAAGGGTTTTTCAGCAAAACCTTCCCAAACATTTTTCAATACATCTAAGAACAAATGATATCAAATCAAAATCGGAAGGTAGCATCCAAACCAGATCATGTAAGATACAATATTACTCGAGATAAACAGAACATAAGTTCTTTATGCTGAAATGATATGACTTGTAAAGGAAAAATTGTACAGTTTCCTTCGTGTTCTCTAACTTGTATTCATGAAAACTTACCAGCAAATTGAAAAGGCTTCAAAAATCATGCTAAGGTAAAAGATACTGTGAGGCTGAGCAGAGTGGTAGAAATACAATATTCAATCCCAATCAATGCTTTTTCTTCCCACTTAACTCTCCCAAAATCTTCTAATGAGTAAGTAAACTAATACAAAATGAGGGGAAAGGTTGTAAAAAGAATATAAAAAATCTTACAAATTTCTAAAGAAATGGAAGAAAAAGGGAAAAACGTTACACTGAGGATGTTTCAACAAGAACCTCATTTAGTACATCATCCTCAACATTTGCTGATGCGAAAAGCTCAGCATCCTTCTCTTCATCGTTGGAAAAATCCCGCCTCTCGAGCTTCAAGTGTGCTGCTATAAATATCAACTTTTGAGCCCTGTCCATGCCTATCCTTGACTGCTCATGTGCACCTACCCATTTCAAGAAAGACCAATTGCATTTGAATCCGCATGAAGTTGAATGGAGGAAAATAAGCCTAACCGCAACTTTCCCTAGGGACTTGAACTTGGTAAGATAAGTTTCCCAAACAAGTCTACTGCTTTGGGGATTAGCAATTTTCATCTTCCCTGTCACTAGATCTCTCTCCTTCATCTGTACTGCTCGTGCATATACCTCATCAAGACCTTCTGTTCTCCATTTCATAAGTTCCATAAGAGCAATATGAGCCTCTTCCCTAGATACAAGCCTAGTTATCAGCTTATCAACATCTTTCTCTTGCTCAAGTGTCAAGCATTTGAATGGGGGAAGGTACCTCCCACTCATGTCTTTGATCAAATAAAGAGGATCAAGTACATATGCAGCGGCCCAAGCCGGGTGGTAGTTCTTCTTGAACCGCTTTTCAATCACTTTCTCTACTGGACCTTCTGCAATGTGAAATCTTGAGCACCAATCCTTCACTTTGGTTCTAAGATCATCCCATAGTGGTAGGCACTGCCCAACTAGTGGTCTTTCTGTCTCAATCACTTTAGCCATTTCTTTGATCAACTTAACCAATGAATGCACCGCCTCTAACTCACTCCAAAACCCCGTATCTCGAATCATCTCTGCAATTTTCCTGGCAAATGGATCCTCCATGGATAACATCTTAAACGTTTCGTCATGCAAAAGCAACTGAAATGCCCGAGCTGAGTTTAATATATCTTCAAGCATTGTATACACTGGTCCAAAATCCAAGCTTTCAGTATCATGCAAAGGCATTCGTAATAAACCAGCACTCCCAAACTCATGCA
Organism: Gossypium raimondii; assembly: GCF_025698545.1. Classification (NCBI taxonomy): domain Eukaryota; kingdom Viridiplantae; phylum Streptophyta; class Magnoliopsida; order Malvales; family Malvaceae; genus Gossypium; species Gossypium raimondii. The sequence goes on from NC_068572.1 coordinate 53,585,707, forward strand.
ACTGATGCTTTTGAAAGCAACTTTGGATTTGACTCGTCTTATTTACGAAATTTGCAAGCTTCAAGGAATTCTCGGTCACAGTCTTGAACAAAGGAAGCTCCTTGCTAAAGTCCTTAATCAAACTATTAAAACCCTGAAACATGCAAGAAAGATTAACCATCCAATGATGCCGGTTCTCCAAATTCCTCAACGCTTTACCCTTAAACTTATCAGCAACAATCCCAGCACACTGCTGGACGGCGTTGCCGCAAATTCCTGTTACCGTCTCCCACAGCACCTCCTCGGCGTATTTTGAAGGAACGGAACCACTAAGAAAGAATGCTCTTCTATACAAACTAGTCCCGTTAGGTAAATTCACGGTCAAATTCACCAAGCTGTCTTCCCCACTAGCAAACCTCTTGACTTTCCACCCATCGGATGAAACCTGAAAGAACAGAGCATCTCTAATCCTTGCTTCGGATTCAGTTTTCACTGCTTCATATTTAGCATCCAATCTACTCCCAGCAAGCACCCTCCTGGAAACCGGTGGCAACCCAACCTGGTTAAGAAAGTCTCTGAACTTGGGATGTTCAAGGCTCGAAAATGAAACCGACCCACAACACTCGTAAACCCAATCAGCTAATAGATTAACTGCGCATTCAATCTGGGACTTGCTTAAAGTTGGTCCAGGTGATGTTTTAGGACTTTTTAGCTTCTTCACACTATCTTCTAACATAGCCAAGGCACCAAAATCCTCTTTCCCTCCAGACAAAACCAATTGCTGCTGATGTTGTACCGAATTGCCACCACTCACCGTCATAGTCGTCCCAGGAGACGGCGAGTAATCTGACTCCCCGCAATACCTTGATGGATCAACAATAGCCAACGGAGTAGCTTGATAAGAACAACCCGGAACCGAGCCAACAAGGACCCCGCCAGTGGCAGTTACAGTAACAGAAGAAGAACGTCGTTTTCTATTACTTTGAGTAGTAGCGGTGGCTGCTGTCATCGTTGTTGGAGATGGAGAAACAGATGAAATGGGTTTAGCAAGTGAGTTAAAGTTGGGACAGGTTCCCCTTTTTAGATGCTCTGAAGCCGTTCTTGAAGGATTAGAAGCTGAGAAGACGGCGTCGCAAAAAGAACACCGGAGCTTTACAGCTTTGGGGAGTCCGGTATCAGTGTTATGAACGAGCATGGGCTCGAGATGAGCCCAATACCAAGCTCCTTTGCCTTTTATAGCCTTGGTTCGAACCATGACTAAACCTTCGTACCTTTTGTGGACGGCCTTTGCTGTTAACTCGTCGGCAGAGATTGAATCCACTGGAGTCGTCGTTGTATTAGTCGTGGCAGCCATTACAAAGGACCAAAATGAAGAAAAAAATGGAAATTTTGGTAACTCCTTTTGGAGCTTCACTGAAAAATTCTCCTCCTTGTTCTTGTCATCATCATTTTCTTCTTCTGCTATAGTCAACGATGATTAATAAATGGGTTTTTACATTCAGCCGGGAAAATCCACCGGTGCTGACCGGATCTTGATTCCCCGGCGACACTTCATGCAGACTTTTTTTTTTTCCTTTTTCTCCACTTTTTTGGGGTTCAAGTTATTGTTTTGCAGCAGAAATTTCAAAGCCAAAAAAAAAGGGCCATAGAAAAAGAAAAGAAAAGCAAGGGGGGGGGGACATGAAAGTTGAAAGGGGGTTATTATATTGAGGGAAATAACACGCGCCGTCGAGGTGAGAGTGGGGAAGGGAAAGGGGAACATGTTGATGGGAACTGGTGCAATGAGGTATAACACCAAAGCCCCACGTACGAAGACAATTACTACCTTACATTGGTTGTCACGAACAGGTAATTGGAGAGTAAAAAACACGCGCCTTCAAAGGTTCTAGTTTTGGTATCACATTCATGTTTCCACCATTATTACTTATAAAAAAAAAATCAAACCATATTTTTTTCTTGCTTTCCCTTTCGTGATGGTGGTGGTGTTGGGTCTTCTTTGTCCTTTCTGTTTCTTTTCCTTCCTTTTTCCTTTGAGAATTTCATTCTTTTTTAATTAAAAAAAAAGGAAATTATTTTCACCTACAGCAGTTAATTCCATATCCATCGTACTATGCTCTCTATTCCTATATATTTAATGAATTCTTGGACGGTGTAATTTAACCATAGAATTGCAGGAATTATAATTTGGGTGTAACTAATACTATATTACCATACTTGGCATATGTTATGATACATATACATATCCTTATTTTATCCAAGGTAAAGTTTACTTACTTTCCACACGAACAAAAAGGGTAAAGCATTAAAGAGAGATATATACATATATATCGGCTGTTCTTTGGTTGTGTCTCTTCATTTCTTCTCCATTACTGCCATCAAAGAAATGCTTTCTTAACAATAATATGGATTCAATGTCGATGCAGCATTTGAGTGCAAACCCAGATAAGCTTTTCAAGAATGAAGCTTAAGTCTATAATAATAATAATAATAATAATAATAAAAGTGAGTACTATCATAATTTTTTTCCTTGAGAAGCTTTATTTTATGTGCATGATTTTTTTTGAGTTTATTTGGTAAGGGGATGGTTGGACTGTGACGAAAATATAGAAAACTACAAAGGTTAAATTTCTCTTTCATTTTTTTAAAATGAAATATCAAAACTTTTAGGTAATTTTATAGAACTTTTAATTTATTTATGTTATTAATAATTATATTTATATATTTTTCAACTTATAATTTAATAGTTTTTGGGAGTAGGGAATGGAAGAAGAAATCAAAATTGTTGGCTAGGGAAGGTGGATGACAATTGGGTTAACATATGGTTTTTATATTGATTCAATGGATCTCTATAACTGGGGCATTAAAAGTTGACATTTGATTGTCTTATCGTATAATACCATCGACTTTAAAAACTGAAGTTTGATGGTGGGTAAGGAAAGCAATAATGTTCCGCATCGGATTGGTTGGACTAAAAATTGATTAAGATATTAATTTGAAGAACAATATCGAAATTTGTTGAATCAATTAAAAATGAGTTGAATAATATATTTTATTTTTTAATATTTTTTAAATTTGATCCAACTAACTAATCGAATTAATGAATAAAATAGTTTAATTATTAATCCGATTCTATAAAAATTAAAAGAAAGAGATATCTAACTCATTAATTGACTCTTGAATAAAAAATAACTAAAGTAAGAAAATTTAGTTTTCACACTTTTTATGAGGATATTAAAATATGGCGCGTTTTAATTACACTCTTTATTTTCGAAATGACGTTTATTTTAAAAATTTTATTTTAAACTGTAATTACTAAGATATAGCAATTACATTTTATTATAATTATGCTTATGAGTATAAAAATTCTCAAAATTTTTCAAAAAAGTAATTAAGTCTCTACTTTTTTTGCACTCGTTTATGTACTTAAACTTTCAAAATGCATCAAAAGTCCCTCAAACTTTTTTAAAAAAAGCAATTAAGCCTCTGATATTTTTTGTACTCAATTAGGCAATTGAACTGTCAAATGCATAAAAAATACCCTTTGACCGTTAAATTTAACTAACCCTAATTTTTTTCAATTAAAGCCAACCCGTGTCATAATTACAGCATGACATATGGCAAAAATTATAAAAATAAAAATCAATAAAAGTCATAAAAATATTAAATTTTAATAAAAATTAGAAAATATATATATAAAAATCATAAGAAATTATAAAAAATTGTAATTTTTATAAAAGTCATAAAAATTTTATAAAATGCATTAAAAAGGCCATTTAACCATTAACTTTAACTGTTGATCGTTAAAGTTAACGAGTCTCAATTTTTTAATTAAAGCAATCACGTGTCGCAACATAGCATGACATGTGGCAAAAAATGATAAAAAATAAAAATCAATAAAAGTTATAGAAAAATTATAAAATGTTTCTTTTAGTACGATCATTTTTATATTTTTTTACGATTTTTATATTTCTTTACATTTTTTATAATTTTTATGATTTTATAATTTTTTTCTAATTTTTAATATTTTTTATAGTTTCTTTTAAATTTAATATTTTTTATAACTTATATTGATTTTTTTATCATTTTTCTTACATGTCACGCTGTGGATGTGACACGTGGTGGCTTTAACTGGAAAAAAAATTAGGGTCAGTCCAAGTACTTAATTGAGTGCAAAAAAAAAAATAGGGGCTTAATTGTCTTTTTTTTTAAATAGGGATTTTTTTATGCATTTTGAAAGTTCAATTACCCAAGTGAGTACAAAAAAAGGGTCAAAGCTTAATTATTTTTTTTGAAAAAGTTTGAGGGATTTTACACCCTTGAGCCCTATAATTATAAGAAATTCTAATTTAGATAAATTATAATATGATCCGACCAATGAACTAATGGACAAAATAATTCGATCATTGATCCGGTTCTAAAAGATTGAAAGAAAGAGATATCCATTATAGGTTATGAATTTGAAAAACAAATAACTGGAGTATGAAAAATTAGTTTTGATTAATTGTAAAATAGACATAGAAGATGTATAAATTCTATTCCAATACATTTTCTTGTGAGGATAACTTTTTATGTTAAAATATGATGTGTTGTAATTACTCTTTTTACTATTGAAATGATAATTTAAAAAAAATTGTTTTTGAACAACAAATAATTAGACAAATTGTAATTATTAAGATATACGGGTATTTGGTAAACAGTATTTTGAGCCTTTTTTAGCTGCTTTGGTCACAAATGGAAGATTGGGTAGCCAAACCCTCTAATTGTAGTGTTTGGTGAATGGAGGTTTTGCAAGAGCTTGTTGAGTTAAAACCTCCAAAACAAGAAATGTTAGGATGGGCAACATTTTTTAACAATTGATTGGGAATGATATATGTGGAATGATAAACCTGAGCATGCATGCTAAAAAATTACTCCATTTGCCACATGTTCTCAAATCTAATAGGGGTGCCAAAATATCAGTAGCATCCGTTCTTCCAATTTCACTTTCACCTTTAATGTCCAAAGTAAATCTCCAAAAAAAAAAACTCTACCGTGAATCTACAAAAATTAACATTATCGCGATAAATTTTCAATCAATCTCATTCATCATTGAATATTTATGTGATAATATGCCACTCTAAGATAAAGTCATGTCATCACCTAAAAAAACTTTAAAAGAAATTATTAAAAATTATAAAATAATGTATAAATGGAATAAAATATTAACTTTTTTCATGTGACGAAATGGCACGACCTTAGAGTTCCACATAATCATACATTAACAAAATTCAAGTTTAGGGAGTTAAAATTTATATTTATTTAATCTCCTTCAAATGTCAAACAATCTTTATTATCATTAATTGGTCCTTGAAAAATTAGTATAAATAATTAATAGTAACTACTATGTAATTTAAATAAAATTAGTATAAATAAATTATAATAAATTTTATGTAATTTAATTAATTATTTAGTAGGTTAAAACGTATAAAAATATCTATTGTTAATAAAAAATTTAATTTATTTAAACGAAATTAGTAAAATAACATATAATCATATTTTTAAACATAAATATATGTCCTAAAATTAAAATACTATTATTATTATTATATAAAACAACCTTTTAAACTTAAATAATATGTAACCATATTTGAAAAGCCATATAGGATAATGAGATTTGAGCATAAATGTTTTTATTTAAGAATTAATGAGTGTAATTAGGTACTCTGATTACATTCAATTTAGCGAGACACAGTAATTATCCAAATATATTACAAATACATAGTTACAAACAATTACATTTCTAGCTAATTTTTCAAATCAGACATTTAAAGCAATAATTAAACTACTCTTGATAAAAAGAATACTAATAATTTAATTTCTTAACATTTAGTTATTTCTTTTAATAAGTAACATCATACAATTTATAAATATTTATTATTCTTATATTTTTATATTGCTTAGATTTTAATTGGAAGGTTTTTTTATTATTATTATACTAGATTAGTTAAACATATATATTTATAAAATACCTTGGTTGAAATAATAAAATAAAAGTTTTGGAGACTATGTTGTCTCAAGATTAAATCCCATCGCGTGAGAGTAATTTTGTTGATTTATTCAGGTTAATTTGATTTTTTATTGATTTTATATAAGGAAAAACACCCTCAAAATAATATTTTTATTTCTAAAAGGAAAAAGTAACATCTAATTTCTGAATTTGATAATTATTTTCAATTTGAATCATCACTTAATTTTTTATTAAAAATATTAAAATATGCACATAAAATGAATATGGACAAATGGCAGTCCAAACTCATTTGAATCTTGCATCCACATTCATTTCGAATATGGTTTTTTAATAATTATATAGATTGATATAATTCTAAAATAAATTCTCAATTTTTGTGAAAAATTTAATGCTGAAATTGAAAAAAATGTGAAGTATCCTTTGAAAAAGAATCTAACTTTCAACTGAATTCAACAAACTAAAAATCTGGAAAGCTTTTGATCTAAAAATCAGGAAACTTATGTTTAGCAATGCTACCATAGTCCAAATGTGAAGCTGATAAAATTGATTAAAAATGGGCCCATCAATCCAACCACAAGGTTTGAGAAAAGTTGGCTGTTTCCCTCCCCTTTATTAATATTTTAAACATCTTGTTATTAATATTTTTAAATTTGTTTGCGTGACATTTTGAAATAAGAAAAATACCCAAAATTATAAACACTTACAAGACATATTTTAACCAAAGTTTTATTATAGTTACTGAGTTTCAAGTATAATTAAAAAAGATAACAAAAATAAATTGTATCTATAATTATAAATTACATATATTTAATATTTAAACTATGATTGGGGCATAAAATCAAAATGAAATTATATTAGAATTTAGTTTTAACTTCTTTTTTGTAATTTATAATTTTAGATACAATTTATTTTTAGGATCAATGTTTTTAATACGTAAATACATATAAATTCGGATTTAAAAAAAAAAGAAGGAAAACCCATGCTGACAGATGTGAAATGTTGATTAAAAACGTTACAAACATTTTTTTAAAAATTGAAATACTTTCACTTGTAGCAACCATAAACAACTATTCATGAAAAATTAAATTTCAAATTTATTATCTCGAAATCCAATTTTACAAAATATTTTATCATGATAAAGTCTTTCGATGGGATTTAATTTTTAGCATTATTTGGTCTCTATATTTGTATAATGTTATTAATTAGTTCAAATAGTGACGTGAATATATATAATTTGAAAATAGATTTTTAAATCCAAAAAGTAGATAAATTAAATTCTTAAAAATAAAAATAGAAGGATTAAATTCTAAATACACAAAATGCAGATGCTTAGAATCACGATTGTTTGAATCGAATTGGTTGGAAGTTGGAACCAATCATAGTATCGATTCGAAGAGAGGTATTAAATTAGTTGATCCACGAATTGATACGGACTGGTTGATCCAGGTTAAGAGATTGATTGAATTGGTCTTTTAAATATTTTTTATTTCAATGATTTCTTTAATTCATCCGTATGAATCAATGGCCGGACCAGTTCAACAACTAATTTAGTTTTGAAAATTGTGTTTAGAGTATATTTTAATTTTCAAATTGCTCTTCTATAATTTAACACAAACAAAGTTATGGAAGTTAAAATTTTGTCCACTTCGTTCAGTTTAATAACAAATTACGTGGGGTAACTTTTACTCAAAAAAAGAGAGTACAGTTTTAAATCATAAATCATTATCATTTAGAATGAATAACAACTAAAATGGATCAACGCTATTCATAACGTGAATGTCATGAAATTAAAATTAGACATAGATAATAGTAAACTGAAGAACAAATAGTTTTCATGGGCCAATTCTGGTATATCATGAGGCCCAAAATGTAAATGGGATTTAGGTTGTGAACGAAACAATACAGCATTTGAAAAAAGGAACAGTACGCCCACCGTGGGGCTCGAACCCACGACCACAAGGTTAAGAGCCTTGCGCTCTACCGACTGAGCTAGACGGGCCTGGTTGTAAGTTGTTCTCTCTTTGTTGTAAATAACTGTACAAAATTAGTATGACAAATAAAATTGCAGCCCACCGTACGACCACAAAGTTAAGAACCTTCCGCTCTACCGACTGAGCTAGACAGACTTGTTTGTAAAAATGACATGCATTCATTTGTAGCAACTAAGATTAATTCTTTGTCAAATCAACAGAACCAGCTGCGCCATCGAGATTATATCAGCGGAGATCTCTTAAAAAAAGGCCTTAGGCTGGATTGCTTAAAACTAAAGACCTGGAAATTAGTTCTTGTTGACTCTGCATTTTAATCTCAAAACACAGTTTATATGCAGTTGCACAATTCAGCATTAGTGACAAACAGAAATGAACCAGTGATGGGATCATCGCTGAAATGGAACTACCCCCACCCCCAAGGCTCACTGTTTACTCACTTCTACAAAGCGACACCTGCAACGATGGATTTTCGAATCAATGAAACAAGAAAGAACCTACTTTGCCTGTCAACACCAAGTTCCATTTCAAACTCATATCAAATGTGAATGAAGAATTCACATGCAAAGTTTACTTACTCTGTTCCTTGATATGAGAGGATACAAGATATCAACGCTTGCAGATTCTATAGCTCACTATTAAACTTATTGTGGGACAAACACATCATGCTTCTCATCCATAGTTTCTTAAGCTTAAACAAAAGGTTATAAACACAGGGCAGAAATCAAGCCTAACTAGTAATAGATGATATCTCCCTCGAACTACATAAGATCACATAAAAAGGTTTGTCATGCTTGAAAATTGGGTTTCCATTAGATGTACACACCATTAGAGAGGTTGCTCGAGAGACTTGACTCGATTGACATTGCTATTCTGATTTAAGATCTTGAGTAAAAGCATAGTATGAGCCTCCATTCTGTGTACCATAAATTCTTGATTGCACTTTCAACTGATTCACATCAGGAAAATGAATTAATTTACAGAAGCAAAACGAACATAAGTCAAGCTAGAAAACATGATATGTAATTGCTATACGATAACTAATGAACATAATGCAAGTCCATGAGTTCATAGCCTTTTGTCTTAGTTTCTTAGTGAAGCATATAACAACCATGGCCATAAAGTGAAAGATGCACAACAAAAGATGAAGCAGCTTACCTTCCTTAGAACCTTCTTATGGTAGCGGTAGCCCTAACCATTATAGTACAGAAATTATCAGCTGATAGTGTTAAATCAAATTTAAGAAAAGAGTAATCTCACATTGTTAATTACCTTGTCAGTGCCATAGATATAATCGCAATAAGTAAACACCGAAGCAAAATTGCTCTGGCTTTGTTGTCCAACATAATGGTGGTAATCATGGTAATCTGCACCACCGTAAAATGGGATATATTTTGTGGGAGTCCAGGGGAAATCATATCTGCATTATTCAACTAATACTATAAACTGTGACTTATGCAGCGGAAAGCACTTAAAGACGAAAGCTACCACTTTCAAGCAGGCAGTTCAGAGATATAATAAAAGAAATGGCATACCCACTGTGTGTCTCTATAGCTTCAATTTGCCTTAAAGCAATCCACAACCAAAAGGTGATCATATGCCCTGGAACAATAGCTGGTCCAAGAAAAGTTGGAATCCCAAGGATCAAAACTTCAAGCCAATGTGCGTAGGGTGCAGCAAACCCAATGGGAGCAGAGTATTCATGGTGAACCCAGTGAATATTCTCATACCCCCATTTCCCATGCAGGAACCTGTGAATCCAGTAATTGGTGTAATCTTCTATCATGAAATATACCGTCAATTGTGCCAGTATCTCCCACATTGATGGCAATGGCAACCCTGTTCGAATCCCAACCATCTGTCAAACAAAACACATGCACTTTTAGATAAACCTATTACATGATTCAGCAAAACCAAATCCAATTTCCCAGAAAACTAATCAACAACATCAAAATATCAATGATTTTGACCTTAATTGAAGGATAAGATGATAACTGCAAAGGACCCACAAGAAGAACAAACATCCGCATAACATCTTTATAACACCTGAACATCTCAGATAAGGACATCTTAACTTTGGGCTGAATCTTGTACTTAAGGAAACCCAGAGATCTCATCGTCTCAACGAAAACAAGCGGCAAAGGCACAAAAGTAAATATGAGGAATAAAAACAAAATGTTGTGGCAGTAAAGATAGTAATCTGATTTTTGAGCCGAGTAATTAAACCATAGTGTCTCGGCCACCGTCAAGTTCCGTCCGAGGAATGTAGTAGCCTCCTCGATTGTATTAAAGGGTAACATCTTCAGTGTTGCCTCGGCGGTATCGGTGAGTGTGGCGGCAGTCAGTGCTGGTAGATTGATTGCAATCAAGAGATGCAAGCGAGAATTTAAATGAAGGAATTGAGAGTGTAATGTTACGTGTATCAATCAAATAGTGGTAATATTATATATGTTGGGAGTTGTTAGATCGTCGTCGTTTCCTGTTTGTCTGCATGGGGACTTGGGAAGGAGGGATCTAGTTAGTGGTTCCAAAGCTAGAAAGGTCTTTCGAAGCTGTCCAAAGGCTAATAAGGTTCATCTTCTTCAGTGGAATACTGTCGAAATTTTTAGCTCCATCAATGGGGAATGGCGGTGATAAGGTAAGTACATATATGATGAATAAAAACAGTAAATAAGTTACTTAAAAAGAAGTTTAATGATAGCAGTACTTGTGAAATCTAATTTAAGGTTTCTATAATTAATAAAATTTTAAATTAAAATTGTTACTATAAAATATTGATTTAATTCTTTAAAAAATTTGAGTTCACCACCAACAAAAGTAATATATATTTTAATCTAATGAAAATAAAAAATTAGAAAAATAGATACAAGAAATTCACATTAATAAAGATATAATACTGCCAACAAAATAAAAATAAATTAATTGCTACTTGAATAGTTTAAAATAAATTAAAAAATGATAAAAAAAATTAAACACTTTATAAATAGATAAATAGATAGATGGAGATGTAATCAGGTATAATAATGAGCGTATCTGTTAATTTTAATTATGTTTGCACTCTACAACTAAACTAAAATATAATGAAAACCATATTAACTCAACTCTGAACTGCCTAAGTTGTTATGCTTTTATAAAATTACAACTTTAATTATATAATCAAAATCAATCATTAAATTAAGCAATTCAAGTACTTCATAAATTACAGTTGGGTTTATGTACAATATAATTAATAATTAAATATCTTTATATAAATTCCCAAGTCAGGTTCATTCTTTTAAAAATCAAATATTTATTTTTATATTCTCAAAATTAAAATTAAATAAAAAAATAGAATTTAGATTATTTGAATTTATGTATGTTGGTGGAGTTAGGAAACAACTCGACCTCTTACGCACACGCATGCTGCCAAGTGCCAACTACCTCTTTCCAACAGCCATTCCCATTTTACATTCTCACAACCAGTTGACCTAGCCTTTAACTCCACATCTTTAAAAACCAACACCACCCAACTCATTTATTGTTGTCCCTTTCGTGTTTTTTCTTTAAATAATGTCCCAAAAGAATCTTCCACGAAGTTTTCCAAGCTTCCGGCGACGACGGCCACCGTACCCATCATCGACCTCAATACTACTGACGCCTCCTCCACATCGGAGATCACTGAAAAGGTCGTCGAAGCATAGTAGGATTCTGAAGCGATGTGCTTCAGAGCCATGTCTGTGGAGCTCTACGCGCACTTTCATGGGGTCTAAAGGGGCAGAGTCGCCTTTGTTTGGACCTCAAACTAGCATCGACGCCTTTGCTTCTTCTCCTTCTTTGTCGGATTTCGCTTCTCCAAAACAGAGTTTTGAGGTAAACTCTCATTGATCATCAAACTTTGCATTAATACACATCCATAATGGAGATTTTAATGGTGTTCCCTCTCCTTGTTGATGCCATACAAGGGTTACAACAAAGAAGCTAAAGTTGTGATCAACGTATGGGTTGAAAGAAGTCCAGGACCAGTCCGAACCATGGTGAAATTAGGGGCCAGTGTCGAAGACGCTATAAAGCTTGTTCTGCACAAGTATGCTGATGAAAGGAGAACTCCTAAGCTTGATTACAGTTTGGGATTTGAATTACATCATTCTTATTTTAGCCTTCAAAGTAAGTGGCCACTCATCTCATGTTGATCTTTTTCTTACATTCTACCCCATCTGGTTGCAGATAACTGATCCTGTTCTTGATCCTGTCCTGTCACCTATAAGGTTTGGATAAGTTACAGTTAATCGGCGATGCTAGTTGCAGAACCTTCTATCTTAGAAAAAAGAGCAGTTTGGACCATTGCCGCAATGGAGGATCCGGTTCTTATGTTTCAGAAATTGGTCCAGCAAAAGCCAAATCCCCGGCCTATTTTGTTCCGGCTTTCATGGCTCGAACAGTAGCCAAAATCGTAAGAGGAATACGTAGGCTGTGGAAGGTCTTCCTTTGCTTCAGATAATACGGGATTTCATGACCACCTATGCTCATGCTGCTCTAACAAGTGACAATTATAACATATATAATTTTCTCTTGAAATACTGTTAAATTGCTAAATAGTGATGCATAAAAGAACTTAAATGTAATTTTTTTGAAGATGAAGTCACGTTAGGGGAAAATAAAACAGAAGTTAAAGTTGGCAGAAGCTGTAGCCCACGGGTGAAATTTCCAGTGCTATTTATTATTGAAATGCATAACTTCTTTTCACAATTTAATTCAGTGGGTATGATAAAATTAAGGCACCTCGTTGGAGTGTATTTAAAAAAAAGTTTGAGAGGTTATAAGAAGAAAAACATTATTCGTTTAGAAAAAAGATTATATGAAACTGTAATTCCATATTATTTTTATCTCTTTCCAATGTGAGAATTATAAATCAAATTTTTCTCTCAATTTTTCAGGAGAAAAAGCTAAAAATCAAAAGAAAATTTTGATTTGTCATTTTCTCATTAGAAAAGGGTAATGATAATCAAATCATAGTTTCATACCATTTTTCTCTACTTTCCTATGTATAAAGAATACCTTTCTTGCTTTTCTCTTATGATGACTTGGGTAATTAAAAGCAATTAAGATAAATTACATTAGCAGTTACTAAGTTATAGGTAATTTTTTGTTTTAGTCACTTAATTAAAAAAAAGTTACAATTTGGTCATTGAATTATTTGAAATATTTCATTTAAGTCATTATACTATTTAAAATTTTTTATTTAAGTCGCTCGTTAAGTTTTTTTTTTTTAAGTTTTGTCATTGTGTAACACCCCTAACCCGTCTCTGTCGCCGGATTAGGGTTATGGAGCATTACCGTACATTCAAAAACCTTTAACCTTAATACATCTCAATAGAATAATTAAACATTACTTAAGTAAATCACATTAAATATAATTAAGCATATGCATTTGGTCCCTAAATCGAGCCTTCGAGGCCCTAAAAATAGCTTAAAAGCAATTTGGGACTAATTTCAAATAAAACAGAAGATTTAAGAGAAAGTTACAAAAATGTAAAAACAGGGGTCACACGGTTGTGCGGCCAGACCATGTGACATATCCTAGGTCGTGTAACATTCAAACAAAGGGACACACGGCCTGTCCCAACCTGTGTCCTCACCCGTGTAACTCACTAATTAGGGTCACACAGCTGTGTCACAGGCCGTGTAACTCTCTGAGTTGCCACACACGGCCATGTGCTAGGTCGTGTAACTCACTGACTTGAAACACTAAGAAATTTCAAATGACACACGTCCGTGTCACCAGGCCGTGTGATCCATATTTTGACCCTAAATTCATGCCATTTCAAGGCCAAAATCATACCTAGCCATCCATACCATTTGGGCATACATACAAGGGATTTAAAATATCATTTACACACACCTAACATACCATCTCAAACATCCTAATTCATCTAACCAATATGTCATTCAAAGGCACCACAATCATACCAAAACATCATTTACCGAAACAAGTCAATATTGTCATATTTCAAGCATACAAACCTAGTTCATTTAACCACTACATGATATCACAAATGACCATTTCCAAACCACCATATACATACCAAAAGAGCCTCATATACAAGCACTTAAGAATGACCAAAATGATCTAACTTAAACAAGCATTAAAAGTTCATCAAATTCAAACATAAACTTCACAAGCATGAACCTACCAAATCACCATTAACACATTCATAAACTACCATTACAAAATATCCTATACATGTCATTATTAACATTGGCCAAAATACTCAAAAACTACCGAAATGGTTGTTGGATAGTGTGATAGGTCTCCGACTAGCTTCCAACCGATCGAACTTTCGATTATCTATAAAATAAAGGAAAAAAACTACGTAAGCAATGAGTGCTTAGTAAACTCGTATAAATTCAAACATAACTTACCATTTCTTTAGCACAAACTATAAAATGTGCATAATGTCATTACCAAGACCATAAGCTTAATATAGCCTATACAAGCACCATCACTCACAAGTTAGCATGCTTATCCATGATACAAATGAATTCAATCATATAGTAAATAAGTTTCATATACACATCATTTAACTCATTAACCTTTTCATATGGTCATGAATTGTTTCATTTGTATACTTATCGTGCCATTTCCTTTACTTACCCATTGAACCATATAGAATTACATCAGATACTCGGGAATGCTCACACACATAGTGTGTCTTTCCATATAACCGTAACATTTCTTGTAATAGCCCGTTTTCAATGAAATCAGAACAGTGGTTTCGGGACCACAAATTTGAGTTCGTAAGAAAATTTATTTTAAAATTATTTTATCATTTACCGTATGATAGGAATATCGTATAGAAATTTTGTTAATAAAATTTTACCGATTACATGTTTAATTAGATAGAAAGGACCAAATTGCATAAAATGCAAAAGTTAAATTCTAGTAGCTAAAGGGATCAAATAGCTATGGAATTCAAAACTAGAGGTCCTTATATTGAAAATAGACCATTAAGAAGAGTTAGTAGATAAATATGATTAGTCATCAATGGAAAATTAGAAAAAAAAGGATAAAATTGGAAAGATGATAAATAATAAAATAAAGAAAAATATCATCATTTATCATCATCTTTCCCAAATAAAATATGGAAACCCTAGTCATGAAGAATTGAAGAAAGATAAACTTATTTAGCCTAATTAGGTGAGTATTCAAGTCTCGTTTTAATGATTTTTATATTTTCAAGATCGTAATAGCTTAATCTAGCTATCTCGGGGATTAATTTGCAAAATTATCAAAGTACTGGGGTTTTTTCATGGATGAATATGCATGAATTATGAAATTTATGCCAGCAAATGAAATATTTTGATAGATAAACAACTTTTGTAAAGTGAATTTTGATGAAATTGTGATTTAGGGACTAAATTGTAAAGATGTAAAATTCATGGAAAAATTCTAAATTTTATGAATTACATGGGCTGAAAATGTTATATGTAAAAATTTTCTAGGCTTGGAATAAGGATTAAATTGCATGAATTTCATTTTTTGAGCCTAGGGACGAAATCGTCATTAATTAAAAGTATAGGGCAAAATGGTAATTTTTCCTAGGATGTGAATTGAATTGAATTGATTATGAATTGTATTAAATTGAGTTAAATTTACTCGTATAGATATAGATAACTCAAATACGAAGTTAGATTGTGGAAAAGAAAAAGTGTCGGATTAGTAGATTTCAAATACACGAACATTTGTCAAGATAAGTTCGTGTAACTAAATTGTATATTTACATGTTTTAAATTGAATGTTATGTATTTGAAATGTATCTCTGCCATGTATATAAAAATAATCACATATTCGATAATGTTTGGTAAATATTAAGTCTCGTTTAAGATAAATGAGATTCGATGGATACAGGGTTCCCGAATTGGTTGTGGTCCTGCATATGTTGCGGACACACCATAGCTCAAAAGAGCGTCCTAATATTAGCCCTCTCGAGCTTCCCGTTATATGGTTCCTGCAAGCTTCCCGTTAATAGCTCTTCGGAACTTCTCGATCGGTTGTGATCCTGCATGTGTTGTGGGCACACCGTAGCTCTTATGAGCGTCCCGATATATGGCTCTTCGGAGCTTCCTGATTAAAGGCTCTTTGTGAGCTTCACGTTAATGGCTTTCCGGAGCTTCTTGATATGGCTCGCTTGAACTTCCCGATATATGGCTATCCAAAGCTTCTTGATTAATAGCTCTTCGGAGCTACCTGTTATTGGCTCGCATGAGCTTTCCGATTATTGCTCTTATGAGCTTCCCGTTATACAGCCCAGATAATCTTCTCATTACATGACTCACATGAGCTTTCCATTATATGGCTCGAGAGAGGGCTTCCCAATTTTGTGCTCTAAAGAGCACTCCCTAATATGAACTGACGGATTTCACATTCATACACTTCATGTATACTACCTTTGTATCCATCGATAATTTAAATGACTCAACGGGCAAAGTTCCGATATGAGATGATATGAATTCAAGATGAATTACTATGAGAAATATTTAAAATACAAAGATATGATATTTACATGTTCATGGATACTTGAAGTGTTAAATACATGTATATGGAAATTGTATTATTGATGAGCTCATATAGGTTTCTTGATATTCATGTGAATTACATGACTTGACTAACATGCTTGATGAGAATATGTGTTAGGGATTTTGGCCAAATTGTTTGAGTATGCTCTGAATACTTATCTTAATTGTAATTGAATGGTAAGTTAAATTTCCCGTTATATGAACTTACTAAGCATAAAATGCTTACTCTGTTTTATAGTAACTTGAAAGCTCGTTGGGTTGGAAGTTTGGCGGAAATATCATCACACTATCCATCGGCTCATCTCGATATATTTAGTAACACAACTTTGGTTATAATGGCATGTATAGGTTAATTAGTCAATGTTGACACATACATGTTTGGTTGTAACTAGCCATTTGAAATGGCTTGTGATTCATATATATATATTGATGTATATATGTGTGTCTTATCTAGTTTATGTGTATGGTAAAAAGATTGAAGTTGAAGTGGGTATGGATTATGCATATGAATATTTGCTCAAGTAGGTAAGTAAGTAAATTTGTATACTTGGTTAAATGAGGTAATATATAATGCATATGACTTGGATTTGGCTTGGTTTAAATGTTTTGAATTGGCTTGGGAATGTGTTGAAGTGTTAATGTAGGTGCAAGCCAAATTTGGGTGAGAAAAGTGGCATTGGAAATGGCCTATTTTCGTCTACACGGGCAGAGACACGGGCGTGTGTCTCAGGGCGTGTGTCTCAGCCGTGTGTGACACACAGCCTAGCACATGGGCGTGTGTTCTGGCCGTGTGTCCCCTGCATCTTAAAATTTTCAAAACAGAATGCTCAGAATTGATCACACGGCTGGCACACGGGCGTGTGGCTTGGCCGTGTGACCTCTGCACCTAAACATGGCCTAGCACACGAGCGTGTGACTTGGTCGTGTGACCCAAGTTAGAGAGTTACACAGGTATGGACACGGATTGGGACATGGCCGTGTGCCCTATTTCGAATGTCCAAACGGCCTCAGACACGGACGTGTGTCCCCTGCACCTTGAATAAATTTTAAAATTTAGTGAAAAAATTTTTGAGTACCCGGTTTAGTCCCGACTTGTTTCTAATGTATGTTTTGGGTCTCGAGGAATCATATAAGGGACTTTATGAATAATATCTGACATGGATGTTAAATAATATGAAATGTCTGTATTTGATCTGTTTATTTCAGAAATGCTCCGTAACCTTGTTTCGGAGACGGATACGGGTTAGGGGTGTTATATTCCTTTACAATAGTGCTTACACGAGCTGTGGATCGGAATGTTAGCTATACGATACTGCTCACACGAGATGTGGAGAATCCGCAACAAATGCAGGACCTCAACCATCGGTAGAACATTCAAGACCAGCACCCGAAATATGAAATCTCTAATGACACTCTATATCATTAAAGTATTAATAAGTTTATGTTTTGGTCACTCAACTTCAAAAAGTTACAAAATTATCACTAAACTATGTGAAAGTTTTCGTTTAAGTTATTCGGCTATTAAAATTGTTTTTGTATAGCCTTTGCTATTCACATCGCTTGCATAAATCAGAAGCTCCATTTCCCATTTTCTTCTATAGTTCAATTTTTTAATGAAACAACTTTAAATCTCACAACCAAAATTAAATAGCTTTCTTCTTCGATCTCCAACAGTGAACCTCAGATCAACTCAAATCTAACTAAATTTACCGTATTGATCATCAAATTGTTATTTAGAGCTCACTAACTAATTTTTTTTAAAAAAAAACCCTTAATAACATAGTGACTTACTAAAAATTTTGAGTAATTTAATGAAGACTTAAATCAAAACTTTCATATAATTCAATAATGATATTTTATAACTTTTTAAAATTGAATAACCAAAATATAAACTATGGACTTGGGAGAAATTTATCCTAGAAATTATTTTTTTTCCCTAGAAATTGAGTATACTAGGCGCGGTCGGAGTCCTCGAAGAAGGAAACTAATGAAAAAGAAATCCTAAAAAAGGTTAAAAACAGAAAGTATTGCAAGCCTTAAAACTCAAAAACTGAGTTATATAGGCTACTTCTGGTTGGGTATTTTCTGCGTTTCCGGTGCAATAAGTCAATCCAGTAATAATAACCTTCCTCAGGGAAAGGGGACACCCGAGGGCATTAGTCACCCGGCTTAGCCCCTGCTATTGTCGGAGCTTCATCCTCTTATCAACCAAGCAATAATTCCCAACGGAAGAGGGGGCAGAGATAGAGAAAGAGAGGCATGGTAGATCTCTTCATATGGCTTTTTTCTTTCTTCATCCTCGTTGCCCTCCTCATTATCCTCGTTTATCAGGTCAATCCCTTCATCTAATCTAGTATATGATGTATGAAATTGACTTGGTGGGTAATGATTGTTTAGTTTATTCTTCAATTTATTTGCAACTAAATTCCTTATTAAGTGCTAAAAAAAGAGAATACTAGTTCTGGGTATTTTGTATTTTGTTATAAGAATCTGTGTTTGAAGTTTTGATTTCTGGAATATTATCTCACTGCCCTTTGATTTGAGTAACTAGGTTATTGTTCTGTTTATTTATATTGAAAACTGGAAAGGGAAATTTAACAGCTTGATAATTTTGCTGCAGCTCATATGCTTGGCTGATTTAGAGTTTGATTACATCAATCCTTATGATTCTTCATCACGGATAAACAAAGTGGTGTTGCCGGAATTTATCCTGGAAGGATTTTTATGTTTTTTCTATCTACTAACAGGGCATTGGGTTATGTCACTGTTATGTGCTCCATACTTGTACTACAATGTCAGACTGTAAGTTTTTTTCTCCCTCCTTTATCTACATTTTATTATCAGTGTAGTCTGTTTTGAGGAGAACCAGCTTTGGTTCAATGTTAATTTCAAATTTCTTCTTTGCATCTCCCTTTGATATTGAGCTTGCAACTCTATGTCCAGTAGGATGTAAACCCCTCTCTGGTCGATCAATTCTATCTAGTTCCAACTCGGAGAGCTTGTTCTATAATGTGAATGATGAGATGACATACATCAATGGATAGTTAATACTTGAATAATTTAATATAGGTAGCATTGGAACTGTATGGAAAATGGTTATACGCCTTGTAGTTAATATGAATATCAACAAATAGATAACCGTTTGCTTTGTTTACCTTTAGCCCTCTCTTAGTTTAGAGACTCTTGCTATGAAACACTAATTGCAAAGAAAATCTTATATGTATCAATAGATGGAAATAATAGAAGGCTTTATATCTTCATCAAGGAGAAAATAGCAAAAGAGTGAAAGAGGGGATTGATTAGCTGCCATAGTAACAAGTTTCTGCTTCGTTTTGCAAGTCCCGAACAATATAAGCTATCTCTTCTGCAAAGTTAGTTACACTAGCTATTGAAGATTGAACGTGAGACTCTTCTTAGCCTCTTGCATGGTTATAGTTATATTTTACAGTATGTTGAGTGCTTTTGAAATAGTGTATGCTTCGGGGTTGTTTTTCCTAACTTTGACGTTATCAGTTACACTCGGAAACAGCACCTGGTAGATGTTACAGAGATATTTAACTTGCTTCATTGGGAGAAGAAGAAACGCCTTTTTAAACTCACCTATGTCGTCATTCTCCTCTTTTTCGCTGTATTCTGGTATTTTTCTAACAGTAGACAAAAATGCTCCCTCTAAACATGTTGCTTTTTATTGAGTAGTAGCCTGCTAACTTGGAAACTTTGATATGTGTTTGTTAGGATGATCTACTCTGCATTAGAGGATGATTAATGGAAGATATAATGGAAGTGTTTGTGGATTTAAATTGCTGCCCTGCATTGGTATTCGGCTCTTCATACTCTTTTTTTCTTTTTTTTTTTTTTTTTGGGGGGTTTACATGTTATTTATTTAAGCCTTGTTTTTGTTGTAACTGATATATAGCATCAATTTCAAAGTTGTATAATTGTGAGAATTTCTAGTTGATTTTAGTGTTATATTATTTTATCTGCAATTCAGTTTGCTAGAATGAGCTTTTCATTTTATAATTAACAAGAAAAGTAGAAAAGGAGGAAGTGACAGCAGAATACAGATGGTCTCTTACTCTTAAGAAAATAACTTAAATAATGGAGTATAAGCTCTCAAATAATTTACTCTTC
The DNA here is from genome assembly GCF_025698545.1 of Gossypium raimondii. Classification (NCBI taxonomy): domain Eukaryota; kingdom Viridiplantae; phylum Streptophyta; class Magnoliopsida; order Malvales; family Malvaceae; genus Gossypium; species Gossypium raimondii. Next base: position 53,606,365 of record NC_068572.1, read on the forward strand.
AATTTAAATTTATTCTTTTAAAATTATATCATCATAGTAAGAGTATATGCCAATGACATAAAAGAATCCATTTAAGTGTATTTTAATTTTTATAATTATTTTTAAAAATTAATAAAAATAAGCACATAGAGGATTTGAATCTATGTCAATTACATTAGAAATGTCTTGAATTTACTTCCTAACTTAAGTTTTATTTTGATATTTTTACACATTTTAATATTATATATATTTTATGTGTTATTTTTAATTAAAATCGAATGTTACATTATTTGTTATATGTTATTTTAAATACAACTCTGCATTGCAAATCGTTTTCCACATGCATATGAGTGTGAAGTGTTTAAACTTTTGTTGGCACAAATATCTTCAAAATCATATCTCTTCTTCTAAGTAGTTGTTGCCAATTAAAAGTTTAAAGGTAAACGATACTATTGGTTACTAAATTATGAATAAGTTTTATTTTGATCACTTAATTAATAAAAATTATAACTTGGTCACTAAAGTTTTTGAAATTATCTTTTTGTCACTCGATTGTTAAGTGGCACTTTTTAACTGGTATAATAACAATTTTAATTCTCAATTTTCATACTTTTGTCAATTTGACTTGTTTATTTATAAAATGATAAAATAACTCAAAATTATTTTAAAATAGAATTTTTTCTTATAACAAAAAATTATATCAAGAAACTGAAGATATAAAAATAGAGAACCAATCATCTTGCTTAATGTTTTGGTTTTTCTTCTATGTTTTAAAAAAAAAAAAGGTATTGAATATTTCTATATAAATAATACAAAGAGAAAATTTGGAGGTTTAAAACAAATTTCCTCATTTTCTCTCACTTTATCTAATTTTATTTTAAGAATTTTCTAAATTTAAAAAAATCATTTTAATCATTTTATATATAATCAATGTCAAATTGGCTGAAAGTATAAAAGATGATGACTTAGGATTCTGTTTGATTGCCAAGAAAATATTTTCCGTAAAATGATTTACGGAAAATGTTTTACTTTCTGTAAAATGATTTCTTGGAAAATATTTTACAGTGTTTGATTGAATCATGTAAAATATTTTCTGCTTGCTTGATGATTTTTGAAAATATTTTTCGGAAAAGTTGTTTTACATATATTAATATATATTAATAAATTTTATATTTTAAATTATTTTTACATATATTGCAATGATTTATTTATAATAATACTCAATTATTAAGTTACAATATTAATCGTTATAAATTGAAAAAACTAATATCAAATAAATTATTTGTAATTGTGTTAAAAAACAAGTATTAAATAATTAAAAAACAAGTTCTTGGAAAATCGATAAACAAAAGCGGTTTTTACTAAATGAAGGAAGAAATGAAGGAGGCGATAGAGAGAGAGCACGGAAAATGTCTTACGGAAATTGAAATGGTAAGACATTTTCCCTAAAATGTAACCCATTTTCCCTTGTTTTGGAGTTCATTTTTCAAATGGAAAATGTTTTCCGCCAATCAAACACTGGAAAAGTTGGAAATGATTTTCCGGGAAATCAATTCCGTCAATCAAACAGACCCTTAAATTATTATCATATCAATTAAAGAAGTGTGACTAAAAAAATAATTTCAAAAACTTTAACGATTAAATTGTATCTTTTTTAATTAAGTGATTAAAAGGTCTAGGGAGTAATGGTGTAGTTATCCAAAAATAGTAGGAGGTTAAAAAGGGGTTAACAGGACCCGACCGAAGATAAAATCGTCGGTATTTATGAGGATGAGTTTTGAAAGGAAGGTGTTAAACGGAACGAACTTCCGTTGTGTCGTATGTGTTTCTTACATAAACTCGATTTAAGAGTGCAATGTTCTTTTTCTTTACTGATTCGAGTTTGTTGGCTGTTAGAGAAGGGTTTATCACTTCATAAGGTGTGAAATCCAAAAATGGAATCCTTTACTTGGATTGTAAAGTTTGATATTTTATTATGATTATATCGACAATTGATTGAACAAACTCTGCAGAAGAGTTGGATTGAAGTGAAACTTAGAAACTACAGGGTATTTCTCTGTTTTGGTTTGATTGATTTGGCACACGAGATTCCAAATCCAAATGGTTCAAATTATGCCATTTTAATTAGCCTCTTGTATATTAGATGTTGCTTCATAGGGTAAAGTGCTTCTTAAATAACCAGCTAACTATCAAACAGGCGAAACAAATTCATGCTCAAATCCTTATTACCAGCCTTAACCACCTCCAGCCTTCCTTGGTTCATCAGTTCCTTCTATCCACAACCAACTATTCGGCTAGTGTTTTTGTGTATGTGCGAGAAATCCTCTACCATTTGCAAAAGCCGGATGCTTTTTCATGGGGTTGCACCGTAAGGTTTTTATCACAGCACGGGCAATTTGAAGAAGCTTTTTCTCTTTATGTTAAAATGCAGAAGCTTGGGTTGTACCCCAGCACACATGCCGTATCGTCTGCTTTAAGAGCATGCGCTAGGACTGGGAGTAAAACCGGTGGGATTTCGATCCATGCTCAGGTTCATATCTATGGGGTTTGCAACTGTGTTTTTGTGCAAACAACTCTTGTGGATTTCTATACGAAGCTGGGTGATATGGATACTGCAAAAAGGGTTTTCAATGAGATGCCTGAAAAGAATGTGGTCTCGTGGAATTCGATTTTATCTGGGTATTTGAAAGCTGGAAACTTAGGAGAAGCTCAGAGGGTGTTTGATGAAATGCCAAAGAAAGATGTCATATCTTGGAATGCAATTCTATCAGGGTATGCGAAAATGGGAAATATGGATAAGACCCTTTCATTTTTTAAGCAGATGCCAGAGAAAAGTTTCGCTTCTTGGAATACTTTGATTAGTGGTTATATGGAACGTGGAGAAATTGAATCAGCTCGGAGATTTTTTGACATGATGCATCGAAGAAATAATATTACTTGGATCATAATGATCGGTGGGTACTCTAAATGTGGGGATGTCAAGTCTGCCCTCGAACTCTTTGACGAAATGCCTGAGAAAGATCATTTAGCCTTTAATGCCATGATATCTTGCTATGCCCAAAACAGTGAACCAAAGGAAGCCCTAAAGTTGTTCGACGACATGCTTAAATCAGGTGTCAATATCCAGCCCGATGGAGTAACTTTGGCAAGTGTTATATCTGCTTGTTCACAACTAGGAGAATTGAGATTTGGTTCATGGATTGAATCATACATAAATAAGCATGGAATCCAAATGGATGACCATATGGCTACTGCTTTAATCGATATGCATTCGAAGTGTGGAAATGTTGATAAGGCCTATAAGCTTTTTAATGGTCTGAGAAAAAAGGATGTTGTTGCTTACAGTGCAATGATAGCTGGATGTGCCATCAATGGCAAGGCTATTGATGCCATCAAGTTATTCCAAGAAATGGTGGAAGCGCAAATTCAACCAAATTTAGCTACCTTCACCGGGTTATTAACTGCCTATAATCATGCTGGCCTGGTTGAAGAAGGCTACCAATGCTTTAATTTAATGAAGGACAATGGACTTGTACCTTCAACTGATCACCATGCAATCATGGTTGATCTTTTGGGCAGGGCAGGAAAATTAGAAGAAGCATATAAACTAATAAAGAGTATGCCTGTGAAGCCCCATACTGGTGTTTGGGGAGCTTTGCTTCAAGCCTGTAGTGTACATAAAAATGTTGAGTTCGGAGAGATTGCAGCTAAGCATTGCTTTGAGTTGGAGCCTGGTACAGGTGGTTATTATTCTCTCCTTGCCAATATTTATGCCTCTGTTGGGAGGTGGCAGGATGCTAGACGAATGAGAAGGAATATGGACAGGAAGAAGCTGGACAAGATACCTGGTTGTAGTTGGACAGAATGGACTTGAGTCTTCCTCCATTGACAGACTTAAGAGACCATCTAACTCAGGATGTGGTCCAGGAGTGATGGCGAGTTGACATTGAATGGGCCAGCTTGTCCTCAATAAAATGCTTGGAGTACTACATAATTTTGGTACAAGAACATTGATAATCCTCACCTCCTCTTCTCTACTCATAGAGTGCTATCCCCCTGGCTCCTGTGTTGCTTAAAGTTTTATGTCTAACAGGAGGTACAGGTTCTTCTTGTTCCTCAACTGCATAGGAAGATGGAGGATACCTCCATTTTCGCCTAATTTTTTCTTCCTTCTTTTTCTTTTGTGAGTGGCAGCTGAATGCACCTCTGTTTTTGTTCTTGGTTTCTTTTAATTAGAAAATGAAGTTGAGTTGTAGTTCCCAGTAACTCCCTAATGAAATTGGTCGTGTATGATGCATCTGAGTATATAGAATAAATTTTAAAGTTGCGAAGAATGCAAAGATTTGTGGCATATTTTAATTTCAAATTTTATTAAGAATATTAAAATTTTAATTAAAAAATATTTTAAATTTAAGCTAAACCATAAAAAATATTTTTATTGAATTTTAATTCGTTTAAAAGTTAATAGAAAATCATTAAAAATCAAACAAAATAAATGCATATATTAAAATTAGACTCAATAGAATCAGTAATAAAAAATCATCTAAGCCTTAGGGCCAGTTCTTCATTACTTATAAAAAAACACTTCTAACTTCAAAAGTATTTTTGGAAGAAAAATTGTGCAAAATAAGCTACTTTTGGTTGAAATTTTTAACTTTTCAGCTTTTCTTTTGAAAAGAAAAAGCTAAAAATTTTAGTTTTTCTTCTCCCCAAAACACTTTTGGTGCTTAATTATTTTTTCACCCCCTCCAATAACATAGTACTTTCTTTTTTTTTCTTGGTGCTTAAATTACAAATGTGTTAAAATCATTAGTTAAAAATAAAAAAATATGTTTTAAAATACTAATTACAAATATTTAATGGTTATATTTAAATATTTAAAATATAATTTATATATTCTAATTAAATTTTATAAATAATTAATATTTATTGCTTAAAATATTTAAAATTTATATTTCATATATTAAAATATTAACAACAAATTATAATAATTTTTTATATTCTTACTAAAATATAATAATATTAATTAATTTAAATATTATTTAAATGCATATTTGTTACTTAATAATAACATGTCTAAAATGGACATTTTATTTCTCAAAAGCACTTTTCCACAGTCAAACTAGCCCTTAATCAACCATGTTAAAACCTTTCTATACTTAATCGTCTAATATCTTCTAAAGATTAATTAAAAACATAGGTATCGGGTAATTCTCAATAAAATATTTGTATTAAAAGTATTATATTTGATCTTCATATTCAAAAAATAATAAACTAATCAAATAGTAAATTAATTTTTAATAATAAATAGTTTGATTTTAACCTGCAAGACTAGTTTCTCACAATTATTGAGCAAATATTCCCTTTATTATATCTAAATCTAATCAAGCGGCAGAGATTTTCATGAACATATCTACGACAGTAGCGCATTCATCAGATCAGATCCTCGCTAAATCATCGAACCTTCTCTCAGTCTATTAATTTTCCGAATAAAAACTGTGTCGTAGTCTTCAAGGTCCCCCAAAACAATGGCAATCTCTCTTAATACAAATCTTCATCACCCTTCTCTCAGGTTCTCTTTCTTCTCTGTATAATACATACCCTGTGTAGTTTTATACGTACATGACATGGTATTTTTCTATTTTCTTGTTTTGCAGTTGTGGGACTAAGCTTTACTCTGGTTTGAAGCTTCAATCTCCCTGTATGCTCCTTCCCTCCACTCTATGCTCTAACCCCCATTTTTTATATACCCTAAATTTTAAACCTTTCCCCCTAAATTCCCATCTTTCAAAGGTTTGTTTGCAACTGGGAGACCAAACTTGACTGCAGACTTCTTTAGCAGAATTAATAAAAGCCTCCAATGCGGGTAATTGTTTGTTTATGGTCTTACTCTGTAATTTGGTTTATTATCATTTATCTCTTACTATTAGCTTAATCTTCTCATTGGCTTGATATTGGAGATTTGGAATTGTTCCTATTCAATTTGACTATGGGTCTGTCAATCCACAGCAACTTTACAGTTTATAAATTGGAAGTTTTGTTTGTATTTTCTTGATTTTTATTTTGGTAACAAGGAAAAGAAAAAAGGGCATCTTTTTAATTGTTATGTTTGATAAGTTTTGGTACAAAGCTTGCTCCTTTAAGCATGTTATTTAATCAGTTTATCATGTTTGATGACTATTGTGTGTCTGCTACACCTACCTGTTTGTGTTTACGCCATGATTGTTGTTGTATCTTATTTATTTCTTGTTCATGGAAATGGGAAGCTTTATCTCATGTAGTCTCAATGGATAATACACGAAATCTCTAAATTCAAGTTTCCAATTATTTCTTTGAAATCCTGTTGATGATTGTGAATTTTGTTATCTGCAGAACTCGAAATTCTAAACCAACAAGGTCGCGAGTTGGAATGATGGAGTTCCTGGTGAAGGAACTTGGCAATGGGTTGATTTATGGAATGCACTGGTGAGTAAAATCTTAAACGAATTTTATCATCCTGCTGTTATATTAATCACTTTCGGGTTTCAAAGTGGTTCGGCAATCTGTTATGGATATATACTTGAAGTCTGTACTAGATTTTGAATATTGCATGAATACTTTGTTTTCTTTCCCAAGCCCACTAAAAATTCTTTCATGCACCTTTTCAATGAGCTAGCTATGAACACAGGCCAGTCTGTTGAGAAGGTATGTTAACAGCTCAAAGCTCAATAGTGAATCACAATCCTCTCTTTCTGTTTGATTCATTTGTGTATTTCCAATATCCGGTCTTGCCTTTCAGTTGGGCACTAGATAAACTGGAAACACTCACATGAAATCTCCGTTTTATTTATTGAAACAGAATAACGATGAATTTGTACATGCAGATTAACAAGGACTTAAGTATGTTTTTATCATTGATTATTCATTGTAAGTTTTTATCTTTGATTTACGTTTCTATTTGTTTCACAGTTGTTTGTTTCAAAACCTATATCTGTTTATCTGTCTTCTTGTTGCCGTTGAGTCCAGGGAGGACGTTAGGCGTTGTGTGAAGACGTTAGGATAACAGGCCGGTCTTAGGTACCCGAGACAAACATTATGGAGCAAATCGAGTGTCAGTTTAAACATAAAACTTGTGATCATATTACGCATATAGACTCTAGAAATGAAAACAACATTTCATCTCTGAGTAAGGGTATTAATAGTCTTGTTGATATAACTTCTTTTTTATTTTGGTAGGTTATTTAGTAAAGTAAATTACAGTAGAAGAAAAAATAAATAACTTAGGAAATATAAAATATTTAGACTTAAACCATGAGTCTAAAGAAATATTAACTAGTGTTAATAATAAATTAGATCAAGTTTTAATAATAACAATATCGAGTCCGATGTAAATTTAGGTCCTTTATATTATGGTAATGGTCAAGATCATATTTTTGTTTTATCGATGAAGAAAACACTTCATCGATGAGTCGTCATCTATGTTAAAAATTATAAAAAACATAAAAAGCGTAAAAAGATGAAAAACAAAAGAATATGATTTCCAATCCTATAAAACACTTATAGAACATTGGAAAGAAAAATTTACTAATAGTAATGATCAACTTGAAAGAGTTGAATATTTAAAATTAATAGAAGAACTTTATGAAAACATAAAGATCTTTTCAAGTATGTTCAATTATCATTATATGTTAAAATATGATGATAGTAGTAGTTCAAGTAATTACGAAAAATAGAATTATATAAGAAACAATCGATGAAGAAAAACTTCAGATCAAAATGAAGATATAAAAGTCTCAACTTATAATTCGATGAAGAAACCACTTCATCGAAGATAAAAATATAGATGTTCCGAACCCATGGATCTTGAACCACCGAGATCCATATAGGAGAAGAAAAATAGAGTCGGAAAATCAAGCAGATGATTATTTGATTAATAATTTAAATAAAGTTCAATGTATAATCGTTATGTTAAATAGTAATATAAAAATCTAACTATTGATGAGAAAAACTCTAAAAATATAAGAAATTATACTAATAAAAATTCACTAGGATGGTTAGGAGTAAAATCTAATACTCATCATAGACATAAAAGAAAAATTATAATAAACAAGTCAAAAGAAACTAGAAAATAAAAATTTTCGGTCATATTACGAATCAGTTTTCTAGAAGAAAACTTCTAAAAACTTAAAGATATTTTAAATAACAAGATAAGTTATATGGTCAAAAACTTTTCTAACAAAAGAAAAGAAGTTGAGAAAAGAATTAAAAGTCTTGAAAAACAAGACTTACAAATAAGTCATAGAAAGGAAATAAATTCTTATAAAATTAAATATGATAAAATGAAAAAATATTTTTATTAGAAAATTCCATAAATACTAAAAAGTACAGACTATTATTCAACAGATGACATTAGGAAAAATGATATTATTACTTTTTCAAATTTAGAGAATATAAAAGTATTCTTTACATGCTTTATTAGAACCTTTGGAGCTACAACTAGTAGTTGCGAGAAAAAATGCGATTCCTATAGAAAATGGGAAGTTATGAATAATCCTATAAGAGCAATAGGAATAGATGGTAACAAAACCATAATTCAATATAATGCTAGAAATATACCGATCTACATAAACAATGTTAGATTTGTTATTCATAAGATTTTATGTTTTCTGAAATGCATGGAGACATATTATTAGGTAATAATTTTATATATCAACACTTACCTTTTTCTATAGATAGAAATTTTGTTATTTTATCTGTGGAAAATTTCTCGATGGAAATACCACTTGTAGAAAACCATAAATTTGTGTGTGATCGAATTTTATTCCAACAAGGAAAGAACAAATTAAACAACTAGAAACAAATCATTGGTTGTTTAAAATTCTTGAAAATAATTTTAGTGAAGAACCATTAAAATTATGGAAAAAGCAGTCCAAGATCTTGTGAAATAAAATTAATTAATCCTAATAAAATCATTAGGGTTAAACCTATAATCTATACTAAACAAAATATAGATGAATTTGATGTTCAAATAAATGAACTTCTAGAAAAATGATTAATAGAAAAAATTAGTAGTCTTCATTCCAGTCCAGCTTTTATGGTAAGAAATCATGCTGAAATTAAAAGAGGAAAAGCTAGAATGGTCATTAATTATAAGAGATTAAATCAGAATACTATTTTTGATGGAGATTTTATTCCATGAAAATAAGTATTAATTAATCAGGCTAAACATGCTAAATACTTTAGTAAATTTGATTGTAAATCAGGATTCTGGCAAATCATGCTAACTGATGAATCAAAACCTTTGACAGCCTTTAGTGTTCCTAATGGTCATTATCAATGGAAGGTAATGCCATTTGGTCTATGTAATGCCCCACAATTTTTTCAAAGATGGATGGATTCTATTTTTAATAAATATAAAAAATTTTGTGTGGTATATATAGATGATATCTTAGTCTTTTCAAAAACACTTAAAGAGCATAGAAAACATCTAAATATCATTTCTCAAGAATTCCTAAAACATGAAATTATATTAAGCCCTAAAAAATAGAGCTTGAGAAAAGAAATTGAATTTTAGGATTAAAATTATCACTCATGGTCTTCAACTCCAAGATCATATTATTGTAAAAATAAAAGAATTTCTGAAAAATAGAAGATAAAAATATCTTTCACAATTTTTAGGAATAGTTAATTATAGAAGAACCTTTTTCCAAAATTAGCTGAAAAAATAGGAGGATTATATAATAAATTAAAAAGAATATTTGTTTTGTTGGACTAAACAAGACGAAGAAGTTGTAAAAATATAAAAAGCAAATTACTTATAATCCAAAGGTTTATTTACCTAAAAAGGAGATAAACTAATTTTAGAAATTGATGCATCACAATATTATTGGGGATGTATTCGAAAGTCAAAACAACTAATAATAATGAAGAACTAATATGTGGATATAGCTCAGAAAATTTAAACATAATGAGGTTAATTATATTATTTATGAAAAGAATTGCTAGTTATTAAAAAGGGATAAAACTTTATTTATTTATTTAGCTTTGAAAAGTTCATTATAAGAATCGATAATCGAGCGATCAAGCAGTTTTAACTAACAATAGTTTAGAAGCTGTTCCTAGAAGAATTAGGTGGTATAATGATTTATGTACTTTTAATTTTGAAGTTTTTATATTAAAAGTGATGAAAATCTACTTGCTGATTTTTTGAGCAGGCCTTATGGATAGAGGTAAACAACCTCTAATAGTTGGTGAATGGACAACCGTTCACAAAAAACCCAACAAAGGGAAAGCAGAATCAAACTCCAAAAAGGATTTGTACCGCACAAAACCATTTATCCTAACCAAGGATATTATGTGTCTTATCCAATGGTAAACCAACCACTTGGAACAAATATTTTAAATTACCCTATGGTAAATCAACCAATGGAAAATACTTTTTCATTGACCCCAAACACGGTGAGTCAATTAAATTGGTCCTAAAATCTGAATTCAGTATCACAAACAAGTTATGCTGAAGTCATTAAGGGAGCTGAAAATTTGTTGAATCAACAACAAATTCAAGATTTAAAAGATCTTTCACAAATTAAAGATTTTTATAATCCTGGTTTATCACCAGAATTTTATGATTTTATAAATGAGATATGGAAAACCCATATTTCAAACCAAAGAGCTAATTTTCGAAGAGCTCTTACCAGATTTTCATCTTTCTTAGTTGAAAAAACAACTAAAGAAAATGAAGCTGAAGATTTATTATTAAAATCTATTTTATATAGAGAATGAGATGAATTCGGTTAGAATTCATTGATATTAAGGAGATAAACAATTTTCTTGATATTATTCAATATTTTATTCATAAAGGAAAAACAATTCTATTATGAATAAAGTATTTAGAATATGTATGTATAATAAAGCTAGGAAATTATTACGGTAGAAATATTCACAAAATAAATAAAGAAATTTGCGATAGCAAATTCAATTTCAAAAAGCTTTTTCGAATATTTTCTACAAGCATATGTTTTCTTGATTATTTAGATAATGAATTTCCTACTTTAAAATACAGACTTGATCATGAACCATTTGATATAACCAATATTGAATGGGGTTTTACTAAAGAAATAGTTGTGCAAAATCTCTCTTTTCATCTCTTAAAAGATTTTTCAGCCACTGTAAAGTCTGTCTTACAAAACATCATAAACAATGATGATTTTTATTACTATTTTCATATTAAAATTAGTAGTCTAATTGGTATAGCTGAACAAGAAAAATTTTATCAGCCATATCAAATTTGGATAATTAAAAAGATGGTTGGAACACCCCAATTATCTGCTGTAAATGAAGATAAAAAACATTTGTCAAAAACAATTGATAAATGTTATACTAAATTTAAAGATTATCAAGTCCAAACAGGATTAGATTTATTATCACAAGCCCATTATCTTCTCCATGATGAAATCTACAAACTATGGACGGATGGCGAAGAATATTGGCATTTCCAAATGGAAACATTCAGAGGAAAGAAACGAAGAATCATGAAGTTTGTTAAAAAGATTCTTTGAAATGGAGATAGAAGAATTTCCATCTCACATCACAGAAAAAGTCAAATATACATGGGAGACGTGGAACTCACCACCAAGACTCTCATCAGATTCTTTACATTTAGATGAAATTGAAGAAATGAATCTCAATAATATGCAAGAAGGTTGATGTCAACAAAGATAGCAACATGGATTGATGATGCAAGCAAGATGGAAGCAGCCATTAATGCTTGATGAAGACATCTAGATTAAGACAAAAAGTCTTAATCAAGTCTTAATCATCATTAAAACAATGATGATGTAAGAGATGACATAAAGCAGCTGTGACACAAGCAGTGAACAGCGGTCATAAATGCAAGCATGACACATGGAAGCAACCATAGCCATGCAAAAAGATGGAGACGTGGAAGCAACCACATCCACAAAGAAGCCGAGTCCTTATCAGAAACACTGTACGGAATTCAAAATACAATTGTATAGAATTTTTAAAATTCCTCTATAAATAGGGAGGAAAGCTCGGGGGTGGGAAGGAAGGGTAATATAGAGTATGAGCGGAAGGGAATATAGACTCTTTGATTACAAAAGGAAAGTTTACAAAAGAGAAAACTAAAAAATAAAGTAGTTGGTAATTTACAAGATGCTATACAATTGAGCTTTCCTCCCTATTTATAGAGAAATTCTAAAAATTCTATACAATTGTATTTTGAATCCCGTACAGTGTTTCTGATAAGGACTCGGCTTCTTTGTGGATGTGGTTGCTTCCACGTCTCTATCTTTTTGCATGTCTATGGTTGCTTCCATGTGTCATGCTTGCATTTATGACCGCTGTTGTCACTGCTTGTGTCACAGCTGCTTTATGTCATCTCTTACATCATGATGATTAAGACTTTTTGTCTTATTTATTTATCCTTCAAAATGATGGATAGTAGATATGTCTTGATGACAATTTTCCCATGCACTTCTGATTTGTTGCAGAATGTTGGATGGAAAATCTTCAATGTCCATGGCTGCTATCTTTTTTAGCAGATTGATACCATCATCATTTTCTTTAATGAGATATGAATGATATGCTAATATTCTTCTTCCATCAGTTCTGAATTGATAATTTCTTTCTTGAAGAAGATATTTAGCTTTAGCCATTAAATCAAGACTAGCTTGGATTTGATAATAGCTTAAATTATCTTGACACTTGTCAATTGTTTTGCCAAGTAATCTTTGTCTTCATCTACAATGAGATAGTCGGGGCTTAGGGCATTACGTGGATTTTCCATATTTGTTATGGTTGAAATTTTTTTCTTCAGAAATACCAATAAGAGTACTTATTTAAATATAGAAATAATAGAAAAAGTCATCGTTTTTTACGATGGTTTGTAATAAAGATTTTACTACAGCTGGAAAATCTTTTAAAAGATGAAAAGAAAAATTTTGTACTACTATTTCTCTAACAAAACCCCATTCGATACTTATATCAAATGGTTCATGATCCATCTAAATTTTATAATGGATATTCTTTGCTTATAAAATTTGTAAAACATAAGACTGTAGAAAATGTTCGAAAATGATTTTTGAAATTGAATTATCTGTTGGTTACAGATAGTTTCATTAATTTTGTTGAATATTTCTCTTGGTAAAATTTGTCTAGATTTATTATATAAACAAATTCTAAATATTTTATTTATAATAGAAGTATTTTTCCTTTATAAATAAGATATTGAAAATATCAAGAAGATTGTTTATCTCCTCTTTTCCATAAATTCCATTTGGAATTCATCCCATTCTCTATATAAAATAGATTTTAATAATAAATCTTCAGCTTCATTTTCTTTAGTTGTTTTTTCAACTAAGAAAGATGAAAATCTGGTAAGAGCTCTTCGGAAATTAGCTCTTTGGTTTGAAATATGGGTTTTCCATATCTTATTTATAAATCATAAAATTCTGGTGATAAACCAGGATTATAAAAATCTTTAATTTTTGAAAGATCTTTTAAATCTTGAATTTGTTGTTGATTCAACAAATTTTCAGCTCCATTAATGACTTCAGCATAACTTGTTTGTGATACTGAATTCAGATTTTGGGACCAATTTAATTGACTCGCCGTGTTTGGGGTCAATAAAAATGTATTTCCCATTGGTTGATTTATCATAGGGTAATTTAAAATATTTGTTCCAAGTGGTTGGTTTACCATTGGATAAGACACATAATATCCTTGGTTAGGATAAAATGGTTTTTGTGCAGGTACAAATCTTTTTTTGGAGTTTGATTCTGCTTTCCCTTTGTTGGGTTTTTTGTGAACAGTTGTCCATTCACCAACTATTAGAGGTTGTTTACCTCTATCCATAAGGCCTGCTCAAAAAATCAGCAAGTAGATTTTCATCACTTTTAATAAAAAAAAATTCAAAATTCAAAATACATAAATCATTATATCACCTAATTCTTCTAGGAACAGCTTTAAACTATTGTTAGTTAAAACTGCTTAATCGCTCGATTATCGCTTCTTATAATGAACTTTTCAAAGCTAAATAAATAAGGAAAGTTTTATCCCTTTTAATAGCTAACAATTCTTTTCATAAATAATATAATTAACCTCATTAGGTTTAAATTTTCCTGAGCTATATCCACATATTAGTTCTTCATTATTATTAGTCGTTTTGGCTTTCGTAATACATCCCCAATAATATTGTGATGCATCAGCTTCTAAAATTAGTTTATCTCTTTTTTAGGTAAATAAACCTTTGGATTATAAGTAATTTCTGCTTTTTATTTTTTACAACTTATTCGCCTTGTTTAGTCCAACAAAAACAAATATTCTTTTTAATTTATCATATAATCCTCCTATTTTTTCAGCTAATTTTGGAAAAAGGTTCTTCCATAATTAACTATTCCTAAAAATTGTGAAAGATATTTTTATCTTCTATTTTTCAGAAATTCTTTTATTTTTACAATAATATGATCTTGGAGTTGAAGACCATGAGCTGATAATTTTAATCCTAAAATTCAATTTCTGCTTTCTCAAGCTCTATTTTTTAGGGCTTAATATAATTTAATGTTTTAGGAATTCTTGAGAAATGATATTTAGATGTTTTTATGCTCTTCAAGTGTTTTTGAAAAGACTAAGATATCATCTATATATACCACACAATTTTTTATATTTATTAAAAATAGAATCCATCCACATTTGAAAAACTTGTGGGGCATTACATAGACCAAATGACATTTCCTTCCATTGATAATGACCATTAGGAACACTAAAGGCTGTCAAAGGTTTTGATTCATCAGTTAGCATGATTTGCCAGAATCCTGATTTACAATCAAATTTACTAAAGTATTTAGCATGTTTAGCCTGATTAATTAATACTTATTTTCCTGGAATAAAATATCCATCAAAAATAGTATTCTGATTTAATCTCTTATAATTAATGACCATTCTAGCTTTTCCTCTTTAATTTCAAAGATGATTTCTTACCATAAAAGCTGGACTGGAATGAGGACTACTAGTTTTTTCTATTAATCCTTTTTCTAGAAGTTCATTTATTTGAACATCAAATTCATCTATATCTTGTTTAGTATAGATTATAGGTTTAACCCTAATGATTTTATTAGGATTAATTAATTTTATTTCACAAGATCTTGGACTGTTTTTCCATAATTTTAATGGTTCTTCACTAAAATTATTTTCAAGAATTTTAAACAACCAATGATTTGTTTCTAGTTGTTTAATTTGTTCTTTCCTTGTTGGAATAAAATTCTGATCACACACAAATTTATGGTTTTCTACAAGTGGTATTTCATTGAGAAATTTTCCACAGATAAAATAACAAAATTTCTATCTATAGAAAAAGGTAAGTGTTGATATATAAAATTATTACGTAATAATATGTCTCCATGCATTTCAGAAAACATAAAATCTTAGGAATAACAAATCTAACATTGTTTATGTAGATCGGTATATTTCTAGCCTTATATTGAATTATGGTTTCGCTACCATCTATTCTTATTGCTCTTCTAGGATTATTCATAACTTCCCATTTTTCTATAGGAATCGATTTTTTCTCAAGAACTACTAGTTGTAGCTCCAAAGGTTCAATAAAGCATGTAAAGAATACTTTTATATTCTCTAAATTTGAAAAGTAATAATATCATTTTTCCTAATGTCATCTGTTGAATAATAGTCTGTACTTTTTTAGTATTTATGGAATTTTCTAATAAAAATATTTTTTCATTTTTATCGATTTAATTTTATAAGAATTTATTTCCTTTCTATGACTTATTTGTAAGTCTTGTTTTTCAAGACTTTTAATTCTTTTCTCAACTTCTTTTCTTTTTTAGAAAAGTTTTTGACCATATAACTTATCTTGTTATTTAAAATATCTTTAAGTTTTTAGAAGTTTTCTTCTAGAAAACTCGATTCGTAATATGACCGTAAAATTTTTATTTTCTAGTTTCTTTTTGACTTGTTTATTATAATTTTTTCTTTTTATGTCTATGATGAGTATTAGGTTTTACTCCTAACCATCCTAGTGAATTTTTATTAGTATAATTTCTTATATTTTTAGAGTTTTTCTCATCAATAGTTAGATTTTTATATTACTATTTAACATACCGATTATACATTGAACTTTATTTAAATTATTAATCAAATAATCATCTGCTTGATTTTCTCGAATTTATTTTTCTTCTCCTATATGGATCTCGTGGTTCAAGATCCATGGGTTCTGGAACATCTATATTTTTATCTTCGATGAAGTGGTTTCTTCATCGAATTATAAGTTGAGACTTTTATATCTTCATCCCGATCTCACAGTTTTTCTTCATCGATTGTTTCTTATATAATTGCTTTTTTCGTAATTACTTGAACTACTACTATCATCATATTTAAACATATAATGATAATTGAACATACCGAAAAGATCTTTATGTTTTCATAAAGTTCTTCTATTAATTTTAAATATTCAACTCTTTCAAGTTGATCATTACTATTAGTAAATTTTTCTTTCCAATGTTCTATAAGTGTTTTATAGGATTGGAAATCATATTCTTTTGTTTTTCATCTTTTTATGTTTTTATAATTTTTAACATAGATGACGACTCATCGATGAAGTGTTTTCTTCATCGATAAAACAAAAATATGATCTTGACCATTACCATAATATAAAGGACCTAAATTTACATCGGACTCGATATTGTTATTATTAAAACTTGATCTAATTTATTATTAACACTAGTTAATATTTCTTTAGACTCATGGTTTAAGTCTAAATCTTTTATATTTCCTAAGTTATTTATTTTTTCTTCTATGTAATTTACTTTACTAAATAACCTACCAAAATAAAAAGAAGTTATGTCAACAAGACTATTAATACCCTTACTCGTAGATGAAATGTTGTTTTCATTTCTAGAGTCTATATGTAATATGATCACAAGTTTTATCTTTAAATTGACACTGATTTGCTCCATAATGTTTGTCTCGTACCTAAGACCTACTGTTATCCTAACGTTTTCACACAACGCCTAACGCCCTCCCCGACTCAACGGCAACAAGAAGATGATAAATGATATAGGTTTTGAAACAAACAACTGTGAAACAAATAGAAATGTAAATCAAAGATAAAACTTACAATGAATATTACGATATTATTTCTCCAGAAACTCGTTACACCGGCACCTCTGATACCAAGCGGGGGTTGGGAGGAAGGGTAGTATAGAGTATGAGCTGAAGGGAATATAGACTCTTTGATTACAAAAGAGAAAACTAAAAAATAAAGTAGTTGGTAATTTACAAGATGCTATACAATCGAGCTTTCCTCCCTATTTATAGAGGAATTCTGAAAATTCTATACAATTGTATTTTGAATCACGTACAGTGTTTCTGATAAGGACTCGGCTTCTTTGTGGATGTGGTTGCTTCCACGCTCCATCTTTTTGCATGGCTATAGTTGCTTCCATGTGTCATGCTTGCATTTATGACATTTCTATCTATAGAAAAGGTAAGTGTTGATATATAAAATTATTACGTAATAATATGTCTCCATGCATTTCAGGAAAACATAAAATCTTAGGAATAACAAATCTAACATTGTTTATGTAGATCGGTATATTTCTAGCCTTATATTGAATTATGGTTTCGTTACCATCTATTCTTATTGCTCTTCTAGGATTATTCATAACTTCCCATTTTTCTATAGGAATCGCATTTTTTTCTCGCAACTACTAGTTGTAGCTCCAAAGGTTCAATAAAGCATGTAAAGAATACTTTTATATTCTCTAAATTTGAAAAAGTAATAATATCATTTTTTCCTAATGTCATCTGTTGAATAATAGTCTGTACTTTTTTAGTATTTATGGAATTTTCTAATAAAAATATTTTTCATTTTTATCGATTTAATTTTATAAGAATTTATTTCCTTTCTATGACTTATTTGTAAGTCTTGTTTTTCAAGACTTTTAATTCTTTTCTCAACTTCTTTTCTTTTTTAGAAAAGTTTTTGACCATATAACTTATCTTGTTATTTAAAATATCTTTAAGTTTTTAGAAGTTTTTCTTCTAGAAAACTGATTCAATAATATGACCGAAAATTTTTATTTTCTAGTTTCTTTTGACTTGTTTATTATAATTTTTCTTTTTATGTCTATGATGAGTATTAGGTTTTACTCCTAACCATCCTAGTGAATTTTTATTAGTATAATTTCTTATATTTTTAGAGTTTTTCTCATCAATAGTTAGATTTTTTATATTACTATTTAACATACTGATTATACATTGAACTTTATTTAAATTATTAATCAAATAATCATCTGTTTGATTTTCTGACTCTATTTTTCTTCTCCTATATGGATCTGGTGGTTCAGTATCCATGGGTTCTGGAACATCTATATTTTTATCTTCAGATGAAGTGGTTTCTTCATCGGAATTATAAGTTGAGACTTTTATATCTTCATCCTGATCTGTTGAAGTTTTTTCTTCATCAGATTGTTTCTTATATAATTCGCTTTTTCGTAATTACTTGAACTACTACTATCATCATATTTAAACATATAATGATAATTGAACATACCGAAAAGATCTTTATGTTTTCATAAAGTTCTTCTATTAATTTTAAATATTCAACTCTTTCAAGTTGATCATTACTATTAGTAAATTTTTCTTTCCAATGTTCTATAAGTGTTTTATAGGATTGGAAATCATATTCTTTTGTTTTTCATCTTTTTATGTTTTTATAATTTTTAACATAGATGACGACTCATCGATGAAGTGTTTTCTTCATCGATAAAACAAAAATATGATCTTGACCATTACCATAATATAAAGGACCTAAATTTACATCGGACTCGATATTGTTATTATTAAAACTTGATCTAATTTATTATTAACACTAGTTAATATTTCTTTAGACTCATGGTTTAAGTCTAAATCTTTTATATTTCCTAAGTTATTTATTTTTTCTTCTACAGAATTTACTTTACTAAATAACCTACCAAAATAAAAAGAAGTTATGTCAACAAGACTATTAATACCCTTACTCAGAGATGAAATGTTGTTTTCATTTCTAGAGTCTATATGCGTAATATGATCACAAGTTTTATCTTTAAATTGACACTCGATTTGCTCCATAATGTTTGTCTCGGGTACCTAAGACCGGCCTGTTATCCTAACGTCTTCACACAACGCCTAACGTCCTCCCTGGACTCAACGGCAACAAGAAGACAGATAAACAGATATAGGTTTTGAAACAAACAACTGTGAAACAAATAGAAATGTAAATCAAAGATAAAAACTTACAATGAATATTACGATATTATTTCTCCAGAAACTCGTTACACCGGCACCTCTGATACCAAGCGGGGGTTGGGAGGAAGGGTAGTATAGAGTATGAGCTGAAGGGAATATAGACTCTTTGATTACAAAAGAGAAAACTAAAAAATAAAGTAGTTGGTAATTTACAAGATGCTATACAATCGAGCTTTCCTCCCTATTTATAGAGGAATTCTGAAAATTCTATACAATTGTATTTTGAATCACGTACAGTGTTTCTGATAAGGACTCGGCTTCTTTGTGGATGTGGTTGCTTCCACGTCTCCATCTTTTTGCATGGCTATAGTTGCTTCCATGTGTCATGCTTGCATTTATGACCGTTGTTGTCACTGCTTGTGTCACAGCTGCTTTATGTCATCTATTACATCATCATTGTTTTAATGATGATTAAGACTTGATTAAGATTTTTTGTCTTAATCTAGATGTCTTCATCAAACATTAATGGCTGCTTCCATCTTGCGTGCATCATCAATCCATGTTGCTATCTTTGTTGACATCAACCTTCTTGCATCTTATTGAGATTCATTTCTTCAATTTCATCTAAATGTAAAAAATCTGATGAGAGTCTTGGTGGTGAGTTCCACGTCTCCCATGTATATTTGACTTTTTCTGTGATGTGAAATGGAAATTCTTCTATCTCCATTTCAGCAATCTTTTTTAACAGCTTCACAGATTCTTCGTTTCTTTCCTCCTGAATGTTTCCATTTGGAAATGCCAATATTCTTCTGCCATCCATCCATAGTTTGTAGATTTCATCATGGAGAAGATAATGGGCTTGTGATAATAAATCTAATCCTGTTTGGACTTGATAATCTTCAAATTTAGTATAACATTTATCAATTGTTTTTGACAAATGTTTTTTATCTTCATTTACAGCAGATAATTGGGGTGTTCCAACCATCTTTTTAATTATCCAAATTTGATATGGCTGATAAATTTTTTCTTGTTCAGCTATACCAATTAGACTACTAATTTTAATATGAAAATAGTAATAGAAATCATCATTGTTACAGACTTTACAATGGCTGGAAAATCTTTTAAGAGATGAAAGAGAGATTTTACACAACTATTTCTTTAGTAAAACCCCATTCAATATTGGTTATATCAAATGGTTCATGATCAAGTCTGTATTTTAAAGTAGGAAATTCATTATCTAAATAATCAAGAAAACATATGCTTGTAGAAAATATTCAAAAAGCTTTTGAAATTGAATTTCTCATCTGCAAATTTCTTTATTTATTTTGTGAATATTTCTACGGTAATAATTTCCTAGCTTTATTATACATACATATTCTAAATACTTTATTCATAATAGAATTGTTTTTCCTTTATGAATAAAATATTGAATAATATCAAGAAGATTGTTTATCTCCTTAATATCAATGAATTCTAACTGGAATTCATCCCATTCTCTATATAAAATAGATTTTAATAATAAATGTTCAGCTTCATTTTCTTTAGTTGTTTTTTCAACTAAGAAAGATGAAAATCTGGTAAGAGCTCTTCGGAAATTAGCTCTTTGGTTTGAAATATGGGTTTTCCATCTCATTTATAAAATCATAAAATTCTGGTGATAAGCCAGGATTATAAAAATCTTTAATTTTTGAAAGATCTTTTAAATCTTGAATTTGTTGTTGATTCAACAAATTTTCAACTCCCTTAATGACTTCAGCATAACTTGTTTGTGATACTGAATTCGGATTTTGGGACCAATTTAATTGACTCACTGTGTTTGAGGTCAATGAAAAAGTATTTCCCATTGGTTGATTTACCATAGGGTAATTTAAAATATTTGTTCCAAGTGGTTGGTTTACCATTGGATAAGACACATAATATCATTGGTTAGGATAAAATGGTTTTTGTGCAGGTACAAATCCTTTTTTTGGAGTTTGATTCTGCTTTCCCTTTGTTGGGTTTTTTGTGAACGGTTGTCCATTCACCAACTATTAGAGGTTGTTTACCTCTATCCATAAGGCATGCTCAAAAAATCAGCAAATATTAGTAATAAATCACAAATATTAATTTTTTAGTAGTGTAAAATTTTTATTACACACTACTTTATTATCTTTTTCTAGTGGAATTTCCATAAAATCTTCTTTTACTGATAGCCAAATAGAATTTGTCTATAGTAAAAGGTAAATATATACATATAAAATTATTTTCTAATACTATGTCTCCTTTCATATTAGGAAAACATAATATTTTAGGTATTACAAATTTAACATTGTTTATGTAAATTGGTATATTTTAGCTTTATAATTTATAATGGTTTTGCTACCATCTATACCTATTATTTTTATAGATTTTTAACCAATTCCCATTTTTCTACAGAATGCATTTTCTCTGCAACTACGATAGTAGCTCCAGAATCAATCAAAGCATTTAGAGAATATTTTTATATTTTCTAAATTGAAATGTAACTTTAATATTTATTCCAACTTTTGACTTTTTATCAATTGTTGAAGTTTGAATTTCTTCCATTCTAGTTTTTCTAGAATTATTACTAGGATCGGTAGGAAATATAGGAATTTAAACTGTTTTATTCTGTTGGTGTACTATTTGTACTAATATTATCCTCTTCTTCTTCCAGTTGAGAACTAGAGGTAATACTAAATTTTCATTTGTATTATTTATACAATTATTTTTAAAATATAATTTATTACCCGATGACATATATTCAATAGTACTAACTGGTTTAGAAGTACTAGAACTATTAATTTTTCCATCATTCAATCTCTTGGAATTGACAGATCTCTTATATCTAATAATCTTGGTTGAATTTTAGTAGTAAACCTGTTTGGTTCAAAGAGTTCAATAATTTTATTATTAATCTCTTTTATTTCTACTTCAGCAGTATTTGTATATTCATTAATGGAAGTCCAGCTGATTGCTAGATCTTCTGCCAGATCATTAATATCAGAATCTTTTGTCTGAATTCTAAGGCAAAGACACTCTTCTATTAGAGGATCTGTAATAGAAATAAAGTAATTGGGTTTAACTTTAAATCCTATTACGCCTGTATGTAAATTAGACTGAATACCTCCAATAAGTGCTTTTATTGGATTCTCAAATCTTTTGTCTAATAGGACAGCTATTATAGGAATATCATGACCTCTTCTAAATAAAGCTCTTATAGTAATCATGATTATACTTAAATGAATATATCTAACCTGAGGATATTTCTTTCTAATCCTCTTAATTTTTTCTTTAGTGAAGAGAGGAATTTCTGTTAATCCTCCTCTTGTATCTTTAGCGACGATGTTACCGCTAATTTTTTCTATATGTCTCAGAGTCCATATTTTGAACTTAGAGATCTTATATATTTCTTCTTTAGAAATATGATTTTTATTTATTTTTCTATCATTTCATCGAAAAAGTCTTTTCTTCTCCGATTAAATTGCCTAATTTAATATCCTATTTTTCAGATTCGAATTTCTTCTAATTGATTATTAGAACCGCTTCTTATATTAAACATAAATATATATCCATCGTTACTATCGTAAATGATTCGATATTAACTCATATAAAATTTCTTGAGATTTGTTTCATTTTGATAACATACTTCTAAATCTTGTTCTTCAATACTTTTATCATTTTTCTAGCATTTTTCCCTTTTAGGACAACTACTAGCTATATGACCTTCTTCATCACAAATAAAACATTTACAAATTTGTTTCTTTGGTTTGGAATTCTTTTCCTAACCACTTTTTGATTTTACCAGAGAATTTTTATTACCGGTTTCTATTTTCTTAATTTATATTTTTACGTTTTTTATAAGTATTGAGATATATTTGTTTACACCCAAATTCCCATTCATTTTCTAAAATTTTAGAACAATATTTATGACTTAACTTATTTTTGACTTGTTTAGCCGCTTTACTTTGCAAACAATGTAAAGTTATTCTTTCTTTTGCAAAGTTAATTCTATTACCTATAGTATCTATATTCTCTTTTGAAAGCCACGAGTTTCTACAAGGCTTATCTAAGTAAGATACATATTTGTTTATACATATCTCATCCCAAGGTGGGGTAACTTATGGAAGTATTGGTTTTTCCAAAACTCTATATTTTCATTTTTTAAGTTTTGATATTCATAAATGAATTTTTTAGAAAATTCTTCTAAATACCTAATATCACATAATTTTATTTTTGAGAGTATGTAACTAGCTACACTATCTTGATCTTTTTTATCACAATAACCACAAAATTCTGTTTTTAGAATTGAGGTTAATCCTTTTAAAAGGTCTTTAGGAGATCCTATTTGGTTTAATAAAAGCTCCTTTTGTTCTTTTCCTTTCTCAGACTCTTCCCATCGTCTAAGAAATTGAAGAACAACACCTTGAAAAGTTCCAACAAAATAGTTTAAAAATAATTACATAATAATATAATTGTCAGAAGTATGTAATATGCGGAAGGGAATATTATGTAATATTTTTACTATAATATTAAAAATAATATAGACTCTTCCCATCATCTAAGAAATTGAAGAACAACACCTTGAAAAGTTCCAACAAAATAGTTTAAAAACTTTTCTTTTGACCAATTGTTGTTGTTTACAACAATAGTCATTGATTGTGCCCAATCATCTATAACTTTTTCATAGTCTGATATAGGAGTATTAGTTAAATCTAAATATATTCCTCCTTGGGCAACATTTCTTTTATTTAAATCATCTATTCTTGGTTGAACAGGTTGATTTGACGTTTCACCTGGGTATTCAGGTTTTACATCATCAGTAGCTATGTTTTCGGTTTTATTACCAAAAACCCTAAATTTTTCATTATCAAATTCAAAATCTTTATTAGAAAATCTAAGATAATCATCTGTTTGACTATCTGACTCTATTTTTCTTTTCCTATATGGATCTGGTGGTTCAGTATCCATGGGTTCTGGAACATCTATATTTTCATCTTTAGATGAAGTGGTTTCTTCATCGGAATTATAAGTTGAGACTTTTATATCTTCATCCTGATCTGTTGAAGTTTTTTCTTCATCAGATTGTTTCTTATATAATTCTGTTTTTTCAGAATTACTTGAACTACTACTATCATTATATTTTAACATATAATGATAATTGAACATACTTGAAAAGATCTTTATGTTTTTCATAAAGTTCTTCTATTAATTTTAAATATTCAACTCTTTCAAGTTGATCATTACTATTAGTAAATTTTTCTTTCCAATGTTCTATAAGTGTTTTATAGGATTGGAAATCATATTCTTTTGTTTTTCATCTTTTTATGTTTTTATAATTTTTAACATAGATGACGACTCATCGATGAAGTGTTTTCTTCATCGATAAAACAAAAATATGATCTTGACCATTACCATAATATAAAGGACCTAAATTTACATCGGACTCGATATTGTTATTATTAAAACTTAATCTAATTTATTATTAACACTAGTTAATATTTCTTTAGACTCATGATTTAAGTCTAAATCTTTTATATTTCCTAAGTTATTTATTTTTTCTTCTCTGAATTTACTTTACTAAATAACCTACCAAAATAAAAAAAAAGTTATATCAACAAGACTATTAATACCCTTACTCAGAGATGAAATGTTGTTTTCATTTCTAGAGTCTATATGCGTAATATGATCACAAGTTTTATCTTTAAACTGACACTCGATTTGCTCCATAATGTTTGTCTCGGGTACCTAAGACCGGCCTGTTATTCTAATGTCTTCACACAACGCCTAACGTCCTCCCTGGACTCAACGGCAACAAGAAGACAGATAAACAGATATAGGTTTTGAAACAAACAACTGTGAAACAAATAGAAATGTAAATCAAAGATAAAAACTTACAATGAATATTAGAATATTATTTCTCCAGAAACTCGTTACACCGGCACCTCTGATACCAAGCGGGGGTGGGGAGGAAGGGTAGTATAGAGTATGAGCGGAAGGGAATATAGACTCTTTGATTACAAAAGGAAAATTTACAAAAGAGAAAACTAAAAAATAAAGTAGTTGGTAATTTTCAACATGAAACGTTTCAATGCTCAAGAAGCCCTTGAATATGGACTCATTGATCGTATTGTCAGACTACGTATCAAGGCAGATGCACCTTGCACAGATGCAGGAGCAGGCCTCGGTTAGTGTTCTTTAGTATTTCCCTATCAAATGGGATGATAGCTGTAATAAAATTTTTATATCGTATTTGGTTTATTTGCACAGTTTTAGAATTAGTCATTTGATTTACAATTTTTTCATAATAGCAGACTCATGGTTTTCTGCTGATATTGTTGTCTAAAATGCATTTGAAGCTGAGTCACTTGAATCGGTCAGAAATAGAACAGAGTTGAAGCTACATAAACAAGCCATAAACAAATCCATCATCACTTCGAGGAAAGGCCAACTCTCTCAGTAAACATTACATTCAAAATATTCTACTTGACACAACAGCTGGATAAGGCTATCTAATCACCTGACTAGACTAAACTAATGGTGACAAATAAATAGGGTAAATAAACCCCAAGGAACATGAACATGCTGGTACTGGTGAGAAGCTAAATAAGCTTACACGTAAAACAAGGTGAGAATGGGATTCATCAAATTTACTTTGATTGCCTGTGGTGTCAGTATTGGAACCTTAAGGTTGGGAAATTTAGATTAGCTTCCAGGCAAAGATACATTTATGTCGGTCGGTTTATTCCTTGAATCAGAAGGCAACGGAGACCAACTCTCGCTGCGGAATGATGAAGTGATGTTTGATTTTGGATCCGCACTGGAAACAGGAACGGCAGCCACTGGTGTGGCAACTGAAAAAGACTCATCCTTCTGTTTCTTAGGCTTCTGCTCATGTTGGTTCCCTGCTAGAAAGCTGCCCACCACAACCTGGTTCAGAAACAACCAAAAGTAAGAAATTTAGAGCTTCTGTCTTCACCAGGGTTTCAGTGGCACTGACAAAACAGAAGTCAAACCTGCACAGGGCCAGCAGCTACTAGGAGACCAGCAACTCCGCCACCTACAACACGTCCATCTGGACTCGCTAATGACACACTCATCCCACCCGATCTGCTTCTTGTTCCTCCAGTGTCATTAGGCATGAACGAACCAGACAAGGACAGTATCTCAAAACGACCCTGCAAGAAATTTGAGAAGAAATAAGGTGTTTGCTGATGAATGATAAAAGAAACAAACTGCAGATATATGCAGATTAAGCAAGTAGATTAAGGCAGATCAATGACATATTCCAGCCAAAATGCATGATCTTCAGGCAGCCACTAATTCCAATCACCGGATTTAGCAAATTAGCGCATGAGTAAAGATGCTCACGGCAAATCCACGTCAACTAGTAAACCGTCAGCAGAAAGCGAATAAGCCTGATGACTCGTACTAAAACATAGCCCAATGTCTACCATAAAAGAAAGACTTTATCCTTCGATTGTAACTTTTGAAACAATTATTCTGAATAATTGGGATAGCATTATATTTGCCCCCAAAGCAAATATTGGTTATCGTGACAAACACGGCTTAGCTCAAAAGTTTTCTTAAATAGAAATAACAAGTATAGGTAATGGCAAGCATAAATCGACATTGAAAGCTCAGACCATCACGTAACTCTGGAAGGAAAAGACGTAACCCGCAACAAATTGCTTATGTACTCACTTGTGCACATCACATGTAATATTTGACCACTGTTTATCAAGAAAATTTCTAGAAAGGCAACAATTTAAGTTTATCCTTCATTAAAGCATTAATCAATAAACTATAAGCAAATTATATGTTCACCGAGTATTCAACTTTCAAGACAACAATTGTATGAACAGTTCCTTAAGAGCTAGACAACTCAAAAAGTGACATTGTAACCAATCTAGGATCGAAGAGAAACAGTGTATTACCTCATATGTCAATGTACCTCCGGAAGAATCAGGTTGACGAAGAGTGACACTTGAGATCACTCCATTTGCAGAAAGAATGCATATAGCTCGAGGCCCTTGTTGGGAAAATGATATAATCTTCATCGTGACATCCTAAAGCAACAAAAAAGAATCACCATTGTACTATATTAACAAGTTTTTTTCCCTTGATATTGGCTAAACATCATGATGACAAAACAGTATTCTCAAACCATATATTTTCTAAATAGAAGTTCACCCAACCTTTATTGAGAATGTAAGTTAACTTCAAGATAACAGCTATGTTAACATCATACCTCACCAGCATTAACAGTGATGATATGTGGCGCAAAATTACCACCGACAGAGCATGCAACCCATTCACCTACAAAAAGCAAAGTCTTACCAAGCCAGAAACCAGATGTAGGAGTTGTCTCTTTTAAAGAGATCCTCCTGATAAACCAAACCTATGAACAGTATTAAGCTCAATATTCCAATAATCCGGAAGTTCAAGGATTAACTCAGAAAGTTTGTACTATAAAACATCATAACTCTTACTATTATTGATATTGTAGATATTAGATACCCAGTAGTTGAAAACTTTCTTTCTTTATTCAGAGGTTACTTAACTGTGAGACCTAAAATAAGATGCCCTCTCAAATTTTACTTTTAGCTTATATTTATTACAGACGATAATTATTCAAAGATGGACATTGATGAGGCATCCTTCAAGAGAACAGAATCAAATTGAATGGAAAGGAAAAAGTGAAAATCAAACAATGGAGAACACAAATGGTTTAATAGAAACAAAAATTCTACCAAAAACATCTCAAGATCTTCTTCTTCCATGCACACATTGGAAGGGACGTGCTACGCCCTTAGAGTGCATTAATAGTAAGCGTCCTACAAAGAATCATGATCGACGCATTTTAGTCAAACCAGGAAACCAAAAACAACAAGCATCGATGTCTCAAAGGTCATTGCCTAGCTCAAATCCTGCAAGACTATTATAAGCATCCAGGGGAGTCCATGAAACTTATCTAAAGGCATGGTACTCAAGCTGTGCTCCCTACAACTTAGGTAGGTTGGAGGACAAACCAGAGAATTAAACTAGTAACAACACAAATGCCGGTGTATTGTTAACATTTAATTCAAAGCTCAAAAGATAAGAGCACAGCTGAAATCAAAGAAAGTAGATGCAAGTAATCAAAAAACCAAGCCCCGTATACATTCATACTCACCACATGGTGGAAAGAATCACACAAACTGACATATAGCCAACAACACAAGGCAAAGCATAAAAGCAAACTTTATGGCTCTCCCCCATCTAGTAATAATATCAGCCAGCAAATAGCAGACAGGTTTCATATCCAAGTCTCTTCATCATCACTTGGCAGATTTAAGCAGGTGCTTAAAGAGGGGTACCTTACACACACACAAAAATTAGTTCCAATAAAGCATGCCAAGTGGCAAAGGACAGTAGGAACAAGAAGATTCCATCATTCCCATATTACCAACCCCATAAAAACTCTCACTATCCTTCACAAACTACCACCACACACACACACACACTTATCAGGAGATCTCTCAACTAGGGCCATATCTAGTCACGGTTCTCAGGTCCCACTTCTACCCAACACCAACACTATCACAACTCGACACCCCACCCCTTTCTCCCTACACACTAAAAACACTTTAAAACAACCTGAAGTGAAACAATCCATCTTTTAAAGATGGAAAGAACCAGAAAAATCAATTGGAACTCGAAAAGGGTATGCACCAAAAATGACTAATAGTTCCTCACCTAAATTCTCCAGCTCGTACTTAGTCTTCGGAAACGATATCGGCGACTTCACTTTCGCTCTCTTCCCGGCTGAAAAATCGATTACTGGAGGTGGGGCAGCCGTTGATATAGGCTTTGGAGAGAGCGCCATAGTGACTGAACCATCCGGTCCATACTTCCTAGGTCTTCCCCTCTTCTTCTTCAAGGGCATCCCCGGCACCACAACAGGCTGAGGGACTTGTTGAGCCGCCGGTTGTTGAGGAATCTGCGGCGGAGCGGATCCAGGAGCCGGGTTAGGATTTTGGGTCGAGTTTTCAGACCTTGGAGCTATGTGGTAGTCCGATGGAGCATCAGATCCTACCACCGTTACGCCAGCAGTGGTAGTAGTAGTAGTAGTGGTGGTGGTGGTGGTAGTATTAGTACTAATATTAGTATTAGTAACAGCTTCTCTTGACTCCATAGTTAAAACTAAAAACTTTCTGAGATTTTATCAAAAACGCATTTGGATTTTCAGCTCAACCAGCTAAAAACAAGGCTAATTTTTAACAATAAAAAAGAACCCGAAACAGACAAAGTTGAAAGATATCAACTTTTAACTTGAAACTCAGCAAAAGATTTAGTTTTTGGCACTAACACAGGTTTTGAAAATTGATTTTGGAGCTAAAACAAGTTTCCTTTCAGTTTAAACTCATACACGGACCATGGAGGGCTACCAAAATTCTTTTTGAACTTTTTTTTTTTTTTAGAGAAAGAAAAATAAAAATGAAAGGAAAATGATGAAATATAATAAAGAAATGTTTTTTATTTTATTTTGCTTTTGTTGTCAAGCTAATTTAACCTTTATAAGATTAATAAAATAATGGAAAAGGAAATATTCAATAATGGGGCTTTAATGAAATATTATTATTTGTAATCATTAATTATTTTACTATGTTAGGATAATGATATTTGTGTTTGGTTGGAATCATGTAGATAAAAATTTAATTTAAAAAGAAAGTGGGTAAATTATTTTTCTTTTTCTTTTTCTTTTTTAAAGGACAATGAAAGTGGGGCATATATCATTTTGAGTAAATGGTAAGTAAAATTAGGTTGCCAAAGCTTGAAGAAATTGTCTAGAAAAGAAAATTAAAAATATAAAGTTGGGTTTAACCTAGCAATAACTTTCTTATTGGCTTCTTAATATCATGTTTTTGCTTTGCCAGAAAAAAGGAAAAGAAAATATTCAAAACATTAAAAATGTGAAATTCCCAAAAGCATTTTTCATTTTACTTTAATTTAAAAATATTGTTAATGCATAAGCTTGGCTAAATTAGTTGAATCTGTTATTTTTTTTTAATTTTATTTAGGGAAATAGGCCTTTTTAAGAGGGTGTGTTTTTTGTACAGGTGTCCAGTTAGATGCGCTTTACCTTTAAGTTGTAATTTTGGACTTTTTTAATGTAATCAAATTTTTTGATCGGATGGTTAAATGTTGGTAGTTTTGTCATTGAGTCCTAGGTTCGATTCTTCTCCCACTCACATTTATATTTTTTTATTTCATGTTCTTTTAAGCTTCTTCTTTTTTCTTTTTAATGAATGTTTTTAACATATTAACTTTCTTAATTAAATGGTTAAATAATAATGATTTTATCATCGAGACCTGTGTTCAATTCCTTTACTAAACATATTTGTAATTTTATTTCATACTGTTTCAAGTTTTTTAATTAAGAAATATATTGTTTTCATTTTTATTTTAATTCATCTTTTAATTAATAACTCTTTTATTCATAAAATAAAGCTAATAAATATGTAATTATATAATAAAATATATATTTTGCATATATCATTATGTTAAAAATATTTGAAACTAATAATTCCTTTATATATAATATGAACATCAACTAATTCTTTTTATGTATTTTTCTTTATAATATTTATATGTCAAATATTTATTTTCTCCACGTATATTGTGGGTATGGTGATTTCTAATATTATAAAATGAAATAAGTATTATTGCTTCTCCTTTGGTGTCATTCTTGCTCAATTTTAGACTCCAGCACGTCTCTATATCACTCAACCATATGTTAGGGCCCGTAATGACACTTTTTGGCCAATTTGGGTCTCAAAATGAGTAAAAACGAGATATTTACACTTGTTCACTTAAAACCTAAAAACTACGAAAAAAACGTTACTTTGCTTTAGAATAAGCTCCTTAAGTGTACCGGGAAAACCTAATTTGTCATATCAAATTACGAAAGATCAAAGATCAAAATCGAAACAAGGTGCACAAAGTGTAACAGCCCGTTTTTAGTGAAATCGGAACAGTAGTTTTGGGACCACAAGTCCGAGGTCGAAAGAAAATTTATTTTAATATTATTTTATGGTTTATAGTATGATAGGAATATCGTATGAAAATATCGTTAAGAAATTTTACCGATTACATGTCTAATTTATTAAAAAGGACTAAATTAAAAAATAGGTGCAAAACTTATTAATTATAATAATTAAGTGATTAAGTAGCTTAACCATTAAATAAGGGGGGACTTAAGGCATAAATATGCCTAAAGTAAATGGCTGAGGCGGCATAACATAGGAAATTAATAAAATAAAACCAATTAATGGCAAAATTGTAAATTTTGCCAAATTAAAATGAAATAAAATTGGAATTAAAGATTTTCTAGACATTTCCTCATAAAATTCGGCCAAGAACAGCCATGGGAGAGAGGGGTTAAGCTGGTTGTTCAATTTTTGATTCATGTGAGTCAAATCCTTACCCGTTTCTTGAAAGTTTTATGTTTTTGAGATTGTTACAATTAAAGTAACCTTTACCTTAGTTTTTGATTTTATTGAAAGTTTTGGAAGTTACCGTTGATAAGTTTATATGATTTTAGTTATTAGATGATGAATTTGAGATGTTATTGGGTATTTAAAAGTATTTTGTTAAAGAATTTTGATGAAATAATGACTTAGAGATTAAATTGAAAAGATGTTGAATTCATGGAAAATTTTGAATTTTATGGAATTCATAGGTTGCTATTGATATATATAAATTTTCTAGGCTTGGAATAAGGATTAAATTGCATGAATTTCATTTTCCGAGCCTAGGGACGAAATCATAATTAATTAAAAGTATAAGGGCAAAATGGTAATTTTGCCAAAGATGTGTATTGGATTGAATTGAATATGAATTGTATTAAATTAATGTTAAATTCATTCATATAGATCCGAATAGACCAAATACGAAGTTAAATCGAGGAAAAGAAAAAATGTCAGATTGGGAGATTTTGTGTACACGAACACTTGTCGGGGTAAGTTTGTATAATTAAATTGTATGTTTAAATGTTAACTTGAATTGTATGTATGTGATTGTATTATTGCTATGTATATAAAAGTAATCGCATATCCGACAATGACCGATAAGCATTAAGTCCCGTTTGAATAAATGAAATTCGATGGATACAGGGTTCTCGTATTGGTTGTGATCATGCATGTGTTGTAGACACACCATAACTCGAAAGAGCATCCCATTATTAGCTCTCATGAGCTTCTCGTTAAATGGTTCTTGCGAGCTTCCCATTAATAGCTCTTTGAAGCATTCCGATTGGTTGTGATCATGCATGTGTTGTAGACACACTGCAGCTCTTATGAGCATCCTGATATATGGCTCTTCGGAGCTTCCCGATTAAAGGCTCTTTTATGAGCTTCCCAATTAATTGGCTCTCCGGAGCTTCCCGATATTGGCTCGCTTGAACTTTCCGATTATGGCTCGAATGACCTTCCCGTTACATGACTCACATGAGTTTCCCGTTATATGACTCAAAAAAGCTTCCCGTTTTCATGTTTGCATGAGCATTCATGTATATGAATTGACGGATTATAGTTTTGTACACCTTATGTGTACTACTCGTGTATCCATTGACATTTTAAATGATTCAACGGGCAAAATCCTGACATGAGAAAATATATGAATTTGAAATGAATCATTATTCGTATATACACAAAATAAATAGGAATTTGATATTTGATGAGCTCATACATTTTT
Organism: Gossypium raimondii; assembly: GCF_025698545.1. Lineage (NCBI taxonomy): Eukaryota > Viridiplantae > Streptophyta > Magnoliopsida > Malvales > Malvaceae > Gossypium > Gossypium raimondii. Next base: position 53,639,320 of record NC_068572.1, read on the forward strand.
TTTAGATATTCATGTGAAATAAACGACTAACATGTTTGATGAAGTATGTGTTTAGGCTATTAGTCAAATTGCTTTTGATGTATTTTGTATGCTTACATTAGATGTAAAAGAATGGTAAGTTAATTTCCCGTTATACGAACTTACTAAGCTTAAAAGCTTACTCTGTTTTATTTTTCCTATTTATAGTAATTCAGAGGCTCGAATTGGTTGGAAGTTGGTCGGAGCATCATCACACTATCCTTTGCTCATTTCGGTATAAATATTAAATTACTTTTGGTTATGATAGCATGTATAGGCTAAATTTGGCCAATGATGGCATGTATATATGCATGTGTTTGGTTGAAAACTAGTCATTGGTATGACTTGTAAATTGTATATTTTGATATGTAAAATTGGCCTTAATATGTTTGGTGTGTATTTAAAATGGATGAATGTAAAAAATCATATAGACATGTTAGTGATTGCTTTGTGATGATATAAATGGTAAAATATGCCAATATGTATGTATGGTTATTTTAGTAAATTGGATAGTTAAACATATGTATTGATATGTCATGCATATGACCTAGTTTTGGCTTGATTTGAATGTTTTATATTGGCTTGTGAATGTGTTAAAGTGTTAATGTAGGTGGAAGACAAATTGGGTGAAAAATGTGGCCTTGGAAATGACCTAATTTCGTCCACACAGGCAGAGACACAGGTGTGTATCTCAGCTGTGTGTGACACACAGTCTATACTACGGGCGTGTGTCCCCTACACCTTGGAAAAAATTTTGAAATTTTTTGAAATTTTTTTTGAGTTTCTGGTTTGGTCCCGATTTAATTTTAATGTGTATTTTGGGCCTCGAGAGCTCATATAAGGGACAATATGAGTGATTATGATTGTTTTATGATATGAATGTAAAATGATATGAAATGTTTGTATTTGAGTCTGTAAATTTTGGTAATGCTCTGTGACCCTGTTCCGGGGAAAAATATAGGTTATGGGTGTTACACAAAGCTTGCTTAAAAACCATTGATTCCTAAAGCTATTTCTTATCCCTTGCTATCGTGGGCAACTCGATTGAGCTATGTGCCCCCTAGAAAAAGAAAAAAGAAACCAACACAATATAACACAAAAAGGGGGAAAACAAACCTGTTAACTTCAAGCTAGCCTTCAAAAGCTACTTTTAGCAAGGGAATCGCCATCGATTATCAAGGAAAGGAAACGCACAAAGCTTTGGTCATCCTCACTAAAGGAGATAGAAAGAAGCCCACACTGTCTCAATCTAACCTCCATGTGAAAATACAGTTGGTAAAAGAAATTACATGGAATGGATCATTATTATCTCAATTAGATCCTCGTACTAGTCAATATGAATAAGAAGTTTAAAGGATTATACATTTGCAAAATATCACCAATCAACTGCCAGATTTATTTACTAACCTAAAGAGAATTACAAAATCTTACATACCAGCTGAAAATTCTCCAATACGAATTGATATCCCAATAGGGCAAACTGTTAGTGCAAAAGAAAGTAATTCGTGCCTGAAGCGTGAAAGACCCGTTAGTTCCAAAGATAAAAATTCTCGTAAAAGGAAAGGAGCAAATACTCAAGATGATTATATTATGGAGACAAGTTCTCAAGAAGAGGCCAAAGATATAAATAATTATAATCATAAAACCCTAGAACAGATTCAGGTACCTGAAAATGATGATAACGAAGAGATCTCGATAAGTCATATAACTTCGGGGAAAAGATGAAACCGAAAAAATATAGTTTTCGACAACAAATTTGCATATAATGTTGCTATTGAAGTAGAAAAAGAAAATGATGATCCTGAGCCTAAATCTATTGATGAATGTAGAAATATAAAAAATTAGCCAAAATGGAAAGATGTAATTCAAGCAGAATTGAATTCACTTTCTAAAAGTGAGGTTTTTGGACCTATAGTCCAAACACCTAAAGGTGTAAAGCCGGTAGAATATAAATGGGTATTTGTGCAAAAACAAAATGAAAAAAATAAAGTCGTAAGATATAAAGCACGACTTGTAACACAAGGATTTTTGCAAAGGCCCAACATTGATTATGAAGAGACATATTCTCCTATGGTAGATGTAATCACGTTTAGATATCTTATTAGTCTGGCAGTACGTGAAAAACTTGACATGCATCTAATGGATGTTGTTACAACCTATTTGTATGGCACACTTAATAGTGAAATTTATATGAAAATCCCTGAAGGATTTAAAATCCCTGAAGGATATAGAGTTTCTCAGGAAAATTGTTTGATCAGATTAAAGAAAAGTTTATATGGATTAAAATAATCTGAACGTATGTGGTACAATCGTCTTAGTGAATACTTATTAAAAGAAGGTTACAAAAACGATCTAATTTGTCCATGTGTCTTTATAAAAAAGTTTGGATCAAATTTTGTGATAATTGTTATTTATGTTGATGATCTAAATATTATTGGAACTCCGGAAGAGCTCCAAAATACAGTAATTTGTTTAAAGAAAGAATTTAAGATGAAAGATCTTGGAAAAACAAAGTTTTGTCTTGGCTTACAAATCGAGCATTTAAAAGATGAAATTCATTTTCATCAATCAACTTATACGGAAAAGATATTAAATAAATTTTACATGGATAAAACACACCCATTAAGTACTTCGATGATTGTACGATCGTTAGATGTGAATAAAGATCAATTTCGTCCTTGCGAGGATGGTAAAGAGTTTCTTGGTCCTAAAATGCCATATTTAAGTGCCATAGGGCATTGATGTATCTTGCAAACAACACAAGACCTGATATAGCTTTTGCTGTAAACTTGTTAGCAAGATTCAGTTCTTCTCCAACACGTAGACATTGAAATGGAATTAAACATATATTTAGATATCTCAGAGGGACTATTGATATGGGGTTATTTTATTCAAATGATTCAAAATCCCTATTAGTCGGCTATGCTGGTGTTGGATACTTATTGGATCCACATAAGGGTCGATCTCAAACAGGATATTTATTTACATGTGGGGATATTGTCATATCATGGCGTTCAACAAAGCAAACATTAGTTACTGCTTATTCAAATCATGTAGAAATAATTGCAATGCATGAGGCAAGTCGAGAGTGTGTGTGGCTAAGGTTATTAACCCAACATATCCAGAAGGTATGTAATTTGCCTTTACAGGAAAAGATGTCAACTATCTTATACGAAGATAATGCAGCATATATAGTTCAATTGAATGGTGGCTATATCAAAGGTGACAGAACGAAACATATTTCACCAAAATTATTCTTCACCCATAATCTTGAGAAAATAAGTGATATAAATGTCTAACAAATTCGTTCTAGTGAGAATTTAGCAGATCTTTTTACTGAGGCATTGCCAACTTCAACATTTGAAAGACTACAACACAAGATTGGAATGTGTCGACTCAAAGATGTAATGTAATATTGCCATTAGGGGGGTCTAAAAGCAAGTTGTACTCTTTTCCTTTAATCAATGTTTAGTCCCATTGGGTTTTCCCGGTAAAGGTTTTTAACGAGGCAGCTTGTAATAAAAGATTGTGTACTCTTTTTCCTTCGTTAGGTTTTTTATCCCACAGGGATTTTCCTAATAAGGTTTTAACGGGGCACATTATCTACCAATGGACATCCAATGGGGAGTGTTATGAATATCTTATTAAGTGGATGTCCGTCATGATAAAGAGAAAGTTTTGATATACTTTAAATTCTAATAGTTATTAGACTTAGATCTCTATTTCTTTTATACTTCTTATCCCTATAAATAGAGACTTTGATGAAGCATTGTAATCATCCCTTTTGATCAATAAAGTTCATTCACTGTTGCTTTCATATTTTCTTTATTATTTATTCTCTCCATCTCTCTTTATTTTATAACAAAATCAATTTTAATAATTTTATATAGTTTTAAAAAAGGATAAAATTGATAAAAAATATAAATGTTGAGGACTAAAAAGTTTTTTATAGTTGTAAAATTAGACGAATAGGTTAAGATTATTAAATAAAAAGATATAAGGACTCAAATATGTGGAAATTAAGGTACAAAATTAAAATTAAAATTTCATAAGAGTAGAAAGACCTCGGTATATTTAAACATTTTAATCACTATAAGGACTAAAATGCCTTATTTATTGTGATAGGTACTAAACCGATCATTGGATTATAATTTTAATAATCTATCGTAAACTTATTTGCATAAAATAAAGAGTTAACTTGATATGCATGATATATATGAATAAATTATGAAATGATGAATCACGTAAAAGATATAATAAAACTTTGGGCACTCGAAATTGTGTTGATTTGATTGAAAACATAGAACAAAGCATGGTGTAAATTTGTATATTTTATTAGGCGATTTTGGAATAAATGAGAAAAGAGACAAATAATTTGGAGAAATTAAATTAAATTTTAATCTACATTTCCTTTTCTCTAGAATAGATCTGAAACCACCATCTCTTTTCAATTATTTAATTTGTTAAAATTAAAATTATATGTATTAACACACACATTGGTGAGGTGTCCAATATTTCTTTTTCATTAACAAAAATAAAATAAAGGCGGAGCTTTCTTTTGAAAATTTCAAAAGAAGGAAATTAAATTTATGGAGAATGGGTGATAATGGATGGACCACAACCTTTGACTGCCAAACCTCTATTTAATATTAAACAAATTAACTTAAGATAAGAACAAGCTTAATCCCAACTCGGTGATGATCTCCATTATTTTTATAATTTCTCAATTCAATTTTCTATTTTCATTTCTTAATTATAGTTTTTGATTTAATCACTAATGTTCTCCAATTTTATTTCTTTAGCCACATTGCTACTTAATTGTTAATCAAAGTGTTTTGATCTTTTACTTGTCTCTCTTCAATGTTTAAACATTCTAATATTTTAGTCATAATTTTAACTAAAGTTTTCAAAATAAAAAGAGAAAATTATTAAAATTATTTTTGATAAAAATACATTAAAATATATAAATAAATCATAAATCAAAATGCTCTTCACTAATGTTTTCAATTTTTTTATTTTATATATACTTAAATGTTTTTCAGTTTATAAAAGTTCAGAATTTTGATCGAAAATAGTTTGAATAACTTTTTTATTTTTAGAATTAGGAATAAATTGATGGAATGTACAAACCTTCGAGGTTCAAAATTTATTACTTTTTTAGAATTAGAACACAATTAAAAGAATATATAAATATTGGAGGGTTAAAATTATTATTATACCTATAAAAGATCACTTCACCTTTCAAGTTAACCATAGTGGGACCAAGAAAATTAAAATTAAAAATTATTAGTGCTTAAATAAAAATTATAGTTGAGTGACTAAAATAGAAACACTTTCATAATCGGGCTATTATGAATTTATTTAATATAAATTAAAAATAAATTTTCTTTTTATTTGGATATGATAAAAGTTTAACTTATATATATATATTTAAACAATTTCATTGTAGGTTCTGATCATATTTGCTTTTGTTGACACAATGCCTAGAACCCCATAGCCATTTTTCAACCCATAAATAAAAGGGTAATGCGTTTTAGCGCACTTGAAAACATTCATACCTATTGAATTAAGACACAATTCACAAAATTTAACATATTTAAGTAAAAAGTAATGACAACCTTTGTGTTTATCCCAAAATCCATATAGCAGGTTTAAATTGTAGTGTGTGAAATAGTAATTTAGTTTTGTCAAGGATGTGTAAATAAAAAAAATAGTAAATTTATTATAGTTATATTTGAAAAGGTTTATATATAATTTATTTATTTTGGTGGGTCTGTTTTTAATTCCTAATTCATTGAAGATGGGAAATGAGAATAAAAAATAAACATTTGATTTAAAATCAAAGTGGGGTCATATTGCATGTCTATGTCAGGGAGTGGATTACTGGAATCCAAAAATAAATATTACCTTATTTTATTCATTTAAATTTCACATTATTATATTATTTTGTATAAAAAATAAATAAAATATTGTTTGAATAAAGAAAAGGTAAATTGGCAGCAGTCCGATAGAACATGGCTATTCTTCATTTCATAATTAGTTGTATTTGCTTTTACTCTCACAAACCTTTTTTTATTCATGGATTCAAAACCATAAGCCTATCATTTTGAAGCCAAAAATGGTGAACGTGATGGGCAATAAATCCATTAACACGAATAGCCCCTCACTAACTCTAACATCTCATCTTCAGTTTGCCAAATTTCATTTTAATCCATCATTTTTTACAGTCAAAGCTTTAAGTTGGTTGGTTTTGGATTAAAATGTTGGGCTGGTATTAATGGGTTGTTGGCTAGGTTGGGCCATTGGGCTTTGGGTTTGAGTAGTTTAAATAATACCTATATCTTAATATATTTTAAAAATAATAAATATAAGTGGATTCAATCGGTGGATCGGTTATGGATTGCATTAACCGAGTGCTAGAACAGGACTCAAAGCCAACTTAATTGAACTAATCTAAATGAACCAAAATCAATTTAAACAAATTGTCAATCAGGTCAGTTAAAACGGGGTTTGTCCATACAAATCTCAAAAAGGAAATAGCTAGAGAGAAGAAGGCGATGAAGCAAAGGTGGTCGATTCACCTCAACTAGCAGAGAACCAGAAGAGTATATAAATGAGGGGTTGCTGCAGAGGCAGAATGCTAATTAGGTGAGCTTAGGTCCCTCCCTCTTATTCCTCCTGTTTTGTCGTCATGGAGAACTTATAGGATAAGCATAGCATAGTGGGGCATGTTGGGTCTTTTATCTCTTGTTGAAGTATAAAGTTATCATGCTTAGGTGGCCCAAAGATTTTTTAAGGGAATGTTCACGTATAGAGACACAAGTGACTTGAAAAGCGAGTAGCTTGTTCACAAAGGCGGATGGGGGAAGGATGTAAATAATCTATTTATAGAGATAACTGAGTTGACTTCTACCTCAAAGACAGGTGATTAAAACCCTTCTACAAAGATCGAAAAGTTGAATGTAGACAAACCATGTAGGAAGTAGGTCATCCGATGACCACCTCGGGAATAGCCAACGGAGAGGAGAGCTGCTTATAGGCATTTTTTAGGTGGCTTGTCTTGTTGACAACATGATTATAACCGAATTATGGTCTTCCTAAATATGCTTGCTCCTAATTGAATTTCATGCCCATTTCAATCCAACTGACCAACCCAAACACCCAATGGGCTGGCTCGTTAACTGTCACACCACAATTTCTCCCCCTAAGAACCCCATAGGTCCATAACATAGTTTGCATATATAACTCAACACGTTAAACATTTGAAATAATGATAGTGCACCATTAATAATAATTTTTTGTTAAATTTTTTAAAATCATGTATAATATAATCATCTGATTCATTTAACAAATTAAAATAATTAATGCATTAAATATAAATCGCATCAGTTTTAAGGTTAGAATTCTTACTAACTACAACATGATAATGTCGGGGAATGGAACTTATCAAAACAAACATTTGACTTAAGAAAAAAATCAACCATAGGATTGGTCCTTAACCTCAAACACGACATGTTTATTTTGAATGACAACTCAGTTTCTAAATGTTGATGACAGTATTAAACATGAAGAATCTTGACATGACATATGAATTATGGGCAAGTATTCCATTACACAATTGTAGCCAAATGTAAAAAGCATAAACGCATAAATCCAGAAGCTTTGGTCCAAATCATTTTTGTTATCCAAAGTCTACATGCCTAACTAAAGCATCTTTTAGGAGAAATATTCCATTAGTTGAATCCTGTTGTTTATTGAAGCTTGCATCTGCTGGAAAAAAATATTCAACTATGCTTGAAATGTCATAATTACTCGTTCAACTAGAAAACGCCAAAACCAAGCATCCTACATATATTCTTCTTACAAATACAAAAACAACTAACATGTTTTGTTTGTCAACACCCAAGATCCCTTTAACAACAACGCTCCTCAAGTCTCTTGTTCCATTCTTTGTTATCTATGTAGTTTTATATCGAGACATCCGATACATTTGGATGCAAGTGGTAATAGTAGCCGAATGGTAGTTGACCCGCATTTCTTACATCATATTCTAAGAACTGGTTTCTGCTCCATGTGTGTATTTAAGAAAACTACTCTACCTATTCAATTGTATCAGTATTATCCAATGGTATCTTCAGAAGAGCTGGCTGTCATTGAAGTAGTTAAAATTGTAGGCTGTAACTGTAATGTATTGCATTAAATATTATTTCTGAAATGGTATGGAACTGGTCCCATCTATAAAATCCTGATATACAAAGTTATAAGAATATGATATGAATATATGAAGGTAAAAGTAGCATAAGGGTTTTAGTATTAAGAGTCGGATTGTATGTTGCCTCTTTTACAAAAATAATGGTAAATTAATCCCTTCGTGTTAAATCAAAGAGCAAATTAACTATTTTGTTAAAAATTCTATCTATTTATATTATTAAAAAACTTATTCTTGTACGATAAAATGAGTTACTTGTGACACGCCGTATATATAACCATTTGATTATCTTATCAGTCACCCTCTCACTATCAATCACAGTGAACAGATTCCTAGACTTAGCTACCTTCATTGCAATAAATCACAGGGAGGCATAAAAGCATGAATGCATTTATGAGAAGTTGGCGAGGGAACCAAATGCCATTATAAGTGTGATATTAACAAAACGAGCTATATATATATTCAAGCACATACAATATCTTTTAAGGAATCATACTTTTCAAAGACACACACCTAAATTTCACGACAAAATAAATGTTGGTTCATTAATAATGTGATGAGGGTATCAATTAATTCCCTGTATTTACACTATATCAATATTTATTGTATCGAGAGAAAAACTCGATATTTATCAAGTTTTTAAATGTTGTATGAGATGGATGGCATTTATATTACAACATGAAGAGTTAGTTAACAAGGTGAGGCCAAGAATCTACTTTATAGCAGATGCTTTTCCTGCATAGAATAATGTGGGATATAAACAAAGAAGTTGAAAGCAAAGCTATATGAACAGGATCTAATCGAAAGGGAAGGAAAAAAGGCATGATCGACAAATTAAAGCATAAAATAATAGAGAATCTTATTACAAAAGGAAAAGGGCTAATCATATTCAAACAAGACTAGTTGGATACTTCAAATCGAAGTGAAGCATGATAGAAGATGATCAGAAACTATAAAACAATCATTGATTGCATTAAAAAAAGAGAGAGTAGGCTTGATTGCGGTATATATGGTTATCAGTGTCTTTTGCTTTTCTAGGTATGAGAGGTGGGTTGGGTATAGCTAGATCTTAAAATCAGTGGGTCCTTGTAATTAATGATAGTTGAGAACAATACAAACGGTGCAAGGACAGAATAAAATACTTTGGCTTCAAAAATATCTTCCACTTTTAATTTTCTGTTATAAAGATATGATTATCTTTTTAACCTCTTTAAATTACTTTTATAAATTCAATTATGAAACCAAAAACCTAGCATTTAAGGGGTTGATATATATTAATAATTAATAATAACAAAACACTCATTAACAACATTTCTTTTAAGCAAAGATTAAGCATCACCCAAGTTTCCAACCTTGCCAATCTGCAACCTGTTTGTTTCTTTTTAGCTAGATATACAATAAAAATTTTCAAAAATAAAATAAAATTACAAGCTAAATAACTACAATAAAAATTGAATATTACAATACTAATTATATACGTGGGACTTAAACTCATTACCATTAAATTAAGGTATCTTAAGTTAAATTGGACTAGATTATGATACATCGGCGATGTGGGTGAAAAAAAGTTTAAGAAATTTATAAAAGGTTGAAATAAAAATTAAATGGGAGTGTTGGGGATCAACTCATATAAACAACAAAAGAGAAAAGGTAGAGAAAGTTGAATACACAAATTTTATGTGGAAAACTCCTCTGAAAAGGATAAAAACTATGGGCAAAGGAGCCTTCGACTTTTTACTAAATGAGTAAATAAACGAGAATACAATATGGAGAAAATAAACTTAAATGTACTAAATGTACAAACCCAAACCTCGGAAATAAAACCTTAACTCTCATAGAGTTCTCTCAAAAGGGATACAAAATTCTCTCCATAATTACCACAAAAACTCTCACCAGAACTCATCTGCGACTACATCTTGTCGCCCCCAAAAGAAAAGCCTTGTAGTACTACATCTTTAATTGCCTTCTTAATTAGCCTTACAAAACAGGGATACAATGCCACTTTAAATAGGCTAAGATTAGAGGTTTAATCATACTAAAATATTCCTAAAGTAATCAGAGTTTAACTGGGAAAAGATAGTAAATTTAACTGGGGAAAAAAACTCAATTTATGTGGGGAACACATTGCCATGTAGCAACATCTCCATTCATGTCATCTGTTGTCGTGACGTCAACGTCGAAAAGTTTCTCGTCATAACGTCGCTGTCTATATGACCTAAAATACGAGGCACATCCCACTTGGAGCTTTATTTGAAATGGTAAAGTTGAGCTTATAAATGCAATAAGGTTTCAAGTTCAAATACCATTGTGCACATATATTTTCTATATAAAAATACAAAAAGACAATACTACCCTTAATATAATATTTGTTCTTTACTAAAAATTTAAAGCTTTTTGATAATTTCGCAATTGAGTTGAGACTCGATTAATAATTAACACCAACTTAATAAAACACTTAAATTTTAAACAACCCTTATTTTTTAGTAAAACGAATCAAAATATCAAATGGTTTTAGAAAAAAGTGGCTTTTGATTGACTTAACAATAATGGTTTCTAGAAGCATTTTAATATCTTGTTATACAAAATGGTGAGATTGGTGGAAGGTTTCTATGCCACATTTTAGCCAAAATAAAAAGGGAAAATAAAGTTAGAAGTTAATTAATATCAAGAAATGGCTACTTTCCACAAATAAAGTCCCACCTTGAAAAGATATATGAACATGTGAAGAATGCAAATAAAAGATAAGGAATATGCAAATATGCTAAATTGCCACAAATAAACAATGTTTGGAATTTCCATTGCCACTACAAATTTGTTAATATCGAGTTAGTTTTAACGCCAGCTATGATTAAATATATATACAGTTCACGCATTTGAAGGTAACAAAAATATTTTGTGGTGGTTGAAATAGCAGCAACAGACGTATTTGCCTTATTTTTTTAAGGAGGAAGGATTGATTCCACGTTATCCTTATCTTTTTTTAATGGGAGAATGATAAATCATATTTTTTTTCTTAATTTTTAATGTTTTTAGTTTGATTTGAATTTTTTCAGGAGGAAAAGGCTGAAAATCAAGAGGAAAAATCTGATTAACCATTCTCTCATTGAAAAGTGATAAGGATGACGTGAAATCACAGTTTCATACAATCCTTTCTCTTTTTAAAGTTGGTAAATTTTAGAATAAAGTATAAGCTATTTTTTTAATATATTTGAATGTGTTGGAGCCCAAAACATGGAGACCGGTTGAGTTAAAATTGAAATCTTAAAAATTAGTTATTTGTGGATCAAATAAAGTCACTTTCTATATTTGAAGAAGACATTGAATTACACCGAGACTCATATTGAATTATGTCAAGATTATCCTATGATTATTTTTAGCTTTACATTATAAAAAAGTGGTTAGACTATGACTCTTATGTAAGCAAAACTTAAGTAGTATATAAACTTAAGTTCTGTCTAATAACCAAGGAGGAACAAGTAATTCTATGTTTGGAAATCTTCAATTTTGTTTTCAATATTTCTAAGTTCTGGTTTAACTGTATTTATTAATGTATTATTATTTTTGCTGAGTACTAATACACAGTCCAGTTAGTCATGGTTTAGGCGTGTTAGGGACAGAGTATCCTTGTAGGCAATCGTAGTAATCCAGAAATTCAGATAGTAGATTCCTCTATAGGAAATACAAAAACCTAAAATAATACCATTGTGGACTTTACCTCTAACCAATCCCAAGAGTTTGACCAAACCTCAAATAATACCATTAACGAACAAGAAAAACATTATGAAAATGTTTCCCAGAGATTTGATAATTGGACTCTCCTGAGAGTTCCAACAAACCAAGTTTATACGAAAACAAATTTCAAAACTTTAAATGCCTTTTGTAGTTACGTTATAAAAAAAAAAAGAAAGAAGTTTACCTATTCAAAAAGAATATGAAACAATTCAATTATTAGTTAAGGTCGTCATTAATAAACTCAAAGAGCAAAAATATAAATATGTCCATTTTGGATTAGTCCAAGTCGGTGCCAAATCTCTTAGTGTTGAAGCCACTAAAATTACCTCAATTTTAATTGTCTTAAGAGACCAAAGACACATTATGTTTAATGGCTCCTTACTAGGAACTATAGAAACAAACTTATGTATTGGCCCAATACATTTAAATTACTACAAAAGTTTATGGTTTCTTTAACTGATAAAAAACATTTTATAATCTTTGACCCTTTAAATTCATACCCATAATTACAAAATGTTTCTTGGATTTGAAGTATTAACTTTAGTCTATCAGCTCCACTTCAAAGTTATGTATTCTGTAGTCAATACCAAGACTTTACTTCAAAACCCAAAAGGAGAAACCCTTTTGATAGAAACAGATACCTCAAGATCTCATACCACAATCCCAAGAACAATACAATGGCATGAAATTAACATTCCTGCCATGTGGAAACTTGAAGGTGCTACTGACCTTGTTGCACCAAATCCTATTAGAAACACTTCACTAAGTGAAATTTCTCAACACTAAGATAGCACAGTTGAATTGATATTTAATAGGCCACTTAGAATGCCTCCAAGACATTCCTTTAACATAGGGAGTACCTGTAATAGCCTGTTTTCAATGGTGTTGGAAATAGTGGTTTTGGGGCCACAATTCCATTAAGTGAGTCCTTAAAATTATTTATTTAATATTTACGCGATCATTAGAGTGTCGTATTAAAGTTTGATCCATTAATTTTGATGTTTGAATAGTTAATTAAGGTATAAGGACTAAATTGTAAAGACTACAAAAGTTAGTCGCTATTAATTTATACGGGCTAAATAGGTCTAAAAACATAATTGAAAGGTTTTAAATGGCAATTATGCCATAATTTTTTATATAGATGATTTATATGTATGTTTTTTTATTAATTTTTATTTAATCTAAGGTTAAAATAGTAAATATGGAAAGGGTTAAAACATAAAATTAAAATTCATCATCTTTTTCATGGTTCTTTTTAATACGCCATTGTTTTTCAAGGTTGAGGTTCGATCCTTGCATGTGAGTATTTCTAAGGTCCATTTTTCGTAAATTTTATGTTTTTGAGATCGTCGTAACTTAATTTAGCTAGCCGAGAGACTATTTTATAATACTGTCAAAGTTTTGAAAAGTCAGTAGTTTTGTTTTTAAAGCTTTTTAGATGTTAATGATTGGGTTTGAAGCTTTATTATGAAATAGGACTATTTTGTAAAGTGAATTTGGTTGGTTTTGAGTTTAGGGACTAAAATGATAATATGTTGAAGTTGACATGAAATTCTTATAAATTTAGATGCTTGAGAGTTGTTAATAGCATTGGTTATTTAACTCATCCTTAAGCTTTTTTTTAGTTCTATTTCCCTTCACATTTTACTTCCTCTTTTCTGATGTTTCTCAACAAACTTTGTCTTATTCATTTCTCTCATTTTCTTAGCATACTGCGTGTATTACCCTTTTCAGCAAGCTTTTTTAATAAAAGGAAAAAAAATAAATGAAAGATTTCCTTTAATTTTCCCATTTTTTTTTGAATAAATAGACTTCAATTTGCAGGTTATATCCAAAAATTTGAAATAACCTTAACTTCAACTATCTTGTGTCAAAGCTAGCCATTCCAACCAATTGCCTCTTCCTCATTGTTAGTTTTTAATCAAAATGTTTGCTTCATGGGACATATGCTTACTCCAATTTTCCTAAGGAATATTGTTACAACCCTTTAGTTATAACTCTTTAGATTATAATCCTTACAATTCCAAATGATAGTGAGTTAGGGAATATTAACACCCTTTGGTTAGAACTCTTTAGATTATAGTCCTTACAGTTCCAAAATGATTGTAAGTTTTTATATGTGGCAGCATACATATGATCGCATGGTTTGGGTTTCTCATGTTTAAAGGGTGTTTGATTGCTTCAACCCTTGAAATGTATTATTAAATTGATATAAAAACATAGTTGTTAGTAGTTTTGTTACCAATCATTCAAATTATGCTAATGCATAATTGGTTATGTAAACATACATCTACACATTTATACACATGTATACATGCCTGCATATGTGTATGTGTCATGGGGTTAGAACTTTAGTCTCACAAACCGTGCAGTATTAGGCAATTCTTTTGCTTTAATGTGATTATAAATAGATGCCTTCCACCTCATTTGTAAGCCTATTTGTTTACCTCCTTCAAAACTTTGAAAGGGACTATGTGTTTTTCTCAAGCCAATGTTAAGTCATAAAGCAAACACTAGGAAATTGTTTGAGCTGTACTTCACTCATATAATTTACTCGATTTAACTGCTCAATTTGCATCACCACTAAGCCCTGAACCATAAACCCTAACCCTTAGACCCAAATCCTAAACCCTAGATCCTAGAGCCTATATCCTACACCCTAAACCCCAAACTCAAACTCAAACCCAAACTCAAACTCAAACCTCAGGCCTTAAACCCCCAATCGTAAACCTGAAATGTAGCATTCCCAAAACTCCATTGAGTTAGGGACTAAATAGTAAAAATAAGAAAAGTTCTGTGGTACAAGTGTAAATATTTAAAACGTGAGGGGTTAAAGTATAAATATAGACAATTTGAAGGGCCAATAGTAAAAATATCTTAAGTTTGAAAGGATTTAGAATGACCAAATTGAACAAATGAAGAAATGAGAAGGACAAAATTATAAATTTTACCAAAAAATGTCATAAAAATGGAATTGTAGAGAAAGTACAAGGGTAAAATAGTCATTTCTTAAATAAGCTAATTATGGGAAAATATATTTGGTTATGGAAAATTTTGGGCCTTTAGATTAAATTGAAAAGTAAGAAGAAATTATGACCCTTGGATGGAAATCATTAAAAGTTAAATTATTAAATTAATTAATAATATTTTATTAAAAATATTTTTGTAGAAAAATGAAGAAAATTCTTCATTTCTCCTACACCAACCGTCCATCACTTCTATATATATATGGGGGGAGAGTTTTGCTTCTTAAGAAATTTAGCCTTTTGCCATGAAAACTCAATTTTTCCTCAAACACCAAAGAGAAAAGATGAAGTAGAGATTCTAAAGAATACGTTCATCAATTTAGAAGCAAGAAAATAGTAATGAAAATGAAGAAAATGGGAAAAAAATGGGAAGGAAAGTGGTGAAGATGAGAAAGGCATGGAAATGAAGAAGAAAGGAAGAAAATCTTGACAAATGAGGTAAGTTTCATACTAACCCTACTTGTATTTCAATAGATTGAGTTAAATATGTTGTGAATGAGATGTATGAAACATGTATTTTAATATAAATACTAGAAATAGAAAGTATTTGATGAAGTATAGGACTTAAAACACTAAAATGGTAAGTAAGAGAGAATGTGATTTGTATTGTGAAAAGTGCTAATATTAAGAAATGAATATGTAATCTACACATCAACATAAGTGATTAAATTGAATAGTAATCAAAATTATGGTAATTATGTATGATTGAATGAAAGATAGTGCAAAGAAATATAGAAAAGAAAATATTTTCATTAAAACAGTTTGGATGAAGCGTTGTCTTAACTTTGAAAATTCACTAAAAATCATAGAAATTTAGTTAGAGGTTGAATTAAATATGGAATTAAAGCGTATTGAGTTTATATTCATATGGAAGAAACAATGTAAGCAATGAAATTGTATGTTTTAAGATATATTAGTTTTTATGGGACAATGACAAAATGGATTCGAATTCCCCTGTTCTGACTTTAGCTAAACATAAAAAAAATGATAAAAAAATTTATTATTGGATGAAATTTATATGTTTTATTTCTTAATGAGTCTATTTTCAAGAGAAACAAATGGTAACGTAATACGAATCCTGAGCTAAAAGATAATTAATTTTTAGTGGAGAAGGATCGAATCTATCAAACAACAGGATAGGGGAAATTTTGAGGAATAAACTGTATTGATTGACTTATGTGCAAACTCTAAAATTTTATTGTAAAATTTTAATTGAGTCTAGTTTCAAAAAGAATAAGTGGATCCAAATTTTGAGTTCTATAGAAAAGATAAAAATAATTTATTGACTACTACTTGAATGGACAATTTTACTAAGAGTATACATATGATTCATGTAATTATAATTAATGTTACATGAAAGCATGTTATACTAAAACTAAAGAACCTTGTATATGTACAATAAGGATGTAGATTGGAGAGGAGGAGAAATAATAGGAGAATTTATAATGCAAGGAAATTATTGCAAATGAGGATTTTTACTAATACATAAATGAAATTCAAAAACATTTTTGAGACATTAAGTGACTAATTGATATAAGATGAATTGAGGAAGTCCTAATTGATAAAATTGGTAAATTTTGATAATAGATATGGCATATATGTAACACCCCTAACCTTTATCTATCGCCGGAACAGGGTTACGGAGCATTACCAGACTTTTCAGATCAAATGCGAACATTTCATATCCTTAAACATATATATCAGAATCCAATCATAAATCACTCATATTGTCCCTTGTATGAGCCCTCAAGGCCCAAAATATACAGTAGAAATAAATCGGGACTAAATCGGGAACTCAATGAATTTTTTGCAAAACTTAAAAATTTTCCTTAGGTGTAGGGGACGTACACCTGTGTGGCCAGGCCATGTGGGCATTCAAAATAGAGGCATATGGTCGTGTCCCAGCTCGTGTCCATGCCCGTATAACTCCCTGACTTGGGGTTACATAGCCAAGCCACACGCCCGTGTGCTAGGCCCTGTGAGCATACTAACTTGTAAAATTAAGTTGCAGGGGCCACACGGCCAAGCCACTCGCCTGTGTACTAGGCCGTGTGAAAATACCTGTGCATTCTGTTTCTCAATTTTAAAGATGCAGGGGACACACGGCCAGACCACATGCCCAAGTGCTAGGCCGTGTGTCGCACACGGTTGAGACACAGGCCCGTGTCTCTTCCTGTGTGGACGAAAATAGGCCATTTTAAGGCCACATTTCTCACCCATATTTGATTTCAACCTAAACAGTTCAAATTTCATACTTATAGTCCATAACAATACCTTCAATACACTTAACTCAAGCTCTAAGTATGTCATATTATCTCATATATCCTAGCATTTCAAGTCTATCATATTGATCAAACACATAATTGCATATTTATACCATTTATACCATACTAACTCATTCACCAACATGCCTATAAACTATCCATCAATTAACCACACCTAAACATAAATCAAACATGATAAGACTACACATACATATACAAGTTGATTGGAAATATAAACAAAATGTAATTCATAATATTTACACAAACCAACTTTACTTAAAACCATTCCAACCTTATACATGTCATATAAACCATAGTGTACGTTGCAAAAACTACCATAATAAGTTGGATAGTGTGGCTTGATGTGTTGATCCGATCTTCCGACCTCACGAGAATCTACAAAGACATTAAATAACATAAGTAAGCTTAATGAAGCTTAGTAAGTTTGATGGGTTAAACGTAAATCTTACCAAAACTAATATAACAAAATCAATTAAATAAGATCATTCAATGTAAACTTCCTGCCAATCACAACGCCAATTGATGAATACACTTATTTCAGATCAATACCAAAAATAAACAATAAGTTTTTCACTTCAATTACAAAATTCACTTACCAAATTTTACCAAATTAGAGAACGACTTATGAAAAAGAGCACATCGTTATCAGAAGCCTGAAGGCTGAATAGAAGCTCATGAGAGCTAAACAGAAACCCATAAGGGTTGAATGAAAGCTCGCAAGAGCTGAACGGAAACCTATAAGGGTTAAACAGAAGCTCAATAGAGCTAAACGGAAACTCATAAGGGTTAAATAGAAGCTTAGTTGAACTGAACGGAAAGTAAACACGAAAGTTCGCAACAAATTTTGAACCTCGATTTACTTGGGTAATTTGCTGTCATTTTCCTCCAATTTTGTCAATTCACCGATTGCTGAATGTACTCATATCCTGTGTTCCATTCATCAAATCAATATGAATATTTAATTTTAACCGTACGAACTTACCTGGGTTAAATTGTAATATTTGCAGAGTTCAGGGACTATTCTGCTAATTTTCCTTTTTCATGAGTATCTACGGGTTCTTTATCTAAAATATAAAATTACTCATTCATTAGCATATGTTTCAGTCCCAATTCACTTCACAATTAATACCCCTCAATTTTTTGAATTTACACAATTACCCCAACTTTTACAACTTTTGCAATTTAGCCCCTTAACTAATCAGTCTATCAAATGAACTAATTTTTCTCAATTGATAATTTATCTAAATATTCTAGGCTATCATACAGCCCTTGATAAATAGAAATTTAATATCAAGCCCTAATATTTAACCTTTTCACAATTTGGTCCTAAAATCATTATCTATCCAAATTACTATGTAAAATCATCATACAACAAAATGAAAGCTCTAAATCCATGTTATTTCATGAAAAATATCCAGTATTCATCAATGGTAACTTTCAAAATTTTCAATAAAATCAAAAACTAATGAAATAGTTAGTTGGACCTAATTGTAAAAGTCTCAAAAACATAAAATTTCAAGAAAAAGGTAAGAATTAAACTCACATGTAGCAAAATAAAAAAAAATCAGATTCTTAAGAGCTCTTCAATGGTGTTTCTAGACTGAAATTTAGAGATGAAATGTCTAGAAATCATTTTAGCCGTTTGTTTTATTTTTTTTAATTTCACCAAATGACCATTTTGCCCCTAATTCACCTTATTTTGTTTTCTTTTCTCTGCTTATGCCGCCTCAGCCATCTTCTTTTGGCTCATTTACTCTTTAAGTCATCCCTTATTTACCATTTAAGCTATTTAATTACTATTTCTCTTAATTAGTAAGTTTTGCACCTTTTCAATTTAGTCCTTTTTAATTAATTAACTATCAAAATGTTAAAATTTTCTGACGAAACTTTAATACCACCTTAATGACACTCCGTAAATATTTATAAAAATATTTACAGCTCGGTTTATAGAAACAAGGTCTCGATACCTCATTTTCTAAACCACTTGACCTAATAAATCCTTATAAAACACAAATTACTAATGAAAAATATTTCTAAAATCACATTTGACTCAAATACTAAATATTAAAATTTACGAGCTTACTCATCAATTTGGTAGTCTCAAACCCCTATTTTCAACACCACTAAAAATCGACTATTACAATATAAAAAGGGTAATCTAATTTTTGAAAGTACATGACCCTTAACAGATTTATTTGTAAAACTATAATAATTGTATTAATTTGATAAACTTTAGTATTAAAAGCATGTATATAGGATTCATTAAGGAAACATCATATGATTCTTCAAGTGGTTGGATAATAATATTTGAGAATAAATTTTGTATCTTGAACATATGGGGTTATTTTGAAATAAATATGAGAGGCTAGGGTATAAAGTGCAAATTGACCGAAAGTAAATTTTCTCTTATTTTAAAACATCGAATCATAATTTGGCAACGATATCAGAGACATAGTACCGATACCTTGAGAAATACTTCAGTCAAAGTATCAATACTTTATTCAGGGCATTGATACATATGGATTTTATTTGATTTTCTAAAACATCGAAGCTTAAATCAGTATTGATACCAAGACAGGGGTATCAATACCTAAGCTAAGGTACCGATACCTTAGTGCCAGTATCCATATTGGAGCCCTGGTTTGTACATATGTAATGATGAAATAAAAGGTTGCTAAAAGTTTTACCCAGATTGAATCAAGAAAACTTTAATAGGAGAATAACATGATAATGATAACAAAATATTCTTTGTTAAAGGGTCAATTTATCAATATGTGGCCATAGTTACTCTGGCATCAAATGTGACATTCCTATATCTTGACCCAACGGTTGGGTTATAAAACCTCAAACCTAAAACATGAACCTCAAACCCTAAACATATAGCCCCAAAACTTAAAACCTTAAAAACCAAATCACAAAACCCTAAAACTCAACACTAAAACCTTACACCCTAAACTCAACCACTACACCCTAACCTCAAACCCAAAACCCCTAGCCTTAAACTTAAACCCTTAAACCACAGACCCCATCAACCCCTAACCCATAAACTCAAACCCTAAACCCTATTTTATATTTCCAAAGATAAAGAAACTAAATTACAATGAACGCATAATTAGAGATGAATACACTACAAATAATTTGTCATATACTGTAACACCCCTAACCCATGTCCGTCGCCAGATTAGGGTTACAAGGCATTACTGAACTTAACATGATTATAGACAATTATTGAACAATCTTAAACACGCAAGAACAATGCTAAATATACTTACTGGACAATTCAAATTATTATATAATTGCATTCCTTATCAACGCAACCAAATTTAATCAAAGGTATACTCGAATATAAATAATATATATATACTCATTTAATGAAAAACTTAAGTTTCATATAGCAATTCATACATATATATATCCGTGTCAATTTAGCAAATCTTATATACATAATTATATTTCTTATCACCTATATACTTGAATCAAACAAATTTCAAGACATTCTATATGAATATATATATACAAATATATATATATATATATAATATTTACTAATACAGTCCAAGACATAGCATTTTTTTATTCAACCTTTGCATAAATTTATAATTCAATAATTTAATATTCTCTACTCACTAACTGCATATATACTTTCAACTTTATTATTCTCATATTATATATTTAACAAGTCAAATATACTTTTAAGCAAAGTTCATTATTTAACAACAACCACCCCATCATTAATGTCAAACATTTTGATAAATCACCATTATACATACATATATATATATATATATATATCATGCGGATGCTAAACATTTTACTTAATATTTACTATGACCAAGCCGAACATGCATATTCAACCATCGCCTTATTTCAAAATATTATAAACTTCAAGGCCAACTTTAATTATCAAGTATATATATGTATATAAATACTAAAACCGCATATGCACACACGTAATTATCTATACAAATATCATTTACCAAATTTTTATTTCATCACCTTATAAAATGCATTTCATACCCTATTTTAACATATATACTTGCATATAGAATCCAACTTCTCAAGTTTAACTTTTCATTAGCATTCAAGACCAAATTCCTCTCTAAAATAATGTGTACTTTCACCTATAACCATGTTATATATATATATTAAGCTCATACCTAGTTCGAATAAACCACACACACAACATTTATTTACCTTACAATTTTCCTATAATGTCAAACCAAAACCAAAATGTGCATGGTCTTTAATCCAATCCAAAATCGAGTAGAGCAAGCTAATTAAGTCATATTCGCATCACTTTAATACAAATATACTCTCAAAAGAAACAATTTCAAACTAGTCTATACATGCCATAGTTTCAAGAAAATTTCAGCTTAAAATACCGTAATTATCCAATAGTGTGATAAACTTTACTGACGATCCCGAACTCGTAACCACCTCAAAATCTATAAGACAAAATAAACTGACACAAACGCATACAGTAAGCATTTTAAAGCTTAGTAAGTCAATAGCATAGATAACATTTAACAAATAAAATAAAAGAACAATTAAATTATTTATAAGGATATTATACATCTCTTGGTTACACTTTCAATTCCATATACACTTCTATTAATCTAAACATACCTTAATTCATCCATATATATATATATATATATATATATATAAGCCTTTGTTATGGTAGCTTAGTTATCAACTAAGCCAATTTACATCTCTAAATAAAATTGGTAACTTATAATATTACAAACACTTATGATATTTCATTTGAATAGACAACTTACCTTATTTCCATTCATTCATTTAATTAATACATACCGCAGATATAATTCATTCACATGGTCGACTACATTTAAAATTACATTAACAAGAACTTTCGAACACACGTTTTAAATAAATTCACCAAGACATAGCCCGTTAGGCTTAAAGCACGATTCCGTAATCGACATGAAGCACGCTAGATGTATAGTCTCAATATTTCACCCATTAAGCACGCTAGACGATAGTCTGAATATTTCACCCAGCATTAAGCACGCTAGACGATAATCAATATTTCACCCAGCATTAAGCACGCTAGACGATATAGTCTGAATATTTCACCAAAGATTAAGCACGCTAGACGATAATCTGAATATTTCACCCAGATTAAGCCTGCTAGACGATAGTCTCAATATTTCACCAAGATTAAGCTCGCTAGGCACAAGCCCGAGAATCTTAAATACAAAGACGCTCTTTCGATAGTTATTTATAATTACATAAGTCTTACTCAAGAATCGCATATTCGTAACATTGAATTATATTCGATTCTTCATAGTAAACTTACATTCGGACCACATAGGTATAACTAAAAAAAAAACATTACATTCAAAGACAAATGTTTTTGTAATCTATGTTCGAACCCTCTTATACCTATAAAATTCATACATTAATTTTCCAGCTCAAGAACATGAATATACGTATATAACTATGTTTTAACAATACGCACAAAAATATATGTAATTCATAGTATTTAAATTTTATTACAAGAACTTATAATATACTTTAGAACCATATCTTTAACTCATAACTTAAATTCAATCCAAAGAATTAAGCCTTACATTCAATTTACACATCTATGTATGTTTATTCCACCATTTGTTTCAATCATTGAATTTATAGCATATTTAGCTAACATACATGAAACGTAAATCATTAACATCAACTTATTAATATTAATTCTTATATTCGGCTATAATATATAGGTAAATTACAATGTTTTATTTAATTTACACATTTTAAGTTCTAACTTATCATATGTGTGGTAAAAAATATATATATATATATATATATATATATATATATATTCAATTTAGATAACATTTACTTGCTAATTGACTTACCTCGGATATCGGCGGACACGATCGATTACTCGACTACTTTCGTTTTCCCCCGATCCAATTCCGTTTTCTTCGTTCTTGATCTAAACATATTCAAATTTAACATTTTTATTCATCAAAACATTCAATTAAATCCAAAAATACATAAATGGACAAATTATCATTTCGCCCCTGACATTTTACACTTTTTACAATTTAGTCCTTTTTGCACAAAACACGAAATAAACAAAATTTGCCCACACTATGCTAGGGCTGAATATTCATAGGCTACATACAAGTCCACACATTTCATTTATTTCACATTTTAGTCCCTCAAAATTTTATTTTCACAATTTTAACCCTAATTACTCAATTTCACTAAGCATTCAAAGACAAAACATGTTAATCATTTACATATCTTTCATATTTCATCATCAACTATCACAAAGCTCAAGCATTCATTAATGGCATATCTCAAAATCACCATCAAATTCTAAAATTAAAGTATGGGTCTTGTAGTACACAAAGCAACGATCTCAAAAACATAAAAATTATCAAAAACCAAAACCAAAACATACCTTAATTTTGCTATGGAAGTGCCAAAACTTTAAAAAGCCATGGAAGGTTTCTTCATTTTCACTATTCGGCTAAGAAAGATAAATATTCATCTTTTCATTACTTATTTTTAGTTATAATATTATAATTTACTTAATGACTAAATTAACCTTAATTAAATAAATTATAAAACATATAACTTAAGGGCAATATTGATCATTGCTGCCCACTATCTACTAAATGGCCTAATTGCCATTTAAAACCCTCATTTTTGAAAGACAACAACAATTGGGTGCTTTTAAGTTTGACCTTCTAAATTTTCATTTTACGCGATAAAGTTATTTTATCAAATTGAGCACTCAAACGATCAAATTTTTATACGAAATTTTTACACATATCAATTCACATACTGCAAATACCAAAAATAATTTAAAAATATTTTTTTGACTATGATTTGTGGTTCCGGAACAACTTTGTCCGATTAGGGCCAAAATCGAGTTGTTACATATAACAACACTTACTTTTATTGACGGTCCAATTCCGTAAGTATAAGTAGGTCTATACTAATATATTACTTATTCGTCAGTATACGATGAGCCTATACCAACACGTCCTACTAGTGTCGGTATAGGAGTATCTATAATGAAAGATTAATTTATTCGTCAGCATAAGTATTACATATACTAAACATATTATTAGTGTCATCCATATATGATGTATTCTAAAAGGTTAAAATATGCCATAGATCCCTATAATTTTTTTAAAATTTAAATTTAGTCCCTATATTTTTATTTCTAGGAATTTAATCCCTTTATTTTTCGAATTTCAAGTCCAATTATTAACACAATTAAAATTATTTTGTTAAATCTAGGTTAATTATAAAGTATTTTCTTTATTTACATGGCTACCAAGTGAGTATTTTGATAAAAAAATTAGCAGTGTTAACAATTTGACTTAAATTTTGAAATATGAAAAGTACAAGGACTAAATTTCAAATATGTAAAAGGAAAAGGTAGAAAATAGTTTACCCAAAAAGTTATAGGGACTGAAGAGGAAATTTCCCCTTTTCCCTTTGCTCTTTTTCACGTGAAGGTCACAGATGGGTTTTGGCTTTGGTTCCTTTTTTATTTTTCACTCTTTACTCCCCTTCTTCCTTCTCCATTTGCCCTAGCCGCCGCCTTCACTCCACTTTGCAGTCAGCCATCGCAGACGTTCCTCGGGCCAGCTGATACCGCCGGTGTTCAGCTCTCTTCCTCCTCAATCTATTTGCCGGCTTAAAAACCTAAAACAAATCCGGATGTAGGGGAATTTGATAAGGAAACGTCACAAAAAAAAAAAAAAAGATTGCGTGATGTTATCTTCCTTTTTCATTTTTTGATTTTTTTCGCCCAAAATTCTCTCCCATTCTCACCGCTGCCGCCGACATCGTAGCGATTCTTTGTGGCGATCTTCTCTGTACTTAACTGTATCTACTCTATCGCTTCCGTGATTTGGATTTGACTCTCGTTTCCGATTTTTAGTAAAGCTCTCTCTGCTTTTTGTTAGCTTCGTCTCATTGAAAATCATCTCTACAAGGTACTAATCGGTCTATCTTTTGCCACTTTCCTTTTCTTTTAGTGATTGATTGAACAACCACTGGAATCAAGATTTCATCTGGCATTTACATCGTTGATAACGACATTTTCTTGGAATGATTTAGTTCTTTATCCGTTTTTATTCTCATTTTCTAGGTTTCATCTGTTTGATTTCTTCAATTTTGTTATTTACTGAAGCTGATAGGGTTCGTGTTTTTCTCTTGACAATTTATTCAATTTTCACTGTTTCTCGATGCCATATTCAGTTGCATTTAGTACATGATTTGTATTTTATTATGATTTGCTGAATTATTGTGGTTTTGAATCGCAGTTTCCGTTCTTCTAGTTCCTTTGATCCAAGGGAAATTACTGGACGCCATCCATTCCGTCCACCACCGCTATCCTCTGCAATGTCAGACCGCGACAGGCAACGAGGGAGGGATCGCGAGAGAGACCGAGACCGAGAGCGTGACCGCGAAACGAATCGCAGGCGAGACAGAGATGTTCGCGACCGAGAGCGAGACAGAGACAGGGAACGGACGCGCAGCAAGAGATCCCGCACTCCGGAGCGTACCCGATCCCGTCACACGCGCTCTTCTACGCGTTCCCCTGACCGTGAACGGTACCGTTCACGCTCCCACTCTCAGGAACGCTCCGCCCACCGTCATCACCGGCACCGGCACCGAACACCGTCAGATGAACCCCCGAGGAAACGTCACCGCCACGAAAGCGAGGAAAGGGAGAAGGATAGGCAAAAGGCAGTGTCGGATTTTGTGGACGAGATAGCTAAAGAGCAGCAGCAGAAGAAAGGAAACAATGAGAATGAGAATGAGAATGAGAATGAGAATGAGCATGGGGATGCAGGAGAGCAGGATGAGATGGAGATGATGAAGAAGTTAGGGATTCCAGTTGGTTTTGATTCCACCAAAGGGAAACATGTACCTGGGACTGATATTAGTGGAGTTAGGACCGTGACTAAGCGGCAGCCCAGGCAGTATATGAATCGAAGAGGCGGGTTTAATCGTCCATTGCCTGCTGAGCTCAACCGCTAGAATTGAGTAAGGGGTGAAAGCATTTTCAAGGTTAGGATTTTTGTTATTGTGACTGCTAATGTGGATGCTTTTTAGCGTTTCTTGTTTTCATATTTTTGTAAGTGAATGCTTGTTGGTTTATTGTGCTGGGAATTATTTTAGTTATATGGTTGTATATTTTATTAGTATCAGTCTTGCTATACGGAATACTAATGTTGAAACTAACTAGCTCTAAGAAAATTCAAGATGTATCACTCACTCATGTTTTGTTCTATTAGAGTTATTGTGAAACCTAAGTTGTTTGTCTACTGAACAGGAGTTCCTATTGATTTTAGCATAATTCAGGATTTAGAAGTGGGTATTTGTTTTTGCCAACTGTGTTTCCCAAGTTGGGTTGGTCATCCATTTTGATGCAGTTACAAGGTTCTGGCAGTGTATCTGCTTGACTTTCTTGATGCAGTATGCTAAGGTATACCTTTTAGATTATTTTTCTTGGTAGGACAGATCTAATTGATATGGCGCTACAGGGTTCCTGTTTTCGTTCTACTGTTATGTGTTGCTGGTGCCGCAATGGAAACTAATTTTGCGGAATTACTTCTTTTAAATTTTGGTTGGTAGCAATTTGAAACTTTCTGTAATCTCTGTAATCCTTCATTCAAGAGTGGGATTTCAAATGGTCGGTTCAATTATTAACCGAATCGAATTAGCATTAGTCGAATTGTATAATCCTTTAATCGTTAATCGAATTGAAATAATTTGGTTAATTTGGTCGATTAATTGAATTAATCGAAATTTATATGTTTTTGTCTTTTGATTAAAATAAGCATAAAACATATAAAATATACATTGAAATTAATCGAAATATATGTTTTGCCTTGAAAATTAACCGAAATTTTATAAACTCTACGAAGTCTTGAAATTAACACATAATATTAATTATTAAGTTTAATTAATTATCCAATTTTAAATTGAATTAATCGATAATCAAAATTTTAAAATTATTAATCGTTCTTTGACCGAATTGAATTAAATAAATTTAATCAATTAAACTCAATTTTAACTAATATCATCATTATAATCAAATGGGTTTATAAATAGCATCAACATTGGGTTTTTCATGACATCATAAATATCAAATTTTATAGTAAGTGTATCATTATCAAATTTTGTAGTAAATGTACCATCATGCATTATCAATTTTAATCCTACATGTTCTCATAAAATGTATTTTGTATAAAATTGGTGTTGAATTAAGAGAAGAAAATTCATCTTCCATACAAGTACAAAAAATTGGTGGGAAAGACCAATCTATTGCTTACACTAAAATATCCTCTAATACTCTCTTAGGGTAAATAATCGACGTATCAATTGATTAAAATATCTTACATGTATTTTAATGATCCAATATTCAAATATGAATAAATAGGTGGAGATATAATATTTATGGAAGCTCCTCAATCACACTAGACAATTTTTTAATTATTTTACAATGATAGTAAACATATTTGGGTCTTCTTACCAAGGAGGTAATTTATTTTTAACAATTCATTCATTTATAATTTCATTTTGTTGATGCACTGGATTAACAGTTGTAAAATGGGATGGGGTTGAGTGATTTCATTCTCCAAGAGGAGTAGAGAATTAGAAACAAAGAGGAAGAAAAAGTCCTCCAGTCTCATGCCTTAGAATTTTATTATATAGGTCGGGGTAATCAAGTTGGATTCCAGGTTGGATCCCGGGTCGGGTTGTAATTATTATTTAACAATTTGTCCCTCCGATCGAAGAAGAGTTATAAATTGACTCTTTTCAGACGATCTGACTAAGGATGTCAATTGGACGGGGTGGGTGCAGGGGATGCTCCCACTGCACCCATCCCCATCAAGAATTTTCATCCCCATCCTCGCCCCACCACCCACGTGGGTCCCCAGACCCACCAAATCCCCGTTCCCGCAATCCACTTCATATAATATATTTATAAATATCAGTTAAATAAATATAAACCAAAATTTTTTATGAAAAAAGTATGAAATGCATGTCCTCTAGACTCCCACAACATATGTGACATTATTCCAACTCTCACCATTTAAAAAAAAAATCATCGCGACCCTTTAATTGGTAAATAAAATATAACTTCAACACGAGTTTAAAAAATTCAGAAAATAAAGTCCTTACATATCCAAATACAAACAATGTCTCAAATACATCATAAATGTCTTCAAATGCAACACAAGTGCAAAAACTCCAAAAATCAATCAATATAGGTCACTCCTATTACTTCTGTATCACATTCATTTTCTAATTCTTTTATCAATTGTGAGCATTGTGTCTTTTTAACTTCACTTGAACCTGCATATGTAAGCTTTTTTATAAGTAACTTGCACTTTTATTTGACAAATAAATTCAATGTAAAAAAATGATATGTTACCATTTTATAAATAAATTCAAAATAAAAATATCATAAACTACCTTTAAAATTAGCCCAAATCCAATTTTGAGCACACATCAAAGCCTCAATACTTTCTGGTAGAAGTCGACTACGATAAGGATCAAGTACTCCACCACTAGTGCTGAAAGCAGATTCCGAAGGGATTGTAGAAACAAGAATGCTTAAAATATCCCTAGCTATTTGTTAAAGAATTTGATATGTGCTTCCATTTGTCTTCCATCAGGTGAGGATATCAAAATCATCATAAAGTGGTACATTAGAAGCTTCCAAGTATTTTTTCAAATCTGATTTTTCATAACTCAGACTCTTTTCTTGCTCCATAAATTGTGCAAATTCTTGCATATGTGCATATCCTCCAATGTTACCAATATCACTAAGTGCTCGAGAACTAGTAGTTTGAGCCCTATCATTCTTAGACCAATATTCTTCTACCAACTGGCAAAGAAAAGTACTAATTCTACTAACCTCCCTCTCAACTTCATCACGATCAAATATTTTTTTTAAAATAAAAGTGGATAAGGGACATTTTGTATCTTGGATCAAGTATTGTCGCCACACCCATTAGATTATTAACACCAATCTAGGACTTGTATTTTTCTAGCATTACTTGTGTCATTTTCCTTATATAATCATAGGGAAACGAAAGCCAATTAGATATAGCAAGTTTAAGAGTAAAAATTTTGGGAAAATAAATATTGAAAGTGGGAAATCTTGAAGCAGAGAAGTCAAGGGTGGTAGTACTAAACACTTCCAATTTTTTACATATTTTTTCTACTTTCTCCCAATCTTCATTGTTCGGTGGATTCTTATAAAGATTATCTCGGCCACCCAAAATAACAAACACTTCCCTATACTTCATAGCAACTGTAAACATTTCAAAAGTAGAATTCCACCGAGTCTTGCAACCAAGTGCCATTTTTTTTTGTATTCAGACTTTTGGATCTTTTTTATCAAAAGCATTCCAAAACACAACACTATCTCTAATTCTTTGGACACCATCAGCTACAACAATAGTTAACCCATATTGAACAATTAGATTTAATATATGAGTACAACAACACATATGAAAAAATTGGCCGTGTAAAAGAAGTGAACCATAAGGAAACTTTCCATGCAAAATATCCATCATTGCATCATTAGTTGTACAATTGTCCACTGATAACAGACAATCTATAATCAAGATTCTAACATTGAATGCATTCTTTCAAAGTGTTAGCAAGTACCTCAGCAGTGTGAAGGGCTCGGACATAACAAAACCTACCATATGCAATAAATAAAAGGTTACTAAACCAGCTAAAAAAAATTTATCCCTAACAGATTTTAAAAGAATGCAATACATTATGATTCGACTTTGTAGTCTCCAAGCATTATCAATAAAATGTGCAGTGACAATTGTATAGCTTTTTCTTTAATTATTTTAACTCCACATGTCAACAGTTAAGGTAATCCGACTTTTTTTTCTCAACAATGCATTGATATTCCCCTTTTTAGAAACATATCTTTGCATGATGTCTTTCTTAGTTGTATTGCGACTCGGTACTTTGAACCCTAATTGAAGTGTCTTAGAATACTTTCTAAAACCATAGTGCTCAACCATGCTAATGGGGTACTCGTGCAAAATAATCATTTTTTCCAAGTCTCTTCTCCCATCCTCTTGGTGGAACTTATATGGTGCCAAGGTCAATGTGTCACTTTTGTTAGTTGGATTAGCCTTTACACCAAACAATCTAGTTTGTCGTACATCTTGACATATTCTTTTTGGATAAATTTTTGGACGATCTTTCAAGTGGGTTGTTCTAGCTCTTCTTCCACCATCAAGAAGCTTGGGACAATGGTTGCACTCGGCTTTTATGGCATCACCAACTCACTTTCTCGTGAAATCAGTCCAAACTGATGATGTATGTCTTCTAGTTAAAGGTAGAACAGAAGGACCATTTGAACCACTATCTACTGGCTTTCGTCATCATCCAATGAAATCGGAGTACAATTTGCCGAAGTTGATGGTTTTGAGGGGGTGCGAGCATTAGCATCTGGACTGGTCATTTCCTTTAACAAAACATCACTCAATTGAACAAAACAAATCAAGAATTAACATCGACAAAATAAGAACAAGAACAAAAAAAATCACTTAATTGAACAAAACAAAAAAAAATTAATGTATGACTCAATGTTAGAAAATCATATTTGGAAAACGCAACATAAAATAAATTTAGAGAAAAACCAAATTTTTAAAAAAAATTCCAAAACAATAACTTGATTGTGATATCTAAAGTAATAAACACTTAAATAAAATTGTATATTTTTTTATTTGTCTAGGATGAACGCTTAGACCGAGTAGTCTTCTCTTCTATCCTCAAGCTCACGTCTGTCAAGTGTGGGTAGGGGTGTGCAAATTTAGGGTAAAACCGAATTAATTTGGTTAACCGACCGAATTCGGTTAATCGGTCGGTTAATCGATGTAATTCGGTCGAGGGTCAGTTAATAATTTTTTGGAAGTTCGGTTAGCAGTTAATTCGATTCGAAAATGGTCGGTTAACTGAATTAACTGAATTTAATAAATAATATTATAATATATAAGTATTCGGTCGGTTCGGTTAATTTTTTGGACATATAAATTAATCGATTATTAAGTCGGTTAATTTTTTTATATGTTTTATACTTGTTTTGACTAAAAATAAAAAAAAATTCGGTTAATTCGGTTAACCGACCAAATTAACGGAAAAAGTTTGGTTTGGTTAATTTTGTTAAAAAAATTTTGGTTTGGTTAACGGTTAAGGGTTTAAAGGGGTCGGTTAATGGTAGTTCGGATCAGTTAACCGATTAAACACCCCTAAGTGTGGGCTTGCTTCGAATTAGAAAATTTTTCACAAAAGTTAAGAGTGGGATAATTTTGTAATTTCTCTAAACTTTTGGGTCAAGTTGTAAATCAGAAAAATATCTCTATAAATTTCCTGAAATAATCTCTTTAGAGAATTTTCTCTTTACAACTTTCTCTTGAATTCAAGTGTATGAAATAATGACCCAAGTCTTTCTTTATGTAGGGAGAGTTTAAAGAGTTCAACTATAATTAAACTTAACCACTTTAATATTAAATTAATATAATACTTATCAAGATAAATATTAGACTAAATTTAATATTAAATCTTATTAAATTAATAGAATATTTATCTACAAGATAAACATTAAATTAAATATAATATTAAGATAACCACTTTAATATTAAATTAAAAAATACTATTAAGATAATTATTAAATTAAATTTTTATAAATGTTTATTTTTTAGATATGATTATTATATTATGCGGGAGGGCAAGGATGTGGTAGGTAAAAGGTCATACCCACGTCTGCCCCACTACCGATGGTGGGTCTAATTTTTTAGAAACCCGCCTCACTGACATCCTTAGATTTGACATTTATGAAGAGAAACATAAATCAATAGTCAAAGCCTTGAGAAAATAAGAAAAATGAAGAATACAGATAGAATGATTATGGAATCATGGTTTAAAAGAGAGAGGCAACGAAGTCAATGAGTGGAACCTAAGCTAGGGTTGATGGTTGGATCGTGGTACAAATTTACATTCCTTAACTTTTTCTCGTATACTTTTAAATTTTAAACGGGCCTCGTTTTTTTGCCCAAACTCATATTTCGGGCCTATATTTTTACCCAAACCCTCCCATATTTCGGGCGGGCGGGCCGGGCCGCCCGGCCTATGGACAGGTCTACTAAGTACCATATAAAGTAAACAAAACCATACCCATAAGCTCCAATTTTTGGACCAATTATTGAAGCCCAATTATACATATCACCTCTCTCTTATTTATGATAAATTTAAAATTAAGTACTCAAAATTAAATATTAAAATTTACAAGTAAAGAGTTTCTTTTATAAGATTAAAATGTTTTGAGATTAGGTTAATGTAATTTAAAATTTTAAAATAATTTTTATTTAAAATCTCAATTTAATCATTAAAATTGTAAACATTTTCTATCAATTTAATATGTTTATTTTCTATCAACCATATGCCACGTCATATGAAGACAAACCTAACCAAAATTTCAAGTTGACAAATTTTGATAGAAAATATTTACAATTTTAATGATTTGACTAAGATTTTAAATAAAAATAGGACTTAATTTTAACTTTTAAGTATATGAATTAAATCTAAAATTTTGTCAAAGTATTGGGACTAAGAGCATATTTTAACATACTATAAAAATGTTTTGTTTATTAATAAAATTATATTTTTGGATACTTTTTGAATAATTTGAATATTTCATTTTATTGAAAATATTTATTCTAAATATGACGCTTTAAAATAAAATAAACTTAAAATTTTTAACATTAAGTGATAAGTAACTATCCACTTACTTATCCTATTCAATACTTTTTGTTAAAATTTTATATTAATTATAAATTTAATATATTTACCAAACCAGTTTAGAAATTAAACATTGAAAAATTCAATGAAATGAACTTTCTTTTATTTATAACACACTCTAAGTTGATTGGTATAAATATATATATATATATATATATATATATATATATATATATATATATGAAGCGGAGAAATTTAATTCCATGAAAATTATTTCAAGGAGGGAGACAAAGCTCCATAACAACAAAGACTAGAACAGGTTAAACCAAATATATACAATAGAAACAACAATCCAACAAAGGTATAAGGAAACTCTAAACTCATTTTTATCATCTCCAACATGGTAAATCATACTTTCCCAAAGGAACCCAACCTTTAAAGATGAAACTCTGGTTTGGCATCTTTTGTCTGGTCAAATGAAATTGAAATCGTTCTTGAGCCCTTAAAGTTGCAGTTGCTATTAAAGCACAAGCTCAAGGGAGGGAAACACAATAAACCACAAGAGATAAGAGTATTACTAACTATTGTCAATTGTTAGTATGTTGTTGAAAAACTCTTGTAAGTTATTGTAAAATTGTTAAGTAGTTGAACAATAGTAGCTTTGACTATAAAATCCAACCCTTAACACTATCAACAATGGCTTTTCTTTTCCATACTTTCAGAAATATAGTTGTTTATACAAGTATTCAACGATGAGGAGAATGCGGTGGAGATGGGAATGATGATTTACCTGTGACAAGTGGAGAGTCGGAGTTTAGGTGGTCAAGAAGAAGAAGGAGAAGGGGATAAGGAAGCTAATACTTAGGGTTTTCTTGGGAAGAAGGAGGATCCCTAATCTCTCGTGCTCTAAGGTATATATAGAAGGGTCACCCCTTGAAACAACCAGTTTTTAATGAAATCAGAATAGTGGTTTCGGGACCATAAATTTGACATCAAAAAATTTATTTTATTATTATTTTAATGTCTACAGCATGTTAGTGGTGTTGTATAAAAGTTTCATGAAGAAATTTTATCGTTTGCATGTTTAATTTGATAAAAAGGATTAAATTGCATAAAGTGCAAAACTTGTGTTCTACTAGAGAAGGTGTCAATTTAATATGAAGTTGGAATATGAGTGGCCTTAAATGGTAGTTAGACCATAAAGATTAATAGTGGACAATGATGGACATTATTTTTATGATTTTAAAGGTCATTACTTAAGGTTAATTTAGTAAATAATAAAACAACTTAAAATAAAAATGAATAAAAGAAAGACATCATCTTTCTTTCTTCTTCTCCAACCTAAAAAAGCTAGGGCAAGACACCATTTTTGAGCACCTAATATTCGGCCAACATTACTAGTGCATGTAAGTGCATTTTTGCTTGGTTTTTAATGATTTCTAAGTTTTTGGAGTCGTTATAACTTAATCTAGCTAGCTTAGGGACTAATTTGCAAAATTGTTAAAAGTACAGGGTTTTACTATGAATGTATGTTGGTTTTTTTTATGTTTGAGGGATGGAAATGAATATCTAATGATATTTGAGCAACTTTTATAAAGAATTTTTTGATGAAATTGTCAATTAAGGATTTTATTGAAAAATAGAAAAATGTTCATGGTGAAAATGTGAAATAAATGAAATATAAGGATTGCTATGGACTAATTAATATTCGACTAGCATGGGTGTAGATTAAATTGCATGAATTTGCATTATTATGAGATATGGGCTAAATTGTATTGAATTCAAAATTATAGGGGCAAAAGTTTAATTTTGCCAAAACATGATTTTTGGATTAAATTGAATAGAATGAATTTTGAATGAATTAAATTTGATTATTTAGATCAAGAAAAGCAACGTACGGATTTAGATCGAGAAAAAGAAAAAAAGTATTGGATTAATCGACCGTTTTTCTCCGTACATGTTTGATGTAAGTTCGTATATTTAATTTGCATTAAATTATGTTTGATTTAAATACTTTTATGTTATATTCTTGGTATTATGACTCTACGAAAATATTCAACGAAGTTTTGGCAATTTTCGGATCCCGTTTGAACCTTAGGAATATATAGGATACAAATTACATGCATTAGGGGTTACCGTGTTTTGGGTGTTGGTCTCGTACGTCCTACAGGTGTCTGAGTTTTCGGCATGTGTTGCGATTACTTGATAGCTTTTGTAAGCAGACCTATTTATGGCTCAAGAGAGAGCATTGATATGAGATATGAGTTAGTGGTGGTTCGACCACAAATGGGCACTTAGTGTGCGAGATTCCCGCGTATCCGATATTATTCTAGTGGTTCAACGGATAAACTAAAAGTGAAGGATCGGTATAAGCATCGACTTATAATGTCATGAAAGCATGAGAAAGTTATGATAAGATATTGATTAAAGATCTTTAGTATGTTCATAATAGAATGAATGTTTACATGGAAAGCTTAATGAAGCTCTTTGTTGTATAATGAGTTTGGTTAATTTATATGCTAATTATATTTGTGAATTGTTGTTGGTACTTAGGCTTGTGCCAAGCAATGTTGGATATGTACATTATTTTCTTTTATGCTTTTATAATAAAATAGTAAGTAATGTTAATGATTCACGAACTTACTAAGCATTTTATGCTCACTAGTGTGATTTTTCTCTTATGATTCTAGTTAATCGGAGGTTCGTGCGGTTTGGAAGCTTGTTGGAGATCCATCACACTATCCATCAGTTATATCGGTATATTTTAAAGTTTTTGAATTATGGTTAAAATGGCATGTATAGGTGTCTTGTTTAATGAATTTAGCCATTATGTGTGGCTTGTATATATGTTATTTTGGTTGATAAATTAGTTGGTAAGTTATTAAGACTATATGGTATTTTGAGTGGTTGTTAAATTGATGTGAATGCTTATTTTTAGGTGCAAATGGCTTGAGCATGAATTGTGAGTTGGTGAGAAAAATGGCTTGGAAATGGCCTACTTTTCGTCCACACTGGCGTGTGTCTCAGTCGTGTGTGACACACGGTCAGGCGACACAGCTGTGTGCCCCCTGTAGCTTTAAAAGGGGTTGCAAGTCAAGCTATTACACGGCCTAGCACACAACCTGGCATACGAGCGTGTGAGGTCATTTCGAAGGGTATACAACCTGGCACACGGGCGTGTGGCCCAAGTCAGTAAGTTACACGAGTGTAGACACGGGATGGAACACAGGTGTGTGTCCCTATTTTGAATATCCACATGGTCCAGGACACGGGCGTGTCTCTTGGCCATGTGACCCCTGCAGTTGGAAAAACTTTAACTTTTTTCTGAAAAATTTCATATGTTTCTGATTTAGTCCTGAATCGTTTCCAATATCCGTATTGAGCCTCAAGAGCTAGTATAAGGGACTTTATGTATGTTTTTGGATTGATATTGTTATGTTTATCTTGTGATTTTATTTATGAATTAAATTGTTCGTTGTATGACGTTATGTTTCGGTAACGCTCCATAGCTCTAATCCAGCGACGAATACGAGCTAGGGGTGTTACACCCCCAGTTCTGTAGTGCCATGCAGTCGACAATACAGGGGTAGGCATGATTGCATCGTTAGTGTATTGTGTGGCCTTGCTCTAGCATTCTCCTCCCTGAGGTTGTACGAAGTTGTTACACCCAATGGTTCCCACAAAGGGTGTGCACCAAGTGGTCCTTTCGTGGCCCCTATGAGAGATGTGTAATGAACCTTCTATAAGTTGGTTCAGGTAGGATATACCGAAGGCTTTCCACAAACTGTCCTAAGTGAAGAAGGACTGTCACGGACAATTCTCAACGAAGGGTTGTGTGCGAGTCACTCCCAGCAAAGGGCTATTTGCAGCTTGCCTCATATCTCTCCACGTGTCTCGCTCTTTTAGGTGTATAATAATTGCCCCTAGTTAAGAGGTGGGTTACAAAGTGACCTACTTCGAGACCTTACAAACAACTATTATGAATTGAGCGTTAAATAGCGAAGTTACAGTACGAGGGGTTTGGAAGGTGAAGAGTTGCATTGTTTGTGTGTGTTGGAGACGTTTGAAGGAAAAAGTTACATTGCTATGTGTGATGTGATGTGGGAGACATCCTTGTCGAATGGATTTGCTTGGCACCAATGATTTGGTGTGACAATAATAATACTTTAGCATGTGACTAACGCACTTACTATGCCACTATCAATGAATTTCTTTGTTTAGCTTTGCAAGTATCTAAAGATATATTCTCCTCAAGAGGTAGATGGGAATTCAAAAACACTTAGAAGATGAGATAAGTAGGGTGAATCATAATGTAATAGTTATTGTTGTCGGTTATAAGTTTAATGATGTTGAAAAACTATTGTAAGTTGTTATAAAGTTGCTAAACAGTTGAACACTTGCAGCTTTGACTATAAAAGTCAACCCTCAGCTGCATCAACAATAGATTTTTTCATTCTTTCATAAATACAAAATACATTTTATTTTCTCTCAAAATTTTCTTTCATTCCTTTAAGTTTAGCTCGATTCATGTACAACTACTACATTCTTGATGCTTTTTGTTAATGAAGAACAACAAGAGAGGTCATTGCTTGGGTGATAAAGAAAAGGAGCTCCACTAGCTCCAAAATTCTCTCACCTACAATGAAAGGTTAGATTGAGCTCCTCTCGTTGAGCAACTCTGACGAAGACAAGCAACATGGTCAACCTTGGTCCTAATAGGAGTTTTATTACGCTGGAAACGAAGAAGAAACAACAAAAAGGAAGATGAGGTAGGAGAAAAGAAAGTGAGAGGCGGCCAGCCTTGCACTGATATGAATGCACAAGGGGACCAAGGGCTTTGGGTTTTTTGAGCATCAAGAGAAAAGTTCTTTTAAAGTTCCCATATTAGTTTTTAAGTTAATTGATATTTTAACAATACAAATAAAATAAAAGTGATTCACTCTAATGGGAGCATATATGTGTATAACAATGGACAATGATAGTAGTAAAAAAAGAGTCTATACCATTGTATATTATATACAAGATTAATCAAATAAATATACATTAACTAAAATTCAATCATTCACTACACTACACGAGTGTATTTAAAGAAAAAAAGTATTATATACAAGATTAATTAAATAAATATACATTAACTAAAATTCAATTACTCACTACACGAGTATTTTTTAAAAAAGTATTATTAAAGTTAAAATATGATGAAAAATAGATAATATTTTTTAAAAAGAAATAAAAAATTTATAATTTTCATGAAACTAAAAATAAATTTCACCATTTTTTCATAAATTTTATGAAATTAATTAATAATTTACAATGTATCTTAAACCTTTAATAAAGTGATTCCCACTCATGAATGCATCGTGATAAGCGGATTACTTCTTTAAAAACCTGACGACGAGAAGACTATCGATAAGGAAAAAAGAAGAAGAAGCATTTAACATATTGCAAAGATATTGAGGAGGCATAGTTTTTGGGGCGGCGGCGGCAGGTGCAAACCGTTAAATTTATTGTTGATTAACGCATTATTGAACACTTCGTACCTCACCTAAAAAATACAAATTTTCTATTGCGAAAAGGCCACTTTTTGATGGTTTTTCTTGCTCATTTAACTTTTCAAATTTAATTATTTAAATTTTAAAAATCTTGTTTTAAGATATTGCCAATCAATGAAATACAGACAAGATCGGTTTTTTTATATAAAAATATATATCAACTTGTGACTTCTTTTAATAAAATAAAAAAGAAAAATTATTCCCCATTGACATTAGTTGCACATGTTTTTCCTCTTTGATTGATTCCCACATTGCTTACATACATAGATTTTTACCCAAAGTATTCCTTTTAATCTAGAAGGTAAGACCTTTAATCTTAAAAATATTCCCATGATCACAAGAATCTTCCTTCAAACAAATGGAACCAAGTAAGAAATATTAGACAAAATAACATATTAAAAAATAATCAAGTCAACCATTTTAATTAATTAATACCTAATAGTAGATATATGTACAAATGTTTTTTGTATAATAAACCATATATATATTTCTTGTTCTACCTAATATTCATCTTTTTCTCTCTGCCAGCAATAAATTCACAACCCCCCCCCATCTTTTTCAACTTTTCTCATGTTTTTCTTTTTTTTCTTTTCATTCACTTTCCATTCAAATTCTTCCCTCCCAAACAAAGCATTGCCTGCCTCTCAATCTTCCACAATGTGATCATGTCTATTCAAACCCCCCCAACTATAACAACAACAACTATCACCAAATTCCACCCTTTTTCTTTTTCATCTGTACACAAAGGCCAAATCAAAACCTGAAAGCAAAGAATAATGCCAATTTGCCAACCAAATATACCTTTGAATCTCTCAAAATACAATTCAAGAGTAAGATTTAATCAACCCCAAATTGTAGAGATTCCTTCTCACTATGCTCCCAAGTGATAACAACACTGTCCCACCAACCCCTACTGCTTGCTCTTCCCTTTCCACCTTTTCTTGATATACCAATGGCAATTCCTTTACCTTTAACTTCCCCAAACCTATCTTTTGTCTTACGGCTTCAATGGTTTTGGGATCCGCTAGGTTCCCGATTGCATCCGTTACGTAGAAAACGTTTAGAGCCATGTCCCTCGTGGTTGATATTTCGGCTCTTGTTACGTTAAGACCGTTCTCTCTAAACGTTCGGGTCACATCTGCTAATAGAGCCTGCCTATCTACTGTGCATAACTCCAGCCTTACACCCTGAAATCACAAGAAAGAAGTGGATAAGTTGTTTTGAATATTAGATAAAGACTCAACTGTAAATAGAGAAATGACTTGGAAATTGGAATTTACCTCATATGCTCTCCTTTCAACTGCAGCTTGCAAGCATTGGATTACGCGTTGTCTTTCAGGTTCTGAGCTAATTGGGGTTCCGTCCGAGTGCCTAATATAGAATTCCTGATATGCTTTATCCCCAGTTGTGTTGATAGTTGCATGAAACACAACATACTGCATATCTGTTAATGTGCAAACAACATCAAAGAGAAGCTTGGTTCGATCCTTGCACTGAACATTCACAACCGAATAACCCCTTTCGACCCAATTTTGCACGGTGACCACAGGTAAATCTACCTTATGTTGCAAAATAGGCTTTCTATCATAGTCACGATCTGCAAACATCATTTGATGTAACCTTCTTTCGGTGTGGGTTACAGCCATAGAAACTGAAGTCTTTGCGCTACGAATATCATTGTCACCTTTCAAAACATTCCTTAAACGTGCTTCAATTCTGTCAATCTGTTGCGAGTCCTCGATTGGAGACCCTGAATTGCAATCTTTCACATAAATCAAAGAAGCGATTCGACCATTGTGAGTCCATACTTTAGCATCGACCACATTGCATTGTAGATCAGCTAAAACTGCAAATACTTCCGATAAAAGACCAACTCTATCGGTTCCAGTCAATTCCAATGCTGTTAAACCATCAAACCCATGGCTTCTATCAGGATCAGTGGTCTCAAGGGACTGTAATTGAAGAAAAACCAACACAAAGATCAGTTTTATAGGAAATCAAAATAGTATAAAGGGCATTAATCAACTGCAATAAATTACCTGCTCGATGTAACTAATAACGCTTTCGTCAGTTAATTTGTTTCCGTTTAAATCAGTCACATGGAAAACTGCAAACCCAAAAAAGGGTAATGTTAGAAACAGGGATTTCAAGCAACACCCAGAAACAGGAAAACTTTATCTAAAAATTAAAAGGGGGGGGGGGAGCGACCTTACCATCCATGAACCATTGGCCATCAGATGAAATGTAAGCCTTCTTAATTGAAAGGTTCAGATCTGTTAAAACTTGAACAGCGTCTAGCAAAATCCCGTGTCTTCTAGCACTGT
Organism: Gossypium raimondii; assembly: GCF_025698545.1. Taxonomy (NCBI): domain Eukaryota; kingdom Viridiplantae; phylum Streptophyta; class Magnoliopsida; order Malvales; family Malvaceae; genus Gossypium; species Gossypium raimondii. Next base: position 53,680,243 of record NC_068572.1, read on the forward strand.
CAACCTGGAAAAATCATAGCAACGAAGAAAAGAAAGAAGAAAGTGTCAAAGGCCTTGAAAAATCAAAAGAAAAACAAGAGACTCATAAGTCAAAAAATTGGAGCGGTGTGTTCATATTTGAGAGGTTTCGTAGAAGCTAACCTTGACAAGAGTTGCAGTGGGGCAAACGGCATTGTCAATGACCACTCTGTAAAACACAATAAAAAGGCAGGAGAAGGTCAAACACTGGGGAATACACTTTTTTTTTTTTGAATTTTCAAATTTGATTAGGTAATATGTAATTTATTATTGAAAAGTGCACGGAAAATCGGAAGATTTTATGGAAAACATGAAGAAGAAGAAGAAGAAAATCTGTACATAGGTTTTTGGTAATAATAATTTAAACTAAAATTTGTGCCTACTCGTTAGGGTTCAGAGATGATTTTGTTAACCAGTATGGGGAAGAAACTGTTCAAATTTTAAATAAATAAACCTTAAAACCAGAAGTGAGAAGAACATAGATTTGTGACAAATTTTCTCTGATTTATACATAAGAAACGAAGATTACAAACCTGGGAGTACTCATCCTTATCACAAGCTTCTCATATTCATCAAGACAAGCATGCCACTCCATATTTTCTCTTCCACTTCTTAATTCTCTGTCTCTTGAAGAACCCAAAAAAGATTGAAAACTTGACTAATCACTATACAAACCCTTTATATATCTTGAAAGAAGACGGCTGGTTTGAATCAAACAACAAGGACCCAAATGCCAAATACTCTGCAAAATCTTGTTTTCCCTTGTTTTTCTTTTGTTTCTAGAATAAAAGAGATGAAGCAACACCGCCTTGATCTTTACCTTCCCTTCTTCTAATGCCCCCTTTATATATACACGCATTAATTATGTTACCGAAAATATATACAATAATTAAAATATTTTATTTATTTTTGAATTTTTATAGTAATATAGAAACGACGCCACTATTTAAGTAACGCCCGCCCAATTAGTCAGCCCTTGATTCCATTTCGTTCAACACATTCCCATTTGTCAACTTTTATTAGTGCCACGTGTCATTTGATCCCCGATCTGGGTAGTTCGTATGTCCAGCTCGGATTGCCACCTGTATTGAGTCTACTGTCCTTTTGCGTGTCTTCAACTCAAAAAAGAGGGTATCTGAATACACGGTGACGGATCTATCCACGTCGGCAAAAAAAGTAGCTTGATTGTTAAGTCTTCTTTTTCAAAATTTGCCGACGGGAATTTAATTTATGACGTCCGCACGTGACAACACCTTGCTCGCTCGGATCGGCTTTTTCTCCGTCTCATCCTATTTTTCTGGGCCGGTTTTCTTGTATTTCTCGGCGTAATGTAATGCGACCCAATTTCCCGTTTTACCCTCTGATTTTTCGTTAGGCTCACTTTTGTGAATGGATTAGAGTAGGATTTGAGAAAAAGGGAAGGTGTGAAAGTGAAGATTAGGAGAGGAGAGGGATCAAAGCATATTCATATTCTTATACGTACGGTCACGATCGGATTGAGAAGACACATCAATCCAACAAATCTTACGTGCTCGATTTTAATTGGATGGTCGGAAAGCCACAAATTTTGTGCACATGAGTTTATACGTAGACCTGGAGGCACGCTTTTTGGATTTGTAATTTAGGGAAAATATTAATTAGTATTACTACTTTAAAGAGAAGGTTCCTTAAAAGAAGAAAAGTTTGTAAAGATTAAATAAACTGTTTTTTAATTCAATTTTATTTATTAAAAATTTTATAATATTCATTAGTATCTCTGTGTATGAACAAATCATGATTATGTAATCTTCATTGTGCTGAGTTTACAGTTAATTGAATAATAAATTGTATTATTTTGAGGGTGATTTTTTTCGTTTTACATAGAAAATATACATAAACAATAAGATTTGAACCCTTTTATTATTAATAATTGTATTTCACTACTTAATTAAAATCTAATTTATTATTTGTATTCATTTTTATAAATATATTTGTTACATAATAAAAACTCTCCTTGTCAATGCTCTCTAAAAAGACAAACAGCGGTCCATGAAATGTGCTTTATTCTTATGAGCAGTGATCAAACCCTTAACCACATAGTAAAAGGTGAGATGAGCAACCACACCTTATGGTTGACACAAAAACACCCTTTTTGTACACTTCAAGTTCTCTCCGAACTTTCAAGAATTTTAAATATTTTGAAGAAATTCGTCTTTAGATTTTGTTTAATTGAAGAAATGAGGTAAGAAAAATGTTTTTAAAGAAAACCACATTTCAATATTGTTATCCAAACTCATTTCATGAGTAAGTCAACTCGACAATTAAAAACAAGTTTCATCTATTTAATATTAAGTTTAGAGTTTCGACAAACCATTAATCAAAGCTCCACCAAATAGAATATCAAAAGAATTTTCTTTCTATTCTAGAAATGCAAAAGATTATAACATGGATCAAAATTCTGAATTTTCAAAGTCAATTTCTGATATATATGTATATAAATATTCTCAATGTTTCCATACGATTCAAAAGAAAGCATAAAAATAGCAAAATGTATTTCTTTTATTGGAACCCAAACACATTTAGTATGTGTTTCATCTAGCAAAATGAAGATCAGAAAAACACGTTTCTTTAGCCAAAAGAAGTTTTTTCCTATTAAAATATGGTTTAGGTACTTTTTCCTACATTTAAATTTAGCTCTTTTATTTTTATTTTAAAATTTTAGTTATAGTTGCTAAAATTCTTTCATTAAATAATAATCATGCTAAAAAATATATTGAATCAAAGCTGAATTTAACAATTAAACTTAAATTAAAAATAGAAGTAAAAAAAATAGTAGAGAGATCTAGAAAATATTTAATTTTAATAAATGGTCACTTTATACGACTTTCCATGTATCCGGATAATTCATTAAAGAAGACAATATTTTCATATATAAATTTTTTCATTTTAAATATTTTCATACTGTACATTTGTAAAAATGCTTACAATTAACACATAAATTTATTGCCATACAAGTGATACATATTAATAAATCAATTAAATTATTATATATAAATTAGTTTTCATGAAAATAAGTTAAATGTGAAAGTAAACAGACACATAAATTTTATTATGAAAATAAAATTGAAAGTTGTTCTTGTAGGGCTTTTACTTTTAAACTCATGTGATGCACTGTTTTAAATATGTGTTAAAATATTACGAGAAATTACTTAATTTTTATTTTTAAAATTTTTAAACTCTAAATTCGATTTAGTACTAACATTTTACTCACTCATTTATTTAATTTTTTAACATTATTATTAAATCATTAATAAAATATTAACATTGTATAATATCAAATTTGACACTCCTATCAATGCTTATAAAAATTTAGTCTTATAGCATGATTTAGTTCTTAAATATTATTTTTCTCAGCGCTTAAATATTTTTTCCTAAAATGGCATCTAAAGTTAAATTTAGCCAAATGGCTCCAATTGCATTAATAAATCGACTGACACATGGCATATATTAGAAAATGTTGTGTGGCATTTTAACCATTTAGAATGCAGTAAAATTTTAATAAATTGTTAAATATATAAATATAGTTTCAAAAAACCAAAAAAATGAAAGAAATCTATTTAGATCTTTAGAAAATTACAAAACAGAATAAATTCTAGAAACTTTTAAACATTAAATAAAAATTGAGAATTAACAAATCACAAATTGAAAAAATACAAATTTATAAATAAATAAAAGGTTAAACTTTAGAAAATTACAAAGTATGCCAAAATTCATTATACATAAACTCTAAAAATATTGTAATAATTTAAATTATTTTATTTTTCTTTAAATCTAAAAATATATATAAAAATTCAAAAAAGTTCATGATATAAATTTAAAATATATATAACTCTAAAATGTAAAAAATTAAATATATATTTGCAAAAAAATAAAATATAATTCCTAAAAGTGTTCTTAAAATTTTAAAATTTAAAATACAAATTCAGTTAACAGCAAATCAACACAGTCAACAGTGGTGAAAGTAAAAGGTAATTTTAAAATTTTTTTAATAATTTTTAGAAATTCTTTCTAGAATATATATTTAATTTTGATACGTATAGATGTCACATGTTTTAATTGGTTTAAAGCATCACGTGGCGCATGAAATGCCACAAGTTAACTGTTTGTTTAACATCATCAGAATTGAAGTTGGAAAATGTAAAAAGTGATGCTTTAAGCATAAAATATAATATTTACATCTTTAGTTGTACGGAATTTTAAAAACAACTCATTTGGTACAAAGGAGACAAGTCTCGGCCCAGCTACGCCGCTGCCATCTTCATGAAGAATATGCAACACCTTCAAATACATAAAAACGTTAATTAATTAAATTTAAAACTTTTATTGATTTTGTAATTAAAAAGCCAAGTACACAATCGGGGCCCGCTGTCTGGAAATCACGTGCTGGGTTGTCAGAAATCACGTTCTCCGGTCTAACTAGACCCCTAGACAGAGTGTTGCACCGCTTCTGACGTGGCCGTCTCTACAGTGATTGAAGTAAACAACCATAATTTAAAAAAAAAAAAAAAAAGAGTAAAAAACGGAAATGGGGGTGCCCTCTGCCGTTCTTTCTAACTATCCATTAGCAAGTAAAAACGCTGGACAGTGCCATCTTAAAAACTACGTCGTTGGTCCTAACCAAGAACCGACATTGATTAAATGCCCCCAATGGACGCGTCTGTCAAAAACGACAGTTGTTGGCGGTTAAAACATGGAATTTAAAAAAAAAAAAAAGTCTACCACCCACAAAGCAAATGCGGGCCGGGGACCAGCTTTGGATTCGGGTATCGCGGGAAAGAGATGATGTTCCCGCCAAACCTAGGGCGGCGGTGGGGCCACAGTATTGCAAACAGCTGACGTGGAAGCCACGTAGGAAAGGGCGGGGTTAATTGATTGGCTAGAGTTGGTGGCCTTTTGCAGTAACGATGGGTCAAGTAGGAAGTAAGAATGAGGATACACGTGGCTGGCAGCTCAGAACGTCGGAGATGGGCCCCCCCTTAAGAAACTTTTTAATTTTGATTTTTAAAGAAGATTGGTTTTGTTTGAAAATTTTTGGGTAACGCCTTTTTGGACCGTTATGGAACACTTTATGGCGCCAAATTCAAAAGCGGGATATTAAGAATGACACAAAGAAGAACTGGGACGTTGGTTAGGGAATTGAATACAGCGGCGCCGCGAATCTCTCTCCCTGAGATGCTCCATTGATGCACTTGTGTCTTCCCGACGCCGTGATTAAACATGTTTCATTAAACTAACAGTTAATTTATCGATATTTGTGACACAAAATCATTGTTATTTCATTGAATGGGATTCAGTTTCAGATTTTGATGAATTTTTTTTAAAAAAAGTGATATTTTATACATCAGTTGACGGAATGGGTTGAGAAAATCAGGATTTGGTCAAATATGTTGCGCATGCTTCTGATATAAAAATCATTCAAATATATTAATTTCAGTTTTGAAAGATTGGGTGTCGAGAACGTTTTAGGTGTGAAAACAGAATTTCACGTTTGATCTTAGACTGACAGTAGCACCAATTTATTTAGGTTTGTTTCAGATTTTCAATCACTTCCACCCTTTATGCCTACTCTCAAACGTTTATTTTATTTTGTGTTGGATAAATCATAAATTCTGAAAAAATGAAGCACGTGAGTAAAATTATGTAAATCTCACATTTCATTAACAGTAATAATTTATTTTTTTAAACTTTGTCATTCAATCTTCTTCCCTTCTTGAAAATATACTCCACTTTCAGACAACAACTGATTGCTGATCTTAATCAGATGGCTAAGAATTTCCGATTTCGAGCAAACTGAGTCAGTGAGTGGGAGAAAACGTAAACACAAAGCAAAAAAAAAAAAACAATAAAGCTTCAAAGGATCTGCCTTGCCTTGAAAGAATGACTCTATAAAAATATTACATGGAATGGAGTCAATTTGAGTTGATGATTCAACTCACCCTTTTTTCCCCTTCATGATGCTAATTACTACTAATTTATTGATTATAAATTAATTTACTATCACAAAGCAAGCTCTTTTGGGTCGTAATGACCATTAGTCAAGTCTCTTGGTTACTTCTAGTTTTGACAATATTATAATTCGCAGCTTATCTTTTATGCTATTGATTATAGCTTCATGATTTTTTCTTTTGAAATCAATGTGGTTGATGCTATTTTATTTCACCTACTAATTGCTAGGGTAGGTAAACTTTTAATATTTTGTTTTCTTTAAAAATATAATAAATTTATATTTCTTGAACAACCATCTATAAATTTTCTAATTTTGGAATTATAAACTTAATTCATTTTTTATTTGGATGAAATAATAGAAAGCTTTAACTAAAACTATTCCACTAACTTAAATAATTAAAATAATAAACTATAATTTAATCTTACCTTTTTAATATTTTGGTGAAACCAACTTTCAAAAGATTATTTGTGGTGCAACTGAGCCGATTTATTTTTTTCACAATGATTAAGATTTTGAATCGTGAGATTAATTAGTCTAAACAAAAAGTTTCAACTTCCTCAAATTGTTTTTCTTTAATGGAAATTCTACAATTATTTTTAAATCATTCATTAGCAGCCAAAAGTAATATACTTACTATGTTAGCTTAAAATTTGTGATATTGTGATTCTAGTAAAACTTTTTAGGTCGACTCTCAAGTTCTACTGTTTTAAATTATTTTTCAAATAAAATTATACATTTAGTGTTATTGGTGACATATAAAGTTTAATTGAATTCTTATGTTAAATAATTTTATACCACATGCTTTATCATACATAAATAAATATTTAATTTTCTTTATTCTCGATTCAAAAATTTTCAAAATAAATTCAGTTGACAAAACATATATTTAACTGATTTGAACTTTCTTCTATTCAACTCGGCTTGATTAAATATTCACCCATTACTTTTTAGTAAAACTCACAAAAAGCATTCCAAAATTCAATTTAATGTGAAAATATTAATACCGACAATCATAAAATTTTAACATCGTTTAATCGTTTCTTTTAAAGGAAAAAAGAAGAAATTTCCTGTTTTCTAGAATTCCATATAAAATAGGGTAGGTGGTTTTCTTTTATTTTAGTCTAAATGGAAAGCATAAAAAAAAAGAAAAGAAAAGAAACAGAAAACAAAATTATTTTCAGTATATTAATGTCGGGTTTCTACTTTCTTTTCCAAATAAATGCAATTATTTTATTTATCATCAAATTGATAATCTCACCCTAGTGAAATTAAGACATTAACAGTTAACACCCACTTTTCCAACATGTTTTTTTTTTTTTCCCTTTGATTTGGTGAAGCTTTTCAACAAAGACAAATAAATGGCAATTGTTAACATGTTTGTGGAAGTAAAGAAAAGAACACTTCATTCATTGATGGATGCTGGCAGTTATTACATCAATACCACCCAACTGGAAAAAAAAGAAGAAGAAAGACACTAAAAAAAAGGGAAAATTGAAAAAGAAAATAAAAATGCTTTTTATAAAAAGGGTGATTTGAAAGTGTCAAGATTCTTGATTGTTTATTGAAATTGGGCAAAAAAAGAAAAATTTACAAGCTTTCATTTCATCTAGAAATTTTGAAGTGCTTCATTTGATGTTATCAATAAAAAAGATAATAGAAATTAGCAATAAAAGTGAAGTGATGAATATAATGATTTACATGAGAAGGACTTAACAAATTCTCCCATCGAACTCTCCTCAATATATTCCACTCTTACATCAATATGTTTAGTAATTATTAGAAGCACTATTCACAGCTGGATTTGAATAACCATTTTATATTATAATTTTGAGAAGATATATATATATGCATGACTTTAGTTTGTGAAGAGTTAATAGAGAGCTCCAACCATTTTTTTTAATAACATATACACTATATTATCGTGTTGGTAAACTTACAAATGATATCAGACATAAATAATTTGGATATGGAAATGAAAAATGGATGAACAAAAAAGGTGCTTTTAAAGTGTAAACCAACTAGGGTTTAGTGAAGACAGAATTCATTATTAGACATTAATCTAGAAACTTGTAACAGTAACATGTTTGGGGGGTTTAGTTAATCTAGATTTATGTTGGTATGTGGTGTGCATTGGTGCTTCGTGGCGTAATTTTGAAGTGTTAATTTATATAGGAGGCATCATGGAAACAGGTTGGCAGACAGGTTCAACTAATTCCCTTTAAAATGACTCCTTTTCTAAGTAAACAACACTTTACAAGATTGACCTTTTTCCTATCTGACAATGACATTCTTCTATGTTCTAAAATATCTCTGTATGAAAGTAAAAGAGAAGAGGTTGCATGTTGAAATATGAAATCCATCTCTTTTTTCGGGGGTTTCCTTAAAACACCTTCTTTTTCTTTCTTGCTTAAAAGAGAGCATGATGGTAAGTTGTTATTATTATTTTAGTTAAATTTTACACTCAATTTTTTTATTTTTAAATAAATTTTAAACTATTTGTTGATGTGATGTATAAAACAAGTTGTGTCATATTAATATAAAATATACATGAACTATTACACGCGTTGTCATGTCGATATTATTAAGAAATTAATGTTTTAGTTAATATTACAGTTAAAAAACGATTTAATTATTTTTGAAAAGTTAATTGTAAAATTTAACTTTAAGAAAAATAAAGATTAAATTGATAAAAAGTGTAAACATAGTAAATTATTATGCCAACTAAAAAAAGATATATACATTTCATAGATTGAGGTAGGGTACAGTAAGGGGATCTGGTAGGTGAAGCACATGCAGCCCCAAAATCTTGTTAGTTTACAGCAAAAGAAATTCCCATTTGGTATTTCTTCCAGATTGACTAACCCAAACCCCCCTCAACATTCTATGCTATATATTTTAGGCCACCCGATGGACTCAACCATCCTAGTTAGTGGGATTACAGGCAATTTAATCTTTATTTTTCTTAAAATTAAATTTTGCAATTAATCGTTTTTTTCCAGCCGAAATGGGTGTGATACAGGCAGGCCTGAGGCCGAGAAGGAGCCCACAATCTCAGTAGGAAGTGGGAACTCAGAACCACCACTTGCCTTTCAAAACATCATGTGTTGGAAAAATTCACAAAAAGAAAAGGCGCTGCGGGAGGAGGAGTAGGTGAGTTCACAAAACTAAGCCCTGATTAAGGTTTAGTGGTTCCCTCCCCACCAGCTGCCTAATCACATTAACATCACACATTGTTTTGATCAATGAACTTTTATGAACTGTTGGCAAAACAAGCTAGATAGAAGATACAAGCTAACTTTTCTAGGATGTCGTTATATATATATATATATATATAGATATGATTACTTAACATGATTGGCGGCATAAAAACATGTTAAATTTGGACAAAATGAAAAAATAAGAGAGCAATTGAAACATTGGATTCCCCCCCCCCCCAATTGATAGTAAAGCATGCATTACATTACATTACACGTGATCTGAAGAATGAAAATGATTGATGCTTCGAGGGGTTTACGTTTAAGAGAGGGTAAGGTTGGTTTTCCTTCTACAATTATGTCGTCAGGAGCAATGTTGGGTGCATGCACAAGTATTGTTGTGTCTTGTCATTCAAGTTAGTCGACGAATGAACGGTGGGCTTTGTTAAAGGATCCAAGTTATAATGGGCTCAACTAAATATCCATTTTTGTATTGCTCCTGTCCTTTTCTTATTTTTGGGCCAGGCTGAGAGATAGGAAGATAGTCGATCCGAACATATTGGCCCAAAAAGTAAGACATGTACATAATATACAAATAATTTAACTATAATACAAAATAAGAGATACAATAATTTTTTTTTGAAGATACCAAGATTTTATAATTATATGAAATATGAAATAAAAAAAAAGTCGGAATGGCACAATACGTGTTCGGGTGGGTTAAAATCATGTTATTCTGGATTTCAGAATTTTCAAATTCGAGTTTCTTTAAGTTTGAATTATTTCAAGTTGTTTTCAATATAATTTTAGTTTCGATTAAAATTTATTTACATTCAATATAGTTATATATCTACATAATTTAAAAGTACACATGAATATAAATTATTAATTTATTATACTTTAGGTAATATAATATTTTTAATTACATTTTTATTAAAATCAATATTTATTTTCTTTACTTAAAAATCAATGTTTATTATTGTTATTTGTTAATGTTGAAAACTTTGACCGATCCGGTTTCGATTGTTCTATGTCATGTTCGAATAGCAGTTACAACAACAAGATTTGAGCAATCAAAGAAAATCTTTTTTTTTTTGTTGTTGGTAACGAATGAAGCATGTGAAGGACATGTTTTACGTACGAGGGAATTATATCTAAAAGAGTTTAAATAGTTATTTAAGTTCTTTCATATGGCAGCAATTTCGAAGAAATTAGTTTAACTTTGACTTGGAATCCTTATTATTTAAACGATAAGTTGTTAATCAGATTTACTTCAAGTGGGAGACTCATGTTTACTTCAAGTAGTATTAAACTTGTTAAAGGTTACTAACTTATCTTAGTTCGATTTGAAGATGAAGTTATTTGAAGCCTATTTATAGGTCGTTGGTTTGACATAAGGAATGTACTTTCTATAGGTGTTTTTCTTGATAATTTGAGAGCTGATTATCATGCATTCAAACATTTTTTTACTTGGCCATTTATTGGAGTTATATCGTTTTTATTGTGAAATTTTGGGGAGAGTAATTTGTAACAATTTAGTTTCAATTTTAGGGTTGCAATTATACATTATGGAAGGGTAGATTGGGCTTAAGCTAATAGTTATACCGAATAAATTGTTGAATAAAATCGTTCTTTGAGCGATGATTTGGTGATGTAGGATTGACGGATCCAAATTGTATTAATAAAATATCATGTGTTGATTTTTCTCTTTGCCTTACTCTTTTTCAAAATTATCTTGTCCCATCTTCGTGTCCCAACTCTTGTTCAAACAACTAATAGAATAATAACTTCGAATAAGTGCAAATCAAAGCAATTTTAGTTAGCATCAAAATAATATAACATTATTTTGTTATATAAAATCAATTGTGTTAAATGTTGGTGTGCAGAGATAAAAATAAACTATGAGAAATTAATTAAAGCCAAATGATTGTTTGCATTTTACATTGACGAAAATTGTCAATTGAGCATAATATAGCAAAAGTATCAATTCTATAAATAACTTATGTAGTAATTGTCTATAAAATAATATAGGAATACTATAAGGAGGAAAACATAAAGAGCATTGTTATGACTTTTTTGGTACATCTTGCAAATGAAATCACTAACGGTAGTCTTTTTATTGGCATAATAATAAATTTAATCATTCATATGAATTCTATTAATTTAGTCCTAATTTAAAAAAAAATTTAGCCTTCAACTTTACACTATGTCAATTTAGTTTTACTTCTTAACAATTCAAAATTCAAAAACTTAAAAAAAATTAAAATTAAAAGTTTATTTTTCGATAAAAATACATAAAAATATAAAAATACGCATTTTTGGTGAAATTTATTTATTAAAATAATATTTTTATAAATAAAAATATTTTTTTAAAACTCACAAACAAAACTTAAATGAGATTCAATTTTTTTTCTTTTTTTTTTAGTTTATTTTATAAACAATAAATTTTATTGTACGTATGGACTTGCTTCTTAGTCATCGTTAAATTTGTCAAGCATTGGGCAATGCCTTTGCCCACAACCACTGACATAAATAACTCTTACTTCGAACTCAAGCTTTGAATGTCCCGAATTTGTGACCTAAAATTCACACAACTTTTTTCTCTAATCTCCAACATTGACCATCAAATCAAATTGGATCTAAGATATGTTCTTCTACTCGTCTATGGGTACTGGTATATTGTACCAATCATCAAATTGTCGTTTGGAGCTTACTAGCCAAACTTAAAAAAAAAAAAAATCAACAACCTAATGGCTTATATAAAAACTTTCAAATAGTTCAATGACTATTTTGTAACTTTTTGAAGTTGAATGACCGAAATGTAAACTTATTAATAGTTTAGTTACCTTGGATGTAATTTACCTTTTTCTTATAATGAAAAATAAAAAAGACTTAACTCACAAATTTGTACCTAAACTATATCATTTTTCTCATTTTGGTACCTAAACCTTTTTTGGTTGCAAGTGGTACCTAAATTGCTTTTTTTTTTCAATGTTGGTACCTCAATTAGTTAAACCACTAGTCAATTGTTAAGTCTATTTAAAAAAGTTTAACCCATAAATTAGTAAAAAATTATGTTTTTTCTCAAGTTGATACCTCAATTAGTCAAACTGCTACTCAAATTGTTAAGTCTATTTAAAAAAAGGTTCAACTCACAAATTGGTACAAAACTATGCTTCTTTTTTTTTTCCATTTTTGTAACTAAACAAATTTTTGGTCACAAGTGGTACCTAAACTATATTTTCACAAGTTGGAACATCTTTTAGTTCAAACGTTAATTAAACCATTAAATGTATTAAAAAAAAGATAACCAATTAAAAATTGATATGTGGCAAAAAAGAAAAAGTTTTATTTTCTCTTATATATATTCTTTTATTTATTATTTCTTCAGAACCAGACTAATCGTTGAACTAACTGGGCACCAATTCCCAGTTTGATCAATTTGTTCAGTTCAATCAATAATTTGGTTAAAAATTCAAAAAATAAATATTTTAAAAAATAAATAAAATTGGTTAAATTGATTTTTTAGCTTGGTTCAATCAATTTGTATAAATTTACGAATCAATCAGTTCAAACCCTATATTCAGACCAATACCCCAATTTGTTCTTGATCCATTCGGTCTGGTTCTAAAAAAAATCTAGTTTTGATATATCAAATAACTTTTTCTATCCTGCCAGTTAGAGCAATTAAGTGGTGAAGTGTGAAAACAAAATTAATTGCTAGCGTATTGATCTCATGAGGAAACATTTTGAGCATTATTGATATTGCTAGACATTATAAACAAAGAAGAAAGAAAGAAAGAAAAAAAATAAAGAGAGGGATAATGTAAAATAAAAAAGGAAAATAAAAGAATTAAAAAAAATCTTTTAAGTTTATCTGAAATTTTTTTAACAGATATAATATTTTGGTGTAAAATGGACAACAAAAGAAAATTTTAGCTACCACTTGTGACAAAAAAAGAGGTTAGGTACCAACTTGAAAAAATGTATAATTTAAGGGGTTAAGATCTTTTTAAATAGATTTAATAGTTTAACTAGTGATTGAGCTATTGTAGAGCAATCCATGGACCAGGTCGGGTCGAGGCTCAGTTCCAAAAAAAATTTCAAGTTCAAGTTTGTTTTGAGCCAACCTAGCCTTCCTAAAAAGTCCGCTTCATTATCAAAAAAATATTTTTAATTGATATTTTATATATTTTTATAATCAATTTTAGGTAATAAAAATATTTTTAATATTCAAATTGAATTCGGGTCGAGCGGACCCAAAATACAAAAATCTTTGTCTAAGCTCAGCCCAAGTCAAGTCAAGTGGGCTATAGGTCTAGACTAACGAAAGTATCAACTTGAAAAAGAAATTTAAATATCACTTGAGTTTAGATACCAAAACGAAAAAAATGATATTATTTAGATACTAACTTATAAATTAATCCAAGTAAAAGAATATAAACAGACGTCAAAGAAAAGGATAGAACCACAAGCACGCGTTCTATGCTTTACAATTTGTGTATGCCAGCTCTTTCTTGCACACCTGTCCGTTTCTGATTGCACTGTCCTCCAACATCCAGCACACCACTATGTCACCGTCTTCCTCAAATTATTATTTTCTTTTGGAATTAGCATTTATCCATATTTATTATAAATGTTTTTAAGATTATTATATAAATTTTAATTTAAAATTTTGTTTAAATAAAATTGCTAGCCTATATTCTTCATATTTTTATATTATATTTATATTTTGCTATAAATTAATTAACTAAATATAGATAAAATTCCAATCTAAATAAAAGATAGCCACTCGATTATAAAAAATTATTTTAGGCACCAAAAATAAAAAAGTTTGTAATTTTAACACCCATGTTATATAATTTTGTTATTTTGATCACTCTCGTTAAAATTACAAATGGCAAGTGACATAGTAGTTAAAAAGTTGATAAAACAACATATTTAACCTCAATTTTTACATATTATAACAATTTACTCATAATTTTAAAAAATAACCTCAAAATTTACAAATGTTCTCGTTTTATTCAAATTCTAAAAATTCAAAGAAATATATAAAAATACATAAATATTTTCAAAAAATATAATAATAAATTTAAATATAATTAAAAATATTTTTATATTAATATCAAATACTAATAATTATATTAATATTAAAAAACCCGTCAACGTCACCATCAACCAATCGACATCCCTCAACTCGCTGAGTAAGCTTCTGATAATGGATTTGGCTCGGGTCTTCAGGGACCTTGGAAGAGACGAGTTGGTTCGGGTCATCATCCTGTCTGGGTTAGGACGGGCTTTTTGTTCAGGACGGTGGGGGAGGGTTTTATTATTATTATTATTTAATATTAATGTAATTATTTTTGTTTAATAATAATATTAATATAAAATATAATTTTATTATTATATCTTTCAAAAATATTTATGTATTTATATATATTTTGGATTTTTTTAGAATTATTATCAAATTGAGAATATTTGTAAATTTTGAGAGTTAATTTTAAAATTATGACTAAATTGATATAATATGTCAAAGTTGAAGGCTAAATATATTATTTTATCAACTTTTTTAACTACCATGTCAATTTTCTGTACGTGATTTTAACGAAAATGACTAAAATAACCGAATTATATAACGTGAGTGCTTAAATTGAAAATATTTTATTTTAAGTGTCTAAATTAAAAAATTTAATAATTAAGTGACTATTTATGTAATTTACCGAAAATAAAAAGAATCGATAAACTGAACCAAGAGCGAGTCAATTCCGTGTTGAGTGTTGACACTTTACAATCCTAGGTCTCAACTCGGTTGAAAACTCAGTTACACAAGTCATCACTTGTTTCGCAACGTGTCACCTTTAGAACCTTTTTGCGACGCCGTTGTCGCTCTAATGGCAGATCGTAAATTACAATACCTTACGAAAGCATAAAACTCCCAATTTGATAAAGGAAAAGGAACATAAACAAGCGTTTGGGTTTTCTTTAAAATTAATCAAAAACCAAAAATTGAAACTCTTTTATTTTTTTTTTCCCTTTTTCCGTTTAGTTTTGCTTGCTTCGCTTAGTTATCCTCTTCTTTGCTTCTGACATTTTGCCTACACCCAGGAACCAAATAGGAAATTAGGGTTCTTGTTCTGAAATTCAATGACTTTTTATGATGGTAATAGTAACGGTGAGGGAGGAGAGGTGATGCCAGAGCTGAAGGTAAGAGTTGAGGGTGACGATAATGGTGTTAATGGAAAAAGGGTAACTTTGAGACAGCGATTATTGGAAGAATGTGAAGCAGAAGAGAGGTATTTGTTGGTAAAGGAGCCTGCTTTTTCTTGTATACAGAGAAGGTCTATTTGGTTTTGGGTGAAGTTGGGAGTTTTATTTACATTTATAGGGTTATTGGCTGCTGTTTTCTTCAGATGGGTTGGCCCCTTTTTAATGGACAAGGTTTGTTCTCCCCCCCCCTCCCCCGATCTTTTTATACATGCAATTCATATTAATGTGTTTTCACATTGATTTTGAGTTTCTTCTGAACCATGTGTATTGTTAATTTTGATTTTAGCTTATTTTGGGATTTTTTGATCTTTTTTATCGAAGGTTTTTTTTTTTTCTCAATTTGCTAATTGAAATCTCTTTGATTGTGAGTGCTGCTATGGGGTTAATGATGGTTCACGGTTGTACATTTTTTGGTTGTGATATGTTCTGTGATTTATACATATTGTCTAATAAATGTTAATGTTTTATACCAGTATAATTTTGGAGATCATTGCTGCTTTGTTCTTAAAATAGACTGAAGCTTTCTCCTTGCTGCACTTGATGTTATTATTAAACTAAGCACACTGTTTAGTTAGAATGGGCAGATGACTAGGCTTTTATCTTGTAAGTTAGAAATTTTCATCACCTACATGATGATTATAGGCAGGAGCTTGTCTTATTATGTGTCTCAGTTGTGTAATACAACCTGACATATATTGAATGCCCACTTAGGTTTGATATTTTTTGAGGTGCAGGCTGTTTAGTGTTCACTCAAAACTGTTGATTTTAGTGATAGTTTGTATTAATTTTGCTTTTAAAACTCATAATTTCCTTCCAAAGACTAGTGGAGATTGTCCATTTTATCTCTTGACATGATGAATGCAGGAGCTAATGCCTATAATAAATTGGGAGATGACAACCTTTAGTACTCCAATGCTGGCAGTTCTAGTCTTTGCCTCTGTGGCATTATTCCCTACAATACTTTTACCATCTACACCATCAATCTGGGTGGCAGGGATGACTTTTGGTTATGGTTTTGGGTTTCTACTAATCATATCAGCAGCTGCTGTGGGTGTATCACTTCCATTCTTTATTGGCTCTCTTTTCCTCCACAGAATTCAAGTACGTACCTCGTCTTAAGCTTTTATTGTGCCATTGTTGTGATTTGCAATAACTTTGAACATTTTCTATCTTTATGCAGGGCTGGTTAGAAAAATATCCTAAGAAAGCAGCCATTCTAAGAGCAGCAGGTGAAGGAAATTGGTTTCATCAGTTTAAAGCTGTAACATTAATTAGAATCTCTCCATTCCCATATATCATATATAACTATTGTGCGGTGGCAACACATGTTAAATATGGTCCTTACATCTTGGGATCTTTGATAGGAATGGTGCCTGAAATTTTTGTTGCAATATACACGTAAGATATCTCTCTCCATCCCCTCCTTTGCTTTCTGTATGCGTATAACTGACACGTTGGTTATTGCAGTGGTATCCTCATACAGACATTGGCAGATGCTTCACAAGAACAACACACTTTATCGGCTCCACAAATTTTGTTAAATGTTGGTGGTTTCCTTTTAACAGTGGTTACAACAATTGTTTTCACAGTTTATGCTAAAAGGCAACTAAAAGTGTTGCAGGGAGAAGAATTGATATTACAGTGAGACGCGTTATAGGGGTTGATGAAGTTTTATTTATTGAGCAAAACTTCATCCACGGATGGAAATGTGACACAAAATTGGTTCTTTGTAACATTGTGAAGGAAGTGACAAAAGGGAAAACCAAAACCAAGACAAAAATTATAACATCTTACAGTCTTCCATTTATTTTAAGGGTTTATTCTTTGGCGTCTCTCTCACACACACGCCTACTCATAATTGAGATTTGTATATGAATGAAACTGCTAAAGTCAATATTATTTGACATTCTGTACATCATTCAATGTCATTTTGTTGTTGACTTGTTGAATATGATATTCTGCACTGTAGAATCCTTTGTTTTGGTAGCAGAATGGTGGTATTGTCCTCTAATATTTTTTTGGTATTGGGTTTCACATGAATATGCTTTTTCTTTTTCTATATTTAACCTTGGGCCAAATATAGAAATCTACATTATAGAATAATTTCAGTATTGTAGTTTTGTAATGTTATTAATTAATACTAAATAGTTTTTTTAGTTAATGTTAACATTATTAAAATATTATGTGATTACCCTAAGGATCTTACTGACGGTTTAACTTTGACTAGTTTCATCTAGTCTCACACGTTTATAATTGGTTTTGTCACAATTTAAATATGACATATTTGGTTTAAAGCGGTGAACAAAAATCAACAAAAGAATCGGACATTCACCAAACTAGAGAGGATAACAATAAAACCATCCTTAAAATTACTTGTAAAACTACTATTACATACATAAGCAAGAATGAAAAACGTGCTAAAAGAGCAGTCAATTTTTTAAAATTAAAAACTTATTAAACAATGGAAAAACAAACAAAAAACACATAAAACTTAAAGAGAACACAGGTCTAAATCGACACGTGAAATCATTTATTATTCTAAAACTCTTAAAATAAAAACAAATTAAGAAGCTAACAAAAAGTTACCGACTTTCCAAGAAAAATCACTTGTGGCAGTGGAGTTTTAAGGAACGACAATCACTATCATTTGTCCATCACAACTTGTGAAAACAACAAAAATACCCATAAAATAGATCTGTAAACTGAAAAGAGAGAAGACATGTGTAGTGAATAAGAAAAATAAAAAAAGAAAGGGTTAATAGGAGAGGAAAAAGGCAGGCGATAACCAGCCGCCATTGAGCCAAACTAATCTACATATTTTAATTTGATATAAATTGGTCTCTCTATTTTTATAATATCATTAGTCAGTTTAAATAATTAATAGTGTTAACTATTTCAATTAAAATGTCGATGTCAATTTTTATTAAGAATATTATTTTAACAAAAAATTGATGTTTTATGAACATTTTCAATGTTATTTTCTTTTTATATAATATTTATTTATATGGTAATTTCTTTTTTAAAATTTTAAAATGTCATTAACTTGAAAATAAAAAGAAAAATTCAATATTGAAGATTTGAATACAAAGTGAAATACAACTGAAGCATTAAAGTAGAAGCACATCTCTCTATCAAGTATGTGTATCAGAAAAGCAAGTGAAAGTTACAAATTAAGAATGGGAAAGGGTTTGGTCTACATAATTGCCCTTTGAGACTGCAATATAATACAATAGTGCAGGTGTTTGGTATCTTGTCTTTTAATACAATCCACAGCCATACTGTGAATAGTTAATGAAATATGCAAATGCTTTTAGGCAGCCTATTGATGATTAGAGAAAAACATGGCTATAAACAAGTAGAAGAGGTCAAAAGAACTGTCTTAACCACCTAGGAGTTCCCCATGAAATACATAAAACATATTGCTATTACCATTTTGAATATCCTTTTATGACTTTTTTGGAACATTAATTCTGTGACACACATTATTATGTTTGGGAAGAACCACCATGATTATCATGCTCAGAAATCCAACATCATCGTGCTGCAGATAGGAAAAAACCATACTGTTTCACATAAATAACATAATTTGCTTTATTCATTCACAAACCTTCTAACAAGTGAGAACCCTTTAGATTGTTAACCCTAATGGCTGTTCTGTACTCAGTACTCATAAAAGTTGGTAGCCTATCAATTTGTTGTTGGGTTGTTTACAAACCTAAGTTATATGTGTTGAAAGTATCCTTTGTGTTAAAGCATCTTTTCTTCAGATCAATCTGGCCAAGACCGAGTGTTTTATATGTCACCTTGGACGAGAAAATGGGTGGTGTTTGGTGTAACGGTTTTATTCAAATTTCATAACTTTCTTTCATTTCATCGGTTAAAAAATAATAGGTATAAATGTCAAATTTAGTCCTCAATGTTTATAATTTTTGTCAATTTGGTTTTCAAAGAAAGAGTCAAATTTATTTTTATAATGAAAATGTTGACTAAAACATTAATTTTTTAACAATGTCAGCGTAGCAACTCGTGTGACAATCTACATGTACTTTATGCAGGCATAACAGTATTTGTCTTATATGTTATATCAATGAATAATTTAAAGTTTATGGAAGTAAATAAAAAAATAAAGAGTTTTTTAAAAATGAAGCAAACATGGATTGCAAAGTAAATATTAATGTTTTAATCCGTAACTCTATTAAAAATAATAATAATTCAACATTTTTCGAAAGAAATTTGAATATTTTTAGAAAATTTAAATGTTAAATTTAACTAAAAAAATCAAGTTAAAAAATATAAAAATATTGAGAACTGATATTATGTAAAATCGTCTGGTAGGCATTAAACATTTCAATAGCGGCGTAACATTTGGGTTGGCATATTTAAGGGTGTATGCACTTATGGTTGAAGAGTTGAGTGACGTTGATAGGGCCACATGGGCATGAAAGTGGTAAGTATATCGAGTAGGCTGTGATACACCATTGTAATGAAAATGAGAAACAGCCAAAGTTTGGTTTTAGAATGTTTTTAAGGTCTATGCTAGTAAGTTCTTCGTATAAGTTAAAGCTAACTAGCACTAAATAATTCAAATCAACGGTTAATGGATTGTGTTTAGAGACTCGTAGTTTAATTGGCTTCTGTTCCTGTAGTTTTCTTGACCAGTGATGGATTCTTCTCAGTTTTCTAACCTAAACCTTGTACTCAGTCAAATGCAACAAGACAACGGCAATTTAAACGTTAATTAAATTAGAAGTTACTTGATTTTCTTTCTTATAAATTTTCTTCTTCTTAAGGGAAATGGAAATACATTGTTATTTTATCTAAACAAAGAAATTTCCATGTAATAAAAAGCATACCTCAGTCAACAAAAGACCAAAAATTAACCCAAAAAGACCCACCACCATTTCTGCTTAAAACTTCCTTCTCTTTTGGGTTTTGCTTATTTTTATTTTTCCTCCTTTTTTTAGATATATTTTATTCATTTGCCAATAATTTGGTGGTGATGAAACGCACTTGTAGCATGGGTTGGTGAGGGAGAATAAATGCTTGTACTTCACAGACATACCCAAGGCCCTGCCCTTCCATGGTGGCGAGTAATGTAAACCAAATACCATATTGGGGTTTTCTAGTTTTTTTTTTCTGGGTTAAAACTTGCAATAAAAAAGAGTTGAGCATTGAGATTGAAAGAATTGCACATGCACGTGGTTCGGCTTCTCATAGATATAAATATTTACATATTGGTATTTGAAATGGCTCACCTGTTTTACTTTCCAGCCAAGTCATCTTCATATTTGTTCTCATTTGTCAGCATCTTCATTGCTTTTTTTTTTCTCCCATGCTTTATTCTTTCTAGTTTCTACACCTGGAAAAGCTAAAACAATTTGAGATTTTTAGCTCAAACCCAGAAGGAAAGTGTGGGTTAAAAGGGGTAGCTCTGTTGTTTTTGTTGAGCAAGTGTATGCGAAAAATATTGAAACTTGTTGAGTTTATCTGAGTGGAGGAAGTGAAAAATGTTGGTGTTTAACCATGATCCTGATGTTTTTTCTTTGATTCTCAAGATTTTTACAAGTGCAAAACAACAAGCTTTGCTTTATTAATGTGTTTCGAGCATGAGAAGGATCCATCAATTCAGTGTTTCCCAGGCTTTGCTCTTTCTGATTCTTGCTTCATGTGGAATGAGAATTCTCACTATTTCTTTAGCAGCAATAGAGAAGGAAATTTTGCTCCAATTTAGAGGGAACATCACTGATGATCCTTACAACAGCTTGAATTCTTGGGTCCCAAATGGTAACCCTTGTGTAAATTTCAGCGGTGTGTTTTGCAATCCAAAGGGATTTGTGGACAAGATTGTATTGTGGAACACCAACCTTAGTGGACAACTACCAGCTGCCTTGTCAGGTTTAAGCTCTATAAGAGTCTTGACATTGTTTGGTAACAGGTTTTCAGGTAAAATCCCACAAGAGTATTCACTGTTGCAGACATTATGGAAGATCAATGTGAGTTCAAATGCATTATCTGGTTCCATACCAGGTTTCATTGGTGATTTACCTAACATTAGATTTCTTGATTTTTCTAACAATGGCTATTCTGGAGAGATCCCTTCTGCTTTGTTTAAGAACTGTTACAAAACCAAGTATGTTTCTGTTTCTCATAACAGTCTCTCGGGTTCCATTCCAGGGACCATTGTGAAATGCAGTAAGCTTGAAGGGTTTGATTTCTCATTCAATAATCTTATTGGTGAATTGCCTTCTGGAATTTGTGATATCTCAGTGTTGAAGTATGCATCTGTTGGTAGCAATGCATTAAGTGGCAATGTGCTCCAAGAGATGTCAAAATGCCAAAGCCTGTCATATTTGGACCTTAGCAGAAACTCTTTCACAGGGTTGGCACCATTTGGGGTTATTGAGTTTAAGAATATCACTTATTTCAATGTTTCACATAACAGGTTCTTTGGTGAGATCCCTTCGATTGGAACCTGCAGTGAGACAATGCAATTTATTGATGCTTCATGGAATAGTTTGGATGGGGAGATCCCAACAAGCATTTCCAATTGTAAAAGCCTTAAAGTTTTGGACTTGGGGTTCAACAGGCTCAATGGGACCATACCAGTTAATATTACAGATTTAGGGAGGCTTTTGGCAATTAGCTTGGCTAATAATTCACTAAATGGGACCATACCAGCAGGATTTGGTAGCATTGAGTTGCTTCAAGTCTTGGATTTGCACAATCTCAACCTTGCTGGTGGAATTCCTGCATATGTAAGCAATTGCAGGTTTCTTCGTCAACTGTGAGTATAAACACTACCTTGATGCTTTTAGCTTTTCATTAGCATTGCTTCGAATTAATTGTTAGAAACTCATATTATGTTGCTGTAGGGATGTTTCTGGAAATGCTCTAGAGGGACATATTCCTGATACCATTTACAACATGACACATCTAGAAATCCTTGACTTGCACGGCAACCAGTTGAATGGAAGTATCCCATCTGGTCTGGGGAACTTGTCAAAACTCCAATTTCTAGATCTCTCACTGAATTCATTTTCTGGGTCAATCCCCGCTTCACTTGCGCATCTGAATAAGATAACACATTTTAATCTTTCCTACAACAATCTCTCCGGTATCATTCCTACTATCCAAACCATCCAGTCCTTTGGTCCATCAGCATTTTCTAACAACCCTGGTCTCTGTGGTTTCCCTTTGACATCCTGCTCAGTAAGTGGCAGGCTTCCCACATCTGGTAGAACCAGGGTCCTTAGTACTTCCGCAATTGTTGCCATTGTTGCTGCTGCTGTGATCCTTGCAGGGGTTTGTGTGGTAACCATCTTGAACATCGGGGCACGTAGGAGTAAAAAGGAAGAAGCGACAATGGTTGTTGAGAGCACACCACCAGGTTCATCAGACTCGAATGTTATAATCGGGAAGTTGGTCCTCTTTAGCAAAATCTTACCGTCTAAATACGAAGATTGGGAAGCTGGCTCGAAAGCTTTGCTTGACAAGGATAGTCTAGTGGGTGGAGGTTCGATTGGAACTGTCTACAGAACTAGCTTTGAAGGTGGGATCTCAATTGCAGTGAAGAAACTTGAGACTCTGGGAAGAATTAGAAACCAAGATGAATTTGAACAAGAAATTGGACGCCTAGGTAACATCAAGCATCCCAACTTGGTTGCTCTTCAAGGTTATTACTGGTCGTCATCGATACAGTTGATTCTATCGGAATTTATTCCAAATGGAAATCTCTATGATAATCTTCATGGACTAAATTACCCAGATACTAGTACAGGTGTTGGTAATACTGAACTAACTTGGTCTAGGAGGTTCCATGTTGCCCTTGGAACTGCAAGAGCACTTTCTTACCTTCACCATGATTGTAGACCTCCAATTTTCCATCTCAACATCAAATCGTCTAACATACTCTTAGATGAGGAGTACAAGGCCAAATTATCTGATTATGGGTTAGGAAAATTGCTTCCAATTTTGGATAACTATGGTTTAACTAAATTCCATAATGCCGTAGGATATGTTGCACCGGAGTTGGCACAAAGTTTGCGAGTTAGTGAGAAATGTGATGTGTACAGCTTTGGAGTAATTCTTTTAGAACTGGTAACTGGGAGGAAACCAGTTGAGAGTCCAACTGCAAATGAAGTGGTGATATTGTGTGAATATGTTAGAGGATTGTTGGAGAAGGGCTCTGCTTCGGATTGCTTCGATAGAAGATTGCGGGGTTTTGCGGATAACGAATTAATACAGGTTATGAAGCTGGGTTTAATTTGTACATCGGAGATTCCTTCAAGAAGACCTAGCATGTCTGAAGTAGTTCAAGTTCTGGAATTCATCAGATCTGGAATAGAATCATAGTGATCATTCTTTTGTATTCATTTTGAGCTTACCATCGTTGATTTGTTTCCTGTTTTTAATTTTATGCAATAAAAGTATTGATTTATGTGTATCTTTGATTATATCATAGAAAAGAGATTATATCAAAAAAGAAAAAAAAAAGGAATCTGGGGAGTTGTCCAAAACCATAGAATAAATCAACAGCATTACAACTATTCAATTTACAGGCTTCAAAACTTTCTGAATCCGTTCCATAACTACAGGGATATCTTTTTCTGTCAATGTAGCAAAACAGAAGCGGAACCATCCAGGTTCAATACAATGGCAACAAGATCCTGGAGTTACATTGACCTTGCCTATATTCAATAACTTATCCCACAGCTCCACTTCTCCTTTCTCACTGTAAGAGCTGATAAACCCGCTCATATCAGCCCAACAGTAGAAACCCCCACTGCTTTTTATGGACTTTATGCCCATTTTTTCCAACCCTGCCACAAGCTGCACATACATCCTTTGAAGCCTCTCCCAGTTTGTGGTAATGAATGTCCGAACAAATTTTGTATCAGATAGCATGGAGATGAGCAAACGTTGGGTTGGAGCTGAGGTGGCTGAGAACCTCGATAACTTTCTAGCAGCAGCCAGAACATCCTCATTAAAAGTGTAGATAACACCAACCCGGAAACCTGGAAGAGAGAGATCTTTTGACAAACCGTATACTATATGGACTCTTTTCCTGTCAGTATCTTCCTGGGCGACGATTTCTGCCATGCTCACGAATTCTTCGTTTCCATGAGTAGAACCAGCCAGTATTTCATTGGAGATGATATGGATGTTCTTCTCTCTGGCAAAGTCTAGCAGGCTGTAAAGTGTTTCCCGGTTTAGAAGATTGCCAACCGGATTTGATGGGTTTGATATTATAACCCCACGCACTTTCAGCCCGCGTTTCTTTGCTTGGTTGAATGATCTATCGAGAGCAGCTATACTTAAATGGAAGTTGTCAGCACTTCGGCAAGGAACATGTATTATTTCAACCCCAGTTCGCCATTTTACATCCCTGTCAAAACTGCATATTCGTTCAAAACTTCAGTTTACTCGACAGATACCTGGTTACTGGAATGAAAACTGAGGAGAAAAAATTTACCCAGGGTAATATGGTGTTGGAACAAGAAATGCATTTCCAGTATCTGCCAAGCAGAAACTAAGAATCTCAATCGCAGGGGTAGCACCAGCAGTCGGCACTATCTGTGAAGGATTGAAGGAAACAGCATTCTCCATGACTTGAGACATGAATCCTGCCACAGCCTTAAAAAAGTAATAACAAGTCAAAACACAAATGCTTGGAAGCAGACTGTTTATGAACAAAAAAAAAAAAAAAACATTTGCAGAAGGAATCATTAGATGAAAAGGAGCTTCCAAGGGTAGATTGAGAATTGAATCTATATCAAACAGCTTAATTCTTGAAGTTATGCTAGTTAAAAGGTTTTCTTTTTCCCAACATATTTTATCACCTGAAAATTTTAAATACACCTGCAGAAATTGTGCTCAAGTAGTAAAGCAGATGGGTCACATTATGATCACAAGCTTATGTTTAATTTTCATCATATCATACATTGCAGGTGATCAAATGCTTCATACATAAATTGTGGGAAAAGGAAAAGCAGTTGTTTTAAGAGGTGAACTCAAATGGAAATTACAATTATCTAAGTGTATGGACAAGCTTTAGTGAATGGTTCTTGTATCTACCAACATATATATCACTGAATATGAATTAAGAGCCAATGAAGGTAGATTTATTGCGTTTTTTCTATTTATCCCCTGTTTTAAGTACCTATGTTGCTTTGACTCCTCATAAAGTACTCATGTCTGATACTCGTATCTAACACAGATATAGGGGTATGACCTCCAAAGACCCTCCAAATATATAGAAAAACTTAGAAAAATCTGACCATACCCGTGCTATATCTGTATTCAGCAATCAAACCCAAGTTGAGTACCATAGCATTATTATCAGAGACCATGAACCATTGACCATGGTCAATAGCAACACGCAAGCAGCCCCGAGCACCCAGAGTAATCTTATTATTGCTCGTCCAATCTGAGTCTCCTAACAGTTCAATCCTAACAAGACATCTTGAAGTGACCTAAAACTGAATACTATTACTTAACCTCACTAGCATCATATGAAGCATTTGATGTTTGGACGAAACTTCAAATAACAGGGGGAAAAGATAGTACTAAATAACAGGGGGAAGAGAATTTAACCGATAAACTGACAGTGATAGCATTGAAACAAATACTAAACAATAGATGAGTAGAAAAAGTATTATGACAATGTTTACCACTTTGAACTCCATCAATCCATCAAAAGGCTGGTAAGGTGCAATACCGCTAATGCTCAGCTCTTTTCCATTTCCCAATATGGCTTCTCTCGCATTCTCAGCTAGCCAGTCCTTGACCAAATCCAGGGACAACTAGGAACCAAAAGAAAAATCAATCAAGATTCAAGAACTCAAGTACTGAACCATGAAGCATGTTAGACCATTTACAAGAAAGGTAAAAGAAACTAAAAGAACCCACCTTGTTTTCTGCTAAACCCAGTTGGATGACCCCATTCGGATTATCCAATTCATCGTAAGGATCTTCTTTGACCCGCTTCAACCCCATATAATATGGTGAATCCCCACCCTTCACAATCCCACTAACACGAGCCGAAATCGAGACAGGCCCACTATTTCTGGGCGATAGCAACGCCCGAGACAGACTACGTGTCAAACCAGGAAGCTCAGTCAGGTGCTCGGACGACGGCGAACGGGTCGTTGGGTTTTGACCCGTGGAATTGGATTCGTTCTTGTCATCCGGGTCATCACGGTTTCGCTTCAAATAGAATTGTAGAAAGTAAAAGAGCGCGCAAGGGATAATGGAGCCTAAAACTAAACCTCCCCTTCCTTGAACAACGCCTTGTAGAGGAACTATCACTCTCATGGCGGTTCCTCCTCCCCCTCCGGTCTTTTCCTTTTCGGGTTCGGGGCTCCGAGTCCGATAATATCGGGTTTGCGTCATTGTAGTGAACTCATGGCCACATAACCCAAAAATAAAACAAAAAAAGGATTGGGAAAATATGGGTATTCCTGCGTTTTCCGATTGACGTTTAATGGATGGATACAAAACAAAAGCTTTGTGGTCTCTTTTATATTTTATGGGAGGGAAATTGAAATTAAAAAAATGGGATAAAGATAAATTGTGAGCCGTTCCTTGCTAGAAAGGTGGGATTTTTAATTTTGGAATTTAGATATTGGGATTTAGCAGTTGAGATCTTTTGGAGGTATAAAAAGCTGGGGAGTTTACTGAAATGGCCTTGCTGTATCTTTGGTCTGGTCTGGATGTTGAAACTTTGGTCTTCTCTTCAATAATTTTCAGATGTTGGGGGGGCAACTTTGGTTTGTCCTTTTCGGTGAAACCTTTTGGATTCCCTCCATTTTCCGCTGTCAAATTAACCCAATCTATCCTGTGAGCTTCATATTTTCACGCTATTTTTATTGGTATAATACTCAAAATTTTCACATTTTGTCAGTGTAGTAATTTAACAAATTTATTCCATAATATTTGTGTAAATGTTGGACTTTATAGAACTAAAGTCAAAACGACAAAATATATAAGTATTGAAGGCTAAATTTATTATTATACCAATCAAAATTATATAAAATTGACGGAAGACATTAACTTGTGATTAATTGTCCTTAGTTGCTCATCTAATTGACAGGGAATAAGTTATTAGGTGCACATGTTATTGAATATTCTAAGACTGAAGCTATTGGATCTACCATTACTTGCAAGTTGAATAAAGTTTATTATAGTGTTAGGATCTAATCTTCCGCTATGATAGCCATATGATTTAATGAAACAGATGTCCTTTAAACTATCCAACTCATGACTTTACCCCAATGTGAAGCCAATAAGATGGTATCAATTTCCTTCAACTTTTCCAATGATTCTTCTCTGAAAATTTCACATTATCTCATATGAATTCAATTTTAATTCTTGACTATGACAAAAAATCCTTTAAATGTCATATATATATATATCAATTAAATTTTAAATTCAAAATTTATTTGATATATTTGGGGTGGAGTTAAAATTTTAAAATAAATAATTATTTGATATATGAATCAGAAGATATCACATCTTTTTAATTAATAACTGAAAAAGAAAAAAAAAAGGAGATAGATGGTGATTTTTTAACTTTATTTATAAAATTAATAAAATTCGTGTAATGAACTAGAATTGGTTTTAAAGTAAAATGAGGAAGGACAATATTTTATGTGGAATAAAACATTGGACTAATCAAAGCTGGTTGGAATCTCCAAAGAAAACAAGAGTAGAAGAGATAGAATGAGGCAATAATTGGGCCTCAAAACTCCCCCCCTTTCCAGTTGAAGACAAACACCCTCATTTTGTCCCTACTATTTCTCCACGCCGCAACCACAAGCTACAATAGCCATTTTACAGGGGCAAGTCACCAGGCTGATATTCTTGTGTAATGAAATTTCATATATATTAATTATCATTTACCCAAAATGAAGTAGAAGTAGAAGGGGAGGAATTGGATGATGGATGGGGACGTGTGAGGCTTGCGTTGAATGAGGACTTGATAGTGAGCGTCATTGGAAAAAGATTGCAAAGAGCC
Source organism: Gossypium raimondii (assembly GCF_025698545.1). Taxonomy (NCBI): domain Eukaryota; kingdom Viridiplantae; phylum Streptophyta; class Magnoliopsida; order Malvales; family Malvaceae; genus Gossypium; species Gossypium raimondii. The sequence goes on from NC_068572.1 coordinate 53,708,723, forward strand.
AGCCATTAATTTAGATTGGGAGGTCTGAATCTTCACAACTTGGGGCTACTCTATTTTTTCAGACAGTGATGGGCCTGGATAAGCTTATATGACCTGGAACTCAATTTCTTTTCCCAATTAACTGAAAACCTATCACTCCAAATGTAAGCATCTGTCCAGAATTTGAATCCTGATTCAACCATAGCTCCTTTATGTTGTTGATAATTAATATTTTTAATAAATTTTCAGATCTGGGCAAGTAAATATTATTTTTTGAGTCAGCTCTGAAAATCCGGGTTAATACTATTAAATATTTTTATTATATTTATTGACGGGATATTTTAAAAGTTAATTTTTTAAATAGTATGTAGCTGAAAATTGACATCGTAAGACGTAAAGTACCTAATTTTAATAAAGAATTTTAACAATGTTAGTAATTCTTACAAATTTACATCAATCTTTTATCGAATAAAGTATTTAAATCAATTAATGACAAGATAAAAATAGAGGTACCAAATCATATAAAAATTAAAGCACAATTTTGAGTATAATATAACGACCAAAACTCAAAATTCATCATTAATATTATATAATCTAAATAGTTAAATCACTAATTTAAGTGTAATATAGATAATCGAGAAAAATTATTTTACTGAACCCTTCTTACCATATCATCTATGATTCTTATCAATTAAAATAAACACATCATCCATGATATCTCATTATCAACTGTACATATGGTGTGGAAAAAAGATTATGTATTTATTATTAATTGATAGGTATATGGATGATGTGGTAACGAGGGTTCATAAAATAATTTCTCGAATCGAGTTGAAATTTCACTGTAAACTCATAAGGCTTCAATTTTTAATATAAATTTAATTATATTAAATAATAATATTTTAGATGTTTGTTAAAATTTTGATATTTATTTATTAAAATAGTTATAATTTTAAAATAAATCATTGAAATTGTTTTTACTAAAATAAATTAAAAACAGTTTTAAGAAAAAAATTAACTTTTTATTAAATCAAATTACAAATTCATAAAATTAAATTTTGTCCAAATTTTTTATTATTAAGATTTTATTTTCTCAAGTACTTCTATCATTATCTTTTTACTTAAAAATAAAAATTAAAAAATATATAAGAAAAATAAGTTTAGAAATCATTGAAAAGAATAGATGATATTTCTGTTTGTTTATTTTATGTAATTACAATAAAATAAAATTAATTAATTATAATTTTGAAACTATTATAATTTATTAAAATTTTTAAACATGGTGGAAGTGTTGATCTTGTGAACTTTCAAGACATAAAATAAATATAATGTTTCACCATGTGGTACCAATTTTTAACATAGTTATGTCAAAAATTTGATAATTTAGGGATGAAGTAGAAGCCCATAACATTTGAGAAGGAAACTCGATTAAGCACTTGTTATAGCATCAAATTTGGAGTTCAACGAGACAGTATATTTGCATATGACTGCTAACATTATAAAATAATATATAATATATCATCCCAAATAATATATAATATATTCTTAATAGACTTGTAACATAAACATGTTAGACTGTTATAAATACAAGAATACTTTTGATGGAATAAACTTTTGTAAGTGTGAATGCTGATTAGAGGTGAGCGTTCAATCGAATTGAGTGAAAAAAATTTCAAGTTAATTGAATTGACAAATCCTATTTTGACATCCTAACTCGATTTGAATTCTTTTTTGAATTGATTCAAATCGAGTGAAATCATTTGAGTTAAATTAAAAAATTAAACAGGTCAAATTAAAATCTTGTTACAATATAACTAATTCCATGTTAGAGCACATAAATTTGAAAACTTTTTCAAAGCAAAATAATAATAATAATAAAATATACTTTAGTATGATAAACTTAAATAATTAATTAACTTATTTAGATCCCAAAATTATTATTTTAGAATTTTTATTTTAACTTTCTTTGTATATTTTTTAGAATTTTAAAATTTTTTAAAATATAAATTTTGGAATTGTTATAAATATTTTGAACTTTAAAAATTATTTTGATTTATTTTTAATATTTGTTGAGAGAGAGACTAATTTACTCATTTTCAAAATTGACAGGGACCAAAGGGGTATATATTTACACCAACCTATTATTCGAATTATTTGAATTGTAAAATTCAACTTGACTCGAATTACTTATTCGAGTTGACTCGAATAATTTGATTCAATTAACTCAGAATTCAAAAAAAATTGATTTTTCGAATCGGATCGAGTTTTACTCACCCCTAATTGTGACCACTTCTAGAAGCTCAAGGACTAAGCTCTAACAACACTTATGATAAAAGGTTACAGACACGTGGCCATAATAGTATCATTAGATACTATGCATGAATTGCTATTGAAATCGTTTTATGAGATGTGTTGAGACATGCTTGTTAATCAAAATGAATAGCTGGTTTAAAGTATAGTTTACCTTGCAATTTTAATTAACTTCAAGATATTGTTATTAACTGAATGTTAAATTGTAATACACTTTCATTTATGCAATTGATTTATAAAATTATCAAAATCCAAAATATTTTGAAAATGGAGAGAGTGTTGGAATATTTTCAATACATACAATTTTGCAATAGATGCAAATGAAAAAGTTATAAGTAACAAATAATTATATCACTTGGTTATTAATCAAGAGTTGTCGCTTTTCATGGTGATAAGTTAGATCTCTTAAATATCGAAATTTATGTTTTTGATTGAATAATTATATTTATTTAAGATATGTGTTTATTCAAAAGATACCTATTATTCTATTAATGAATAGTTATGTTTACATAAAAAAACATGAAAACCGTCATAAATAATTAGAGTGAAATTTTCATTCGCATAGCACACCAAAATTGAGGATAAATTATTTTCTATTTTTCTTTAATTAGACTGTTTTGTTTAAAATTCTCTATAAGAATTAATAGTCTTGTGGACATTTTTCATTATGCTGAGTGGATTGTTTTTGTTGGCGAAATACACAGACAATCATTAAATTTTATTGTATCTTCAAAAAACTTTTTTAGACAAGTTTTTGGTAATTTTATTTTTTATCGCAAGCACCAAGACCTGGCGGCCTCATATCAGTCAATTTTGCAGCGTCATGTAATGGCCATAAGTCAGAAATTGCAAACTAATTACTGAGTTTCTTCACAAAACCTTGGCTATATCCATAAATATTTATGAAATGACAAAGTATTATCTGTAGAACTGACTAAAATATATTATCATCCTTGAACTATTTGATTGTTTACATTGCACACTTGATTCCAATAAAATATGGAATAATAATGGTCAAATCCCAGCATCTGGACTGCAGTGCCCCTATCTCCTGCTAGGCTGCTTTATTCTCTCCATTGAATTCTTTGTCCCCAGAGTTGTTCTTGGTTAGGGCCTGCTTCGTCCAGCGTTTAATATCATAAGCCTTTTTGAAGGGCTTCTTTTCTTTGACTAGTCTTTTCTTTGTTATAGCAATGGCGAGATCGTTTGGAAACAATGTCTTCCAAAATAAGGCATGAAGAAGGGTAGACACAAATAATACAGAAACCATTGTTGATGACATGACTGAAAGACAGAGAGCAAGCCCTTTGCTTAAAACAGAAGGAACCTGCTCGGCATACTTGATTGTCGCTACCGACGCAGTCGTCATCGGAAAGGTGTATGACCACCATGCTACGGAGAACCTTCAAAAGTATTGAAAAACACAGGTAAATTTATAATTATATTTATATCGTCTGATTGAAAGGAACACGAATTTGGCTGACCTGAATCCTGTGAAGAAGTTGATCCTCACGACTAGTGAAATATAGAGGAACAAAGCAATGAAAAAGCATGTCCTGGAACAGCCATCAAACTCACTATAAATGCTTCCCCAAGCAATACTAGCGGCTGATGGGGCTGCTATAAACATGGAGTACACAGGGTGTAACTCTTTAGGCAAAGCTTCACTTGTTGGTAATCTTTGATACAATGTCACAAACACCACAATATAATGTGCAAAGCCAATAGACCATAAGAACTTGGCAGCTTCTATCCATCCTACTTTTGATGCTAAGATTGCTCCAACGAAGTTTCCAACTACAGAAAGATGGGAAGATGGGTTTGCCACCTTACAAAGACGTCTCTTACCACCAGAAAGCCATTGACCATAAATTTTGAGCTCGAGAAAGAAATAAGGTCCCATGAAAGCACACCAAATGGCAGGGTGTAGTTTTGCAGGTTCTAGCATTGGTGGTAAACCAATGGCGAGGAACATGCATACAACCCATGGAGCAAAGAAGAAATTGACTCTGACAGGATGGAAGTATTCTCTTTTAACAGCTTCAAAGTAGTGAATGCATTTGAGCAAGTAGGTGATGGAGACTGAGATGAGTGTTGCCAGGGCTAATAACCAGAGGGAAAGATTGATGAATGGTGTAACGTGGAGAAACTTGGTAGCCGGACTAGTTGATAGGGCACGCCATAGAACAGCTTGGCTGCTAAGTCCAAGACAAATACCAAAGCAATTAATTGGGAAACGAAGGAGAAAAGGCCATATCTCATCTTTTGGAAGGAGAATGTCCTCAGAGTCCTGCAGAAAAGTAAACAACTTCAGCATATCAAATTCATGGCATTTGCATACATACATATAACATAATTAGTTTTGTTATGTTACCTTGACTTGGTCTAATTCAGGTCCTCTAAGAGCATCGAAGTATCTTCCAACAGGAACACTTTTGTTCACAGGCTCGTTAAGGCCAGTGGCACCTTCGGCTCTTTGATTCTCCATTTCTTTCTCTTTTCTTGTAGGCAATAGGGAATTCTGCTTACTGAGAGTCGACTTGGTCCTGAAGATGTTAAAGTCTCCTTTCCTTGCCTCCGCACCAACCCTGTTTGCCGAATCAAAACCTCCAAAACTACGACCACTTCTCCGAAGAACCTTCTTTTCATCTTTAGCTTTAGACTCGACGCCCAGAACAGAAAACCCAGTCTCTAATGACACTTGCCTGTTAAAACTTCTTTGTGGCCTCTTTAATTCTCGAAGTTTAATAGGCTTCTGTAGACCCCTTTTGCTGCTGGTCACTTTATTATCTTCCATTTTGATCACCCCTTCTTCTTCTTCATCTTCAGGTAAAACTTCATGGATGTCAAGAAAATGAGTTTGAAATGAATTATGAGGAGACGTTGCACTTGCGCCATTGTTCATTATTTGTTTCTTGATTCCAAGATTCAACAAAGAAATTAAGCATGCAAACCCAAAGTTTGAATCATCTTTGTAGAGTTATGGAATATAAACAATCATATACTTTTGCTTTTTAAAAAACATCACGAAAAGTTGAAGAAAGAAGCATGATGCTGGTTTAGGTAGTTGGGTGTTTTTGGTTGACAAAATGGGAACCAATGCTTTATGATGGGGAAAAAAGTTGGGCTGAAAGGGGAGAGATTTCTCGTGAAAGGAAAATATTTATTTGTGGCGTGGTTTTGGAGGTAGTAAAATCATGGATCCAAACAACTTCGATGAAAAATGAGAAAGGAGAGTATTCAACTCCTCACGGGAGGTGAAGAAGGAGGGAGACAAGTGGAGTTGCTTTGTTTGTTTGAATAGGACAAGCAAAATAACAATCAATGTCAAACTTCTTACATTAATGATCTAGCTGAAATTTTGAATTATTTTGAGCTTGAGTATTGGATTATATATTGATGAATGTGCTTAATTGAATAATTTTGATAATGTGCGTGAGAATTGATTACTTCATTATCTATCTTTATGAGCTTCAAAATGAACTAGTGGCCCGACTAAGTAATAGAGGCTAGGTGCTTGGTTGTCATTTATCTTCAAGTCAAAAAGTTTGGTGTTTCCTAGTATAATTCGTTGATGTAGATACGAGTAACTTTCAAGATTGTTTAGGTTAAATTAATCAAGTAATTCAAGGTAGGTGCTTGGGTTGTCATCTAAACTTGCGTTCAAAGGAAATCATTCTAAATTCGAAAAAAGAGGAAAAATAAACTTAATGGTTATATTACTTGATTTGTGCTTAACCTCATGCTAATTGATAAATTATTGTGGTGAAATTGAAGGGAAAAAAAGTTCAATACTTTATGCTCAATTGAAATTGTGGATTTTGAAAACCTAGTGACTTTTGGAAGTGTGATGAAATTTAAAAATATTTCTTGATTTTTCTAATATCTCTTCTACAACGCATATTATTAAGGAAGACAACCACGCATGAGCACGAAAATCTATCGTTCCTAACTCTTACTAATGGTATGAATTATTGTTATCTCTATATTTTGTTTAGCATATAGGATTTCGTTTCTATCCACAAAAGCATGTTTATTTGTTTGATTGGTATATATGTAACAACCCGGTTTTGACCCTAATCGGAATAGTAGTTTCGGGACCACAAATCCGAGTCCTAAAAATATTTTAATATTATTTTCTATAATTTTTATGTGTGAATTTACTTGTGTGAAAATTTCATGATTTAATTTCGTCGTTTGAGTGTCCGATTAAATAAAGGATTAAATCGCGTAAAATAAAAATTTTGTGGTCATTTTTAAAAGGGCTGAATAGTGGATGTTCTTTTAATATGGAGGTCTTATGTGGCAATTAATTCATTTAAATGCTAGTGGACGACATTAAGTGATAGTATATAGTTTTATATTATTAATATTAATTATAAAGGTTATAATTATGTATATTATATTATTATGTTATAATAAAAATATTATAAGCCATCATCATTTTATTTTATTTCTTCTTCATCTTTATGACCGAAACTAAACAAAAGAAAAAGAGAGAAGAACCTAGCTACATTCGGCCATTTTGAATTTTGATTAAGGTTAGTTCTTTGTTTGGTTTTTGATATTTTTTACGTTTTTGATATCGTTGTTTTGTGTACTTCAAAACCTATGCTTAAATTTTGTGAATTGATGATGATTTTGAAATGTGCCATTGATGGATGTTTGAGTTTTATGATGTTAGTTGATGAAATATGAAATATATGTGTTAGATTAACATGTTTTGTCTTGGGATTTTTGATGAATTTGAGTATTTAGGGCTAAATTGTGAAAATAAAATTTTGAGGGACTAAAATATGAAATAAATGAAATGCATGGACTTGTATGAGTATAATGAAGTTTCGGCCTAACCATAGTATAGTCAAAATTTGAATGTTTTGTGTTTTGTGTAATTCGGACTAAATTGTGAAAAATGTAAAATGTTAGAGGCAAATTTGTAATTTTCCATTTATGTGTTTTTGGATTAAATTGAAGTTAATAATATTAAACTAGCTCATTTTTAATATGTTTAGATCAAGAACCAAAGAAATCGGAGCTAGATCGGGGAAAACCAAAATCGTCGACTAATTATCCGATTTCGATTTTTCACTGTCCGAGGTAAGTCAATTAGCAAGTAAATGCTTTCTAAACTGAATCTATATACATTTATTTATCATGAATATGATTAGCTAGAACTTAAAATGTGTAAATTGAATGAAACCTTGTAATTTTCCATATGATAGCTGAATATAGGAATTTAATTTAGTTGGGTTGATATTAATGATTTAAGTTATATGTATCTTAGCTAAATATGCTTTTAAGTTTCAATGATTTGAAATTAATAGTGGAATAAATATAAATAGACACGTAAATCAAATGTAAGGTTAAATTTCTTTGGGTTGAATTTAAGGTTATGAGTTATAAATGTTTAATTTAGAAGTATAATATAAGTTCTTGAGTTAAAATTTATTTTATGAATTACATATGTTTAAAGGTATGAGGTTCGAATATAAATATGTATGCATATAATCAAGTTATTGAGTTGGGAATTAATGTATGAATTTTATAATTATAGGGAGATTCGAACATATATGTATGCATTAAATCAAGTTATTGAGTTGGAAATTAAAGTATCTTTCTTATATTCATAGAGAGGTTACAAATTCTTTGAGCTGAATTTTAATGTTGTAAATTATACATATGTGGTTCGAATGTTTGTTTGCTATGAAGAATTGAATATAATTCAATTCTTACGGAGATACGGTTATTGAGTAAGACTTATGTAAACATAAAGAATTATACGAAAGATCATCCTTGTATCTGAGATTTTCAGGCTTAATGCCTAGCAGACTTGATGTCGGTGAATTATTTCAGACTTTATGTCTAGCAGGCTTTGTGCCGGTGAAATGTATCGGGCTTTGTGCCTAGCAGGCTTTAAGCCGGTGCTTTATACAAGGTTCTATGTTCTATAAATCTTATGTGAGCAATAATAAAAGCAAATAAATGTGTTAAGAAAGCTAAATTATTCAGGTATGTGTTAGCCATTTGCTAAATATTTATGTGTATTTGGCCATATGGTTTGTTTATATGAAAATACAATGTGATTTTTATTAAAGTGTTATATAGTACAAAATATTAGGATATTTGGTTTATTTTAACTTAATGATGGAATAAGTATTAATATATATATGAATTTTTGCTTATGATTTACTAAGCTTTAATAGCTTACTGTATGTGTTTTTGTTTACTTCTGTTTTATAGATTTTGGAGTCGCGTTATGAGCTCGGGGATCGTCAGCATAGTCTATCACACTATCGACTTCTTTTGGTATTTTGTTAAAGTTTGAACTCGATCATATGGCATGTATAGGCTTGATTATGTTTTTGGTTAGTTTTGGATCATAATATATATATAGCCATGCGAAAATGGTTTAATTTCCATGTTTGTGTTCGGTTTGGTTTAAAAATGGCTTATTCATGATCATTTTGTTTAAATTGAGTTTTATGTGTTTTTGAATGGGTGCTTGATGTGTTTAATTTTTATGCTTGAATTTGACTACATTTGATCATGATTTGAGTTTGCATTTGAATGAGATATTCAAGATACATGTATGTGATAAATTTGGTTATGTTAGATATTAAAGTCTTGTGATATAAGTTGAATAAAAAGGTGATATTTAGTTATGTGTTTCGCAATAAGATTAATATTGGATGTTAGTTGAATTAAGATTATGTTATGTGATAATTAGGTATTTAGAAATATTGTATATACATGTGGTGTATTTAAATTATGTTTGATTTGAAAATGTAAGTGATTATATGATTCAGTTTTGGTGTTCATATTTATATTGATAAGTAGGTGTTTTGGAGAATATTAAGAGAACATAAATATGCTAAGGTTTGAGTGTTATAATGACCCATTTGAAGTACACACATGCACAAGCTTGTAATAGGTTAATAAGTGTTTAGTATTTACATAATGAACTAGTTATGTTTAGTGTATTAAGCGTACTTACATACGGACATGTTATATATATATTAGTGATGAGTTTGTTATAAATTGCTAATTATGGAACAATATATTTTAGTTTGGTGCTATGCAATATTAATTGCGTGCGATGTAATTTAGTTGAATGAAAATAGATATTTACTAAAACATATAAATTAGCAAGTTTATTTTCAGCTTTTGTATTTGGGTTTGACCATTTGAATAGTGACTTGTGTTATAATAAAACTACAAGGGTATATGTGATTTAAGTAAATTGGTTTTGTTATTTGAATTTTAATAACTAAGTTGTATATAGAAATATAATGATAAGTCTATTAAATTCAGTCAATGTAAGTTATTGAATGTAAACACATGATGTGCCGATTATGAAAAAGTGATTTTTGATATTTTTGCTTATGATTTATTTGACTACATATATGTTCGTTTTAAAATATGGAATAATTCATAAAGAGTTTATGTTAGCTTTATGATTTAAAATTTGATTGATTTAAGAGACTTATAAATTGTTCGGATGTGTGCTTTGTTTAGTAATGCCTCGTAACTCTTATCCGGCGACGGACATGGGTCGGGGTGTTACAATATAACAATATTTTCAATTGTCAATTAGAAAGTATTTCTTTAGGTTGCATTTTCATTCACATTAATTTCATGCTTGAGGACAAGCATGGTTCAAGTATGGAGGAATTTAATAAGTGCGCAATTTCTAGATTATTTACATATTTCTTCCCTTAATTAAACTATTTATGTTCTTAATTATATTATCTATACTCATATTTTATTTATGTATTTAGGAAATGATGGGAGAAAAAAGAGCTTAAAGCATATTTTTAGTAAGTTTTTGTAGTTTTGACTTTCAACATAACATAAATTTAGTATTTTGATCCTAACTTGAGCTATGGATCTCTATTTTGAGCCTATAATATACCAATTTGAAGGGAATTGAAAGATTTAGTTAAATTGATTTTGCAACTCAAGCCCCAAAACGTCAAGAAGGCACCGAAAAACGTCTTGGAAGTTTGACACAAGAATAGCTGAAAAACCTATAAAGATTCTATTTTGTTTAATTAAGGACACTTTTGTATTTTCTCCTTTATATTAGTTTTGTCCTATAAATAGACATTATTAGGTTAAGAGTAGAGAGACTCAAAGATAGTCGTTCTTAGTTTTATTTTGGTTGTGTTTTTGTATGGGTTTTTAAACCTTTTTTTCTAGTCGAAGGTTAATCAAAGTTTGATTCTACAAGTTTGTGTGATTGGATTGCTCTTAATCATTCTTTTCTCTTTAGTATTTGCATGTCTTCTAGTTTAATTACAATTGTTCATGTTTGTCAAATATTCGACTGATATTTGATAGCTTAGAATGAGTGCCTTGTCAATTAGATAATTAGCAGATTGATTGGTTTCTAATATTTGTGACGACTACATAATTATTTGTGTAATGTGAGCAAGTGACCTAACTTTAATAAACCATGATTGTATATTTATTGGTTAGAATTGGGTCTATTTCGTTCTTAAGGTTGTTGATAAATTAAATTTTTAAGTGACAGTTATAGGATTGTTTGTCAATAAGGATAGTAATTTATGGTGTCTTGATTATCGAGAATATAAGAAGAGATTAAGTTGCTAGGTTAATGTCAGGAACTATAACCAATTTATTAAAAAATTAAAATATTATTTGCATCAATGATCAAACTCTTGAATCAAACGGAGATTTTACCATTGGCTAGAGTTTCATTACATTGATTTTTATGTTTTTTACTTTGTATTACTTTTAATTTTAGTTTTTAATTTTAAACCTCTTTATTTTATCTTATTTTATTTGTTTATTAAAAATAAAATAATCACTGATCTCTATGGATAGGCCCTACTTGTTGTTATCTACTAATTTATATTTTCAAGTAGGCTTTATTTTTGGGGCTACAAGAACCGCATATCTAGATTCATTCCAAACGTGATTTTTAGTAATTATATATATATATAGATATATATATAGATACTTGATTAGGAATATTTAAGTATATATAAATCAAATTATAATGTATCAATACTTCATAACGTTAAGGAAATAAATAAATAAAGACATAATATGTAAGGGTTAAAATTTAGTATACTAGCAGTGTATTTTTTATTCTACAAACAGTCTTAAAAAATGTCATATTTTTTAAAAATTATATTACTATATTTTATAGGACTTTAGTAGTGGCATTCCAAATACTTTCCTAAATAGGAATAACTAAAACATTTTCTTAAACATTTCTCCACAAATTCGTGGTAGCTGATTAAAATAAAGAAAGATTATTCAACCAAAATCATTAAAAGAAAAGGAAAGGAAGAGATGAAAACATGTTGAAACTATAAATTTGCTATGTATACCCTACAGATATTGAAGAAATAAAAATGGTGAATTTATTTAGTGTATAAAAAAGGAGGGACAATGAGAAGAGATTTCAACAAAATGAACAAAGTTGATGGCTGAAAGAAAGATAATAAGTTATCCAGAAAATTGAAAAAAATATGTAAAATTACTAAATTTTTTATATTATTATTGTTTTGAAAATGAAAAATATGTAAAATTACTAAAAACAATACAATTGGATTGAACCTAAACAAAACGACTTTCAGGTTCAACTAAATTGGGACATCCATCTATCTAAGATAATTTTTTTTTTATAAATTTATATATTTTTAAAGTCATTTTATGAATAAAATATCAATATAAAAATTTGTACAGAGAACAAGTGCTTGAGTTGGTCCAAGCCATAGGCCCAATTATTGCACTGGTCGCGATGTTGTCAAATCAAATACTTGTAGCCTACTAAAATTGGTCCAAAACATATATTCACTTGTTACTATTTTAGAAACCATTAGAAAGGAGGGTTTTGATCAAATAGGTAGGCAAAATTTAGGAGAAATGCTGCCCAACCCTATACAATGTAGGTGTACAAGCCCAAATTGCCCGGGCCCAAACAAAAACAAAGCTGGCAATTTTAGTTTTTTTAATAGCAGGCCCAAACTCGTCTAAGGCCCAAATATCCTATAATAGGCCCAACAGCCAATTTTCAAACCCTAGCCCAGCAACATCAATTTGCTGAAACCCTAAAAGCCTCCCTAGACTCAGCCGCCGCCCTCAAACGCCTCCAGCAGATCCCAGGCGCCGCAGGACTCGGAGACGACCACCCCTCGCGTGCCAAACTCTCCACGATTTTCTGCAAAAAAAAAAAACAGACTCAAAGAGTCCGGAGGAGAAAAACAAGCAAAATATATTATTTATTTTATTTTTTTTCTTTTCTTTTCGGCCTATAAAACGCCATTTAATCTGTAAAATAAGGGACGGATATTGTATTAACGGAGAAATACACAGGGAAATTGAAAGAAAATACAGATATTAAACTTGTTTTTCAAAGGTGATTTTTGCTTTTTATTTTGCAGCGTTTGTTTTATTTTTTTCAAAATTTTTCTGGTTTTTTTTCTTTTATTTTCATCATTATTTTGTTTAAAATAACAAAGAAAAAGGAGGGATCTTACCTCTGTCGTCGAAGCTGCCGGACCGTCGCCGTACTCGTCGCGATTGGAGCACCGACGTGGGACGTGGGGTGGCGTGAGGACGCTAGGGTTTAAACCCTAGCAGAGCACCAGAGAAACTTTTTATTTTAGTTTGTTTTATTTTATTATTTTTTTGTTTTTTTTCATTCGGTTTCAAATGATTTTGAAGGGCAAAATTTGGTTTTAAACAACGTTCAAAACGGCGTCGTTTCGTCAAGACCCTGACCCGCGCGGTGACCCGGCCCGAAGGGGAGGATCCGCGCGCTCTAACGTCACATGGTCTATTTGCGCAATTGGCCCTTCCTTTTTTGCGATGCACTTCAATTAAACTCATTTTGTTTTTTTTTTTAAATTTAGCCGCATCTTTCATTTCTGTTTCAATTCGGTCTTTCGTTACACAGCGTTTTGGAGGATGGGATTAATTTCCCTTTTAGTCCCCCATAGTTGCTCGCGTGTTCAAGTTTGTCCTCTTTTATTTATTTTCGAATCTACCCCATTTTTTTGTTTTTAAGTTCAATTTAGTCCATTTTAGTTTTTTTCTATTTTTTTAAAATATTTATCATTATACCATTATTTATTATTGTTATATCATTTATTATAATGGTTATTATCATTATTTCTATATTCATGCACGCATGGTTTTTACAATATATATATATATATATATGCATTTTTTATGTATTAAACACACATATTTTTATATATAATATATCGCATTTTTAAATATATATATATATTTTAAAGCTTTTATGAATACATGCATATCTTTTATTCATACGTTTTTATGTATATTTTATATCTTTTAAAACTTTTATATACTTTATTTTGTAAATATATACACATATAAATTTTTTATCTTTTTTATTTTCATGATTTTCGTACACATATATACATGCATTTATTATTGGTTTTTTGATTTGATGTATCTTTTTGTTCATAAATTTATTTGTATATTATACCTACTTGTATATATTCGTAAATGTTTATTCATATATGCTTGAAATTAGAATGTTGATCTCATGTTATGCATTACCCCTTTTAGCATATCCTTTTTTAAAAAAATGTGTCTTTTGGTTTTATCGAAGCATTAAAATCATCATATTTTTTACAAATTTCCAAAATATTTGGCATTCATGATTCTCGGGAAAGATTGTGTCCTAACTTACTGGATTGCGATTATTTTTCGATGAATTTAGAAAGCCAAGTATTTGTTTTGCAATAAATTCACAAATTTTAAATAAAAGCTTATTCTCGGGAATTCAAAATGTTGGGTCCTAACTTACTGGTCATGACATTTTCTTCTCGAAATAAGAATTTTCAAAAGCAAAAGGCAATATTCGGGTATTTTGAAGATTTAAAAACATTGTGCCCTAACTTACTGGGTGTGATGTTTTGTTTCTTTGAAATAAGAATGTCTTATCATTTTAATTCATTCATGAAATAAAAAAAAGTTTCCTTTTAAAATCTTTTCAAGTTTTCGACACCAAGGCATAAATAAAATCAATTTGGTACCAATTTTGGGCGTTACGAGGGTGCTAATCCTTCCTCGTACGTAACTGACTCCCGAACCTGTTTTTCTCAAATTTCGCAGACCAAAATTATTTTTAAGGTGCGCCGATCACACCTTAATAAAGGATCAGTGGCGACTCCAGTTTTTATTTTTAAGTCGAAACTAAAATTTTTATTTTCAAAAAACGGTTTCGACAGTAGGAATGATGTCTGAGAAGGAAATGCAAGACCGGCTTCAGCTACAAATGCAAGAGCGGTTAGACAAGATGAAACAAGAGATGTCTGAGAAGATGCGAGAATCCCAAGAAGATATAGTGGCAAAGTTAACCCAACTGATAACCAAGGGAAGTGATAAAGGAAAGGGCCCCATAGCAAATGTCGATGAGGGAAATGATGATGAACCTCTCTATCCTCCAGGTTTCACCCCTCCACATGTGCGAACTCAAGCTGAATACCCGCGCAAGTCAACTGTCACCATCATGCCTCAGCAGTTTCGGGCTGGTATTTTAAACTTCCAAACCGGGCCGGGTTCTAATCCTGAAAATAATCCTGTTAACTCTGCCATTCCCGACTTTGATGAAGTGGTTGAGAAGGAAAGAATGAAGGAGGAGTTACCGAAACAGTTAGAGGAAAGGTGTAGGTGGCTCGAGGAGAAGTTCAAGGCGATGGAGGTCACTGAGGGTTATCGAGGCGTTGACGCAAACGAGCTGAGTTTAGTTCTAGGTTTGGTACTCCCTCACAAGTTCAAGATGCCAGAATTCGAGAAGTATAATGGGACGACTTGCCCAGAGGCTCATATCACCATGTTCTGCAGGCGAATGGCTGGATACGTTAACAATGACCAGCTATTAATACACTGTTTCCAAGATAGCCTAGCAGGGGCAACATCTAAGTGGTACAATCAGCTGAGCCGTACCACGATTGGTTCATGGAGGGACTTGGCACGAGCATTCATGAAACAATATAGTCATGTGACAGACATGGCTGCTGATAGAATCACCCTTCAAAACATGGAGAAGAAGCCGAGCGAAAGCTTTAGGCAGTACGCGCAGAGATGGAGGGAGGTCGCAGTCTAAGTTCAGCCACCGCTCCTGGAGAAGGAAATGACCATGTTGTTCATTAACACCCTGAAGGCACCGTTCATTACACATATGTTAGGAAGTGCCACAAAAAGCTTCCCTGACATAGTCATGAATGGCGAGATGATTGAGAATGCCATCAGGAGTGGGAAGATCGACGCTGGAGAGAGTAACAGAAGATCGACTTCGAGGAGGAAGGAAAACGAGGTGAACAGCGCGAGCATGTACAACAAGGGTTACTCGAAGTCAGTAACAGTGAGTCAGCTAGGAAAAATGGCTGCCAATCAGCAAAGCTCGTTGAGACAAGAGGTCGGTACAAGGTGAAATACTGAGAGGCCCCAATTCACACAAATTCCTATGTCGTACAGAGAACTATACTGAAATTTATTTGACGCACACGTAGTTTCCCCTTTCTATCTGAAGCCCTTGCAACCCCCGTATCCCAAATGGTACGATGCGAATGCACAGTGCGACTATCATGCGGGAACAACAGGGTATTCCATAGAAAACTGTACGGCCTTTAAGAAGTTGGTTGAAAGGCTCATTGGTATGGGTGTCGTTAAATTTGATGACTCGACCAAGGCAGAAAACCCATTACCAAACCACACTGATGGTGGGGTAAATATGATGGGCGAAGACAGAAAAATCAAGGTAGACATTGCGGACGTGAAAACTCCTTTGAGATGGGTCTGGAAGGAGATGGTGAAAAGTGGACTAATCGTCTCAGAAGGAAGTTGTGAAAAGAGGGGGAACTACTGTGAGTTCCACCATGAAGTGGGGCATGAAATTCAAGAGTGTATGGAGTTTAGGGCCATGATACAAGGTATGATGGATAATAGGGAGATGGAATTCTGTGAAGGGGTTCAAGAGGAGAATCATGTATGCGCGTCAGAGTTGGCATTGGGAGTTTCGAAGGCTAACCATCCTGTGGTCATCATTTCACGACCTTAGAACAGTAAGGTTGGGGCACGTATAATGCCAAAAGTAATCATTCAAAAACTGGCTGTGTTTACGTATAAGGATAATAGGAGGGTTCCTTGGAATTACGATTGTAATGTGACAATCCCAGGGAAGGAGGATATAATCAGTAAAGATGATCAGGATGAAGAAAGGCACTGCGAACAGATGAAAGATCGAGTAGAGCCAATAAGAGAAGAAACTTCGGTTGGAAGGAAGAAGAAGGCGGTCGAACCTGAATTATTGGTCAATGAACCAATCAAAGAGGAGGAAGCTAGAGAGTTCTTGAAGTTCATAAAGCATAGCGAGTACAGCGTTGTGGAACAGCTGCACAAACAACCAGCTAGCATATCTGTGCTAGCTTTACTTTTGAACTCGGAGGGACATCGAAATGCACTACTGAAGGTGCTAAATGAAACTTATGTGGCCGACGATATCTCTGTTAACAAGTTGGATCGACTGGTCGGCAATATAAGCGCTGATAATTTCATCTCCTTTAGCGATGATGAAATACCACCTGGGGGTATGGGATCTACTAGAGCTTTACACATCACTGCAAGGTGTAAACGGTGCATATTACCAGGAGTTCTGGTAGACAACGGGTCGGCACTGAATGTATTGCCTCTATCCACGCTTAACAGGCTACCTATGGATAGTTCACATATGAAGTCGTGCTAGAATGTGGTGAGAGCGTTTGATGGCACCGAGAGGAAGGTCATGGGAAGAATTGACATACCATTGTTAATTGGCCCAACTATCTATGAGGTAGACTTCTTGGTTATGAACATCAAGCCTTCTTACAGTTGCTTATTAGGAAGGCCATGGATTCATTCAGCAGGTGCGGTACCGTCATCGTTACATAAAAAACTGAAGTTGGTGGCAGAAGGCCGAGTAGTGACGATAAATGCTGAAGAAGATATCATTGCATCTGTGACCAACGATGCGCCTTATTTGGAAACAAGTGATGATGCAATCGAGTGCTCTTTTCGTTCCTTGGAGTTCGTAAATGCAACATTCATCCGTGAGGGAAATAAGATCCCGATGCCGAGAATATCAAAGACCACAGAGATGGGTCTGCAATTGACAGTTGGAAAGGGAGCTTTCCCGAGAAAAGGATTGGGGAAATCTCTTCAGGGCCGAGTTGAGACTCCAGTGTTAAAGGATAAGCAGGACCCTTTTGGCTTAGGATACAAGCCAGATGCTAGGTAGAAGATGATAGAGCAAGAAAAGAAGCGAGAGAGAAGAATGGCTCGTTTGACAGGTGATGACGTCAAATGGGAGCCCATGACCTTTCCTCACCTATCTAAGACTTTTGTATCGGGAGGATTCATCTATCAGGGAATGCTAGGAGTTGGAAGTATTAACACGGAGTTAGAAAGTATTCATGCCGTGTATGAAGAAGCGACGGGAGGAAGAACTTTGCAGGATATTTGCCCTTACGAGTCGGGAAGTGCGCTAAATAACTGGACTGTAGAAGAAATATCTGTAGTTTTTAGGATTTCCTCAGAGTAATGTCCCGAACACCCTTATTGCTTTTAGGCTAGAAGTGATAAGGATTTCTTTGTGAAATAGGCTCATGTCCAAATCGTTATTTTAATAAAGTTCATTTTTGCAGTCATTTTTGGAGTAAATCTTTCTTTCCATAAGAGCAGTTATTTCAAATTTCTCTCGAACTACAATTGCATTTCATTCATGACCATATTGCACCAAAAAAATTCCTGAATCCATATTGTTTTTCATAACAGGTCCTATGATATCAATGATACGAATGTCACTCTTACAAAGTTAGAGTCTCCTTTTGAACGAAACATGTGTTTAGAGGGATCGCATGATTTTGAGGATGACGAAGACTGTGGTTTGTCTCCTGACTTGTTGAAAATGGTAGAAAGGACTGAGAAGCAAATCCTACCTCACAGGGAATCAATAGAAATTGTGAGCTTGGAGGAAGGTAAAGAGGTGAAGATCAGATCGGATATCTCTACAAAGACAAGACAAGACCTCATCGAATTATTTCGAGAGTTCAAGGACGTGTTTGCATGTTCATACCAGGATATGCCAGGGTTGAGTACTGACATTGTAGTCCATCGTCTCCTTATAAGAGAAGATTGCAAGCCAGTGCAGCAAAAGCTCAGAAAGATGAGGCCTGATATTGTGTTGAAGATAAAGGAGGAGGTCCAAAAGTAGTTTGATGCTGGATTTCTACAAAAAGTCAAGTATTCTGAGTGGGTGGCTAACATCGTACCAGTTCCAAAGAAAGATGGAAAAGTACGAATGTGTGTGGATTATCGGGATTTAAACAAGGCTAGTCCAAAGGATAATTTCCCATTGCCCCACATCGACACATTGGTAGACAATACTGCGGACTTTTTATTGTTTTCTTTCATGGATGGTTTTTTTGGGTATAATCAGATAAAGATACATTCTGAAGACATGAGAAAGACTACGTTCATTACGTTATGGGGGACGTTTTGTTATAAAGTGATGCCGTTTGGATTGAAGAATGCAGGAGCGACATACCAAAGAGCCATGGTAGCCTTGTTGCATGACGTGATGCACAGGGAAATCGAGGTTTACGTTGATGATATGATCACAAAATCTAGAATGGAGGGCGAACATGTGCGGGTCTTGATAAAGTTATTCTTAAGATTGAGAAAGTTCCAGCTCAAGCTTAATCCAGTGAAGTGCACTTTTGGGGCCAGGTCAGGAAAGTTGCTAGGCTTCATAGTCAGTGAGAAGGGAATCGAGATTGACCCAGACAAAGTCAAGGCAATACGAGATTTACCTTCACCTCGCACTCAGAAAGAAATTCAAGATTTCCTTGGAAGACTGAATTACATCGCTAGGTTCATTTCACAACTGACTGAGAAATGTGACCCTATATTTCGTCTTCTGAAGAAACATAATCCTGGTACTTGGGATGAAGAATGCGAAGAAGCTTTTAACAAGGTGAAGCAGTATTTGTCTAACACTCCAGTGCTGTCACCACCTAGCCTGGATAGGCCGCTGATATTGTATCTGACAGTATTTGATAATTCTATGGGGTGTGTGCTAGGCCAACATGATGAAACGGGGAGAAAAGAAAGGACAATATATTATCTCAGCAAGAAATTCACTGATTGTGAAATGAGATATTCGCCTATTGAAAAGTTATGTTGTGCCTTGATTTGGACAACCCGAAGATTAAGGCAGTACATGTTATACCATACGACTTGGCTAATCTCAAAGTTAGACCCGTTAAAGTATATGATGGAGTCAACTGCTTTGAGTGAGAGGATGGCCCGATGGCAGATCTTACTGTCTGAATTCGATATTGTCTACGTGAGCCAAAAAGCTGTGAAAGGGAGTGCAATTGCTGACTTTCTAGCTAGTAGAGCTCTGGAGGACTATGAGCCGTTGAGTTTTGATTTTCTAAATGAAGATTTGATGTGTATAGCGGCTATGGAAGAAAATTCACAAGAATGTTACAGTTGGAGGCTAAACTTTGATGGAGCCTCGAATGCTGTGGGCAATGGAATTGGGGCAGTCCTAGTGTCCCCAAATGGTGATCATTATCCTTTCACTTGCAAATTGGATTTTGATTGTACAAACAACATGGCAGAATACGAAGCATGCATCATGGGTAATCGTGTGGCTATAGAGCGAAGAATCAAAGTGTTAGAGGTCTATGGAGATTCGGCATTGGTGATATATCAGCTCAAGGGTGAGTGGGAAACGAGAGATCCCAAATTAATCAGTTATCGAAAGTTGGTCCTTGAATTGATTAAAGAGTTTGAGAACGTCACTTTTTGCTATCTCCCACGAGATGAAAACCAGATGGCCGACGCACTAGCTACTTTAGCCTCCATGATTAAGGTGAACAGACATGAGGATATGAAGCCTATCCAAATGAGTATCCATGAAGACCCGGCTCATTGTTGTAATATCGAAGAAGGGAAAATCGATGATAGTCCTTGGTATCAAGATATACTACGATATGTAAAAAATCGTGAGTATCCTGGCCAGGCAACGAAGAATGAAAAGAGAACTCTGAGAAGGCTAGCCATTGATTACGACTTAGATGGGGGGATCTTATACAAGAGGGGAAAAGATCAGGTACTGTTAAGATGTGTGGATGCCGTGGAAGTAAAGAAAATCCTGGAAGAAGTCTATGAGGGCATCTGTGGAACGCATGCCAGTGGGTTCACAATGGCTTGACAGATTATGAGATTCGGGTATTACTAGTCCACCATGGAAGGGGATTGCATCAATTATTCTAGAAAGTGCCATAAATGTCAAATCTATGGTGATAAAATGCATGCACCTCCTTCGCCTCTTCATGTCATGACTTCTCCATGGCCTTTCTCCATGTGGGGTATGGATGTCATCGGGCCAATATCGCCGAAGGCTTCAAATGGGCATCGTTTCATATTTGTGGTTATTGACTACTTCACCAAATGGGTAGAAGCTGCTTCATATGCCAACGTTACAAAGTCATTAGTCAGTAAATTCTTAAAAAGGGAGATCATATGTCGGTATGGAATGCCTGAAAGAATCATATCCGACAATACGCTGAACCTAAACAACAGCTCAATAGCAGAAGTCTGCAATCAATTCAAGATCAGACATCACAATTCATCACCGTATCGCCCAAAAATGAATGGTGCAGTGGAAGCGGCTAATAAAAATATAAAGAAGATTGTGGGGAAGATGACTGAGACCTATAGGGACTGGCACGAGAAACTACCTTTGCCCTTCTTGCTTATCGAACGTCAATCAGGACCTCCACCGGGGCAACGCCTTTCTCCTTAGTTTATGGCATGGAGGCAGTCTTGCCCATCGAAGTTGAAATTCCTTCTCTCCGGGTTTTGACTGAGCTACAATTGGATGAAGCAGAATGTGTTCAATCTCGATACGATCAGTTGAATCTGATAGAGGGAAAAAGGCTAAAGACTATTCAGCATGGCCAGATGTACCAGAAAAGAATGATGCGAGCCTACAACAGGAAGGTCCGACCCAGAGAATTTCACGAGGGGGACCTGGTGTTGAGAAAAAGTCTTCCTCTACAAAAAGATTTTAGGGGGAAATGGATGCCGAATTGGAAAGGTCCTTATGTTGTAAAAAAGGCCTTTTCTGGAGGAGTCCTGATCCTGGCTGAAATGGATAGAAGAAACTTGCCTAATCCAGTAAATTCAGATTCGGTCAAGAGATACTTTACTTGAAGAGGGGAAGGAACCGAGGTGAAAACCCGCAAAGGGTGCTTTGATTCCAAAAAAAAAATGGAGAGGTTAGGGTGAAAACCCGCAAAGGGCACCTTAAGACCAAAGGGGTTTGAGTTGAAAACCTGAAAAGGGCGGCTCAAATTTTGACTGTCACGTGGTAGTCGTGTTGTACCTAAACCGGCAGAAAGAAATAGACGACATCTTGGGGCATCAACAAAATACTGTGAATCTCCTAAACGCGTGTTGAATTTAGAAGGGTCTTTGAAAAGTTGTATAGAGAAATTCAAGCAGAGACATCTGGGGCACCTGTTCATAGTATTTGTATTGAATTCGTTGTTTTAGAATGTTTCATTCTTTTTCAATATAAATGTCCCTAGACAATTCCTCTATCATTGACAACCCATTGCGAGCTATGCTCCCAAATTAATTTTGTTTATTTTATCGTTATGATCTTTTCGCAAGCATGTTGCATTAGAATGACGATTAATGGACTAGTAAAACTTTCACAAGGGAAGTTTTTCATATTACTCTAGAAATTTCTAAATAATACAGGAGCCTGAAGCAGGACCATTGTTTAGACTTCACGGGTTAAAAGGTCGAAGATATCTAGGGGTCAAGAGTCAATATTAAGATTTCCAAGTTTTGACGAAGCGTTGTTGTCACAAAGGAAGCCTTAATGAGCAATAATGACTTTAAACATTCAATATTCATTTTTCATGACATAACATTCAAATGTCATTCATACACGTCTAGTTAGGAGCATTTGATTCATTTGATCATGACATCCTAATCACTAGGCATAATTAGGCTCATCATACAGGTCATGTTCCACAGAGAACAGTCGGTGGAATCATAAAACCTTATCTCCCTGAGCAGTAGTGGAGCAGGTTGAAAGAAAGTAGATCTTGTCTTCATGTACTGGTGGCGAAGCAGATCAAAGAAACAGATCTTGTCTCCCCATACTGGTGGTGGAATAGGTCGAAGAAAACAGATCTTGTCTTCATGTACTGGCGTGAAGTAGATCAAAGATACCAGATCTTGCCTTCCCATACTGGTGGCGAAGCAGATCAAAGAAACAGATCTTGTCTCCTCATACTGGTGGTGGAGTAGATCGAAGAAAACAGATCTTGTCTTTATGTACTGGCATGAAGTAGATCAAAGATACCAGATCTTGCCTTCCCATACTGGTGGCGAAGCAGATCAAAGAAACAGATCTTGTCTCCCCATACTGGTAGTAGAGTAGATCGAAGAAAATAGATCTTGTCTTCATGTATTGGCGTGAAGTAGATCAAAGGTACCAGATCTTGCCTTCCCATACTGGTGGCGAAGCAGATCAAAGAAACAGATCTTGTCTCCCCATACTGGTGGTGGAGTAGATCGAAGAAAATAGATCTTATCTTCATGTACTGGCGTGAAGTAGATCAAAGATAGCAGGTCCTGTCTTCCTATATCGGTAGCGAAGTGGATCGAATATATAGATTTTATCTTCCCATACTGGTGGCGAAGTAGATTGAAGATTACAGATCTTATCTCCCTAAGCAGAGGTGGAGCAGATCAAAGATGGCAGATTTTACCTCCCTGAGGTTGCAGTGGAGTATATTAAAGCCAGTAATTCTATTTCCCCGGTCAGCAGTGGAATCGATCGAGGAAAACAGATCTTGTCTTCATGTATTGGCGTGAAGTAGATCGAAGAAAGTAGATCTTGTCTTCCCATACTGGTGGTGAAGTAGATCGAAGATGCAAGTCTTATCTCCCTGAAGTTGCAGTGGAGCAAACAGTAGTATACCAATCCTATCTCCTTGAAGTTGCAATGGAGTGGATTAAAACCGCAGATCTCATCTCTCTGGAATTGTAGTAGAGCAGATCGCATCAGATTTATCTTTAAGTTGGAGCAGAATAAATTGAAACTACAAGTCTTATCCCCCTGAAGTTGCAGTGGAGCAGATTAAAGATAGCAAATTGAGAAGCTACAGCATACGAATCTTATCTCACTGACATTGCAGTGGAGTAGATTGAAACGCTAGTTCTTGTACCTCTGAAGATGCAGTAGGAAGGAATGAAGCTACTTGAAGAAGAAAAGCACCGAAGAAGTTGAGGCTCAGTAAGGCCGGGCACAATTGGGCTTTTAGTCTTTGCTCTATTCCCGTTACACGACAATGAGCAAAGAGGGGCAGCTGTACAAGCCCAAATTGCCCGGGCCCAAACAAAAACAAAGCAGGCAATTTCAGTTTTTTTAATAGCAGGCCCAAACTCGTCTAAGGCCCAAATATCCTAATAATAGGCCCAACAGCCAATTTTCAAACCCTAGCCCAGCAAAATTAATTTGTTGAAACCCTAAAAGCCTCCCTAGACTCAGCCGCCGCCCTCAAACGCCTCCAGCAGATCCCAGGCGCCGCAGGACTCGGAGACGACCACCCCTCGCGCGCCAAACTCTCCACGATTTCCTGCAAAAAAAAAAGACTCAAAGAGTCCGGAGGAGAAAAACAAGCAAAATATATTATTTATTTATTTTATTTTTTTCTTTTCTTTTCGGCCTATAAAACGCCATTTAATCTGTAAAATAAGGGACGGATATTGTATTAACGGAGAAATACACAGGGAAATTGAAAGAAAATACAGATATTAAACTTGTTTTTCAAAGTTGATTTTTGCTTTTTATTTTACAGCGTTTGTTTTATTTTTTTTCAAAATTTTTCTGGTTTTTTTCTTTTATTTTCATCATTATTTTGTTTAAAATAACAAAGAAAAAGGAGGGATCTTACCTCTGTCGTCGAAGCTGCCGGACCGTCGCCGTACCCGTCGTGATTGGAGCACCGGCATGGGACGTGGGGTGGCGCGAGGACGCTAGGGTTTAAATAACGTTCAAACGCTAGAGTTTGTTTTATTTTATTATTTTTTTTGTTTTTTTTTCATTCCGTTTCAAATGATTTTGAAGGGCAAAATTTGGTTTTAAATAACGTTCAAAACGGCGCCGTTTCGTCAAGACCCTGACCCGCGCGGTGACCCGGCCCGAAGGGGAGGATCCGCGCGCTCTGACGTCACATGGTCTATTTGCGCAATTGCCCTTCCTTTTTTGCGATGCACTTCAATTAAACTCATTTTGTTTTTTTTTTTTAAATTTAGCCGCATCTTTCATTTCTGTTTCAATTCGGTCTTTCGTTACGCAGCGTTTTGGAGGGTGGGATTAATTTCCCTTTTAGTCCCCCATAGTTGCTCGCGTGTTCAAGTTTGTCCTCTTTTATTTATTTTCGAATCTACCCCATTTTTTTGTTTTTAAGTTCAATTTAGTCCATTTTAGTTTTTTTCTATTTTTTTTAAAAATATTTATCATTATACCATTATTTATTATTGTTATATTATTTATTATTATGGTTATTATCATTATTTCTATATTCATGCACGCATGGTTTTTACAATATATATATATATATATGCATTTTTTTATGTATTAAACACACATATTTTTATATATAATATATACGCATTTTTTAAATATATATATTTTTAAAGCTTTTATGAATACATGCATATCTTTTATTCATACGTTTTATGTATATTTTATATCTTTTAAAACTTTTATATACTTTATTTTGTAAATATATACACATATACATTTTTATCTTTATTTTATTTTCATGATTTTCGTACACATATATACATGCATTTATTATTGGTTTTTTGATTTGATGTATCTTTTTGTTCATAAATTTATTTGTATATTATACCTACTTGTATATATTCGTAAATGTTTATTCATATATGCTTGAAATTAGAATGTTGATCTCATGTTATGCATTACCCTTTTAGCATATCATTTTTAAAAAAAATGTGTATTTTGGTTTTATCGAAGCATTAAAATCATCATATTTTTTACAAATTTCCAAAATATTTGGCATTCATGATTCTCGGGAAAGATTGTGTCCTAACTTACTGGATTGCGATTATTTTTCGATGAATTTAGAAAGCCAAGTATTTGTTTTGCAATAAATTCGCAAATTTTAAATAAAAGCTTATTCTCGGGAATTCAAAATGTTGGGTCCTAACTTACTGGTCATGACATTTTCTTCTCGAAATAAGAATTTTCAAAATCAAAAGGCAATATTCGGGTATTTTGAAGATTTAAAAACATTGTGCCCTAACTTACTGGGTGTGGTGTTTTGTTTCTTTGAAATAAGAATGTCTTATCATTTTAATTCATTCATGAAATAAAAAAAAAGTTTCCTTTTAAAATCTTTTCAAGTTTTCGACACCAAGACATAAATAAAATCAATTTGGTACCAATTTTGGGCGTTACGAGGGTGTTAATCCTTCCTCGTACGTAACTGACTCCCGAACCTGTTTTTCTCAAATTCCGCAGACCAAAATTATTTTTAAGGTGCGCCGATCACATCTTAATAAAGGATCGGTGGCGATTCCAGTTTTTATTTTTAAGTCGAAACTAAAATTTTTGTTTTCAAAAAACGGTTTCGACAGTAGGAATGATAAGCTTTTTTTTAAAAATGAATGGTGTTTAATATGAGGTACTTTATGTGATTTAATTAGAAAAATGAAGTTTTTATAATTAGAATTGTTGTTTGGTACTTCTGTTAATCAATAAAAAAAAGGAATTAGGAAGAGTAAATTAATTAAACATTGGGTTGAGATTATAAGAGGATGACTTTTCTCATGTCATATGTAAGGAGAAAAATTGATCCGTTAAAACTGAACTAAGACTCAAGCTTTGAGCGTGTGTGCCTATCTTTTTATTTTGACTTTTATAAGGTAATACTAAATCAATATTATATAAACATCATTTAATAGGTGTATCTAAAAAATGTAAGATATGTGTAATGGTTTGAGATATATATTGCGGTAATTATGAAGAGAATTACGATCATATCTACACCATTTAGTTTTTTATTCAACTCCACGCCGTTGGATTTCTTTCTTCTTTATTGAGTCTCTTTCCTCTCCACTGCAGACTCACGTCTTTCCTTGTTCTAAGTTATTGAAACAATCTCTTCTAAATTCTAAGTTCTGTTGCAAACCCACTTCTTTCTCTATATCACATTTTAAAGCAATTCTCACCAACCCAGACATCATTTTTGGAACAAATCCACTCACTGGTGTCGCAAGTTCAAGTGGCTTTTCTCAAAAGCTGAAACAACAAAGCGAGGCTTGGCTATGGAAACTGCAGTAGGTGGAAGCTTCTTCTTTTTCTTTTGTGTTGGCAAAGAAATGAAACAGGTTTAAATATTTGCATTGTTGTGATATTGGTTAATGTTTGAAGTGTTTGGTTTCAACTTTTGAGTCCAATGGAGAGGTTATAGCTTAGATATGAAAGGTAGAAAAACTAAATGAATAGAGATAAGAAACAAATAAAACAACATGGAAAATTGTATTCTACATAAAAGCTTTTGGGATGTCATCATACAATGCAAAGAAAACGATGATTTAAGATGCCCGATGATGTATAATAATATTAAAATTTCTAGTGACACCTTTAAACCATCGAAATATATAATTTTAAAAAGGAAACCTAATATGGAGGTGGTCAACAACATGGCAAAATCTTGGTTCAAATGTTCACACAAATGGCAGGCCATTGGTGCATTATGTCAAATGAAACTTCATCACCATTTTGAACTGTTCCATAAAAATATCCTATATGAATTACTCCAAAAAAAAAAATTCTAAACCCTCATTTGATTCTTGAAAGGTTTTCTACTTCTCTTCCAATATGTTTCCTTGCCATTTGGTTGTTCCACTGCCGACCTCAGCCGAATCACATATGCTGTAGTTAACCATATATGCATCACACTAACCTTATAAATAGTCTTCACTTTGAACTCTTTAAATGCAAGCATTAATTCCCACAAGCACACTAAACTCATCAATGGCCTCTTCCAACATCTTTTTCATCATTGCTATTGTTACTGTCTTTGCGATTCCATCGAGTTTGGCCACTGAGTTTGTGGTTGGTGATGAGAAAGGATGGAGCCTTGATTTTGATTACCAAGCTTGGGCAGCTGGAAAGGAATTTCGAGTTGGTGATAAGCTTGGTAAAACTAACGTTCCGATATATATAAATGTACATTAAGCAATTGTTTAGGGTGATGAAAAGTAAACAATTTTGTTGGTGCAGTTTTCAGGTATACACCAGGAGTTCATAATGTGGTTAGAGTCAGTGGAGTTGAGTTCCAACGATGTGAAGCAGTAAATAACACTGATCCACTTACCACCGGAAATGATGTGATTACACTGCTGACACCAGGAAGAAAATGGTACATTTGTAGTGTACCCAGGCACTGTGCAGCCCGTAACATGAAGCTTAATATAACTGTGCTTTCTGAAGTGGGATCCCCTTTTGCTGCTCCTGGTCCTATTCCAGGCTCACAAACGCCATCATCTTCTACAAGAGGAAGTGCTGTGCTTAGCTTTTATGGATGGATCGCATTCATGGTTAGCTTCGTCGGTGTGCTCCTTGTTTAATGTTGCAATTTTTGTTCCAGGTCAATTTTAAGATAAAATATTGTACTGGTTTTGAGTGTTCAATTCTTGAATTTGCTATTGTTGTGGCAATGGTTTTGGAACAATCACATCCTTGAATATAATGAAGTCGATATATTATTCTCTTTCAAATCACATCCTTTCTGAATTTGTCAAATCTTGATATCATCTTTAACCTAATACAAGTTCACCAATTTAAAATATATATAAAGGTAACCTACTTCACATTTTCTTTTAATCTATTTGATATCTAAATTTCAAAATAGTCTTAATTTTTCATTAGATTTTTCAATTCCACTAATAAACAGCCCCCACCTGTCATGTTTTATATTTAATAAATTGGTTGTAAAATTAGTAAATATATTTAGTTTAGTTTAAATTATAAAGTATCTTAAACCCACCATACTCTCTCTTTTATTTGCTTCTTCTTCCTCATCTTCCCCATATCACCTCTATAAAATCAATCAACCCCACCACAGAATCCATAGCTATTTCCAGTGGTGGGGCCAGGATATTACTCTTGAGGGGCCAAGTTAAAATTAGAAATGTTATGTAACAGTCGATTTAAACATATAAACAATCGATTCAAAAGAAACAGTATTCTAACATGACAATTGATTTAAACATATAAAATATATTCAAAAGAAACAGTATTCCAATAATTAAATAATTAAGACGGAACAGCTGTCATTTGATTGAGTTAACTATTTTTTATTCTGTTTTCATAGGAATGCTGACCGCTTCACAAACTATCATTTTGACATGTTTTTAAACAAAGTGACCAAGGTTTTCTTCCTCCCCATCATTTTGGCCAAAACTTACTATAACATTATCTATCTATTTTGTTTCATTTTTACACTTCTAACAAGTTAGTAACCATCTTCTAATCATTTTTATCCAAAAATATACACATTTCACTTAATTTTATAAGTTTCCAAGTTCCATCAATATCCTTTAATGGCAACTTTTAATATACTTGATAAAACAAAAAACTATTGGCACATATATGTAAAACAAGTTACAAATATTCAAAATCTATGAAAAGTTTGAAGAAAAACATACCTTATACTTCAAATTTGAAGGAAAATGATAATTTTTCTTCTTTTCTTGCTAAGCACCAATATGAGGAAGAAAGATGATAAAAGTCTCTTCATCTTTTCTTTTCTTTTTATATATATATATATATATTATTATATTACTTATAAAATATTATTATGTTAAATAAACTATTAAATAAATATTAATTTATTATTATTTAACAAAAATATTATTCAAAAGTCTTCATGAGTAATTTTGCTTCTTTAAGAAGATTTTCTCTTTGTTTTATTAAGAATAAAATTTTAATATTATTTTAATCCTATAAAAAATTGGAGGGACCTACTTATATTTTTAGGAGGGCTATAATATATATACAAAGGAAAAATTGCAAAAATCTTAAACCTGGGGGACCTACTTATATTTTTGGGAGGACCATAATGTAAATTTACAAAGGACTAAATTAAAAAAAATTAAACTTTGGAGGGCCATGGCCCTGGGCCTCAACGTGGCTCCGCCACTAGCTATTTCCCTTGAAAGAAACTATTTTACCCATAAAGCCATAGTAATTTGGGTGATTGAATCAATTTTTTTTTGCAAGGTTAATCGGTTGCTGAAAATTTTGGGTGAAGATGAAAGGGCTTTTTCGAAAAAGTTTCATGTTTTAACTTAATTTAAAAAATAACAGGTATAGTTACGGTTTCCAAGTTTAAGTATCATTAAAAAAAATAGTACCAAATGAGTATAAATTATCATGTTCCCTTAATATTTTAAATGTATTCGATAATTATTTCAATTTTTACTTAATATAAATTTTCAACAAAAATTTATTAGATGAAATAAATAGGTATCATTTACTGTAGAAATTATTAAGATGATTTCATTTTATTAAAAAATTAAGAAAATTATCTTTTTTAAATGAAATAATGAAATTATCATATCCATCTTTTATTCAAAAATTATATAAAAATTATATTCATAAGATTAAAATTAAAAAGAAGTAATATTTTAAAATTAATATTTACTTTTATCAAACAATATAATCATATTCATTACTTATATTTATTAATTTATCAAACAAGCTTTTAGTATAAATTCAGCACTTACAAAATTTGACAATAAAATTTAATACTTAATTTTTCATAACTTAAATTTTCAATTTATCTAAATCAATTAAATCCATTGAATTCACTTCGATTTAATTGACTAATCGTTTGCTCACCTCTAATTATTACAAATTGAACGTCCCATTTGATAAAAAAAATTTTGAAGTTTAAACCTAACAGAAAAAAAAAGAAAATTTTATATGCTAAAATTACTGACTAAAACATTAAAAATTTTGGTCCAATGTGCAGCAGCAACACTGTGCTAGAGAGGCCTGCTTAAATTCTGCAAGTTTCGGTGTTTTTTGGCAGTCACCAAACAAGCTTCAGCCGGCCAAACATGGAAAATTTCTCGTCTTATTTTTCCCTTTTTATTCTAAAGTTTCTCACAAACCCACAAGCATCAAGGAGTAGGGGTGAGCATTCGATCGAATCGAAAATTTTCGAGTTAATCAAGTTTTCGAATCTCATTTTATCATCCTAACTTTATTTGAAGTTTTCTCAAATCGAGTCGAGTGAGATGGAATTCGAATCGAATCGAATCGAATCGAATATATTTGTTCGAGTTAAATTTTAAAAAATAATTTTGGGTCCTTGTAACCACTGTCACCCATCATAATAAAATTTGTCCACCTTAATCAAATTTTTTATTAACTTTCATCACGTCATAATTTATTTATTAATTTTTTATATATTGGTTAGCTTTTTTGCTTGCTTAGTTGTTTCAATTATCTTGATTCTTGTCACTATGTATTTTGGAATTAAAAATATATTAAATGTAAAAATATGATTTTTTAAATAAAAGTTATTTTAAAAATAAAATGTGAAATTGATACCAATATAAAAGTTTAACACGAATATTTTATGATATAATTAATAATTCAATTTTAATATAAATATTCAATATGACTAAACAATTCAATAATATAAATAATATAAAATGTGAAATTTAATTTAATAATATAAATAGTAGATATAAATAAATTTATTACTATTTATGTTTAGTGAATTTTTTTGGATAATTTTGATTTTTTATTTGAGGGTAAAGGGTGAGAAGTAAAAGTTTAGGGGAAAAATAAAAAGTTTTGGAGAATAAAAGTTTAAGGGAAAGTAAATAGGGGGAGTAAAATTTTGGAGGAAAAATATTAAAAAAAAATTGGAGGGGGGAGGGCTTGGGGTAGATGGGAGGTGGGATGGGAATAGAATAAAAGTTTGAGGGGGAAATTGGGAGGGAGTAAAAATTTTGGGGGAAAATAAAAGGTTTTGAGGGTTTTTGGGAGTAAAATTTTGAGAAAAAGTAAATGGAAGAGTAAAATTTTGGTTGGAAATGGATTTTGGTTAGATTGGGGGGTTGGGAGGGGAGGAGAGTAAAAGTTTTGGGAGGAAAGTGGGAAGGAGTAAAAGTTTTGAGGGAAAAGTAAAAAAGTTTGGGAGTTTAGGGTAAAAATGTAAAATATTATAGTTTGATATTCGAATTATTCGAATTATTCGAGTTATTCGAATTCGAAAACTCAACTAGATTCAAACTCGAAATTCGAAAAAAAAAAATCGAGTTGATTCGAATAACTCTATTAACTCGATTAACTCGAATAACTCGATTTGTTTAACTCGAAATTCAAACTTTTTTCGATTTTTTCAAGTCGAATCGAGTTTTGCTCACCCCTATCAAGGAGTTCAACTGATTCAATTAATAAAAACAAAATATATTACCTGTTTCACTTCTGATTTAAATTCCTAAACCTCTATACATATAGGTTTTTAGGTGAAAATGAATGTGGGCCAAAAGGTCAAGGACCTAACGTCATCATAACATCAGATTCAGAGTCGTGAAAAGTGCGATCGTTAGTTAACATGTTGGAAAAATTTGCATGCTCCACTACAGCAGTATATATATAAAAAAGGAGCCCACACCGTTTTATGGAATCCATGTGTTGCATGAAATTTTGGTTCAATTTTCGGTGTAGATTGAGAGTTCTGAAAGTGGAAATGAGAAGCTAGCAATTGCTTCCTCTCTAATGCCTTATCCCCAAATCGTTATCTTATATCCCTATATTAAGAAGACGCGTGTCAGTATAAGAGATAAGATTGACTCTACATTGATTCCCTAAGTTTAGTCAACCATCCGATTTCAAATAGAATCTATCATCCGAGCTTAAAGAGTATAATCTTAATTTAAACGTTGGTAGATTACGTTTGAAGTAAGATGGATGGCTAAGAGATCAATATAGAGTCAACTATGCCTCTTATACTGACACATGTCTTCTTAATGGAGAGATATAACACCTTAATACGCAGCTAACTCGACAAAGACAAGCCGTGTATCCTACAACTCATCATTGTAAATCTTACCCTTCAACTAACTCAATGAAAATTTTTTAAAGCCAGCCACTAAGAGAATGATATTCCAACCACCACAAAAATTTTGAACCTACCCTAATTATATGTCCCACACTGATGCAAGTTGCTGATTAGTGATTGTAAATTCCCAATCAAGCCATACCAAGTGGGTTCCTCTAGAGCTTAGAGCCTAGAGACATGTACGTGGCAACCAGCATTGGGGCGGCTAACCAGCAATGCCTAATGGTTTAAACAGGATAGAGCTAAAGCATATGAACAGGCAATGTGGTTCATATTTGACATAATTGTCGGCTTCTCAACCGTTCATACATTAACAGTTCCATTTCCACGTAATTTCCTAGCAAGACAAGAATCCATGATGGATCGACATTGATTTGCCGTTGAAAATCATTCGTCATAGTGATGAAATAAAAGCTAAAATTCTCTAATCAACAATATGTTACATTGCCAACTTTTAGACATACAAAACTTGGTATTTCAACATCAGGCGCAGTTAGTTTCCTGGAATTGAAATATGGAATCTGACCAGCTTTTAACTCTGCATTGCAATAGTCCTTAAAAAGATTCTAAAGTTCATCAGCTTTTTTATTTTATATGAGTAACAAGCATCATTGGTCAATTACCCCAAAACTGACTAACAATTAGGGGCTGAACCATTGTCCCTATCAATGAATTGAAGTTAACCCCTTTGCTTTTTCAAGATGATATATTTCATACAGAAAATGGCCACCATGGTAAGAAATAAATGTGAAGAATTGATCAATTATGATTGGATGGAGAAACACAGATTATAAATCACAATCTACAAAGATGAAAGTTCATACAAACTCAGATATAAGGCTGAAGAATGTGAATCATGCATAGATTTAAGCTGCTAAGCAAATGAGTATGGCATGAACAGAAGATTGAAGTCAATAATAATCCAACATAAAGAAGTAGGAGAACTTTTTCTCCCAAATATCACAAATGTTTGAATAGAGGTTTTTTTTTTTTTTTAATTTTATCTGTCCATATCAATGTAGCAAAAGCATACTATAAGATTACAAACAGGGGAAAAAGTGAAAAAGAGAATTTTATTCTCTTAAACCACCCCCAATAACAAAAGAAAAAAAAGAGCATCTAACCCTTTTTTCCCTTTTTTTTTCTCAATTCTTCCTATACAATTCCAATCACAAATTTCATTTTTTCCTTCCATTAAATCTAATCAAAAGCAAGAAATTATAATGAAGAATAAAAAAGGAGTCGCACCCATGTTTGTGACCTTATTGTCAGTGTGTAGTGACCTTAGATCTTTTCTTTGCTTCGCTGTAAAGCACAACTCCCATTATTGTAACAGCGAATCCAGCCATCCCCATCACGGTCACCGGATTCTTGAAGATCATAACCGACACGAACGCTGCTAACGCGGCTTTGGCATTGCCCAAAACCTGCAAAGTAAGGGCACTCGTATGTTTGGTAACCAAAAAATTTGTTAAGTTCACCAAATAAGCCACCGTAGCATTCCCAACCAACAAGAAAACAATGAAAGAATCAGTCTTGGCTTTCTCAAGTGTGATTCTTGCAACATTTCCTTCAATATATAGAGTAAACGGTAACAAAATCATTGCTGCCATAGGAGCCATATACAGCAGCAAGTTCATGGAATGTAGCTTCTCAGCTTCACTAGTTAACAAGATCCCTTGAACTACAGACTTTAAAGCACGACCAGCAGTAGAACCAACACAAACCAAGAACCCAAACAGGTTAAACAAAGGCTCACTGTTACTAGCCAACACAATCCCAAAAACCACAGGCAAAAGTGCACAATAAACCTCAGCAGATTCCTTCTTGCAAGTGATTAAGAAAGCGAAAATTGCAGTGAAAAAAGGGGTCGTGGCGCCAATAGCTTGGTTAAACGACACTGGAATGTACCTTAAAGAAGTGTTCCCACACACGACGGAGAAACAAAAAATGGCACTCAAAGCAAATATTTTGAAAAACTGCTTCCTCGACAAAATATGTTGCCTTGGAACTATTTCAAGAAAGTTTATGGCTACGTAACTGTAACAAGCACATGAGATCATGTGGAGCATGGTGAGAAAGATTGGATAACGGTAGCCATAAAAGCTGAGGAGATACTTGTTGAGTAAAAGGACCCCAATGTTGGACATGAACCATGAAGCAATGATCAGTGCCGTTAAGAGATTAGGAGAGAGATGTGATCCAACGCTGTAGATGCCGTTTCTCACCTCAGCTGTTGGTGTTGCCGGGATGTCCAAAAGTTGGTGGTCGGCAGTGGCGGTTGATTCCAATCTTGGGTTGCTCATCCTCCTTGTAGTCCATGTTTGCGCCTCTACCATTTGAGTCCTTCGGGAGTGACAGTAAAGATGGTAGCTTTGAGCCGAAGTCTCAAAAATGAGAAAGAATGATTTTTTCTTTCCCTCTGTGTTACTTAGCTGGTTAGATCTGAAGGAGGGAAGGGAATGTTGAGGAAGATATGTTCGTTGAGGTGATCTGATCGGACGGTGAATAATTAGATTTGAGAAAATGGAGAAATAGGAAGCGTTGGATGGGAAGGAAGGGTAATGGAGGGAATAAAATAAAAAACATAAAAGTAATATTAGTTTAGATTAGATATCCTCGTGAAAGCAGGTTGGAGAGTGCTGGTGATGGATTCGCTTGCAAGACTCTTGTCTGAATCTGACCACATTTCTCATATTTTATTATTTTTTATATTTACTTCAAACTTATTACCGTCTCCCGCTTTTTTTTTTTCTTTTTATATTCTTCCATCCCATCTTATTTTTTTAATTAATTAAATTTAAAAAAAATATATTTTAAAATTATTTTACTCATAATTTATTTTTTTTCAGTTTTTATCCATAATTAATTTTTAAAAATAAAATGTCAAAGTTAGAAAAAATCTTACCAGTAAAACTCAATATGTAACAATTTTATTGAGATGGGGAATACAAAAAATAAAGGTTAAAGGGTTCGACAATTCTTTAATTTAAAAAATAATTAATTAACTGCTTGTTTGGTTCACCGTGTTGGGTATGCGATTACGCCTCTATTACGCGCGTCCCACCCATTCCTGCGTTTGGTTCACTGTAAAGCCCTATTACGGGCTTATGCGGTTACGGATGTAAACGCAATATTCTCCGCTTCCTGGCCGATTTGCATTCCCTTCCAAAAACGCTGATTAGCCTATTACGGACGCATTCCCGAAAACCTTCTCTGTTTTACCCTCGCCAAAATCGACTGCACCTCTCCCTCTCCTCTCTCCAAATCATTGAAATCGACCAACATCAATGTAAGCTTTCGCAAAATCACCTCCACCCTCTCCCTCTCCGTCCCTCCCGAAATCGCCGCTCCCGTTTCACTCCATCGTCTCAGATCTCCAGCCCAACTGTTTCGGTAAGTTGTTCTTCTCTTTTTTTCATCTCGGATTTTTATTTTCTTCCTCATGATTTTCTTTTTTATTTGTTTATTCCCACCGATTATTCCCACTGGCCGAATGTTTTTTATTTTTAGAACTAATTTGGTTTACTGGATTTTGCCCAATTTTCGCTTTAGAGCATTTACTATCATCATCTGTTTTTCAATTCTTTCTCCTCTTCCTCTTCCTCACCATCTGTTTCTTTATCATTTCTGGTTCCTATCGATAACTCTCTCCTCTTTCCCTGTTTTCTTTCTCTATTCTTTCTATCTATAATTATATTTATCTTCTTATTGACACGGATATAGCTATGAGATCTGAGGGCTTTGTTGAACATTTTGATTGAAGGATTATCATTCTGTTTTTTTTCTCATGTGATTTGCATCTTGATTATACTCATGCGTACCCTTAGCTGAATGCATTGTTATTAGCGGTTTTACGCAATGGGATTGTATTTTTGGTACATTAATTGGCCCTTAGTAACTCCAGTGCACTATGGAGTTGTAATGCTATCGAATAGTTGTATGATCTCAACCAAATTGTGTATGGGTCTTTAGTTTCATTTATCTTATGAACTATGTCAATCTCACTGGCAATGTCAACCAAGTTGCTTTCTATTTTGGTGCACGATTTTCATTTGGCAAGAATGAGAGGTATGTTTGCTTTTTCTTTGTCTGCTATTGGAGCATTGAGTTTCTATTTGGAAAGCTCAATTGCTGCAGTATCATGATTCACTTTTAAAAGCTCAATTGGCATCAAAGGTTTCTTGTGTTATGCTTGAATTCTAGCTTTCTTTTCAGTGTTTTCTGTTTGTTTTCAAAGAAAACGGAGGAAAAAACAATGAGAAATGTATGTTTACTAATTTCCAACTCCATGCTTGTCAAAGTGGAAATATTTCCTTTATTTTAAATAAAATTTGACCTTTTTTTAAATAGATTTTTTATCCTTAAAATTTAGTTATTTTCCATTTGGTTTCGAGAAAGTTAATGAGCAGTTTTTTTCGAGAAAGTTAATAAACTGCTCAGGTTTGTGTGGTTTCTATAGGTGAACTTAATTCTTTCATAAGAAGATGATTAGATTGTTCTTTTTAGTTTTAGATGCAACAATTGGATTCTTTGCTTCCTTATGTCTATGTATATGTGCATGTAGTTGATGATAAATATTCTCGGCATACTTGATTTCTAAACTTAGAGGGTATAGTATATTTTGGTTATAGGTCTTCGGTGGTTTGAAATGTTATAGGAATCTTCTTCCTTTCATGGTCTATTTGCATTTTAATTTGAAGTGAGACAAAAATAACTTGTCCTTTAGTGCAGCAAATGACCACTGCTTAAATTATTAGCTTTGATTAGGCTATTTTCTGCTCTCTAATTATGAATATAATTAAAGTGTATTTACTGCATGTGATTCTTTAGTTCTACTTCAGTAATACTGAACAAATATTTACATGCCATTTTGATGATTGCAGTTTAAGCTGCTTTAGTGTGGTTATTTTGGTGCAGAATGGTGACAACGAATGTTCAGAGCTTCTAACATTTCTTTCCTTCTTGTTAACTATGAATTTACTAATATGAATTACAGACTACAATTGAGACAGACTAGCATATATAGTTTTAAATGCCATACTATAGTAATAGTTGATTCAATCCAATACCGATGTGAGATAATAATTAATAACATCCTTAAAATGTAGGAAGATCTTCCTTCAAATAATTATTGCTAGCGTGGTTTCGGCAGGAGTCATATGAAAAGAAAATGGAGTCCATTTATTCTCTCAAACTCACTCGAACTTCCTTTCTTAATTATTTTATTCTGCTTGTGGCTTGGTATATATCAATGTGCTTTGGCGTTGTCTATGTTATGAAATCCATGTATTACCTTCATCAATTTCTATTTAGTTGTAAAACTGTACTTAAAATTCGTTCCATGTAAAAATTGGACCTCATATTGTTGAATGAATTGCATGCTTATGCCCTTGTTATTTGTTATTTATTTTCTTTTGCTCGTGCTTTGGCTCGTTCTTTTGCTTAAAATGCGGCTGTCTGTTACTAGGTGGATTGGCTGATTGACTGTGATTCCTTTGTAGGTATTGGACTGTTACCTACCGATTTGCTCGAGACATAAATCGTTGGCAAGCTGAATCTCTAGTTGCATTTCAAGAGGTATTTTATAGTTGCAATTCCAGTAAATTGGACTGTTTTTTTTATGGTTTACTCCATAGTAATGTTTTGTGAAAAAAGTGATGTATTTCTTTTAATGAGAGGTTTGCCGCGTAACTTCCTTTCTTAATAATAAAAACTCCTCTTCTTCTTCTTCTTGTGTTACCTATTTATACATAAATATAAACAAATGATAACATTTATTTGCAATAATTTCCTTATTAAAAATAAGATTCTATATTTGCTTAATTAAGTAAGGTCAACAAGCTTTTATATTCCATAAAAATTTATAACTTAAATTATTGAATTGTTTTTAGGAAATTATTAAAAATAAAAAGAATTTTCTGAAATGAATATACTTTAATAAATTATTTACTAAAAAATTTAAATTAGTATAAAAGTATTATTATTTATATCAAGTAAAATGAAATAATCTTTTTATAGAATTAATACAAATAAATAATTTCTAATTATTTATAAATTTTAAAATTAATTTAATTATAATATAAATTATTATTTATTTTTATTCGTATTTATTTATCCAACACCCAAATGTGGTAATAGAGTTTTGGTTTTCGAGTAATCTACATTTGAAACAATTCTCAATCTCTCGTGTCGAAAACATGGCCGTTGGTTCAGAAGGTCCAATATGATTCCCATTTATATACTCTCATTGGAAAATCTTTTCTCAACTCTCAATATTTCACAACAATGACATATATTTGAGTTAACATCATATCATTGGACATACCTGCATGTTTCTCGTCTATATCTTTGAAATAAGATATTTCATTAATTAAGTTCTATGTGTTAAATGAAAGAATTTTTTTATTTTGGATAATTTTTATAGGTATTTAATAGAGAGTAAATTCCATTTCTTTATTATATTTCATTTAAGATTATATTATCTTATCAAATAATCTAATTATATTCACTATGTAGTTTTAATTAATATACTAAACAAAATTTATAACTTAAATTATAACTTTTTCGAAAATCTAATTACGTTAATTAATCCATAATTTTAAACTATTACCAACTTAAAGGTGAATCCGTTAAAATCGTAATTAAATGAAGGGTTGAATGCTTGAAAATGCTTCTAAAATTATGATTGAAAGAAAACAAATATTCATTATTATTATGATTGACGTTGCTTCTAAAAATTCTTTAAAGAAAATGTGGTTTGTTAATATTAAATTTGTAACATTGTTGTCAAAAATACGGTTAAGATTCTAAACTAGTATTGTTCATTTTTCTTTGATAGTGTGATATTGCTTTCTATTGAAGCGGCTTGTTTGATTGCTTCCTCCACCCACAGTTGAGCGTCTTCTTTTCACGCAATCACTGTAAGTTCTTTGGCAATTAAATTATTTAATTTTAGTTTATCGTTATTGAAATTATGATTGGAGAAATGTGACCCTTTTAAATAAATTTGACAATATGGAACACATTAATATCTTGCGATAATGTCTCAATCGCCTTTAATTGCACAAACCGTGAGGCGTAAAAGAATTGGAATTGCGGTGACAATATGGTTGGAAATTTGTAACATTGTCATTGGTTTATACTTACATTAGGTGCCATCGATAGCCTTCATACTTATAGACCAAGGATTAGGTCCTATATTTTAGATTTTTATGCACAACGGATTATGTGAAAAGGCTTGTACATGCTAGTGACGAGACCATATTTCACAAGTTAGGATGAATAGATTTGCCTTTTTCAAACTATGTGAGATGTTACAAACGTTAGGGGGATTGAAGTCGTCAAGGCACATGCTTGTTGATGAGCAAGTTGCAATGTTTTTACATATAATTTCCCATCACCTTAAAAATCGAGTTATCAAGCATCACTTCAATAGGTCCGGAAACTGTTAGCGAGATCATTTCATAGTGTTTTAAATCTTGTCATACACGCTACAAGATGTGTTATTTAAAAAGCGAGCCAATTACAGATGATTCTTGAGACACAAGGTGGAAATGGTTTAAGGTATTGGAATAAGTTTTATATATAGCTTGTACATAATTTAGTTTATTTAGATTTAAATTTAGTATCCTAACTTAAGGTTTTATAACATGTGATATAGAATTGCTTAGGTGCTCTTGATGGAACCCACATAAAGATTAGGGTTCCAGCAGTTGATAAACCTAGATATCGAACGCGAAAAGGTGACATAGCAACAAATATGCTAGGTGTTTGTACACGAAATGCAATTTGTTTATGTTCTTCCGGTTGGGAAGGTTACATTGTTGATGGACGAGTTCTTGAGATGCCATTAGTAGGAGGCATGGACTAAAAGTTCCTCACGGTAAAGTGGATAGTTAGAGGACTTTGAATTATTCATTAAGATTAAACTTTCTTGGGAATTAATAATTAAGAATTTTTTATAGGTTGTTATTATCTAGTTGATGCTTGGATACACAAATTGTGAGGATTTCTTGCACCTTTTAGAGGACAACGTTATCATTTGAATGATTGGCGTCGGGGTTATCGACCAAGTACTCATAAGAATTTTTAATATGAAACATGCCTCAACGTAATGTTATTGAAAGATGCTTTGGGTTATTAAAATGAGATGGGGAATACTTAGAGTCCATCATTCTATCCTGTGAGGGTGCACAATAGGATAATTATTGCATGTTGTTTGCTCCATAATTTTATTCGAACCCATATGAGTATTGATCCTATTGAAGCGGAGATAGGAGAAGGATTACCTACTAATGTGGTAGATGACGATGAACCGAATATCGTCAATATTCATCCATCGGATGCTTGGGCTACTTGGAGGATGGAGCTAGCCAACCAAATGTTCGATGAATGGCAAGCATCTAGAAACTAGTTAGGTTTAGGGAGAAAATTAGTTTGAGTTCATTTGTTTATGTTATTTTATGTATCTAGTTTGTGAAACTTTGGTGGTGTTTTGAGTTTTTGTATTGTACCAAACTTGTTGAAATATAATTTGATTTCTTTTCATTCATCATGTATTATAATTTTATACAGATGTTGAGTTTTTATTCATGATATTGAACTCAATTTTAATTTTATAAAGTGTTCACCTTTTGATTCATGATATTAAACTTAATTTTAATTTGTTTTTTTCTTAAGATAATTATGTCGGTGTTTGAATCAAATGTTCCTTCCCAATCATCTCGAGGATCCAAAAGGAAATGGGTTCCGAAGAAGATGCAAGACTTGGTTTCTGCATGGTGGACTTGCACAATGTTGGGACATTTAACGACGATCTGGGTTCAAAGCCGTTACTTAAACGAGTTAGAAAAATGTTAGAAGGCTTTACCCAATGCGATGTTGAAGGCAAGACCTAATATCGAGTCAAGGATTAGGTTACTGAAAAGAGATTGGTCAATAGTGTATGACATGCTTAATGGCCAAAACAATAGCGGTTTTGGTTGGGACGACCATAGGCAGGTCGTTGTTGCTGAAGATGCGGTTTGGGACTCTTATTTAAAGGTAAGAATGAGTTCAACTCTTGATTATCCTATTCTTACCAAACTTATAACTAATATGATTTCCTCGTTTTTATAGAGTCATAAAGAAGCCGGTCAGTTCAGACATCGTAGTTTCCCCTACTACGACCAACTTACTGCCATATACGCAAAAGATCGAGCGACTGGGAAAGACGCTCAAACAGCCGCTGACGTTCTTGAAGAAATAAATGCTGAGGATGTACCTTCTGCAGATATTAATGAAGACAGAAACGAATACTATGATTGCGATGCTAATGTCTCTTTGGATGACATGGATGTTTCTGCCACGGAGCCGCAAACAGACAAAAACCAAGGGGGTTCCTCATCTTCAAAGAGGAAAAAAAAGAATTCTGATGCAACTGGTCATTTTTCTTCTTCAGTTACTGATGCTGCCACTTTATTGGCTGAAAACATGCGGGCCATTGGCGAACAAATTAGTAGGAGTATTGCCTCCGATGTGGTAGTTCACCAGCACATCCAAGAAAAAGCGCAAATTTATATCCAACCTTATGTGAAATAGAAGGTTTAACGTGGATGAACGGTTTCAAGCATTGACTAAAATTCCGGATCATCCAACTCAAATGGTAGTTTTCTTTAGTTTACCTTCGATGTACGGTTGGAATGGGTCAAGATTTCTTGCTAACCATTAAAATTTATGGTTTTGTTGATGACATTTTCGTAACTTTTTCATTTGTAATATTTGGGATGGTATGTCATATAACTTTTGATGTGGCAAAAGCGTATAACATTTGGATTGTGACATAGAATTTCATGAATCTCATTTAACCTTTTGTTAATATTCATTGTTATTATGTTTATGCAAAATACAATTCTAAAGTTATTTATTACTGCTAATATTTTTTATTGTAGAATAATTAACTTATTTGTTCCACAAATGATATTTTAGCACATTAAATATGTATTGCGTTTAATAATAATAAAGTATATTATAAATTATATTTAATAATAATTATTTAAATTATATTTTATAGTATTATATATTATGATTTTAGTAAATTCATATAAGAATAAGAATTTTATTTAATTATTTATTATTATTAAATTATATTTAATAATAATTATTTTAAATTATATTTTAGTATTATATATTATGATTTTATTAGTAAATTTATATAAGAATATTTATTAACAATTTTATTAAATTATATATTTTATTAAATTATATTTTATAACAATTATGTTAAAATATGATTAAATTATTTATTATTTATATTAATAATCTTATTAAAATTTAATAACAATAACAATAATCATCTACTTTAAAAAAATTCTGCTAAGGGTATTCTAGTCATTTTAACTTTTTTCCTTATGCTATTACACCTCTATTCCATTCAACCAAACACAAGAATACCATTACGCCTCTATTCCATTACATTCAACCAAACAAAAGAATTACCTATTACGCCTCTATTCCATTACGCCTCTATTCCATTACAGCGAACCAAACGCACTGTAAATTTTTCATCAATTAGGCCTCTTGACCAATTATTTCCGTCATCGGCCATTAGTTTCCTTACATGACTGTTAACGATCATTGAGCTAGCCATGATGCTAAGGAGGTGGTCTATGTTAGTAACAATTGTTGACATGATATCACCACGTGAGCAAAAATAAAAAATTTGTAAAATTTAAAAATATTATATTTTAAATTTCAAGTTCAAAATAAACTTGGACAAATATTATAAATAGAAATAAAAATAAAAAAAATATTTGAAATTTCATATCCATAATAAAATTAAAAAATTGTTTGTCTAGATTCATTCCCGATATAATTTTTTAAAGGGATAATATAAAATTTGACCCCTGAACTTGACAACTAGATTGACTTTGATACTTATACTTTTTTGGT
The DNA here is from genome assembly GCF_025698545.1 of Gossypium raimondii. Classification (NCBI taxonomy): domain Eukaryota; kingdom Viridiplantae; phylum Streptophyta; class Magnoliopsida; order Malvales; family Malvaceae; genus Gossypium; species Gossypium raimondii. Next base: position 53,752,201 of record NC_068572.1, read on the forward strand.
CCATTTTGGTAGTTGAACTTAGTCACTAGATCCATTTTGGTTCATGAACTCGGATTCTATCAAAATTTGATGATGTGACTAGTGTTACTAGATCAATATTAGATCTGTCGGTTGGATTGGTTGGGTCAACAATCAATCGATATAACAGCCTGAACAAAGGGATTGAATCGATTGAATCAAAAACTACTTGAAAAATTTGTAAAAAAAAAAAACTAGGACAAAAATCGACATCTGAACAAGTTGAATCAGTTTAACAAATTTTTTTATTTTTTTAGATTTTTATAAAATTTTAATTATTTATTTAATTATTATTTGGCCATCTCAACCAATCAATTATTAAAACACTAGATGTGACACTTAAAGATTGTGCCACATCGTCAAACTTTTATATTTTCAAGTTTAAGAACTAGAATAGACAGTTATTAAGTTTGAGTGGCAAAGTGGATCAAGAAAAATACGTGTACTAAAGTGGATCTAATTGTTAAATTCAATTACAAATTTCATCCCTCTAATTTACGAAAACCAAGAAGTTAGCTCATCGAATTTGATCCTCATACTTAGTTGAAAACCGAGGTTAGACCAATTATTAGTAAGCACATGAACTTGAATAGTTGATATTAGTTAATTTGTTGCATATAAATGTTGAATCGCTGATTTTTGTTAATTTATTGTATACAAATTACTACATTATTGATTTTAGGTAAACAATTTAGTGGTAAAGTTTAACAATGTCATCTAGTTAAAGTAATTTTTAGTTTTGTAAATTATTATGACCAAATTTCAATAAATTAACTTCTCAATTTTTATAAAGTATAAGGATTAAGTTGATAATTAAACCTGATAACATATAACATGTTGAATAATTTTAACGACTCAATGGAAAATGAGTGTAGAGGGTTAATGATTTTAGGTATTTCAGAAGTTTAATTTTGATTATCTATATTACTATAGTTATAATACAATGGTAAATTTCAGTTTTGGTCCTTATGCTATGTTGACATTTTAAATTTAATCTATATATTTCAATTTTATAATTCATTAGTAATCTAAATAATCACAATTGTTAACTATTTCAATTAAAATCCAAACACCAATTTTTATTAAGAATATTATTTCAACAAAAAGAATTATTTTACTAAGATGAGTTTGAATCCACATTAACATTTTAATCGAAATAGTCAAGGGTGTTAATTATTTGAATTAACTAATGTCATTGTAATAGTATAAAGACCAAATTTTGCCAACATAGTGCCAAATTTAGCCCTTAACGTTTACATCTTTTGTTAATTTGACCATTATTATTAGTTAAATTTAGCCCTTGACCTTTTAAAAGTAATCGAATTTTACCATCAACCATTCAAAAGAGACAAATTATTATTTTAATGGAAATACTAACTAAAATGTTAAACTTTTAAATATGGCACTGTATAACAATCCACGTGTATTTAAAAATTTTATGAAGTTTTTTATAATTTTCTTTTGATTTTTTATAATTTTTAAATTATTTATTGATGTGACATAGAAGACAAATAGTACACATGGGTTGCCATGCAAGTTGCAACACATTATTAAAAATAATGATCTAGTTTACATTTCGTTAAAAACAAGTGATTGAACTCTTTCGAAAGTTTAATGGCTAAATTTAATTAAAAGAGGAATTAAGGGTTAAATTGACAAAAAAAAAGTAAACGTTAAGGGCTAAGTTTGACATTATGCTGATTTTGTTCAAAAAAAATAGGAACTAAATCTCAAAATTTATACATACTAAAGGATCAAAACCATAAAATGATTGAAAACACTCTATAACCAACACAAATTATACCAAATAAAAATATAGAAATTAAACCACAAATATATTCATAATAAAGTGATTAGACCCAAAATCTAACTGAAACCAAGCTATAGATAACACACTCATCCCTATTATATATTTAGTATAATAAAAATTAAATACTTGATACTATTCAATCTTTTTTTATGGATTTAATATATTGCCGACTGTTATTTATCATTCAACATTGATTCATAAGGCTATAAATGAGAGTCAAGAAATATTCATTACCTAAATTTATTTTCATTTTAATACAAAATTTTAGTTGCTTATAACAATCCATTAATATATTTATATTTAAAAAAAAGTAATTTAGTATCATAAAAGAATAATTTAATAAATTGTAATTGTTCCAATAATCTAATTAATGAAGAATTCCTTCTAACTGTATATGAAAGGAATTCCCTAAGGTGCTCGGTCATTATAAAATAAGTTTTAAATTACAAGTTTAATCCTCTACTATTCTCATGTTTAGGATTTACTTTGACATAATTTGATCTTCTACTTTCACAATGACATTAGTTAGTTCAAAGAGTTAACTTTCTTAATTATTTTGGCAAAATTGAAGTGAATTTTTCTTAAAAACACATTTCTAATACACAAAAAATCTATTTCGATATGATAAGTTTGAAAGGGTATTTTAAGAAAAATTTCAGCATGAGCATTTTAACTGGAATAATTAAGAGTTTAACTATTAACAAGTGTTGATTGTAGTGGTAAGGCACATTGCAATCCCAATGAAAGAATTTGAGTTCAAACATTGAAAATGCTATTGTTGGGAGTGGTAGCCATGATCCCCAAAAGGATTAGTTTTCATGGACCGTAAAGCGTACATGAAGGATACCTTAAAAAAAAGAAACTATATTGACTAGCTAATGATATTATAGAAGGACTAAAACAAAATTATATTAAATTAAAGTGTAAATACTAAATTCTAAATTTTAGTTAAAAATTGTGCTAATTTTAAAATAGAGTCATAACTTGAGTAGAACTCTAAGCATAAACTAGGAAAAAATTGTGATTATTATAGTTATAATTTAAAATACAATGATTAGTTAGAAAATTTTTATTGTAAAAAGAAATTGCGCTAATTTTATTAATATAAAGTAGAGTTATTACTTAAATAGAATTTTAAGCATCTTAATGATCACTTAATTTATATTAGAGTCAATTAGTTATTATTTTGAATAATATTACTTTGCATTAATTACATAAAGTAAAACAATATTGTATGTTGAATATGTTAAAAATGCTTTAATTATAATTTGAAAATTTTCTACTATAATATTTGAATTGATAACTTAATATATTATAATTACATTCAATAATTCAAATAAAAAATATTAATTATCTCAATTAAAATACAACACTTTAAAAGATTGATTAAATATTAAACGCATAAAATTACATACAACACATGTGATATTAGAAGCTAGTATTTTAAAAAATTACTCTTTTATTTTTAAATTTTTTGTTAAAAATATTTTAATAATTTCATTTATTAATATAATTTTAAATAAAACAAACTATAAAATTATTAACTTTCTTATTATTTTCTAATTATAAAATAATGATAATTTAATTACATACATTCATTTTCTATCTATTTTAGAAAATATTATAGAATATATGGATTATCATTTGATACATGGATGATGGAGTTCTTTTAATTTCATAAGCGGGATTAAGAAAATCGTTATTGTAACGCCCCAAAATTTAGGGGTTAGACGAAATGAATCATCAATAAATAAGTCTTAATCTTAATGGTTAAGAGCTTAAGATATTGCCTAGAAAACCAAGGTCCAAGCCCTACTCTTTCTATTTTTTCTTTATTATTTTTCAACAACTAAGGAACAAACTCAATCTATTACATATATTAAATGTGGTGGAAATAAACTAAGACTGGGTAGTAGCCTAAGTGGTAAGGTCTTTCATTTTCCCTTGTTCAAGTCATGCTACTCTCTTTCCCATTTCTTTATTTTGGACGGAAAAAAGGGCTATTTGCCCAATCAACCCCTCAAAATTTGAAACCCTAAGTACTTAATATTTTTTCCTAATCATACATTAATTGCAATTCCTTTTCAACCCTAAATTGAATTTTTTTCTTCCCTTTTAAAACCCTCATCTTCTTGTATTTCCTTTTTTTTCCTTTTCATAAAAAAATTCTACAATCTTTTGCTGAAAATTGACTTCTTGAAAATCCAAATCAAGATCAATTCCCATTTGAACCTATTTCTTTATCAATCATCGAATCTACCATCGATAATCTTTGAAATTCCATCAAAGATTGGTAAGCATTCTAGTTCTAATTACGTAGAACCCTAAAATTTTGGAATAACATCGTTCTTGACAATCTTTCAAATCGATTTCGAATCTTTTACGAATTTTCCTCAAAATCTTGATAATTTTGATAAATTTTGAAAGTCGATATTAATTCTTGTGTATTTATCGATCGAAAGACTCATTGTAGGTATCCCAAGCCAGACTTAGAAGTGAGGATCATCGTGCGAAATCACATGGCCTAAATCACATGGCCTACCGCACAGGCATGTGGGCAACCAGTGTGGACTACATGACCCCATACACAACCATGCCACCCCTGAAACCCTAGGATTATGCTTCTCACACGGCCTAAAACCCCTTACACAACCTACCACATGTCTGTGTCTCCTTGTAGGGTGAATTTTTGAATTGGCACACAGCCTAGCCACACGGTTGTGTACCCCTTCCACACGGCCCAAGGCTTCCCACACAGTCCGATCACATGGCCATGTGTCCCCTAGAACCAAGGATTTACAATTTTGACGCAAAACTTTATGTTTTGATCAAATTAGTCCCTACATAAGTTCTAAACTAGTTTTAGTAAATTAAATTATGCAAATAGGTCCCTGATGATATAAGATATGCTAGAATCCATAATTGGTCGATTTAATGTGATATTCATGAATATTTGCATGAATCATGAATAGTATATGTTACCTTTGTATCTATATACTTGCCATCGTATTGATGACATGCCCTATATTATTGTCAAATTGAGTACATGAAAACCTGAATTTTCTATTGATTTTCCATGTGTTAGCATATCGAATGCCATTATATGAGATTATATTGAATAAGTCTTAATGCATTGCATGGGTTGGGACTGTAATGAACCAAAATTTACGAGCATTGAAAAAGAGTAGTATCGGGCCTCCGTTTTAGAAAATTGAACTTGTAGATAATTATTAGAAATATTTATGAGTCTAGTGGTGTGTCTAATTATGTTTTAATTAAGTAAATTTATCTTAATTTAGAGTAATTAGTAAGAAGAGAAAGTTTAATTGTAGATTAGAAGGAAGAAATAGGGACCAAATACGTAAATAAACCAATGGCTTAAGATTAGGCGGCAAAACATGGAAAAATCTTAGATTTTTCTTGATTTATATTATAAAATTATTATTTAATTAAAATATTATAAATTATATTAATTAAAGTTAAGATATTATATTATAGGAAATAAATAAGATATAGACAATTGTATGGTAATAAAAATAATACATGTATAAAATATATAAAACACACTTGTAATAAAATAAAATATTTTCTTATAATTTAAGTAAAAGATATTTGTGAATTAAATATTATTATATTATTATTATATATTGTTATTATTATTATTAACTAATACATAAAAGAAATAAAATAAAATAATAAAAGAAACAAAAGAAGAAAAGAAACAGAGACCATTAGAAACAGGGAAGGAAAAGAAAGAAAGAAAAGAAAAAGGAAAAACTAGGGTTTAAGGATTTAAGCTTTAATTTGGTAAGTCAATCAAGTCCTTTTCTTTTAATTTTGATGTTTTAGAAGTCTTAGAACAAAGTTTTGTTGAATTTAAGCTCAAATTTGTAAGTTCTTAGATTTTTAATATGATTCATGTTGAACAAAAAATGAATTAGGGATTTAAATGATAGAATTTCTAGTTAGAATTGATAAAAGGATTAAATTGTGAAGTAAGCTATAAGTTTTATGTTGTATGGACTAAATTGAGGAAAATTCGAAATTAGTGAAATATGCTGAAATTTTAGTAGTTAAATTTGAGTTTAGATAAAATTTGAATAGAAATAGAGTGTGAATTAAATTAGAAAAGTAGATAAATCTAGTTAGGATTAAATTGGAATTAAAGTATAAAATTAGATAGAAAATTTATTATTATTGTAAAACTTGTGCTGTAATTAATAATTTAATTATTTAATTTTCGTAGCTAATAAAAAATTCGAGGTATCGACACAAAAAGGGAAGGAGAAGGTCGTCGAGGAGTAACTGTGAAATTCGGGTTTGTATTACTATAATTCAAATTATTTATTATTTTAATGTTAAATTTAAATTATGTGTATGGTAAGCAAATAACAAGGTAAGTGAAATATAAGGTAAGTATTATTATTAAGTAGACAGAAATTCAATTGAATAATGGATATATGTGTGGAATTGAAATGAATATTGACTTGAAAATGGAAAAGTAAAATTTAATTGAAATGTGAATTTGAAAAGTATGTGTTGGTATTGAATTGTGTTTTGATTGGTGAATGAAAAAGTATAATTGATATTGAAAATGAATTCTTGAAATAAAGGTGAAAATTGGATTGTGAAATTGAAATACCCTATTAACTAGTCGGACTGAGTTGGATATAGTTGGCATACCATAGGATTTGGAAGAGTATGAGATTTATCGACTTTGCTGATCATGCACTTTATGTGTCATACATCAGACACTTTATGTGTCGTATACTGATCAAGTACTATGTACCGTTTTAGGCACAATGTGCCATACTGGTGTGTTTGAGTTGAAATCCGTGTATCCGTCAAAGTCCAGATTGTTAATAGGGTGAATAATTGAAATGAGAAAATCAAATGAATTTGATCGATTGTAGTATTGAATATGAGGAAATTTAAAATTGTGGATTGAAATTGAGATTGAAAACAAAAGGCATGAACTTAATGTTCAAGTAGTGATTGAAATTGTCACATGTGATATGTGATTGAAATTGAAGAATAGCTATAAATTTTATTGTTATTGCTAATTGATGAAAGTTTAAGAATTAATTGATAATTAAGAAGATGGATAGTTACATGCTTGGTAATTCTATTTCTTTATTGCTATTATAATTTGTATTACGGTAATACCACTGAGTATAAAATACTCAGCGTACGGTTGTTTTCGTGCGCAGGTTAAAAAGGAGTCAGAGTCTTGGTTCAGTATTCAGGACAATCCCGACTCCAGCATAAAGATTTTGGTGATGTTTTCTTCCTTTAAGTGAAAGTGGCATGTACATAGGGATTATAATGGTTATTTTAGTATGTTATATAATTTTGTTGTAAAGAAAGATATTTGATGTTTTGACGATTAAATTAGTAAAATGGTAGAAATTGTTTATGGCATCGGTATTGAATTGGAATGGTTTGAATAGTTGATGAACTAATTAGAAATGTTAATAGGGTTTTCATTAATTAAGTTGTTAAGTCAATATGTCAAAAAACACCAATAATTATAAATGTATTGGTTGAAATACTAGAATTGGTTTGGTTGCGATTTGAAATTTGCAGGGAATGTTCAATAATTATAAAGAGGTAATATTGAAATTAAAAAAAAATGAAGCCAATTAGTATAAATTTTATATGAATTTATGATTCTTTTATATATGTTTGTTATTTATTTAAGAATTATTTGTAAATTGTCTGAAATGCCTGGTAATGTCTCGTAACCCTGTTCCGGCGACGGCTTGGGGTTAGGGGGTTTTGCAGGGACCATATGTGCGAAGGAAGATCAATTAGTTTATCTGCAAGTAAAATGGCAAGTGTAGAGCATAGCCATGCGTCAGTTCTTATTTGCAAATTGTTGTGTATTCATAACCAAATGACAGATTCCATCTGTGGGTACTGTTGTGAATCCATAGCCAAAGGTCGATTTCAACGGCAAGTTTATGTTGTAGAATCTACAACAAAAAAAGGTATGTTTTATCTGCAGGATTTTTATTGTGAACCCACAACCAAAGACGGATTCTAATCACGAGGACTTGCTGTGTGTCCACAATCGATATGATAGTTGTTATTTGCGAACCAATAGTGGTTTATCCACAATGTGACATAAATGTAGAGGAGTTATGGGGAACTACTACTATGAGGTGTAGCGGTGGGGTAGAAATTATTCTTTTTAAAACCTAAAATTGTATGACATAATTTAACTCATGTGCATAAAAATTTGAAAATTATGTTATGATACATATGCGTGAACCTATATTTATATGTCTATATATGCATGGAATATGATTATTGTGGCAATTATGATGATTTGATTATCCTGAAATCTATTGTTATGATTTCTGATATACTAGTGCTGGTTGCATTTGAAAAACTGATATTATGAACTGAATTGCTATTTTTGATTATTTTATGGAATGTTAATAAATGTGTCTTAATGAGTGTCACATTGATTTTGTTGTAAATGGATTCATACTGGGCGTCAAAATTCACTTCCCTTTTAATTTCATCTTTACAGATAACTTATCAGGTTAGGGCACATGCACGAAATCCAAATGGTCTCAGCACAACCCATTTTATTTTCAGTTATTTTAGGCGTAATCTTTTGCTTTATTTTATCATTCAAAGATTGTAAGGTTTTATTTGATCTGTGACATGGGATTTAGAACTTAGGTTGTTTTTATTGTTGCATTACATTTAATTATGATTTTAATTAGGACATTAAATTTTTACTATTAATTGATAATGTATGAACCTCGATTTTTATTAAAAACTTAAGAGAATATAATATTTTCTATGAAACTAAATAAATGTTTTGAAAAAACTCTTTTTTTTAAAAACTCCAATAACCCTGTTAGGCCATCTCGATGGTTGATGTGGTCTTCTAGATTCGAGTCTAATGTTTAGGCCGGGTTGAGATGTTACAATTATATACTTCATTTATTTACTTTTTATTTAAAAATATCAATAAAAGATACATTCCTTACTTTTAAAATTAAAATACTCCACCGAAAATTTACCAAATAATTATTCATATTTTTAATTTATTTAATATTAACAATAGTTTAATAATATTTTGTTAGAAATAATTAATGCTTAATTAGGAACTGCTTATTTTTATATTTTAATTATGATCGGAAAGTCTAGGATTAAATTTTTTATTTATGTTTTAACTTGTATAAAGTGGTAGTTAAAATTATTGTTAGGCACCCGTTTAGTACAAGTTCAAATCGTGTTACCTCCATCCCATCACCAATTTTTTGACTTATAAATGTGAGAAATAATGAAGTATAAGGCAATTAGTTTGATAATTTAGAAAAAAGGTAAAATACATCCAATGTCACTAAACTATTAGTAAATTTGCACTTTGGTCACTTAACTTCAAAATGTTACAAAATAGTTGTTGAATTATTCGAAAGTTTTTTTATTTAAAATCATTATTGTATAGCCTTCTCTGTTTAGACCGCCTGCACCAATTGAAAGCTCTCATTCCCTTTCTCTTCTACAATTCTTTTGTTTTTTCACGAAATAGCTTTGAATGTTATGAACCTACGAACCAAAATCCAAACAACTTTATTCTCAGATCTCCAACATTGACAGTCATATTGGCTTGGGTCTAAGGTATGTTCTTCTATTCATCAATGAGTATTAATTCACCGGACTGATTGTTGAATTGTTGCTTGAAGTTGACTACTTGGACTTTAAGAAAAAAACTTAATAATTTAATGACTTAAATAAAACTTTCTAATAATTTAATGACTTAAATAATAACTTTCGAATGATTCAATAATCATTTTATAATTTTTTGAACTAAACTATTAAAACTTACGATAAAAAAAAAAAGTAGGGTAGGGTCAATCAAATTCAAAGGGTGTAGGCTCATCATCCATGACCCATGCTTTAGCCGAAAGAGGTCTAATCATCATGAGTTTTATGTTAAACCTTTACGTTCAAGCATTTGAAATTTGAAGAACCTATAAATCTTGCTCTTTAGTCTTTATCAGTCTAAGCACATGCTTTAGATTCTTTAAATATCTTCTTAAAATTTAATTAAATTATTTTATTCATATGTTTTATCTTATCCAAAATTGATCAAATCAGCTTATAAAATAATTTATATGCTTCTTATTTTTGATCTCGTATTAATAGAAAATAGTAGTCAAGGTTGAATTTGTAGCTGTGGATCCAATTTCTTTGATCAAGTTACCATTTTCATGGACCCAGGTGGGTTCACAACTCTACCAAGCAAAACTAATAACAATCACCATTAATGTCTCTCACATCTGAAAATGCATTACATCAAAACAAAATCACCAAACTCTGGCAAAATCTTCTAAAGCTTTAAATTTTACCTACAAACAAATGTCTATCAAAATCTGTCATATTAAAATCTTTTTTTCCCCCTCCTATAATAATTCTTGAAACTGTAGTGAATGAGGTACAGCTTTCGAATCACCCCCTCGCAGCAGAGCAATGTTCGGAGAAAACCCAGTAAAACTGGAAGAGAGATTGCTGCCATTACCACTATTATTACTGCTATCCACTTGAAGAGAAATGGAGAGGTTGGTATTGGCATTGTTGCGGCTAATACTAGTTCTAGTTGCTTGAGAAGCTTCCACAAGCTTTGTTGAACGTTGACGCCCTCTATGCATGTGTCTCTCGCAGTACTTGTGATCTGGGACGGCTTCTTTGCTACATCTCCATTTCTTCCCATCTGTTCGTCTACATCTTCCTGGCTCTGGATCTACCCCATTCTTATACCCCAACTGCAAGGGTCCACAACCCAAAACTGGACCAGAAAGGGAAACTTTATTAGTGCTAGAAAAATACTGTAGGGACAAGAGAGATATTTGTTTGTTTGGGGGTACTTACAACCGTAGTAAAGTTGATAAGGACTGCCGTGGAGGCCACCAAGAGAACCGGCAACACTTTTCCATATAGGAAGAAGTAGATGATGGGGAACAGGAAGGCCAGCTTCCATGTACTTGTAGATGAGAGATTGAAGCTGTAACTCCTGGAGTTGAAAGACTGTGAACCCACATGATTTGGTGATCCCAGTTGGTATATGACCGGACCCACATCCAAGCTCGAGACCTAACCCAATTGGAGGTGACCCTTCTCCTCCACTCAATCTATTACTCTCCTTGTTCCACGAATCACCCAAATTTGTAAGTCCTATCCCTGAAAATAAAAAAAAATTGAGAAAAAGATGTAATGTGGGCGTGAGAGCAAGAGGGACAAAGAAAGTTTACCCAGGTCTGAAAAATTTGCAGTCTTGAGAGGTGATGAGTCTTGGGGCTCCATCTCTTGAGTATGGGCACAATTCATTGGCAAACAAAAAGATGCAATTGCAACAAACAGTGAATTAACAGTAAAGGTTAAAAGATTTTTTTAAAGTCAGAAAAATTCAGTTGATGGCAGAGTAATGGGGTATCCTCCTAAATGTGTATCTGTAACAAAAGGAAAAGCCATGAGACTTATAAAAGAGACAAATGCAAGAATGACAGAAACCAAGCACGCCCGAGTTGTGTTTAAAAGAAATGTTGGAGAGATGGATAGAGATGAAAGTGAGACTGAAAGTCATCTGACATGTCAGGAGCTGTGCAGGTGTTTGCAGAAACAAACGCGGTTGTCGGGTCATGACTCGTGACAAGTAGAGCCTATGGGGGGGGGCCCGCGTTATGACAAACTCTCGTCCCTTGTTTTCTCCCAGTCACGAACATGCACCACTTCATCATAACAATTAGTACTTAATCACAACGCGTGAGCGCGCGACACCTTAATGTTTTGAACCTTCACATGGACGGGGGAACTGCAGAGGATTTGGTCAGTATTGTATCGTTATTGGGTATTTTTAAATTTTTTTTTTTTAAAATAGATTATCATTTAAAAGAGTTGATATTTTATTTTGTGGTTCGGTTTTTTTAAAGGATTTTCAAAAGTTGTTTTAAGTAAACTAAATATAATAAATTGGTGCATAAATCTTATGCATTATAATTCTCCATATCATTAACGAGGGAAAAATTAAAAATTGAAAGATTTTTCTAATAAATACTTAAAATTTTATTGAAATGTAATTAAAATTAATTATAATTTCTCATCTTTATCTCTTAATAACAATACCGAGGTTTTAACTTAGAGTTCTAACAATCAAAGACGGCTCTTTTTCTTTTCTTCTTCTTCTTATTATTGGTGCAATTCAATTTTATTATATGATTTTATTACACTGTTTAAACTTGGTTTATATGATTATGGATTTTGAGAAATTTAAGAAATATTTTAAAGTTTAAACTCTTTTAATGACGGGGTACTAACTTAAAAAACTTCTAATATTCATATTATAGATGAGCTTCTTTGAAAAAATTGTGACTTTGAAAAAAGGAATTGTTAAAGATAATTACCTCCCACTTCAATTAATATATGAAATTTTATGTAAATTTCAATAAAATTTTAGGATTTTAGTTAATTCTTCACTTCAATTCAATTTTAACTCCAAACCCAAACCATTTTTTTTAAAATAATTTGACTGGATTTATTCATATAATAAGGAAATACATAAGAAAATTGGGCTTAGGGCCACAAAAAGAAAAGTCTAGAAAACAGAAAACAAATCGGGCCTAACTAGCCCATCTCATTCAAATTAAACTATATTAAAAATAAAACTTAGTCCTATCCTATACCAGTCAAATCCAAATAGCTGTATGCCAATAGTCTTTTCCTTTCAAATCAACCGTCCCATCCTTTATGATAGCAGGTTTCCAATTAAATGCTTTATCTCTGCTACATTTTGTTGCAAAAAACTCTTCACTTCTTTAGTCCGGAGGTTTTGGCCAGAGTTTATCCAACGCGTGACGAACCATTTCTAGGATTCCCCTCACCAGGTAAAAGCTTTCTCTTCTCTTTAGGGCCTCCGTTGCAATAGCATGAGCGTAGATATTTTTCGCTTTTGGGACAAAAATAAACTCAATCTCCTGGAAACTATTTTTTTGGTTTTGAATATCTCTGATGATTGCTCCAATGACCGATTTATTAGTATTAGAACTTTGACATTTCTTGGTGACAGTTTTAAAATCTCCCACAACTTCTATTTTGTTGACTCCCAAACTAATCCCTAGTTTTACTGCCTGTAATCCTGCATATGCCTCTGCTGTAAATGGATTTGCAATCTTGGAGTGAATAACTGCCTGTGTTGCAAGGATTTCCCCTTCTCCGTTCCATACTATTAGCCCTGAAGCCGATCTAAACGACTGACGGTTGAAGGCTGCGTTAAAATGAACTGTGGCCCTTCCCCTTTTGAATACCTGTTGAATATTGCCAGTAGAATGAAGAGTAAGTTTTTTCTCTTTTGTTGCTTCTAGTTCTCTTTTGTTGCTTCTAGTTCTGTAATATAGTTTCGAATTTTCCTTGCAATTTCAGTTCCTGACATGTATCTTCTTTCATATACGAGTTGGTTTCTGCTGAACCAGATAAACCATAGTCCACAGCAGAAAAACTCCAAACCCAAACCTTAATCATATAAATTTCAATAAATTTTCTAAGAAAGCATTTTTCTTTTATACCTTAATACATAAGGAGGAAAGGGAGAATTATAATTAATTTTAATTAGGCTTAAATAAAATTTTAAGTATTTATTAGAAATTTCTTCAATTTTTTAAAAAATATTTTGCTTATTAGTGATGTGAATTGTGGTGTATTGATAGTGCATACAAATTGACGGTGCATTAAATATTATCATAAAATTTTACAAGATAATTAATTTAGAAATGAAGCTTGAATATTATTTAAATAAATTTTTTCCTTTAAAAAGAAAAAAAATGCCGACTCTAAATTTGGAGTTTCCACCTTCATGTTGCTGTAAAATTTGAAGTTTCCAACTCTTCATTTACTTGTGGAACCATAGTAGAGTATAGTTCAAAAATTGCCAAAAGGAGGTCAAAGCATACCATACTTATTAAATATAAAAAAAATTATTCTGCCCCTTTTGCCTGTCCCTACCTATGTCTCACCAATGTTATTAGTCCACGTGTACAATTAAATTTTATGTTTTGCTTTTTGCTAATGTCGTGTTCTTTTTCCTTTCGCTGAAGTTTCAGTCTCAACAAAGATGGGCTGCTCAAGTTTCTTTGCTTTTTTTCAAACTTTTCAAGTTTTAGTCTTAACAAAGATGGACGGCTCAAGTTTCATTTTAATTTCAAACTTTTTAAGTTTCAGTTTTGTTATTATGGAGTACAATAAAAAAGAAGGACAAAGTGAAGTAATGGAGGTCGGTTTATTTGAAGAGGTCGAGAACCGGAACAAAAACAAAAGGATAAACTAATTGAAAAGACAATTACTCAAAATAATTTTAGGGAGTTAAAAGATCGATTCCTTCCACATCGTTCCTTAGGGCATTTATAGAGAATGTCCTTTTGTCCATTGATGTGATGTTGTTGAATAAACATTCAGTCACACTAAATGCGTAAATAATATTCATAAGTGTATATCAGGAGGCCTTATCAATACAAGGTCATTGTGCCTAAATGGACTTCTTATCGTATCAAAAGTGTGTTCACATTAGGAAAGCATTCATACTTAAAAGCGGGTGGGTGGTTCCCTCTAACTAGAACGAGTGATCTTACCCAAAGGTGTTGGGAGTGGGTAACCTAGATGTTACTACAGATGGAGTCAACGTGTGGGTAAATGGTGTGTTTGGTGTAGACACATTTCCGAGTAGCGAAGGAGTGTGACAAGTCTTAACAAAGATGGGCAGACAAAGAGGATAAAAATAATAACAAAAAGAAAGATGGCAATTTCATTGTGGGTTATATAGATTACAATGGAAGTTTAAACATCGTTACAAAAAGAGAATAAATGAGTAGTCCCGATGTGGCGGAGATTATCGAGCGAAAATGCAGCAAGAGATTGTTGTGTATGAACTTGGAGGAACTGAAGGTATGTACAGACCTGGATCTTGAGTTAGAACATGGTTCATGTTAGAGATGTTTAGTGCCATTCATGTTTCACTTCAGGTTCCACTCTTGGTTCCACTTGTACTGGTGGCAATTCTTCCATCACCAACTGTTATATCCTAAGCTTTGGTTATTCAAAACATGCCCACTCTCTTTGGATTACTTTTAATTTGTAATTGCCTGATTAATATAGAACAAAAACGTTTTCAAATTTTCAATCCATCTGATAGCATGTTTAGCATGTAAATTTTTTGAAGATTTTAGTCAACAATTTTAGATGACAATCTTAGGAATGTCAAGGCTCGAGCTTGACTGAAAGTGTGGGCACAAGTAGTTTGTAAAGTGAAAAATTGAAAAGTAAAGAAAAATGGCAAAGAAAAGGAGATAAAAAATTGCTTCTGTTAGTTTCTTAAGATTTAAAGTTGTTATTGTTAGTTTCTTGCTATTGAAATCTATGGATGGTTCAATTTTAAAGGGACAGATTTTTGTCCAAAGAAAAAAAGTGTAAAGATACAACACTAGAATTATCACACCAATAGGTGTACCAGTAAGATTTAACCCTATCTCATTCAACAAAGAATGAAATGTCAACTCGGATGTCGCATGCTAAACTTTTATATTAAGCTTCTAAAGTAGACCGAGATACAACACTTTGTTTCTTGGACATCCAACCAACAAGATTATCACCAATATACACGCAAAACTTGGAAGTAGACTTACGATCTTCAAGTGAACTCTCTCAATCAACATCACTAAAACCAGTTAAACTCATACTCGATACTTGAAACAACTACCCATAATCAATTGTACCCTCAACATACCGCAATAAATGTTTTACAACTGTCCAATGCACATCATGAGGTTTATGCATATATTGACTAACTTTATTGACAACAAATGACAAATCAGGGCGAGTTAAACACAAATATTGCAAACTATCTACAACTTGTCGATAAAGTGTACCATCTGACAATGGTGACCTGACCAAGGATGTAAGAGTCAAATAACTCACCATAGGAGTGTTTACTAGCTTGGCATTCGCCATGTTTGTGTGTTCTAGCAACTCACAAGCGTATTTTTGTTGATACACATGCATCCGATCTTTATATCTCAACACCTCAAGCCCAAGAAAAAAATTCAGCTCCTCTAAGTCTTTAAGAGAGAACTGACGATCAAGATATGAGATAATAACATCTAACTTAGCACAACCACCACCTATAACAATAATATCACCAACATACACAAGAAAATAAACACTTGCAACAACTATGTGCTTGTAAAACAATGAAGAATTAGCTTATTTTATCATCCTAACTCGATTTGAAGTTTTTCAGATCGAGTTGAGTCGAATTGACTGAAATTGTTAAGAGTTAAATTAAAAAATTAAACATGTCAAATTAAAATCTTGTTACAGTATAACTAATTCCATGTTAGAGTACATAAATTTGAAACCATATATATTTGAAAACTTTTTCAAAGCAAAATAATAAAAAATACTTTAGTATGATAAACTTGAATCATTAATTAACTTATTTTAGTCCCAAAATTATTATTCTAGAAATTTTTAATTTTTTAACTTACTTTACATATTCGTTATATTTTTTTGAAATTTTTATAAATATTTTTATTTTAAAAATTATTCTAATTTTTTTGTAATTTTTGTTGAGAGAGACCAAATTGTTTATTTTCAAATTTGACATGGATCAAAAGGGTATTTACACGAATCTGTTATTCGAATTATTTGAGTTATTCGAATTGTAAAATTCAACTTGATTCGAACTCGAAACTCAAATTACTTATTTGTGTTGACTTGAATAATTCAAATAACTTGATTGAATTAACTCTAAATTTAAATTTTTCTTTGAATCGAATTGAATTTTACTCATCCATAACTGCACATGAATAATTGGGTCAAACTTTCAAAACCAATGTTACTAAAGCTAGAAAATAAACTAATTTATAGTCGGTAATAGGGGTGAGCGTTCGATCGAATCATATTAGAGAGTAGCTTAGGAAGCTGTTAGTTAGTTTGTATTGGGTACAAATACAGTTGCTCAGTTTGTTGAAGAGCAGTTATTTTTGAAACTCTATAAATAGGCGTTCTCATATGTACAGAAGGCATGATTTGAAAATATAAAAAAAGTATCATTGTTATTTTAGTTCTTTAATATTTCTCTCTTCACCTAGATCTTTACATAGTATCATTCGCAGGTTGATCCTGTATCATGACTTCCGCTGATTCTGCTTCAGGTGAACCTGTTTCTGTTGTGTTTGCCGGTAATCTTGTCACCAATGCTTTTCCTCGGCATGAGGTGGTTAAGCTAGATGATGGCACTTATCTCCAATGGCATAAACAGGTAAAATTAATTGTTGATGGATATGGACTTACTGGTTTTTTAAATTGTACGTTGCCTTCGCCATCAATGTTTATTCAATTGCACGATGGATCTCGTGCTCCGAATCCGACAGCTTTGGTGTTCACGCAGCAAGATCGACTTCTCACTTCTTGGCTTCTATCCACGATAAGTCCTTCTCATCAATCTTCGTTTAATGATGCTTGCACAGCGTGTGACATATAGACTATGGTGATTAATTTGTTTGCGGCCGATACTGGAGTGAGGCAATCCAGGATTCGACATGAGCTGCATTCTTTAAAGAAAGGTAACCTTTCTATTAAAGCTTATGTTGCTCGTATTAAAGACTTGTGTGCTATTTTAGAGACTTCTAGCTTTCTTATCTTGGAAGAGGAGAATATTGAGGTGATACTTGCGGGTTTACTGCTGGGGTTCAAGGCGGTTATTTCTTCCACACGGTTGTTGACTGGCGTTCTCTCTTTTCAGCGCTTGGTTGATACTCTTGTTGAATGTGAGACTCGTCAAACGCGATTATTTTAGAAAGCTGTTTTGCATGCAAATCTTGTTGAAAATACGCCGTCCGATAAAGGCGCTGTTCGCGGTGGCCGTGTGTCTAGTCGTGGTCGCAGCTAGAGTTTTCGATCTCACATTCAATGCTAGATCTGTAATCATTTTGGTCACGTGGCTCAGAACTGCTACTACCGGTACCATCAAGACTCGACTGGCTCGTTGGCAGTGCCTCCGATCTCCTATCAAGGATACTCGTCGTCGATCTTTGATGGTTATGGTGAAGGGCAGTTTGCTTGTTAAAAGAAAAATCCAAGAGTTAATTTTGGTCAAGATTTTGGTCTAGGCTATTATGGTGCTGATGGTTAAACTTTGTTTGGTGGAATGAATAGTGGGTTTCCTGCAAGTGGGTCGTCCATGTTTTATAATCAAGATGGGTATTTTGGCCATTTTGCTCCCAACGCGTCTAGGCCCACTATGCGTGAGTTTGTTCCTGATGATGGGCCATGGAAGAATGGGTCAGCGTGGCAGCCTGATTATGATAAAAATGGGCAAAATAAATTTGTTACTGGACATAGGCAAAATGTCTCTCCTGGACCGAATGTGATGCCATCTTCTAATTTCGTCCAGGTTGAATCTGGCTTCTATAGACCGGTTGATGGTGGTCTAGGTCTATGACCTATTGGTCATATTGGTGGTGGTCCGATTTTGCGATCTACTAAACCATGCGCTCGGGTATACACTGGGTCAGATCCATGTATTGGACTTCCTCGGTTAGGTGATTTGCATGCTTCTGATTTTTCTGACTCTCCTGTCAAAACTATTCAACCTAGGTCCAATGGTGGTGATGATAGTTCATATATTCCTGTGCATGTTGGTACCACTTCCTTGTATCTTGATTCTGGTGTGAGTAATCATGTCTGTCTCGATGTGTCCGCACTACGTTATGTCACGCTGTATTCAGGTACGTCGATTCTTTTAATGGGCGATGGTACTCCTGTAGTGATTTCCTCAATTGGTAATGCTATTCTCCCTACTCAGTCTAAATCGTTACGCTTGTCTAATGTTCTATGTGTGCCGAGTATAAGAAAAAATCTTTTATCGGTTTCACAATTTGCTCATGATAATGGTGTGTTTTTTGAGTTTCATTCTACACATTGTATTCTTAAGGATGTCGTGACCCGAGAGACGTTGCTGAAGGGCCACATTCATGATGGGTTATATCAATTTTCTGTGCCAATGGTGTCTACTTCGTCTAATGGTGTTCCGTTTGCTGCTCATTCACAAGTTCAAACTAAAGTTCTAGATTGTCCGGTGTTTGCTTTATGGCATAATCGTTTAGGCCACCCGTCTGCTTCTGTGGTTAAAACTGTTCTTGATCAATATAATGTCGTTTCAAATAAATACTGTTTTGATGGTATTTGTATTGCGTGTCAAAAATAAGGGTCACATAAGTTGCCTTTCTCAATTTCGGCCACTAACTATCTTCCTTTTGAATTAATTATTTCTGATATTTGGGGACCTGGATCTGTTGCGTGTGATGATAAGTGGTATTACATTTCGTTTATTGAAATGAGTACTAGGTTCACCTGGATTTATCTTTTACGACAGAAATCTTAAGCAGTGGAATGTTTTATTTAGTTTTATCAGTTAATCAAGACACAGTTTGGTAAGTCTATTAAGCAGTTTCAGAGCGATTGAGGTGACGAATATCATGGTCTTATACCTGTTTTAGCCTCTCAGGGTATTATCCATCGACTGACTTGTCCATATACTTCCGAACAAAATGGAGTAGCTGAGCGTAAACACAGACATATTGTTGAAATGGGCATTACACTATTAGCCCAAGCAAATTTACCTATGGAGTACTGGGGATATGCGTTTTGTTGCACAGTTCATCTTATAAATCGACTTCCTACGGTTGTCTGTCATGGCCGTTCTCCATTTAAGGATCTTTACAGAAATGATCCTACTTATGATCATCTTTGGGTTTTTGGTTGTTGCTATTACCCTTATTTACGTCCGTTTGTAGGTCATAAATTGGAGTTTCACTTTCAGCCGTCTACATTTTTGGGTTACAGCCCTCGTCATAAAGGGTATTAGTGTCTTTTACCAAATGGTAAGGTTATTGTTTCGCGACATGTGGTATTTGATGAGCAGAGGTTCTTATTTTCTGAGACTAGCTCCGATAAACCTGTATTGTTATCCAGACAGATTAGTACGACAATTATTCCTCTTGTATGGCCTATTTCTTCTCAATCGCTTGAACCTTTCACGTCGTCACCTTCTCTACGAGATGTTAAATTAGTGCAATCTCAGTCCAATACTTCTTCGGCTGATGTTGACTTGGTGCAATCACCAGATGTTTCAAGTGGTAATGCTCGGTCTATCACAATAACATCGATTGATGTTGACTTAGTGCAATCACCAGATGTTTCAAGTGGTAATGCTCGGTCTATTACAAGAACATCTGAAGGTGTCTCGTCCTCTTCTGATAGTCCGACTAGTGACATGAGTTTTCAAGCCTAAGGTCTTAACTGATGAAGTTGTAGAATCTTCTACAATTGAGGAAACTCTGGCTACTGATGAATGGAAAGCTGCAGCCCAAGATGAGTATAATGTTCTTATTCGTAATTCTACGTGTGAGCTGGTTTCAGC
The DNA here is from genome assembly GCF_025698545.1 of Gossypium raimondii. Taxonomy (NCBI): domain Eukaryota; kingdom Viridiplantae; phylum Streptophyta; class Magnoliopsida; order Malvales; family Malvaceae; genus Gossypium; species Gossypium raimondii. The sequence continues at coordinate 53,772,516 of NC_068572.1, forward strand.
TCCACCTAATCGTAAGATAATTGGATGTAAGTGGTTGTTCAAAATCAAAAGGAATTCTGATGGTACCATTTCTCGTCAGAAGGCTCGGTTAGTAGCGAAAGGTTACTCTCAGGTTCTGGGATGTGATTTTAAGGAAACTTTTAGTCTAGTGGTTAAACCAGCTACTATTAGAGTTATTTTTTCTGTTGCTGTTTTCAAGGGATGGTCGCTTCGACAAGTGGATGTCAATAATGCTTTTCTGAATAGAGATCTTGAGACTGAAGTTTTCATACAACAGCCTCCGGGTTATGTTCAGTATGATTCACATGGCAAACCTTTGATGTGTCGACTAAAGAAAGCGTTATATGGACTTCGTCAGGCTCCACGTGCCTAGTTTGAGAAGCTAAAGAGATTTCTAGTATCTATTGGGGTTTGTTGTATTGAAGTCTGATGCATCCTTATTTGTTAGGATCACGCCAGATTCATCACTGTATGTTCTTGTGTATGTTGGTGATATTATTATTACCGATAGTGTGACATCTGTTATTGAGTGGTTTGTTCAGTTGTTGAACAACGAGTTCTCGCTTAAGGACATGGGCGATCTTCATTATTTTCTTGGAATAGAGGTTGCTCTTTCTTCATCAGGATGTCTTCACTCGCATTATATACGAGGTATTCTTGTTCGATGTTCGATGGAAAATGCAAAGAGTGTTCATACACAGATGATTAGTTCCTCTGTCATGTCTAAAGATGATGGTGATCGTTTAGAGGATTCGACCGAGTATAAGAGTCTTGCTGGTGCATTACAGTATGTTACTTTTGCTAGACTTGATGTTACATATGCTGTCAATCGGATATGTTAGTTCATGCATAGTCCCGCTACTGTTCATATGACCAGCTTGAAGCGCATTTTGTAATATTTAGCCAGCACACTTAATTTTGGCATTGTTTTTCGCCCGACCATTAGTTTGACGTTAGTTGGGTATGCTGATGCCAACTGGGGGTTGGATTTTGATAATCGGCGATCCACTTTCGGGTTTTGTGTTTATTTTGGGAATACTCCCGTATATTGGTGCACAAAGAAACAACAAGTGGTTGCTCGGTCCACTGCTGAGGCTGAGTATAGGAGTCTTGTTGCGGTCACGAGTGAGGTCACGTGGTTATTATCGTTACTTCGAGAATTACAGATTCAATCTATCGCTACACCAAATATTTGGTGTGATAGTTCTGGTGCAGTTGCGGTTGCAGCTAATCCTGTGCTACATTCAAAGTTTAGGCATGTTAAGTTAAATTTGTTTTTCGTTTGTGAAAAGGTTGTTGATGGCTCTGTTGTGGTTGGTGAGGTTTCAGCCTGTGATCAAGTTGCTGATGTTCTTACTAAATCTCTGTCAGTATCGATTTTTACTCGGTTTCGACGTTTTCTTCGGGTTTTGCCTGTCGAGGAGATGGATGCATATTAGAGAGTAGCTTAGGAAGCTGTTAGTTAGTTTGTATTGGGTACAAATACAATTGCTTAGTTTGTTGAAGAGCAGTTATTTTTGAAACTCTATATATAGGCGTTCTCATATGTATAGAAGGCATGATTTGAAAATATAAAGAAAGTATCATTGTTATTTTAGTTCTTTAATATTTCCCTCTTTACCTAGATTTTTACAAATCAAGTTGAATCGAGTAAAAAAATTTCGAGTTAATCAAGTTCACGAGTCCTATTTATCATCCTAACTCAATTTGAAATTTTTTCAAATCGAGTTGAGTGAAATGAAATTCGAGTCGAGTCAAATCGAGTAAAATTGTTCGAGTTAAATTAAAAAAATAAACATTTCAAATAAAAATATTGTTACAAGATAATTAATTCCATGTTAAAGCACATAAATTTTTTAAAAATATAAAATTTGAAATTTTTATAAATAATTTGAATTTTAAAAATTAATTTTTAATTTTGAAAATTATTTTAAGTTATTTTGGTAATTTTTGTGGAAAGAGAGATCAATTTGCTTATTTTCAAAGTTAACAGGGACCAAAGGGTATTTATTCCAATTTGTTATTTGAATTATTCGAGTTATTCGAATTGTGAAATTCAACTCGACTCGAATTCGAAACTCGAATTGAGTTATTTGAGTTGACTCGAATAATTCGATTCGATTAACTTAAAATTCGAATTTTTTTTTATTTTTTCGAATCGAATTGAATTTTGCTCGGCCCTAATTAGCAATAGTGAACTCATTCAGTTTCAACTTTCAAATAAGGCTACTCAAAAATAAAATAGTCGAGATGATGCTTAAAATTGCTATAACATAAAATGACTTCACTTTAGATAAAAGAATGCAGTTACAATTTTAAAAATTAGTGTAACCTTTTCCTTACGGATTAGGTTTCCACAACGAAGGATGGATACTTTCAGTTGGTTAGTGTGCCTTGTTTTGCTCTTGGTCTTGTTCCAAGTCTACAGGAAATTGGGGGGGACCAACAGGCTTCCACCTGGTCCTCCTGCAATTCCAATATTCGGAAACCTCTTCCAGCTTGGTGGTAAACCCCATAGGACCCTTACAGAACTTGCAAAGGTTCATTGGGACATCATGACTCTGAAATTTGGCCAAACAACTACTATAGTTTTGTCATCTGAAACCATGGCCAAAGAAATCCTCTAAACGCATGACGCAATATCTTGTAATCGAACCGTTCCCGATGCCCTTCGTACCCTTCAACACCACGAAGCCGGAATAGCTTGGATGCCTGTTTCAACCACATGGAGAAATCTTAGGAAAATCTGCAACTTGCACATTTTCGCTACTCAGAAACTTGACGCTAACCAACACCTGCGGCGTAACAAAGTAGAACAACTCCTTGCTGATGTTGGTGATAGTTCCCGCATTGGAGAATCGATAGAGATATCCACAGTTGCTTTCAAAACTACGCTTAATCTTATATCCAATACTATTTTCTACGTCGATTATGCCAACCCTTCTTCTAATACTGCCCTGGAATTCAGAGAAAATTTACAGGTTATCAAGGAAGAGTTGGGAAAAGCCAATTTTGGTGATCTTTTTCCTACTCTTGCTAAACTTGACTTGCAAGGCATAAGGCGTCGCATGGCAATTCATTCTAAGAAGATGATGAATATTTTTGATAAAGAGATTGATAACCGGTCGGAGTTGAGAAAGATGAATGATTATATACCAGCTCAAGAATTTTTGGATACTCTTCTCCAAATCAGTGAAGATGATAACGAAGAGCTTGATAGAAATCTGATAAAACATTTGTTTTTTGTACTTTTTTCTCTCTTCAGTCTCTCAATTGTTTTCTTCTTCTTTTTTTTTTGGTCCATAACTCGGTAACAATTTGTGAAACAGGATTTGTTCACTGCAGGAACGGATACAACTACAAGTACACTGGAATGGGCAATGGCGGAGTTACTTCATAACCCAAAAGCTTTACAGGAAGTCCGAAGAGAACTACAACAAATAATTGGCGAAGGGAACGTAGTGGAGGAATCTAATGTTACTCGTTTACCTTATTTGCAAGATTGCATCCTCCACTTCCTTTCTTACTCCCTCGAAAAGCTGAAGTAGATATCAAGATTCACAACTTCGTTTAGAGAGGTTCATAGAATCAGAAATTGATGTTAAAGGAACGAACTTTGGATTGGTTCCATTTGGGGGAGGGCGACGAATTTGCCCTGGATTACCATTGGCCATTAGAATGTTGCCCTTATTGTTGGGTACACTTATTCATTCATTTGATTGGGAACTTGAAGATGGAGTCACACCTTAAAGTTTAAACATGGATGAAGCTTACGGTCTTATTTTACAGAAAGCTCAACCATTCAAAGTTATCCCTCGTTCGATTTAACAAATTATTGTATATTTTTATCTATAACTATTGAAAAGTTTAAGAGTTAGAAAAGTTAAGTATTGAATTTTTACTGTTGAGTTGAATTTATATTAGAAAATTGTTTGATAAATTAGTAAATATAAATATTAAATATAATTATATTGTTAGATAAAAGTAAATATTGGTTTTAATTTTAATCTTATTAATATATTATTTTATATATTTTGGATAGTTTTGGGTAAGAGATAAATATAGTAATTTAAATATCTCTTTCTTTTAAGAGAAGGATAATTTGTTTCAATTTTTAATAAAATAAAATCAACTTAATATTTTTAGATTAAGTGATAATTATATACCTATCTACTTATCTTATTCAACACTTTTAAAAAAAATCATATTAAGTTAAAAAATAAGAAAATGGTTATCAAATACATTTAAAGTATTAAATGTTGAAAACTTTCATTTTCAATGAAATGAATTTTCAATGATTTATCAAACACACCCTTCATTGATGGTAAATTATTATAGAATTATTTTAGATTATCTTTCATTTTTCTTCAAACATTGTGGGCAATGCTAGCATTCATTAATCACATGAAAACCATGCGTACCTATTTACCAGGGATGTTGTTAGGGGTTGATAGGAGTCTTAACCCCTAAAATGGAAAATTTTTCATTTAGGTTCTTTAAGTTTTTAAAAATTTAAATTAGTAAAGGTAAAATTATACTTTGTCCCCCTAAAAATAATAAAAAATTAATTTAATTCTTTAAAAATTATAAAAAATTTAAACTATTAAAATGATAAAATTTCATTTTTACTATCGTAAAAAATATAATTTAATTTCGACTCTCTAAAAATTTTTTTTTAGCTTCACCCCTGCTATTTACTACCATGTCTTATGTTACATGCAAGAGGTAATACTGACATTTGAACTCAACAAAGATTCATTTCGTCAACAACCAAAATATCACCAACATTTGAACTCAACAAAAGTTCATTTCGTCTACAACCAAAATATCATTGCCACAATACATCTCATATATATTATGTGAACTAAAATATTGGTACCAAGGATATAAATACACATACCAACTTAGACACGTAGTCAGCTCCCCGATTTCACCCAGATTTCTTGATGATTAGCCGTCCCGATCCTTCAACCTCAGCATGGACCTAACCTATTCGTTCCCTTGATTATTTGTATATATAACTACTGAAGAGCAATAATTGAAACTTTCTTGATGAAAAGTTATTATCAAACTATTTTATATTATATTCATGTTTTTCAAACATTGTGGGCAATGACAACATCAATCACATAAAAATCATGCGTACCTATTCACTACCAAGCCATGTCTGGGAGCCAATATTGACATTTGAACTCAACAAAGGTTCATTTCGTCAACAACCAAAATATATCTGCCACAACACATATATTAGATATATATGGATTAAACAACTTTCTCCATTGTCATTGAAGCTTACTGAACAAGAATCTTGATACCAAGGATACAAGTGTATGTACAAGTACGTATACCAAGTTCGAAAAATTCTCAAACCTTATTGGTGATAAAATCTGTCACTTTTTTTTTTCAGTATTCATGAGAATGTCATAACATATGCATTTTGAACTTATACATGTAAGTTTCACAGGTCACAGATCAAAGCCCATTGTCGAAACCATTTTTTGTAAAAGGGGTCGACTTTGATTTTGAAAACGAAAAGGAACATGGAGTCGCCACCAATCCTTTTTTGATGAGGTAGGATAGGGTCACCTCGAAAAGTAGTTGTTTTTAATAAACGGTTTGATTTATTAAAACAACGATTTTGGTTCACGAAATTCTAAAAGACGGGTTCGGGAGTCAGCTACGCACGAGGAAGGATTAGCACCCTTGTAACGCCCAAAATTGGTACCTAGGTGATTACTTCGTGTTTTTTTAGTGCCGAGAATTGAAAATCTTGAAGAGATTTAAAATACGATCTTTTGTTAAAATATTGAAAATTTTTCGAGAAATAGAGCATATTTCACGTTAATCGAGAAAGAGAATTACGTCCTGTAAGTTAGGACACAATGTCTTAAATTCTTGATACGAGAATAAACACCAAAAAATTTACTTATTTGAAAGATATTCAATTATCTCGGTTTTAGAAAGAAATCATATTCCGTAAGTTAGAACACGATTTTTTTAATTCTCGAGAATATTTAAAATTGAGTTTTTTTTAAAAAATGTTCGTTTATTCGGATTTATTAAGAAAATTGAAACTCCGTAAGTTAGGGTATGACCTTTCGAATCCCAAAATACTAAGTATTACTTATTTTAAAATCATAAATTATGTATCGAGTAAAATTAATGTATCACAAATTTGTTGTGAAAATAAATCATGATGATAATATGCGTAACAACATAAACGCGTTAAAAACAATGTAAAAGATGAGAATGAATTAACGAAACAAACAAGTCGATTACAGATAAAAGAAAGATAACAAGAAAACTAAAAAAAAAAAGTAAACAACCATATGAATAAATGGGATATACAAGGGTTTTAAAAATAATAATACTAATAATAATGAGAATAATATGAATGATAATAAAATAATAAATAATGAATAATCTACGGTTTGTAATCATATAAAAGAATGTGAATAAATAAATATAATATGATAAAATAGAAGAGATGTATTTAAAATATTAAGTAAATAAATATAAAAAGAAATATAATAGAAATAATAATGCAAAACTAATTAATTTAATAATATGATAATAATAACAAGTAAATAAATAAAAAGGAAAATAATAATAGTAATAATAATATTAAATTAATTAATTTAATAATAAAATAGAAAAAATAATAAAAAAGGGGCTAAATTGAGTTTTAAAACAGAAATTTGGGGCAAATCAAAAATAAATAAAAAGGACAGGGACCAAATAGAACGCGCGAATAACAAGGAGAGGCCAAAATGGGCAATAATCCCCACCCTCCAAAATGCACAGCTTCAAGGTGGACCAAATTGAAAGCTGAAATAAATTATAGGGCAAAAATTAAAAATGAAATAAACTTAATTGTAAACAATAAAAAAGCGGAAGGGCTAAAGGCACAATTAGCCCTTCCGTTAAAAAACACGCGGATATTAGGGGTTAATGGGTCGGGTAATTGGGTTGCCCCAAAACGACGTCGTTTTGGGCGTTTGAGGCCAGTCTCAAAACGACGTCGTTTTGGGGGCCTATATAAGTTAATTTTTTTGACAAAAAAAATCATTTAGCCCTTGTTTAAAAAAACACTAGAAAAGCTCTCCCTCTCCTTTGACCAAGCCTGAATCCAAATGAAGGAGGACCGCCAGTATTCTGCGCGCTTTTATCAGAGCGGTGGTCGACGCCCCTGTAAGTTTCCGTCCCCTTTTTATTATGTATTTGATATATATATATATATATATACAGTTTTTTAAAACAAAAGGAAAATAGAAATTTTTGAATATAAACAGTTTCAAAAACAGGAAAATAAAGAAAATAAAAATGACCTTTGCACGTTTCTAACTTTGTTTTTTTCTTTAATCTACTTTGTTGCTTTTTGTTGTTTGTATACTTGAATATGTTTTTGTTGTATTCAAGAAAAAATCCCGGGGAAAAAACTACAATGGTTTTTCATGGCTTATATAGCCATTGTACAAAGTTTTAATCTATTTTTGTATATTTGCTGTCACTTCTGCTTTTGGTCTTTGTAAGAGGCAGTCCAAGTGGAGGGCGGTGCTGGCAGAAATGGCAGAGGCGGTGGCAAATCTAAGGGAGTTAGGGGCGGCACGGGCTAAGGTTTCTTTTTGTTTTTCTATTTTTTTGGGTATTGGGCTAATTGGGCTTGAATTGGGAAATTTTGGTTTTGGGCATGTCTGGTTTTTGTTGGGTCTGTAATTTGTTTAGTTTGGATTGTAATGAGGTTGTATTGGGTTTTATTCTTTATGGGCCCCGAGTAGAATTGGCCCACAACAGTTGCCCCTCTTTGCTTATTGTCGTGTAACGAGAATGGAGCAAAGACTTTTGAAGGGCCAATTTTGCCTGGTCTTGCCGAGTCTTGAATTTTTTGGGTGCTTCTCTTCTTCAGGTAGCCTCATTCCAACCCACTGTATCTTCAGGGGTATAGGAATTGTCGCTTTGATCCACTCCACTGTAACTTCAGGGAGATAAAACTTGTAGCTTCCATCCATTCCACTCTAACTTCAGGGAGATAAGACTTATAGCTTTAATCTGCTCCGCTGCAACTTCAGGGGGATGAGATTTGTGTTTTCTATCTGCTTCACTACGACCTTAGGGAGATAAAGTGTGTAGCTTTAATCTGCTCTGCTGCAACTTCAAAAAGTTAAGATTTGCTATTTTTAACCTGCTCCACTGTAATTTTAGGGAGATAAGGTTTGCGGCTTTAATCTGCTCCGCTGCAACTTTAAGGAGATAAGATTTGTAGCCTGTCTTCAATCTGCTCCACTGCAATTTCAGGGAGATAAGATTTGTTTATTTTTAACCTGCTCCACTGCAACTTCAAGGAGATAAGGTTTATAGCTTTAATCTGCTCTACTGCAACTTCAGAGAGATAAGATTTGCTTTCTCCAATCTATTCTACTGCAACTTCAGGGAGATAAGGTTTGTTTATTTTTAACCTGCTCCACTACAACTTTAAGGAAATAAGGTTTATAGCTTTAATCTACTCTACTGCAACTTCAGAGAGATAATTTTTGCTATCTCCGATCTACTCAACTGCAACTTCAGGGAGATAAGATCTATAACTTCAACCTGCTCCACTACAACTTCAGGGAGACAATATTTGTAGCCTTTAGTTTGATCCACTGCAACTTCAGACTCCACTGTAACTTCAGGGAGATACGATTTATAGCTTTAATATAATCTAGTGCAACTTCAGAGAGATAAGATCGATAACTTCAATATGCTCCACTGCAACTTCAGGGAGATAAGATTTGTAATTTGTAGCTTTAATCTGTTCCGCTGCAACTTTAGGGAAATAAAATTCACTATCTTCAGTCTGCTGTACTGCAACTTCAGAGAGATAAGATCTATAATTTCAATCTGCTCCACTACAACTTCAGGGAGATACGATTTGTAATTTGTAGCTTTAATATGTTCCACTACAACTTTAGGGAAATAAGATTCGCTATCTTCAGTTTGCTCCACTGCAACTTCAGGGAGATAAGACTTGTAACTTCAACCTGCTCTACTGCAACTTCAGGGAGATAAGATTTTCCATAATGACTTTAATCCATCCCACTGCAACTTCAATGTATGGGTAACTTCATTGATCTGTTATACCATTCTCTAGGTAACATGACCTGTAAAATTCATTTCATGGGCCTATTTCGTGGCAAATGATTAGAATGTTATGATCAGAATGAATCAAATGCTCCTAACTAGATGTGTATGCATGATGAATGCAAAATGTCATTTTTCGAGGATGATCACCTTTTAATGCTTGGGTTGACATTGCTCGCTATTCATCGAGGTTTTATCACTGACGTATTACGCTACCTTCTTGCTCAGCTGGTATCTTTGTCAGGAAATCGAAAAAAATAATCGCAATTTAGGCTATTCTTCTCCACATGTTTCCAACTCTTAAATTTGGGTAGTCCTGACCAATGGTCCTGTTTAAGGTTCTTGTACTATTTAGAAAACTTTTCAGAGCAATATGCAAAACCCTTTTAAGAAAGTATTTTTAGCCCATTAATCATTATTTCAACGCAAAAAGCTTGAAAAAGATCATAATGATAGACAAAATTGAAATTTATCAAGAACAAAATTTGAGAAGAATAAACTAGTCAAGGAAAGTAAACATTGCTGAAATGCAACATGAGTAAGAAGAAATAGGTGCCCCAAATATCGCAGCATGAGCTTTTCTACCCGAATTTCTTGAAGGCCATTTTGAGTTCAACATGTGTTTAGGGAGTCTAGAGTACTTTGTTGATGCCCCAAGATGTAGCATCTCTCTTTCTTATTAATTCGGAGAAAGCAAGACTACCATATGCCTCATCCTTGATCAAAATTTGAATTGCCCTTTCACGAGTTTTCAATCCAAAACCCCTTTGGTCTCAAGGTGCTCTTTTACAAGTTTCTGTCTTGGCCTTTCCCTTTTTTTAGGTGAAGTACTTCTTGAGTGAGTTCGAATTCACTGGATTAGGTAGGTTCTTGTCATTCATCTCGGTCAATATCAATGCTCCTCCAGAAAAGGCCTCCTTTACCACATATGGTCCATCCCAGTTTGGCATCCATTTTCCTCTGAAGTCCTTTTGTATGAGAATGATCTTTTTTAATACCAAGTCCCTTTCATGGAATTCTCTAGGGCGAACCTTTTTGTTGTAAGCCCGCATTACTCGTTTTTGGTGCATTTGATCATGATGGATAACTTTCAACCTCTTCTCTTCAATCAAATTTAACTGATCATATTGAGATTGGACCCATTTTGCTTCATCCAAATTCAGCTCCGACAAGACTCGAAGGGAAGGAATTGTAACTTCAATGGGTAAAATTGCTTCTATTCCATAAACCAATGAAAAAAGAGTTGCTCTGGTAGAGGTCCTGACCAATGTTTGATAAGCATGAAGAGAAAATGGTAACTTCTCATGCCAATCTCTATATATGTCTCAGTCATTTTTCTTACAATCCTCTTGATATTCTTATTAGTTCCCTCAACTGCACAATTCATTTTTGGGCGATATGGTGACGAGTTGTGGTGTTTAATTTTAAACTGACTGTAGAGCTCTGCTATCATGCTGTTGTTCAACTTCAATGCATTGTTCGATATGATCCTTTCTGGCATGCCATACCGACATATGAGCTCCTTTTTTATGAGCTTGTTGACTACCGACTTTGTGACATTGGCGTATGAAGCAGCCTCTACCCACTTGGTGGAGTAATCGATGACCACAAAGATGAATCGATGCCCATTAGAAGCTTTTGGAAAGATCGGCCCAATGAAATCCATGTCCCACATAGAGAAAGGCCATTGAGAAGTCATAACATGAAGAGGTGAAGGGGGCACATGTATCTTGTCCCCATAAATTTGGCACTTATGGCACTTGACTGATGCAATCCCCTTCCATTGTGGACCAAGAATACCCGAATCTCATGATTTTCCTGGACATCGTAAACCCATTAGCATGTGTTCAGCAGACACCTTCATGGACTTCCTCTAAGATTTTTTTAACCTCGACAGCGTTTACACATCTTAGTAGCACCTGATATTTTCTTCTTTTGTATAGGATCTCCCCATCTAAGACGTAATCACTGGCTAGCCTTCTTAACGTTCTTTTATCATTCTTAGTTGCTTGGTTAGGATATTCACGATTTTTCACATATTGCAATATGTCATGGTACCAAGGGTAATCATCCTTTTCTTCTTCTTCTTCTTCGATGTTGTGACAATGAGCTGGAGCTTCATAAATACTTACCTGGATAGGTTTCACATCCTCTTGTTTGTTCACATTGACCATGGAAGCTAAAATTGCTAGGGCGTCAGCCATCTGATTTTCTTCTCGCAGGAGGTAGCAGAAGGTGATTTCATCAAAATTTTTAATTAATTCAAGGACCAACCTTCGATAATCGATCAACTTGGGTTCTCTTGTCTCCCATTCACCTTTAAGTTGAAAAATCACTAGCGGAGAGTCCCCATATACCTCCAGTATTTTGATCTTGCATTCTATGGATGCACGATACCCATGATGCATGATTCGTATTCCACCATGTTATTTGTACAATCAAAATCCAATTTACTAGTAAAGGGATTATGATCTCCATTTGGGGATACCAAGACTGCCCAAATTTCGTTACCCACAGCATTTGAGGCTCCGTCAAAGTTTAATTTCCAAGGATGGCTTTCTTGAGAGTCTTCTTCAGTGGTGACAACATACATTAGATCTTCGTTTGGGAAATCAAAGTTTAAGGGCTCGTAATCCTCTAAAGCTCTACTGGCTAGAAAATCTGCTATTGCACTCTCTTTTACAGCTTCCTGATTCACATAGATTATATCAAATTCGGAAAGGAGAATTTGCCATCGGGTCATCCTTCCATTCAAAGTAGTCGACTCCATCATGTACTTTAGAGGGTCCAATTTTGAAACGAGCCAAGTTGTGTGGTACAACATGTACTGTCTCAGTCTTCGAGTTGTCTAGATTAAGGCACAACATTAATTTTTAATCGGCGAGTACCTTGTCTCACATTCAATGAACTTCTTACTGAGGTAGTATATCGCCCTTTCTTTCCTTCCTGACTCATCGTGTTGGCCAAGCACACATCCTATAAAATTCTTAAATACTACCAAATACAGTATCAATGGCTTATCCAGACTAGGTGGCGTTAGCTTTAGGGCATTGGACAGGTATTGTTTAACCTTGTCAAGAGTTTTCTAGCATTTGTCATCCCATACACCTGGATTTGTTTCTTGAGAAGACAGAATATGGGGTCATATTTCTCGATCAGTTGTGAAATGAATCAGGAAATGTACTTTAGTCTTCCTAGAAAACCTCAGACTTCTTTTTGAGTGCTCGACAGAGACAACTCCTATATATAGCTTTAACTTTATCTGGGTCAATTTCGATTCCCTTTTCGCTGACTACAAAGCCTAGCAACTTTCCCAACCTATCCCTGAAGGTACATTTTGTTGGATTGAGCTTTAGATGGAATTTTCTCAATCTCAAGAACAATTTCCTCAAAACTTGTACATGCTCTTTTTTTTCGGGATTTGGTAATCATATCATCGACATAAACTTCGATTTATTTGTGCATCATATCATGGAACAGGGTTGCCATGTCTCTCTAATATTCGTTTTCGCATTTTTCAGTCCAAATGGCATTACTTTATAACAAAATATTCCCCACATGGTTACAAATGTGGTCTTTTCCATGTCTTCAGGATACATCTCTATCTGGTTGTATCCTGAGAAGCCATCCATGAAGGAGAACGGTGAGTAACCTGCCGTATTATCCACTAAGGCGTCGATGTAAGGTAATGGGAAATTGTCTTTTGTTCTGGCCTTTTTTAAGTCTCTGTAGTTTACGCACATTCGTACTTTTCTATCTTTTTAGGGACGGACAATATTGGCTACCCATTTTGAGTATTTAACCACTTGTTAGAAAGTAGCATCGAATTACTTCTTGACTTCTTTTATATTTATCACAACATCGAGTCTCATCCTTCGGAGTTTCTATTGAACTGGCTTGTACTCTTCCTTCATGGGGAGCCAGTGTACTACGATATCCGTACTTAGACCAGTCATGTCTTAATTCGACTATGCGAAGACATCTTTGAATTTTTGGAGTAACTCGATGAGGTCTTGCTTTGTCTTTATGGTAATGCAAGCTTCGATCTTCACTTCTTTTTTTTCTTGTTCGTCTCCCAAGTTTACAATTTCTACTGACTTTTTGTGAGGTAGAATCTGTTTCTCCTCTTGTTCTACCATTCTTAACAAATAAGGAGATATGTTACAATCTCTGTCATCTCCAAAGTCCTAAGGTTCCTTTAAACACATATCTCTTTCACAAGGAGATTCCGAGTCAGTAGCAGCGTCGCTCATATCTTTGATATCTTGAGACCTATTATAGGAACGAAAGAAGATCTAAAGAATAAAAGAATATAAGAATAACTATCTGTATAGTATGATTATGAATGAAATGAAGGAATAAAAGAATATTTTCTCAAAACGATACGCAAAGATGCATTTTATTGAAATAAAGATGTTAGACATATGCCTATTTCACAAAAGGATTTTTATTACTCCTAGGCTCAGAGTAACAAGTATGTTTTGAACATTAATCTGAATTAGCTCTAAAAACTATAGGAATCTCTTCCGCAATCCAATTGTTCAGAACACTTTTAGGTACATAAGGGCAAATGCCCGATAAATTTCCTTCCCAAATTCCCTTTTTAGATATGACATTGATGTTTAAATTTCTTATCATTTCATCAGTAGTTTCTTTTCTTATCATCTTCTGTTCAGGGTAAATAATTTCTCCTGACACAAATGCTCTAGATATATGGGGAAAGGTAATTGGTTCCTATTTGACCTCTGCCTCGCTTAATCATGCTATTCTCCTATCTTGTTTCTTTTCTAACTCCTTCCTTTGCTTCGCATTTGGCTTATCCCCCAAGCCAAAGCGATCCCGTTTGTCTGTCAAGATTGGTACCTCGACTCTTCTTTGGAGTTATTTCCCAAGTCTCCTTCTTGATAATGCTCCTTTTCCTACCATCTGTTGTAAGCTCATCCTCGTAAATTTGGATATTTTGGGCATTGGGATCTTATTTCCTTCGATGATGAAGGTTGCATTAACAAATTCTAGCGATCAAAAGGAACATTCTATTGCTTCTTCATCTGCCTCTATGTATGGTACATCACTGGTAACATATGAAATAATATCTTCTTCCGTATTTATCATTACCAGTCATCCCTTCGTTACCAACTTTAGCTTTTGGTGTAGTGATGACGGTACTGCCCCTGCTGAGTGAATCCAAGGCCTTCCCAATAAGCAATTGTAAGAAGGCTTGATGTCCATCACCAAAAAGTCTACCTTGTACATGTTTGGCCCGATCAAGAGAGGAATCTCAATCCTTCCCATTACTTTTCTTTCGGTACAGTCGAATGCTCTCACTATGTTTTGGCACGTCCTCATATAAGATCTGTCCGTAGGCAACCTATTTAGTGTGGATAGGGGCAGGACATTCAGTGCAGATCCATTGTCAATCAATACCCCTTGTAGTGGGTGGTGATATGTAGAGCCTTTGTTGATCCCATGCCTCCTATCGGTATTTCATCGTCATTAAAAAAGATGAAATTATCGGCACTTATGTTATTGACAAGACGGTCTAGCTTGTTTATGGAGATATCATCAGTGACATAGGTTTCGTTTAATACTTTCATCAGCGCGCTAGATGTGTCTATGAGTTTAAGAGTAAAACTAGTACTGATATGCGAGCTGGTTTTTTGTGTAGTTGTTCTATGACACTATACTCGTTGTGTTTTACAAATTTTAAGAATTCCTCAACTTCTTTCTCAGTTACCGGCTCATTAACAGGCGATTCAAGTCTGGCTGGCTTTTCTTTCTTCTGTTCAATTGCCAATGATTTTCTTTTAACAAGTTTGACTTTTATGTTCAAGGTATCATAGCGTCTTCCACTGTGTGTATAGAAACCCACGTCTTGTCCTTCTTTCAAAGTGTTAATTGGGTTCTCCTCCCCCGAAATCGTTACATTACAGTCATAATTCCAAGGAACCCTTTTAGTGTCTTTATAGGAAATAGCTACGGGTTTTTGGATTGTGACCCTTAGTGCAATTTGTGCTCTGAATTTATTGATTCTTGGTCGTGAGATGATTACCATCGGGTGATTGGCCCTATAGACCTTCTCTGTCGATTTTTTTTCTGAGGTGCACACACCTTCTCCTTCTGGGCCTTTGGTATACTCAAAGAATTCTAGCTCCTTATTGTCTATCAAACCTTGTACTAGGGCCCTAAATTCACTACATCTTTGAATCTTATGACCTTCTTTATAATGGAACTCACAGTAGTTCTTTGCTTGTCGGGATTTCTCCCCTAAATTCTGTGTGATTAATCCACTTTCTACCTTTTTTTCCAAACCCTTCTTAGTTGGGTTTTCATTTCTGCTATATTCATCTTGATTCTGTGCCTCGCATTCTCGATTATCAAGTTTAACCTTTTGTCAGAATTGTTGGGTAATGGATTCTCTACACCAAATGGATCATCGAATCCCACAAAGCCCATTTTGACGAGTCTTTCGATTAACTTTTTGAAAGCGGTGTAGTTCTCGATCGAGTGTCCAGTGGTTCCTGCATGGTATTCGTATTGGGCGTTCACATCGTACCGTTTGAGGAATGGAGGTTGCATAGGTTTTAGGTAGAAAGGGGATACTACGTATGCATCAAACAAATTTTGGTACAACTTGCTATACGTCATTAGGATGGGCGTAAACTAGAGTTTCTCCGTATTTTGCCTTGTGTTAGATTCTTACCTTGGGGGGCCTTGATGGTTAGTAGCCACTACCCTTGGCTGGCTTATAGTATTCGGCTTTGAATAACCCTTGTGATACACGCTTGCATTATTTCCCTCATTTTCCTTCTTTCTTGGTGCCGTTCTCTTAGCATTTTCTCTGGCTTCTATTTTTCCACACCTTATTGCATTTTGTATCATCTCATCAGACATTACTATGTCCGAGAAGCTCTTAGTTGTGCTTCCTAGTATGTGATTAATGAATGGAACCTTCAGGGTATTAATGAAGAGCATTGTCGTTTCCTTTTCTAGTAGAGGTGGTTGGACTTGCATGGCGACTTCCTTCCACATTTGAGCATATTGCTTGAAGCTCTCACTTGGATTTTCTCCATGTTTTGTAGTGTGATTCTGTCGGGTGCCATATTTGTTATGTGTCCATATTGTTTTATGAAGGCCTGTGTCAGGTCTTTCCATGAATTAATTTGGGCACGGCTTAACTGATTATACCATTTGGTCGCAGCCTCAGTCAGGCTGTCTTGGAAATAGTGAATTAACAATTGATCATTATTAACATATCCTGTCATCCTCTGACAGAACATCGTAATGTGAACTTTGGGGCAGCTGGTCCCATTAAATTTCTCAAACTCCGGGGTCTTAAACCAGGCTCAAGTCTTTAGCATCAATTCCACCATGGTAATCAGCGCTTTCCAATACCTTGAATTTTTCTTCGAGCCATCTGCATCAGTCTTTAAGTTGCTTTGAGAGCTCCACTCTCATTTTTTTTCTTTTATATCATCAAGATCAGGGACAACGAGATTTGCAGGATTGTCTCCTGGGTTAGAGTCTGAACTGATAGGGAAGCTTGTCGGTGCAGAGGTACTTGTATGATATTGGGGCCTGATGTTAACGTACACCCTTTGTGGATATGCGTTTAGTTGTGCTTGGGTGTTTGTTGGGGTAAAACCTGGAGGATAAGCAGGGTCCTCGTTATCGTTCCCGGAATTGAGCATAGGGCTCTGTCCTTTTTCTAGCCCTCTAATCAGCAACTGGGTTAATTGGCTCATCATATTCTTTTGGGATTCTAGAATCTGAACCTTCATGTATTGTTGAATTTGGCCAATTGTTCTTGCATCTGTATTTGCAGCTGATCTTGCATTTCTTTTTGCATTTGCTCTAATCTTTCCAATCTTTGGTCCATTGCTTTAGTTTTCCTTCGTGTACCGTGACGATATTCCAGGGTAACTACCATGATTTTAAAGTCTCTTTGTGAGTTTTAACGCACATGATGCAATGTAATGCTAATGCATGAAATGCATGCAAAAAAATGCATTGCTTCTGATTAAATTTCATTAGAATAACTTTTTTAGAAAATAAATTTCTTTACATAAAACGGGTCACATATAAGACCTCCCCCTAATACTTAAGGCCTTGACCTTCCTAAGAAGCAAAGATAACTCTCGGCCTCAATCTAACTCTGACTCGTATTTCAGGCTCAGTACATCAGCCTGGACTACTAAGATTTGTAAATGATCAACCACCTTTCGTAGTTGAGTCAAAGCTGTACCCATAACGTAATCCCTATCCCTGACCTGATCTTGAGTTTGATGAAGCTGCTCCTGCCACTGCTCATTATTTACTTCCAAGAGTTCAACTAGAAGTTCGTAGTTTTGTAGCACAGTTTTGAGTTCTTCTATCTTTCATTTTAACTATTCAATTTTGCTCCGGCTAGCCTTCAACTCGATTATAGAGTTACGACTATGATACTGATGTAGGGATCTTTCTAACTCTGACACCCGAGTTTTTAACCCTACCTTCTCATTTTGACTTTTTACCAAGCTCTCTTGTAGAACATCTTTTCGCGCTTGAGCATCTCAGAATTTCCTTTCCCATTGGCTGAGTCTACTATTTTCCTATTTAATTTCTTACCGCATTGTTCTGACGTTTTTCCCAGACCAGCAGTTCTTATTGACAATCACAACTTCTTGTAGTCCATTTTTAAACTATCCAAATCCTCTTCAGCTTTATTCTTCCCCTTTCTCAGCTTCTCAGCTTCTAGTTTCTGGACGTTGACATCCAGTCCCAGCTACATTTTCTCCTCCTCCAATTGCTCTATCATTTTTTCTAGTTCCAAACTCTTTCTCTCAAAATCTTGTTTGATGATCTCTAGCTCAGATGGGATCACCTACAAGTTTTCTTCTATTGAACGAGTGTTTTCTTGGTTTGACGTAGGGATGTTGTCGTTGATTCTCTGGCCCCACCACCGATCATACTTAGGGGTAGTCATCGGGTTAGCAGTAAACCTTTTCATTCTACGAGTTCAGTTCCAGGCGTTCGATATTTCAAGAACTTTCTTTTTGTAATTATCTCCCTTGTATACAAACTCACATTGAGCTAATCCTTGTGTTACTGGCGTAAACTGTCTTGATGTGTATTATCTTAACATGAGCAGTGGAGTATACCTAACAGGCCCCCATATTCCAAGTAGGGGAACCCAATCAAAATCTCCACACCGATATAAAATCTCGTCAGGGACCATCCAATGGGCTCTCCACTCGACGTTTTCGTCTCGTAGATCTTAGAGAATTATCATCCATTTCTCCTTCGTGATATCATCCCATCTCGGCATAGCTATTAACTCTTTCCAAAAATGGTTGTGGAACCATGCTAGTCAGAGTTGTGCGCATCCGATGAATCTCCCTTCACCCGCTCTTCAGCATGAGTTCAAGGATCTGAAAGTTTCGGCCAATATTGCGGGAACGGGTGTGACCCTTTTATCAAGTTAGTGACATAAATCAGAGATTGCCTCGTCTATATGCCCTAAAACCTTAAGGAAGATAACCAATCCGTAAATTCTTAACGCGAAGACATCAACCCTCTTCTTCACATTGGGATGTGCTAGGATCAAATCTTTCAAATTTCTCCAGGGAATGCACTTACTATCACCTTTCTGCTTGATTCAGGCTGCAACCCACTGTTCGCTCATTCTCGTAATGTTCATCAGCTTTTTTAAGAACGTTGGGACGTTGGTAGCTCTACAATAAGCCTTGTCAATTTGAATCTTTGGGCAACGGAGCAAAGTCATATACTCTTCCATAGTAAGTACCAAATCCACATTTCCAAAGGTAAAACAACTATAAGTAGGGTTCCAATATTGGGCGAGAGCTCGGAATAAGTACTTGTCAACTTTGATAGAGAATAGATAGGGCAAATTACCATAATTACAGTAGAATAGTTGTTCGATCTAGTCATCCCATTGATCCCATATTTCTTTCATCTCTTGAAGATTATTTTGGGTTACGCTAGTACGAGTAAAATCTCACAACTCTGACATATACCCCTCTATAAGACTATCACCCTTCTCTTGCTGTGTTGTCTCAGCCCATATCCTGACGGCCGCATTATCCTCCACTTTATCAAGAAACCCTTTTTCCATGACAAGTTATCTATTTAGCAATCGAATGTGAATCAACAGCTTTTTTGATGAAAATGCCACACAATTATAATAAAAGTAAAACAAGTCAGTACTTCATACACAGTTTAAAGCAAGCGAAGAATAATAAGTAAAACACCTACTCGGGTAGCCACTAGGGTTTGGTATGGCTCTACCTAAGGTGGGCTCTTAGGGCTTGTTATATGGGGTTCGGTTCTAACTTAAAGGTACCTAAACCAGTAGATTTCTCGATCCTCACCCATTAAAGACTCATATGGACCGAGTTCAGTTCTAGGAAATACATTTCCCTATGGCTATATGGAGATAAAAATCTTACGAAGATATAGGTACGGATGTATTCCGAAAGCAATCCATTATCCTATGCGGAAGTGAAGACCTTACGAATGAATAACTTGTCACTCCAACTTAAAAAGGTAAAATCGACTGATTATGCGAAGCAATATGCAAAAATATATAAAAAACTCAACCCAGTAAAGCAATTATAAACCAAAATAATGAAGATCGCAACAAAGTCAAATGAAATGCAATGAAAGGATCAAAAATTTAAACCAAGTTTTTAATTTTCGTCAAAAAGACAAAAAGTAATCAACTCGTGGCTTGAATCTCTTATTTTGGGTCCCCAGTGGAGTCGCTAAGCTGTCGAAACCATTTTTTTGTAAAATGGGTCAACTTTGATTTTGAAAACAAAAACGAACATGAGAGTTGCCACCAATCCTTTTTTGATGAAGTAGGATAGGGTCACCTCGAAAAGTGGTTGGCTTTAATAAACAGTTTGATTTATTAAAACAACGATTTTGGTCTACGAAATTTAGAAAGACGGGTTCGGGAGTTGGCTACGCACGAGGAAGGATTGGCACCCTCGTAACGCCCAAAATTGGTACCTAGTTGATTACTTCGTATTTTTTTAATATCGAGAATTTAAAATCTTGAAGAGATTTAAAATACGATCCTTTGTTAAAATATTGAAAATTTTTCGAGAAAGGGAGCATATTTCACGTTAATCGAGAAAGAGAATTACATACCGTAAGTTAGGACACAATGTCTTAAATTCTCGATACGAGAATAAAAGCCAAAAAATTTACTTATTTGAAAAATATTCGATTATCTCGGTTTTAGAAAGAAATCATATTCCGTAAGTTAGAACACGATTTTTTTATTCCAGAGATTATTCAAAATTTAGTTTTTTTTAAATGTTCGTTTATTTGGATTTATCAAGAAAATCAAAACCCCGTAAGTTAGGGTACGACCTTTCAAATCCCAAAATACGAAGTATTAGTTATTTTAAAATCATAAATTATGTATCGAGTAAAATTAATGTATCACAAATTTGTTGTGAAATAAATCTCGATGATAATATGCGTAACAACATAAATACGTTAAAAAACAACAGAGAGAGCGAGAATGAATTAACAAAACAAACAAGCTAATTACGAGATAAAAGAAGATAACAAGCAAACTAAAAATAAAATAAAAAAAAGAAAACAACCATATGAATAAATGGGATATACAATGGTTTTAAAAATAATAATACTAATAATAATGAGAATAATATGAATGATAATAAAATAATAAATAATGAATAATCAAAGGTTTGTAGTCATATAAAAGAATGTGAATAAATAAATATAATATGATAAAATAGAATAGACGATTTAAAATATTAGGTAAATAAATATAAAAAGAAAAAAATAGTAATAATAATGCAAAACTAATTAATTTAATAATATGATAATAATAACAAGTAAATAAATAAAAAGGAAAATAATAATAGTAGTAATAATATTAAATTAATTAATTTAATAATAAAATAGTAAAAATATCAAAAAAAAGGCTAAATTGAGTTTTAAAACAAAAATTTGGGGCAAATAAAAAATTAATAAAAAGGGCAAGGACCAAGTAGAATGCGCGAATAACAAGGAGGGACCAAAATGGGCAATAATGCCCACCCTCCAAAATGCACAGCTTCAAGGTGGACCAAATTGAAAGCCGAAATAAATTATAGGGCAAAAATTAAAAATGAAAGAAACTTAGGGTCTGTTTGATAGGGGAAAACCATTTTCGAAATTGGTTTTCCCCATTTTCCGGTGTTTGATTGGAGGAAAATATTTTCCTTTTGGAAAGTCAATTCCGCAACACGGGTAAAATCCTCTCATCCTTCCGAAAAATGTCTTACCCCTTAGAAATCGGTAAGACATTTTCCACAGCTCCTCTCTTCACCCTTTCCACAGCTCCTCTATTCACCCTATCGATTGCAGCATCATCATCTCTGCCTCATCTTCTCTGCTAGTTCACCTCTTCTCTTTGCTTGCCTCGTTAGCGTGCCGGTTCACCTCTGCTGGTTTACCGAAGGTAAAATTGCAAGCTCTATGTTATGGGATCTGTTGATTTCTGCAAGTTTTATTGCAAGTTTTTGTTGTAGATGTGTTTTCTGCAAATGGGTAGTTTTCTGCAAACAGTTTTTAGGTTAACTGGAAAATGGGTAATTTGGATACTTTCATGGCCAAATCAGTTAGCAAAGAGATAGTTATGTCTTCTCTTTCAATTTTCGCTACTAAAGGATGATTCTTTTTAAGAGAGAAAATGTTTGGCTTCTTCATCTCTGCCTGCAAAATGGAAAGGAAAATTGAAAAAACAAAATGTTTGGCTTTTTAAGAGTCCAAAGATTATGATTACAGTTCGTATTATGCTGGAAAAAACAAAAGAAATTTACATGAGTGAATAATGTTAAATGGAAAGGAAAATTGAAAAAAATTGCACCCTAACACCCTAATTTCATCTTTTTCAATGTTGTTCCTGTTGCTTGAAAAAGATTCAATGCCATTCCTGTTGTTCTGTTGTTCCTGGTAATGGTCCCAAATTTTATTTTCCTATATAAACTACACGTGGTCCTGAAAATGGGTAACAAATAATGCATAACAAATTAAGGTATTAAATAAATTTGGTCAAAAATTGTAATTCAAGCTTACTGGTAATCTGCAGCAATTGTAGGTGATGGTCTGATCAATCATCAGCAGAATTTCTTTACCTTTCAAGTTAACCGAACATGTTTATCTCCCAAATATATTAACAAATTTTTGCTGGATTTAAGAATAATGAGTTTGTGGAGAAAGTTAAGTCCAGTTTGATAAGGTTCTACTTTTGTAGTGGCTGAGACTTGAAACTACCTTTTTTTTTTATGTTAATTCATTTGTGTGAAGTAGTTAGGAGTTAATCTTTAGTTTTAGAAGGGCATAAAATTAATGGATGCTTTATATAGGGATTTTTTGTTGTAGAATACTCTAACTGAAACCTTTTTGGAAGTGGGGAGTTTTGATTAATATAGAGTGCCTGCTGTAATTACAGACTTGAAGTGTTTAGGATACTGAATTGTCTCAGAAGTCCATTGGAGGTTTTAATAAGCTTGACTGAATTTTATTTTTTAAATTCTTGTGGGGATTAGAAAGGCATATATATATTTAATACGGTTTTCAAATTACTCATAAATTCATCAAACCTTAATTAATTTAATGAAAAGATACTATATTTAAAAAAAAATCAAATATATAAAAGTTTCAAATTATTATAACAAGTCAACTAAAATATTTTAAGATTTTAGGTTAAGTATTTGGGAGGTTTTCTATTATAGGAATCGAATCAAATTAATTTTTTATTATTAAATGAATTAATTTAATCTCTATATTATTAGAAAGAAGTTAAATAAGTCCAATTTGTAATAAGCTTAACATTTATTTTTCCGATTGCAATTCATTTCAAACAAAAGATTTCTTTTACGTAACCATAAATCCTTTTTAAAAATATTAACTTTGTTAAATTAATGAATGATATTTTTAAACAAGAAATATTAACTCTATTCCAATTTTACTTATTTGATTCTTCTTAATAATATATAAATAAAATTAATTTATTTAATAATAAATAATTAATTTAATCAAATCGTTATAATAAACACGCTTCCTTAATACATTCACCATTAATTATGTATATAAAATATTCAAGTATACCTAAATATTGACAACATATTATATAGTAATCATTGAACTACAATAATCATGGGCAAAGACTAATACTCCATGTTTATTCAACTCATTACCATCCACTATTGCAATTTCCCATTCAAATTCATGATTAATTAATTAATTATACATGATGTTGAAATCCTAATAATATAAAACAAAATCTTGGAGCAATTGCAATTTCCTACAATAAAACTAATTTGTCATGCTTTCATTTTCATATGCTTATCAAATATGTTGAAGTATTATATTAACCAAATCATTTATTGAAGTTTTGTATTAATTATGGCAATTAGCTTGATATGCATGTATGCATAGTCATGGCAACTTTATGTGATCTTATGAAAATCTGGCATCTTTTTTGTAATGATCATATATTTGTGTGCCATAATTTTGTGTAGATGGATTGTAATCAACATCAAATGGCAATTGCCGGAGTCGTGGCTTCAGTTTTAGCTTTTGGGGCTCTTTGGATTAAAAAATTAGAAATTAGGAAGGAAATTGCTTCTCGCCCTCGTGTGAATCGAGATTATGAAAGAGAAAATTATATTAATAGTATTTTATATAGTGGTGACCAGCATTGTATTGATGTGATAAGGATGAGACCGATCGCTTTTTTTAATTTATGTGATATTCTTAGTAGGAATAATTTGTTACAATCGTCTAAATCTGTCAATATTAGGGAGCAAGTAGTTATATTTTTACATATAATTGGTCATAATGTAAGGTTTCGAGTGATTGGATCTAGATATTATAGATCAACTCAGACAGTTCACCGTTACTTTAGGGTTGTATTGAGAGCTATTTTGAAATTGTATAGACTAGTTATTAGATTACCTGATGAGTCAACTCCTAGTGAAATTAGAAACAATCCAAGGTTTTATCCTTATTTTAAAGATTGTATTGGAGCATTAGATGGAACTCATATTCGTGCATCCGTTCCACCTAGCATGCAAGGAAGATTTTGTAGCCGTAAAGGGGGGACGACACAAAATGTATTGGCTGCCATTACATTTGATTTGAAATTTGCCTATGTTCTAGCTGGTTGGGAAGGTAGTGCACATGATTCTCATATTTTAAATGATGCACTTTCACGCCCAACAGGATTAAGAATTCCGGAAGGTAATATTTATCACAAATAGTTCTAGTAAGCTCATAGTTTATTAGTATTAATTATGTATTGTAAAATTGCAGGTAAATATTATCTTGCTGATGCTGGATATGGAATCCGAATTGGATGTATTACCCCATATCGTGGTGTCCGATATCATTTAAAAGAGTTTGCTGCTGAAGGGCCTGAAAATGCAAAGGAACTCTTTAATCTTCGCCATTCATCATTACGGATCACTGTTGAACGTGTTTTTGGGATTTTGAAGAAACGGTTTCGTGTATTAGATGCTGAACCATTTTGGAATTTTCAAACTCAAGTAGATATAGTTTTGGCTTGTTCTATCATTCATAATCATATAATGGGAGTTGATCCTAGTGATTTACTTAACCAAGGATTATACGAGGCGTCTGAGTCTGATTCGATAATACAAACTCTCACGGAGCGAGAAGAAAGACAAGAAGCAAGAGAATGGTCTGCTAAGAGAGATGAAATTGCACAAACTATATGGACTGATTATATGGCTAGAAATATTAGGTAGATTTAGGGCTTAGGGTTATTGTTTCTATGTTATGTATGTTTTAGTAAATGTTGGTTGGATAATGATATTGAAATTTTAGATTGTTGGATTTTGATATATGTCTTGAATTTGTTAGATATTGATTATGTTTTAACATTGTTGGATATTGAATTGATTATTATGTTTTAAGCTTGTTGGATATTGAATTATTGACAATGACAATTATTTAATGTAGAATGGGTAAGGGCAACAAAGAAGGGACCTCCAAGCAATTCAGGTGGACAAAACCGATGGAACATGTTTTCCTTAAAATTCTAGCAGAGGAGGCTCGAAAAGGAAATAAGCCTTCTAATACTTTCAAATCAGTTTCTATTAATCGAGTTGCCGATGCCATTTCTTCTAGATTCCAAGTCCAATGCGATACGAAGCACGTGGAAAATCATTTGAGGACAGTAAAAAACCAGTGGCAGATTATATGCAAAATTCGAGGTGAAAGTGGTTTTGGATGGGATGATAACATGAAAATGATCACATGTGATAGAGCGACATACGATGCAACAGTGATGGTAATATATGTATATATATGTTAAGTATATTTCAATTGTTTTTTACTTGTTATTCTAATTGTGTATAAGCATCCAACAGGCACACAAGAAGTATGAACCATTTTTGAATAAAAGCATTGATCATTATGATGAAATGGTTGTGGTTGTTGGCAAAGATATGGCAACAGGGAGTTTTGCCAGAAAATTTGCTGACATAGATTTGGATGATGGTAATGAAGATTCAATGCCTGTAGAATGCGACAATTAAGAGGCTGAAGAGGTAAGAACAAATGTATCTTCATCTGGCACATCCAAACATAAAAAAAAAAGTGGTCAAGAAAGTTTCGTTGATGAACAAATTAAATTTGTGGGTGAGCAACTTGGCGAAATTGCTAATGCTTTGAAACAATTTATCACGACAAGACAAAGACGACTTTACTTAACAAGTGATGTCGATGGAGGAAGAAGGATTTGATGATGACTTCTTGTGTTCGTGTGTGATTATCTAGGAGTCATGAGTCGAGGCCAAAATGTTTTAGTTAAAAGTAAGAAGCATAGAAAAATTTGGCTTCAAAAATTTTCTCGTGGTCGAAGATATTGATACTTTTATGTGGTGTAATATTATGCACTTTGACAATGTTGTTACTATGTGGTGTACTACTAATTATGTATTTGTACTACTAATTATGTATTTGGATAATATTATTTCTAGTACTCATTATGGTTTTGAAGCAAATTATAATTATTCAATATTCTTACTAGTACTCATTGTGGATAATATTTTTCCAATTTATAACGATCAATATTGTAGCTTATTATTGACTATTATTATAAATAAATCATTGCAATATATGTAAAAACAATTTAAAATATAAAAATTTATTAATATATATTAATATATGTAAAAACAACTTTTTCGGAAAATATTTTCAGAAATCATCAAACAATGAAAATATTTTACAGATTCAATCAAACACCGTAAAATATTTTCCAAGAAGTCATTTTACGAGAAAAGTAAAACATTTTCCAGAAATCATTTTACGGAAAACATTTTACTGCCAATCAAACAGACCTTTAATTGTAAAAAATAAAAATGCAGAAGGACTAAAGGCGCAATTAGCCCTTTCATTAAAAAACACGCAGATCCTAGGGGTTAATGGGTCGAGTAATCGGGTCGCCCCAAAACGACGTCGTTTTGGGCGTTTGAGGCTAGTCTCAAAACGACGTCATTTTGGGGACCTATATAAGTTAGTTTTTTTGACAAAAAAAATCATTTAGCCCTTGTTTTAAAAAAAAAAACTAGAAAAGCTCTCCCCTCTCCCTCTAGCCGAAGCCTAGAATTCGGCAAAGGAGGACCGCCGTGGCTCTGTCGTGCCTCCGCTGTGGACGGTGGTCAGACGCCCCAGGTAAGTTTTCGTCCCCTTTTTATTATATATTTGATATATATACAATTTTTTAAAACAAAAGGAAAATAGAAATTTTTGAATATAAATAGTTTCAAAAACAGGAAAATAAAGAAAATAAAAATGACCTTTGCACGTTTCTAACTTTGTTTTTCTTTAATCTGCTTTGTTTCTTTTTGTTGTTTGTATACTTGAATCTATTTTTGTTGTATTCAAGAAAAAATCTTGTGGAAAAAACTACAATGGTTTTTCATGGCTTATATAGCCATTTTACAAAGTTTTAATCTATTTTTGTATATTTGCTGGCACTTCTGCTTTTGGTTTTTGCAGGTGGCTGTCCAAGCAGAAGGAGGTGCTGACAGAGGTGGCAAAGGCGGTGGCAGACCTAGGGGAGTTACGGGTGGCATGGGCTAGGGTTTCTTTTTGTTTTTCTATTTTTTGGGTATTGGGCTAATTGGGCTTGAATTGAGAAATTTTGGTTTTGGGGCTGTCTGGTTTTTGTTGGGTCTATAATTGGTTTAGTTTAGGTTGTAATGGGGTTGTATTAGGTTTTATTCTTTATGGGCCCCGGGCAAAATTGGCCCACAACACCCATGATCATTGCGCACAGAATGTCTTAGAGAGATCAACTTATTAAGTGGTGCTCATTTGACCCACATAAATTGGTTCGACTCATCGAACCCATGAAGAAGATGGAACGATGGAAATGTGCAAGCATACACAATCACAACAAGTAATAAAATGACAAGTAAATGTCGAGTTATCATACCCACAGGAACTGTGTAAGAAAATATTTATGAAATGCAATTAAAAACACTTTGGTGAAGGAAAATCGTTTGTTTTGAAAAAGGGTTTAATAAAACTAGATTTTAACTAAGAAAATTAAAAGGTAGAAATTCTAATGCACGATTGCTGAAAAACAAGTTTAATCAATATGACATAATTGTGTTAGATCAATTACATTTCTTAACTTAATATTACTAAAACAATGTTCATGTTGTTACGAATAAATTCACAGCATCTTAGTAATTTGTTAACTATAGCACATACAAACTTACAAAATTAACTAATCTCTTGAACATATTATTATGTCAATTCAAACAATTAATCAATTTTAATAAGCAAGTAAGCGATTAAGTGGAGTAACGATATATTCCTATATTGAAACAATTTAATCACAATAATCTTGCAAGTTGTGCAAGGCTAACGTACAGTTTAATATCGTTGCTAATTTAACCTTCAGCTACCTTAGAAGATTAAACATGCACTAATTAAGTAGTGTCAATTAATTATAATTTCAATATGATTAATAATTAATTCATTAGTTACCTCACAACTGTAATGCAAGTATAACATAAACATGATTTTAATAACTTAAGTAGACGAAATGCAAACAACCTGACATGAATTAAATTTAAGCCATGTTAATTAAATTTAGAATAACAGCGTAAAATATTCATAACAACAACAAGGAAAGTTAAAGGATAGGAAACTAGAATCAAATCCTGTGTTTCTCTGAAGTGAGACTAGTTTGCTCCTCTCCTTTTCTGCTCATTCTTGTTGTTCCATGGCTTCTATAAGCACTTGAATGCTACTACCCAAGGTGGTTGAAGGCTCTTTTCCAATAGGGAAATTAGCAATGGAAATAGAAGGGAAAAATGGGAAACAAATGGAGGTTTTGGAAGGAGAAAGTGAGTAAAAGAGAGAGAGAGATGTGTGGAATGAAAGGTGTGTTGAATGAATAGGTGAAGGGGGTGTTTATAGGTGGGAGTGACTGCTAAAAATAGAAAATAATTAGCAGCCATTAACTCCCCCCATGGCCGGCCACCACTCATGCACAAGTTGAAGATTTCAACTTGCTATATTTAGTTAGGGGCAAATCTATAAAAGCATAATAAGTGGAGGGGTTTGAATGCGATTTCATGGAGACTTTAAGGGCTATTTTGTAAGTCAACAAATCAGTTAATTTGAGCTGATTGGGTCAGTATTTAGGACGGGTTTGGACAGTTCGATTGCTCGGTTGGATCAATCTTTCGTTTGAGCACAACTGGGTCTCCTTTCCATAATATAATTAATAATAATTACTTAACCTAAAATAAATTGGATAAAAATTAAAATTAATTATATTATGTATTAATATTCATAATTTGGATCATCTTAGGCTGAAAAAGTAATTTGCCTTAATGCAAATATGTCTGCCGAGCCAATTTTCACCCTTTATGCAAATATGTTAAAAATAAATCAAAATGTTCAACCTTTGTGCAAATATGTTGAAAAATTAAAATTAATTATATTATGTATTAATATTCACGGTTTTGAGCTTCTAGCAGTGTTTGCCAAGCCAATTTTCACCCTTTGTGCAAATATGTTGAAAATAAATCAAAATTTATGAAAGTTTATTATAAAATTAATCAAAATTAAATATGTTAATAATTTAAGTACAATTTAATTATTTTATAATTATATTTTTCGACAAGAATTATTACGAAACTGCATGAATTTGAGTTAAAAAAGGCATGAAAAAGTATATATATTTTCATGTTTCCAGAAGCCCATCTACTTGAAGCCTTGGTAGTGCAGTGAAACACTCTAGAACAAATAGAGTTATCAGGGTAAATAGTGTAAATCAATTGTAGATACACTCTAATCTCGATAGTCGATGTAACTAAACTTGTATCATTGGTTTTGAGGGAAATCAACTAAAAATAGAGGTGTTGCTCCTCATTTATATTCACTCATTTGCAATCTTTCATAGTAATTAAATATTATTGAGAGAATTTACTCAAATACTTGGTGTGCGCTATTTTTCTGTGGCTTTGTCTGTTAGTTCATAGCTTCTTTTGTCTTTTGAGTTTACTTTCGCTTTGCTTCGGTGTCTTAGAGAATTTCTACAAGAATTCTCATTTTTCAAAAGTAGGCTGACTTAGGTAAGATTTGAACCCAAGAAATCGCCTAAGGCCAGTGTTCAAAGGCACCAATTAAGATGATGAAAGGAGGAGATGAGCAAAATGTTCCGATAGAAACTCTTAAGCGGTCCAAGAAAAATAGCAGATTGAGGGATATGCTGTCGGCTTTGGAAGGTAGGGTGACCAATCTCGAGAAATCCATAGGTGGTGTGAAGGAAACACTCGAGGTAGTTGAGGGATGCATCGGTGAGTTAGACTTGATAAGAGAGCAACTCAGGGACTCTGTGACAGAGGTTATTAGTTCCAATCGGGGTACAATAAGAGAGGGCATCAATTTCGCCATGGAGGATTAGACAAGAAGCTTTTTAAGAGGGATGATGCTCTCAAAGCGATGATCATGGATTTTATGGGGGAAACTGAGGCCATGATGGCAAAAATTGAAGAGCTCGAAGGAAAGCTTACTCTATGCAGAGCTACCATGGGAAAATAGATGTTGGTTGTAGTCCCTAAGCAGCGTAAAGTGGATGTCCCTAAGCTGAAAGAGTTCAAGGGGATAATGTCCATAAGAGATATGGATAATTTTCTTTGGGAATGGAACAATACTTCCATGCGATAAGCATCGAGGATGATGCCTCTAAGGTAAACACTGCTACAATTTATTTTACTAATGTCACTATTTTATGATGGTGTCATAAGTCCACAGATGAGAAACGAAGTGGTACTGAAATTAGGACTTGGGAGGAGTTTCAAAAAGGACTGAAGAAGTAGTTTAACTCGTAGTATGTTGAGGAGGAGACTCGGGAAAAATTGTGTCAGTTTATGCAATAAGGTACTTTTTGAGAGTATGTTAAAGGCTTTAGTGAATTGATAATTCAAATCTCCGACTTGACTAAGAAAGAAACTTTCTACTGGTTCAAAGACGGGCTGAAGCCTTAGGCGAAGTAAAAGTTGCATTGACAATGTATCACTAAGCTTACTGTATCCATCACTAAGGCAAAATCCTTTATCGAGCTTGGTCCAAGGAAAGACAAGTTTGAGTCTTCCAAGCCTAAAGAGACGGACAATGGTGGGGAGACCACCAGAAAGATGGAAATGACAATGGTGACAATGGTAAAAATGAGATGTCAGATTTTATGTGACATAATTTAAAATAAACAATTTAAAGAAAAATGAATATTGTAAAAATGAATGTTGTAAAAATATTGGTTTTAAGGTTGTCAAAGCTTTTACAAAAACTATCATTCACTTACACACACACTCCCTCTCTCTTTAGTTTTACTTTATTTTTTAGTTTTTATTTTTAAAAGTTATGTGGCAACATTTTACTTTTCTTTAAAATTTTCATTTTAAATCATGTTATATAAGATTTTAGGTGTCATTTATAAATTAAATTAGCATTTTCCGTGATAGAAGGACTTGATTGATATAGCATCGGTAGTTTAATGATGTAGTTAGAATGTTTTGAAATTTAGGAACCAATTTAGAATGAAGGTCATAGTTTAGAGATTTTGGTGTAATTAACTCTTTTGATTTACTATGAAAGAAAAATAAAAATAAAAACATTAGAAAAGAATAAAAAGTGAAGTATGAAAAAAAAAAAGGACAAATGTTGCAACTAGAAGGTGACATGTGTGAGTAATAGACATTTACCGAGAAAATTAACAGATACTTTATTGAATAAAC
This sequence comes from Gossypium raimondii, assembly GCF_025698545.1. Lineage (NCBI taxonomy): Eukaryota > Viridiplantae > Streptophyta > Magnoliopsida > Malvales > Malvaceae > Gossypium > Gossypium raimondii. The sequence continues at coordinate 53,803,943 of NC_068572.1, forward strand.
TTGATTTGAATGATTTTAGCCCATGGTTTAAGGGAATTTGGTGCAACTAACCTTAGTTATCTTTTTTAAGGGATGCAACTAACCCATAAAACATTAATAGTCTTTTCAAGGGAAAAGAAGAGACTATTTAAGTATAAAATGTGGGCAGTTGTATTAAAGTGTAGAATTAAATTTTTAATGAAGGCTTAATATAAGATTTGGTACTTGAACTTAGTATTTTTTTCCTCATTCAGTACTTAAACTTTTTTTTGATGCAATTCAGTACTTAAACTGGTCAACTGTTACACAAATTACCCAAAACACTAACGGTGTTAATTTTTTTATGAGGTGGCACACATAAACAATGTGTGGCTGACACATGATGTATGAAACCATCACAATTTCAGACATGGAAAATACATAAAAATTTTAAATTTTAAATTCTTAATTAAAAATTAATCGCCTTTTCTTTCAAAAGCTAAACCTTAAACCATACAACAACTAACTCATTCAACTTTTTTAGATTTGTTTACCGTCAAAGAAAGAAATCAATATCAAATGAGATTTGTATTTCATCTTGAATAGGTCTACTAATTTTTTATTTGAAAATCTCTTTTCTTTTTATAAGCTTTTTTTAATTTTTAGTAATGATTTTTTTGCTAACCATTGAAGGAATAAATTGTATTTTACTATTGAAATATCACGTTTTTAATATTTGAAACCCGAAATATGTTGTTATTTTAAATAGAGGTGAGTAAAATTCGATTTTATTCGAAAAATCGAGAAAAAAATTCAAATTTCGAATTAATCGAATCGAGTTATTCGAGTCAAATCAAATAAGAAATTTTGGATTTCGAGTTTGAGTCGAATTGAATTTTTACAATTCGAGTAACTCGAATAATTTGAATAACATATTAGTATAAATACTGTTTTGGTCCTTGTCAATTTTGAAAATGAGCAAATTGGTTTCTCTCTTAACAAAAATACAAAAAAATATCAAAGTAATTTTCAAATTTTGAAAATAATTTTAAAATTTAAAATATTTATAGAAATTCTAAAATTTATATTTTTAAAAAAATTATAAAATTTTTAAAAATTCTAAAAAATATTAAAAATTTAATAAAATAATAATTTTAGAATCTAAATAAGTGATAAATGATTCAAGCTTATCATACTAACATATTTTATTTATTTTTATTATTTTACTTTAAAATTTTTTCAAATATATATTGTTTCAAATTTTGTGTTCTAACATGGAAATAGTTATTTTGTACAAAATTTTAATTTAACATTATTAATTTTTCTAATTTAACTCAAACGGTTTCACTATATTCAACCGAACGCTCACCCTAATTCGAGTTATTCAAAAATCCAAATAAAAATAGGTAAAACTATGTCGTTTTGATAAATGTTTACCTTTTCTAAAGTTAAAAGTCAAAACTATCAAGTTAAAAGGCAAAACTACATTATTTTGATAAATGATTACTCATTAGTCTTACATTCCTTCCCAAATCGCCCCACTCTCCTTTTTTCCTTTACTCAAAATTAATCTAAAAGCTTGTACTTCGTCTACTAGTAAAATAATCGGTCCATGTAAACGGAACATTGAGTATAAATAATAAGATTCGTTAATTTGACCCGACTCAAAATTTTTTGATTCGATTTGAAAAAAATCAAATTAGGTTCGGTTGCTAAAATAGGATTTGTCAACTCGACTAACTTGAAATTTTTTGACTCGATTCGACTCGACTCGATCGAATACTCACCCCTAATTTTAAATTGTGTTTTGTATTTGGGTTAGATTTTTTTTATTTGTTTTAAGGAATTTGATAATGGATTAAAAGTTCCTTTTGGATTTTCTTTGAAAATTGTTTTATGAGTATTCAAAAGTGATTTGAGGGTTCAAAATAAGTATCTAACTTGGGAAGTCAAGTTTTGAGATTTCAAATTTGAGTTCATGCTCTGATAGGTTTTCCTTGATATGGTCTAGAGCTATAATATGATTTGGAACTCATTTTGATTTTGAATAGGTAAATTTTTTTAATTTCTTTGACAACACATCTTCCTTTTGGGAGTGAACTAAGTGAATTGAGATTATTGACTGTGATTGTAGATAGGTCAAGGAACATTTTTTCATTTGAAATTTAATATACACATGTACAGCATATATTCTTATAATTTTATGGAACTCATCTTATTGTTGTTTGCAATTTTTTAGTATTAAATGTAGGCTTGTAAATGATTGTTTTCGCAGAGTAAAACATGGATTTGATTAGTGCACCAATTGATGTAGATTCCGAGCCTTTATTGCATAGTATAGAAATTGAGATAGGTGATTTAAGCCAAAGGAAAAGGAAAATAATATAATTGATTTGATTAGTGAACCAAAGAGACAAGTGGGATTGATGGGTCTAATTATGTTAATGGTATAAGGATTAATGAAGATAATATAATTGAGTCCTAAAGTTTAGAAAATGATGAAAAGGAGGCCTTCAGTGGTACAGAGGAGTTAGAGGGTGGGCCTGATGATAAGGATGAAGAGATAAAATGGATTAAGGAAAAATATAAAGCCTTTAGAGAGAGAGAGAGAGAGAGAGAGCTATTACGGTTGATAACCTTTAACCTGAACTAAAATTTGAAGACCTTATTAGTGAAATTGAGAGGAAGAAAATAAATGGTAGGAAAGTAAATGATGTAGAGGCATATTTTAATAGGTTTAGTGGGGATGACATTGAGTATTTGGGATCTTCTGATTTGGGTAGTTGTGAAACTGATTCAGATGGTGAGTTATCTTGTAAGAAAAGGAGAAATGTCTTATTTGATACATTAGTCATGATACCTAGATTCCAGCTTGGAAAGAGTTTTACTAATAATACTCAACTCAAGAATGCTTTAGCACGTTATGCTATAGCTAAGAGATTTGATATTAAGTACATTAGGAACAAGAAGTTTAGGACAAGAGCTAACTGTAAATATGCTAGTTATCCTTTTCTTATCTATGCTGCTAAGGATAGTACTAATGGGTTTTTCAAGATTAAGACCTTTTTGAATGAGCACCAATGTTCTGTGACATTTCGTAATAGTCGAGCCAATTACAAGTTTGTTGGAAGGCATTTTCTTAGTAAGTTGAGAGTGTTACCTCTATTAAAGCCAGTTCAGATGTAAAGACTTGCAAAATAGGAGTTGAAGGTAGAATTGCAAATAAGTGTATGTGGTAGAGCTAGGGCATGGTTTAGTCGTTTGAATTACAAATTAAAAGGTAGAGTGAATTTTGAGTTTAGTCGTTTGTATGATTACACTTTTTCTCTGAGAAAGATAGATCCAATTGCCAAGATAGAGCTAATGGTTGAGCGGCCTACTATTAATCACACCCCAAATTTTAAGAGAATGTATGTTTGCTTCAAAACCTTGAAAAATAGGTTTAATAAAATTTGTAAGCCTCTTATATGTTTAGATGGATGTTTCTTGAAAGGGTCTTACAAAGGTGAGATTTTATCGACTGTAGGTAGAGATGAGAATGATCAAATATACCCTATTTCATGGGATATTGTTAAGGTAGAGAATAAGGAAACATGGGGGTGATTCCTTAAAACTTTGCAATCGAATCTATAGTTAGGTGATGGTGATGGATTCAACATAATGAGTGATATGCTAAAGGTTAGTATCTTTTCTTTAATTTTTATTTAGTTCGCTTTTCATACAAATTTAACCATATTTATTGTATTAAGTTTGATATTTCTATTTTCTAAGGGTTTGGAACGAGAGATTGCATACATGTTGCCATGAGTGGAGCATTGTAACACCCCTAACCCATCTCTGTCGCCGGATTAGGGTTACAAAGTATTACTATACAAATCAGAAACAAAAACTAATATGCAATTTAAAACTTAACAATTAAAAGAGCTTAATTTAATTATAGCATAATACTCTTATGAGCCTTAAATTGAGCCTAAGAGGCCCTAAAAGTAACTTGGGAACACTCAGGGACCAAATTTAAACAAAACAAAAAATTTAGGAAAAAATTGAAAATTTGAGAAATAGGGGTCACACGGCCGTGTGACCAGGTCGTGTGGACATTCGAAGTAAGGACACACGGTCGTGCGCCCATGTGGCTATTCAAAATAGGGTGACATGGCTGTGTTGCAGGTCGTATGTCAAATCATGTGTGCATTCGATGTTGAGTCACACGACCATGTCGTAGGCCGTATGCCAGACCGTGTTACATACTAACTTGAGACACAATATCATGTCGTAGGCCGTGTGCCAGACCGTGTTACATACTGGCTTGAGCCACATGGCTGTGTCACTGGCCGTATTTTAGACCGTATGGATCCTGCTCCTAAATTTAATAAGACAAACGACTGTGTGGGGTGACCGTGTGTGGCACACGACCATGTGACAACCCGTGTCCTAGGCCGTGTGCAGCTCAAATTGCCCCTAAAACAAGCCATTTCAAATCCCATTTCTTAACTACTACATCTATAGCTACTTTCACATGCTTAAATCACATTCAAAATCACTTAAAGCATGTCAAGAATCATTCAACCTATAACTTACCAATATGCCATTCAAAGGCACCACATTTCACACACTAAACTTAATCCCATTCAACATCTCCAAGACCTAAATTGAACATATGCCAACCATGCCAAATAACCATTCCAAAACATGCCATCATACCATACAATATTATTATTTATAGGTCATGAATAAGGGTTCATTCACTCATATTTTCTCCTCTTATTTACATGCCATCATCTAACATTATTAACCACAATAAATTGGACACAACTAAAAAAATGCCAAATCACTCGAATAACTTTTTAACCCTATAACATGCCATTTATAACCATTAACCAAAATAACCAAAACTACCAATATGACGAATGAATAGCGTGACGAAGCTCCAACGAGATTCTAACCAATCGAGTTTTTCGATGATCTACAAAACAAAGAAAACACATACATAAGCAAGTAGTGCCTAGTAAGCTCGTATTAATAACTTAAACTTACCGTTTAAATTAAGTTAAATAATCAAAGATAATTTCATTTCATTATAGGCCAAACATCCTTTCCTATATACAAAAGTTCATAAGGTTTGTATGGAAACAATGCACTTATAAGATCAAATAAGGCATGGCAATAAACATACCAATATTTCAATTTCACCAACTAACATTTATGCTTATACCATGTAACTTCCTTTTCCTTAAACTATGCATATCCAAATTCCCATATCATGTATTTAATACCATAGCTTAATACATACATGTACTTATCCATTTGAACCTTGATTATCGGTTGAATCATATGAAATAACATTGACTACTCGAGAAAATACTCAGATATCCATTTAATTCTCTAAATACCACGAACATCATTAGTTAACATATTTATAGACATATGAAACATATAATCACAGCAAGGTATAGTATTCATTACAAACTATACTAGTCAAAACATTCATCTATCAAAATATATCGCAAATCCCATATGGTGAGTATTAATACCTTTCCTATTCTCATCAACTCCCTCACATTTCTTAACATTTACATTTCTTAATATCATAATGCATAATCTCTTTAACCTATAATGATAGTATAACATTTACCTCTTTTACACATATGTACTATTACAAACCACTTGCCGTTTCACATATCACATTTAGATTCTCATTTATTTCCATCTTTTAAACACTGTAAAAATGATTGAAACCTTAGTACACGTTTCATATTGTGTCATAGTCCAACTATGGTCTTGCATGTGCACTATCATGACCTTGTCATGGTCTTACATTCATAGTGCCATAACTTGGTTATGGTCTTATCATCAGAATGTCATAGCCCAGCTATGGTCTTACATATATATATATATATACTTCCATGGTCCAACCATGGTCTTACGACTGAACAACTGCCATAGCCTCACCATGGTCTTACGTATACATTGCCATGGTCTAACCATGGTCTTATATCCGAACAACTGCCATAGCCCTGCTATGGTCTTACATTTGTAATTGACATAACCTTGCTATGGTCTTATGTACAATGTAGCCTATCTCCATTTATCTCAGAAAATATCATTTTTATGACTTTTTACAATTCCAGTTCTATCAAAAAATCAATTTAAACATTATTATTATTTATATCATTTAATCTCTAACATTCATAAAAAATTATAAGTATAATTGAGTTCATATTAAATGAACTTACCTTGAGTAGGACGGTTGCTAAAACGGAGTCAATAACTAGTCCGAAACTTTAGTTTTTCCTTGATTTAAATCCAATTGTAGCGTTTCTTTATCGAAATAATAATTTTCACTCATTTACACCATTCAAACAACTTAAAATAATTAATTTAGCTTATAACCCTTAACAATATAATTTATGAAATTGCCCTCAAAGTTTACCTTTTATGCAATTTAGCCCCTAAACCCAAAACTTGCAATTTAACCATTTTTAATTAAAATTCATGCTAGCCAATTTTTACCTAGTCCCATAACTACCCATATTTATCATCAATTCACAATATTTTCCTTAAATTTTTCCATTTTTATAAATAAGTCCCTAAACCTTAAAATTGTTAAAAATTACTTAACAAATTATGTTTATTTAACAACCAAGCTTAACAATCTACGATGTAACTTAAAAATTATATCAAATTAATCAATGACATAATTTATAACATTTAACAGTTTTACAATTTGACCCCCGGGTTAGCTAGATTAAGCTAATACGAGCTCAAAAACATAAAATTACTAAAAACGAGACAAATATCACTAAAATGGTGGTTTTGGTGGCTAGCTTCCAAAATTGGGGGAGATGAAGTTGTTTCTTTTGTTTGTTTTAGTTTTATGCTTAATTACCATTTTGCCCTTATGATTGCTTTAAAATTCAACAAATTAAAGTCCAAAAACGTCCACCAATTAAAAATTTGTTATAATTACCATATAAGTCCATTATTAATTAATTAACTATTTAGATGATGAAATTTCTTAACCAAACTTTAATATGACCCTAATAACACTCCGTAAATATTTAATAAAATATTTATAGGTTCGGTTTATAGAAACCACTTGACTTTAAGGACTTGCCACTTGAACCTAATTGTTCATTTAAATACATAAATTATCAAATAAAAATTTATTATAACTCTATATTTGGCTCGTAAATATTATTATATGATATTTACGAACTCACTCATCGTATTTGTAGCCTCAAAATGAGTGTTTCTGATATCATTGAAAAATGGGTTGTTACAAGCATCGGTTTTGTGCAAGGCATTATTATGTTAATCTGAGGAAGGAGCACACTGGTGGTGACTTACATCATGCATTTTGGGCTTGTTGTAAATCAACAACTAAGGTCGAATATGAAAACAATATACAAAAAGTAGGTGCAATCAAGCATGAAGCCATGGTAGGTCTCCAAAGTTCTAAAATGAAACGTTATTGTCGAGCATTCTTCCAACCTAGATGTTGTGGTGGATAACAACTTTGCTAAAGCCTTTAATTTATTCATAGTAGGGGTAAGATTTATGGCTATTATTTTATTGTTTGAGGATAGTGAAGAATATGGCTAAATTGTAATGACCCAAATTCAAAGTTATCGGAATAGTGGTTTCGTAACCACAAATCTGATTTAAAGATAAATTTATTTTAATATTTTTGCATGAATATTGATATGATAGGAAAATCGTATGAAAATATCGATAGAAAATTTTAGCGATTTAGTGGTTAGTTAGAAAAAGAAATTATTGAAGAAACTGGGTAAAAATAAGGTATCCGGACTTTGATCTCGTAAAATGAGTCAAAATAATTTTATAAATAATTATGAAATATTAGTAATATGGTATAAAAATTTCGTTAGAAAATTTTAATGTTTGGATAGTCAATTACGTAAAAGGACTAAATTGAAAAGGTGTAAAAGTTACTAGAAGGATTAAATAGCTCAATTGTTAAATGAGGAGGGACATAAATTGTAAATAATCCCAAAAGAAGATATTTTAGGCGGCATACGTTGAGAAAAATCAGGAGAATTGAAGAATTAAGGGTAAAATTTGAATATTGCAAAAATTACTTTAAAAGTTAGGACTAAAGTGGAATATCTAGAATTCTCTTCATATTTTCTGCATTCTCATCAGCCAAAAACGTCCCAAGGGTTTCTTCAAGCTGGTCTTTCATAATTTTTGCACCAAGTGAGTTAATGCTTGCCTTTTTCTTGTAATTTTTGTGTTTCTAAGATTTTTACAACTAGGTCCTATTACTAAATTCATTAGTTTTTGATTTTATGAATGAAATGGAAAGTTGCTATGAATATGTGCTGGAAGTTTATGATGAAATAGGATGAAAGTGAAGCTTTAATTTGTTTATGAGATGATTTTATTAGGTGATTTCAATAGAAATTGATTTGTAGGACCTAATTGTGAAAAAGTTTGAAATTAAAGTCTAATGCTAAAATTCTGATTTCCAAAAGCTATAAAGTAGTTTAAAGTGATGGAATAATGTGTTAATTTAGGAAAAATCACTCAATTGAGAGGTTAATTGAGCAACGATGAAATTATCATTTATTGAAAGTTTAGGAAAATGGTAATTAACCTCATGCACTAAAACAGTTTGGACAGCAGCAGAGGGTTAACTTTGAAAATCACCAAAATTGAAGAAATTGAATTAGAGGATGAATAAAATATGAAATTAAAGCTTATTTAGTCTAGTTTCTTATAAAAGAAATGGTGTAAGCAATGGAATTGTAAATTAACGGATCTTAATTTGGAGTTCCATAGCTCAAGATATAAATAATTTAGTGATTGTGACTCAAGAAGACAACTTTGAATGCACTATAAATAATAATGGAATTTTAGAGAATGTTACATATGAACATGAAATGTATTAGATTAATGATTAAATTTATTTATTTAGATCCAAAAATTTAAATACTGAAGCTAGATCGAGGAAAAGAAAAGTTCGGGATTAGTAGATTTTATTTACTAACAAGTATCGAGGTAAGTTTGTGTAACTTGAATTATATTCTTAAATGCTTGAAATGTTTGTTATTGATGTGAATATGATTTGGATGTCTATTGTATGATAATTGATGAAGTATTGATATTCTTGATGAAAAGAGGAAATAAATCTCGGTTGAATGAAAGGAAAATCCGATGGATCTCTGAAAAGAAATTGACGGTAAAAAGGATCTAGCCTGGACGGGTGATCCTATTCTGATATAGCCCTCCCGAAGAATATGTGGAAAATGGATTTAGCACGGACGGGCAATCCGAATTAGGGTCTGAATTTAGCCTGGACTGGTAATTCAGATCCAAGCTCATTAGAGTAATTGTCGTTGCAGGGGATTTAGCCTGGACTGGTGATCCCGCTGTAAGGATGAGGTTCGTGGGAGTGTGCTCTCTGAAATGGAAATGTGCGTACATGAATATGAATTGACGGACCCGGGATTTGTACACTTAGGTGTACCCCTGAAAATCCATCGAAATTCCAAGTAGTTCAACGGGATAAATATGGAAAAATAACAAGGAAATGGAAATCATGGAATTGATGAGCTCATCAATCATGATATATATATTATTGATACCTGGAAATTATTGAACTAACTGGAATGTTGAGTTTGTGCATGATAGGGGAATAATGTGATGAATGGATGTATGAATGTTTATTGCATTGTATTAAAAATATTAGGTAAGTATAATTCTTGTTACATGAGCTTTCTAAGCACAAAGTGCTTACCCTGTTTCCTTTTTCCCTGTTTTGTAGTGTTAAGAGCTCAGAGGTCGGATTTAGTTGGAGACGCATCACACTATCAACCTTAAAATCTCGGTATATAAAGAAACTTAATTTGGAAATCAATGGCATGTATAAGCTAGTAAAGTAGATGTTAATGTGAAATGAATGTATAGTTAGCCATTGGTATGGCTAACAAATTTTGGTTTTGGTATGTGATGAGATTATCTTATGAATACAATAAATCTATCTTGAAAATATGTTGAAATGGATTGGTTGTGTTGGCTTGGTCTCGGTTTAAAATTTGCAGGGAGGATTAGATATTTATAAAGGGGTTATATTGAGTTTAAAAAAATCAGTAAAATCTGGTAATACCTCGTATCCTATTCTGGTGACGGATACGGGTAAGGGGTGTTACATTTGTTGGTATCAGAGCTACGGTTTAGCCGGTTCTCGGGCCGACGTAGCAAATATGAGATTAGCTATACATGCCATTTGAATTATTATTGATAGTGTGATATCTCCTGACCCTTTGAAATGTGATTTTCTTATAGTAAATGTCTGCCAACCGAGCTCAACCCGAGGAAGCCGAAAGTCATGCTTCGGCTTCAGAACAAAGAGAAGCTGAAGCTACTAGTAGTAGAAGGTTCGAGACAAGGGACCAAAGTGAAGAGGCTAAAATGGCCTTCTATCAAATGATGAATGAATGGTTTGCTCAGTATATAAGAACTAACCCTGTAGTGCAGCAAGCTCAAGCTCCCCCTCCTCCTCCTCCATCGATTCCCGAGATTCCGCAGGGTACAGGTGTCGAATCTATCAGAAAAGGGAAAGCTCCGGTCGATAAAATTAGAAAATATGGGGCGATTTAATTGAGCTACGTTAATGATGATTCGAACGAGTGAGTTTTGGTTAGAGAATACTATTCGGGTTTTGGAGGAATTATCTTGCACACCGAAGAGTAATCAAATGTGCGTTATCATTGCTAAAAGATACAATGACCACCGTGGAATACTAAAGTTTCAGTTGTTCCGAAAGAAGAAATTACATGGGAATTCTTTCAGACCGAGTTCAGAAAGAAATATATTAGTCAGAGGTTCCTTGATCAGAAGAGAAAATAATTTCTTGAGCTGAAATAGGGCAACAGATCGGTATCTGAGTATGAAAGAGAATTTGTCTGATTGAGAAAATATGCTCGAGAATGGGAAAAATTAGAAGCCGAGATGTGCAAACGATTTGAAGAAGGGTTGAATGAAGAGATTAAGCTACTGATCGGAATTCTTGAAATCCGAGAGTTTGCTACCCTTGCAGAGCGAGCTTATAAAGCAGAAAAACTGAGCAAAGAAAAGAAACAAGCTGAAAGAGAAGCTCGGGTTTTCAGTAAAAGATCGATGGAAAAATCTCAGTTTTCTGCTTCAAAGAAATTGAAGAAATACCAGGATCGTTTTACCTCAACTACTGGGTATTCGGGTAGAAAGCGAGGTTTTCAACGTACTAATCCAAGACCTTCCACTCTATCAGTGACCAGTGTTGGCAGTGTTGGCACCCCTAAGCTGAGATGCCAATACTGTAATAAAACTCACTTTGGTGAATGTCGATTAAAGAGCGGGGCTTGTTACCGATGTGGTTCTTTTGATCATTTCCTCAAAGATTGTCCAGAAATGGGTGAAAAAGAAGCTGAACAGACATCGAGGCTGAGTAATCTAGTTTCGAGGGGTAGGCCACCTCGACCATCTGGTGATGTCGGTGGTAGTCGATGAGCTACGAGAGATACTGCAGGCAGGCTTAAGGCACGAGCACCTGCTAGGACATAAGCCATCCGTGCTAGAGAAGACGCTTCAGCACCCGATGTTATTACTGGTACATTTTTTTACTTGATACTGATATTACTGCATTGATTGATCCTGGTTCTACACATTCTTACATATGCACAAAATTAGCATTTGTTAAAAATTTATCTGTTGAACATACTGAATTTGTGGTTAAAGTCTCGAACCCCCTGGGCCAGTCTGTGTTAGTGGATAAAATTTGTAAAAATTGTCCACTGATGGTAAGAGGTTATTGTTTCTCGGCTGACTTGATGTTACTCCCTTTAGATGAGTTCGATGTGATATTGGGTATGGATTGACTAACTCAGCATGATGCAGTAGTAAACTGTAGACATAAATATATTGTTCTGAAGTGTCAGAATGGAGAATTACTTCAGGTTAAATTTGATCAGACAGAAGAATTATCTAATGTGATTTCAGTGATGACAGCTCAGAGGTGTGTTAGAAAGGGGTATGATGCTTATTTGGCATATGTGTTAGACACTAAGGTATCTGAGTCAAAGATACAGGCAGTGCCAGTTGTATATGAATTTTTTGATGTGTTTCCAGAAGAATTACCGGGGTTGCCACCAGAAAGAGAAGTGGAATTTTCTATAGATCTAATTCCGGGAACTACTCCAATCTCCATAGCTCCGTATCGTATGGCTCCTGCAGAATTAAAAGAGTTAAAGACACAGTTGCAAGAACTTGTTGACAGGGGTTTTGTCCAACCGAGTCATTCACCTTGGGGTGCTCCGGTTCTATTTGTGAAGAAGAAGGATGGATCCTTAAGATTGTGTATTGATTACCGACAGCTCAACAAAATCACTATAAAGAATAAGTACCCATTGCCTCAGATTGATGATCTGTTTGACAAGTTGAAGGGTGCCACTGTATTTTCAAAGATTGATCTCCGATCTGGCTACTATCAGTTACGGGTAAAGGAGTTAGATGTACCGAAGATAGCTTTCAGAACCAGGTATAGGCATTATGAGTTTCTTGTTATGCCGTTTGGGCTGACTAATGCACCTACAATATTTATGGACTTGGTGAATCGGATATTCAGACCGTACTTAGACAGGTTTGTGGTAGTTTTTATTGATGATATCTTGGTCTATTCCCGAGACGAAAACGAGAATGCAGAACATTTGAGAGTTGTGTTGCAAATTCTGCGAGAAAAGCAGCTATATGCTAAATTCAGTAAATGTGAATTTTGGCTTCAAGAAGTGACTTTTCTTGGACATATTGTATCCGCGGAAGGCATCAGGGTAGATCCAAGTAAAATCTCAGCTATTGTCAATTGGAGTCCACCGAAAAATGTATCTGAAGTTAGAAGTTTCTTGGGTTTAGCTGGTTATTATCGGAGATTTGTACAGGGGTTCTCTATGATACCTTCTCCGATGACCCGTTTATTACAAAAAGATGTTAAATTCGAGTGGACTGATGAATGCCAGCAGAGTTTCGACCGATTGAAAGATTTGTTGACGAAAGCACCAGTGTTGGTACAACCTGAACCGAGTAAAGAATTTATTATTTATAGTGATGCATCATTAAATGGTTTAGGTTGTGTCTTGATGCAAGAAAGTAAAGTTATAGCCTATGTTTCGAGACAACTTAAGCCACATGAAAGAAATTACCCGGTGCATGATCTTGAATTAGCTGTTATTGTATTTGCATTAAAAATATGACGGCATTATTTGTATGGTGAAAAATGTCATATTTATACTGATCATAAAAGTCTGAAATATCTGATGACACAGAAAGATTGAATTTGAGACAGCGTAGGTGGCTTGAATTGATAAAAGACTATGATTTGGTTATTGATTACCATCTGGGTAAGGCTAATGTTGTAGCTGATGCTCTGAGCCGAAAATCTCTATTTTCTTTGCGAGCTATGAATGCCCAATTGTCTTTGGTTGATGATGGTTCAGTCGTAGCTGAGTTGAGAGTTAAACTGACATTTCTACAACAAATATATGAAGCTCAGAAAAATGATGAGAAACTACAGGCTAAACGGGTACAATATGAGTCAGGTAATGATTTAGAATTTCAGATTGGGACTGATGGTTGTTTGTTATTCAGAGGCAGAGTATGTGTACCGAAAAATTCAGAACTTATACAGAAGATTTTACACGAGGCACACAGTGGTATTATGTCCGTACATCCGGGAGGTAATAAAATGTATAATGATTTGAAAAAGATGTACTGGTGGCCAGGTATGAAACGTGATATCTCTGAGTTTGTATTAAGATGTCTGATATGTCAACAGGTCAAAGCTGAACATCAGGTACCTTTGGGATTGCTCCAGCCAATTACTATACTAGAATGGAAGTGGGAAAGAATTACTATGGATTTTGTGTCCGGATTATCATTGTCTCCGAAGAAGAAAGATGTCATTTGGGTGATCGTTGATCGATTAACAAAATCAACACATTTTATCCCGGTACGTATAGATTATTCTCTAGATAAATTGGCTGAACTGTATATATCTGAGATTGTCAGGCTACATGGAGTGCCAATCTCTATTATATCAGATAGAGATCCTCGATTTACATCTCGTTTCTGGGACAAATTGCAAAAAGCCTTGGGTACTCGGTTGTATTTCAAAGATCGCATTTCATCCTCGATGATGGCCAATCTGAGCGTGTAATTCAAGTACTGGAAGATATGCTCCGATGTTGTATATTATAGTTTGAAGGTAATTGGGAGAAGTATCTACCTTTGATTGAATTTGCTTACAATAATAGTTATCAGTCCAGTATTAAAATGGCTCCATATGAAGCTTTGTATGGTAGAAAATGTAGAACACCGTTATATTGGACCAAGCTCAGTGAAAAGAAGATACATGGGGTTGATTTGATCCGGGAAATAGAAAAAAGAGTCAAGGTGATTCGAGATAGTCTAAAAGCAGCTTCTGATCGTCAGAAGTCATATGCTGATCTTAAACGAAAAGAGATTGAATTTCAAGTGGGTGATAAGGTATTCTTAAAAGTGTCTCCTTGGAAGAAAGTTCTCCAGTTCGGTAGAAAGGGTAAATTGAGTCCAAGATTTATCGGGCCATATGAAATCATAGAAAGAATTGGACCGGTTGCTTATAGATTGGCATTACCACTGGAACTCGATAGAATTCATAATGTTTTTCATGTGTCTATGCTACGACGGTATCGATCAGATCCTTCACATGTTATTTCTCCGACAGAAGTGGAGATTCAGTCGGATATGACTTACAATGAAGAACTGGTCAAGATATTAGCACGAGAAACAAAGGAGCTTAGAAATAAAAAGATAAATTTGGTGAAAGTATTATGGCAAAAGCACGGGATTGAGGAAGCAACATGGGAACCGGAGGAGGCAATGAGGAAACAATACCCGAACCTCTTTACTGGTAAGATTTTCGAGGACGAAAATCCTTAAGGGGGGAGAGTTGTAATGGCCCAAATTCAAAGTTATCGGAAAAGTGGTTTCGTAACCACAAATTTGATTTAAAGATAAATTTATTTTAATATTTTTGCATGAATAATGATATGATAGGGAAATCGTATGAAAATATCGATAGAAAATTTTACCGATTTAGTGGTTAGTTAGAAAAAGAAATTATTGAAGAAATTAGGTAAAATAAGGTATCGAGACTTTGATCTCGTATGAAAATAATTTTATAAATAATTATGAAATATTAGTAATATGGTATAAAAATTTCGTTAGAAAATTTTAATGTTTGGATAGTCAATTACGTAAAAAGGACTAAATTGAAAAGGTGTAAAAGTTACTAGAAGGATTAAATAGTTCAATTATTAAATGAGGAGGGACATAAATTGCAAATAATCCCAAAAGAAGATATTTTGGGCTGCATACGTTGAGAAAAATCAGGAGAATTGAAGAATTAAGGGTAAAATTGGAATATTACAAAAATTGCTTTAAAAGTTAGGACTAAAGTGGAATATCTAGAATTCTCTTCATATTTTCTAAATTCTCATCAGCCAAAAACATCCCAAGGGTTTCTTCAAGCTGGTCTTTCATAATTTTTGCACCAAGTGAGTTAATGCTTGCCTTTTTCTTGTAATTTTTGTGTTTCTAAGACTTTTACAACTAGGTCCTATTACTAAATTCATTAGTTTTTGATTTTATGAATGAAATGGAAAGTTGCTATGAATATGTGCTGGAATTTTATGATGAAATAGGATGAAAGTGAAGCTTTAATTTGTTTATGAGATGATTTTATTAGGTGATTTCAATAGAAATTGATTTGTAGGACCTAATTGTGAAAAAGTTTGGAATTAAAGTCTAATGCTAAAATTCTGATTTCCAAAGGTTATAAAGTAGTTTAAAGTGGTGGAATAATGTGTTAATTTAGGAAAAATCAGCTCAATTGAGAGGTTAATTGAGCAAGGATGAAATTATCATTTATTGAAAGTTTAGGGAAAAATGATAATTAACCTCATGCACTAAAACAGTTTGGACAGCAGCAGTAGGTTAACTTTGAAAAATCACCAAAAATTGTAGAAATTGAATTAGAGGATGAATAAAATATGAAATTAAAGCTTATTGAGTCTAGTTTCTTATAAAAGAAATGTGTAAGCAATGGAATTGTAAATCATGAGATATAATAGGGTTTGCGAGACAAGGTCAGAATGAATTCGGGTTCCCTTGTTCTGACTTTGGAAAAATCATTAAAATTGTAAAAAAAATGATTATGAGTTATAATTTATATGGTTAGAATCCTTGATGAGTCTATTTTCAGAATAAACAAACAGAAACATCATTCTGTACAATGAGATAATTAATTTTTAGTGAAGAGGGGTCGGAACTGTCAAACAATGAAACATGGGAAAATTTAAAGAATAAAATGTACTTATTGGGTAGGCCAAAAATTCTGAAAATTTTATAGTAAGAAGATATGCGAGTCTAGTTTCAGGGAAAATTAACGAATCTTAATTTAGAGTTCTGTAGCTTAAGATATAAATAATTTAGTGACTGTGACTCAGTAAGACAGCTTTGAAGGTACTATAAATAATAATGGAATTTTAGAGAATGTTACATATGAACATGAAATGTATTAGATTAATGATTAAATTTATTTATTTAGATCCGAAAAATTCAAATACGAAGCTAGATCGAGGAAAAGAAAAAGTTCGGGATTAGTAGATTTTTATTTACGAACAAGTATCGAGGTAAGTTCGTGTAACTTGAATTATATTCTTAAATGCTTGAAATGTTTGTTATTGATTTGAATATGATTTGGATGTCTATTGTATGATAATTGATGAAGTATTGATATTCTTGATGAAAAGAGGAAATAAATCTCGGTTGAATGAAAGGAAAATTCGATGGATCTCTGAAAAGGAATTGACGGTAAAAAGGATCTAGCCCGGACGGGTGATCCTATTCTGATATAGCCCTCCCGAAGAATATGTGGAAAATGGATTTAGCTCGGACGGTAATTCAATTAGGGTCTCAATTTAGCTCGGATGGTAATTCAGATCCAAGCTCATTAGAGTAATTGTCGTTGCAGGATTTAGCCTGACCGGTAATCCCGACAATACTCTATGAGTTTATATTATGTGGATTTAACTCGACCGGTAATCCTGCTGTAAGGATGAGGTTCATGGAGTGTGCTATCTGAAATGGAAATGTGCGCACATGAATATGAATTGATGGACCTGGAATTTGTACACTTAGGTGTACCCCTGAAAATCCATCGAAATTCCAAGTAGTTCAACGGGATAAATATGGAAAAATAACAAGGAAATGGAAATCATGGAATTGATGAGCTCATCAATCATGATATATATATTATTGATACGTGGAAATTATTGAACTAACTTGAATGTTGAGTTTGTGCATGATAGGGGAATAATGTGATGAATGGATGTATGAATGTTTATTGCATTGTATTAAAAATATTAGGTAAGTATGATTCTTGTTACATGAGCTTTCTAAGCACAAAGTGCTTACCCTGTTTCATTTTTCCCTGTTTTGTAGTGTTAAGAGCTCAGAGGTCGGATTTGGTTGGAGACGCATCACACTATCAACCTCAAAATCTCGGTATATAAAGAAACTTTATTTTGGAAATCAATGGCATGTATAAGCTAGTAAAGTAGATGTTAATGTGAAATGAATGTATAGTTAGCCATTAGTATGGCTAACAAATTTTGGTTTTGGTATGTGATGAGATTATCTTATGAATACAATAAATCTATCTTGAAAATATGTTGAAATGAATTGGTTGTGTTGGCTTGGTCTCGGTTTAAAATTTGCAGGGAGGATTAGATATTTATAAAGGGGTTATATTGAGTGAAAAAAAATTAGTAAAATCTGGTAATACCTCGTATCCTATTCCGGCGACAGATACGGGTAAGGGGTGTTACAGAAATGATATAATATTTTGTCCTAAAATGTGTTGGAAA
Organism: Gossypium raimondii; assembly: GCF_025698545.1. Classification (NCBI taxonomy): domain Eukaryota; kingdom Viridiplantae; phylum Streptophyta; class Magnoliopsida; order Malvales; family Malvaceae; genus Gossypium; species Gossypium raimondii. The sequence goes on from NC_068572.1 coordinate 53,821,864, forward strand.
TTAGAGAGAAACAAAGAACTTAGTGCTTTTTTTCATGTAAGATGGAATGGATTTGAAGGATTTGAAGCGGTCTATGGAGATGATGTTTATATGGTTGACCTTGTTAAATGGAAATGCACTTGTAGGGCTTGGGGATCTCACTAGTATCCCATGCCCTCATTCCATTGCTACCATATTGTGGAAGCAAGAAGATATTGCAACTTATGTCTTTGTTGGATATAGTACATATTTATATAAAAAAACTATATAAATGTGTTTTATCTCTTTTACCAGGTGAAAAATTCTGGACAAAAACAAACATGGGATAAGTTGATCCACCTATCATAAGGAAAATGCCTGGAAGACCCAAGAGATGCAGAGTGAAGGAAGTAGGTGAATCAAGTTGTGGCACTCGATTATTAATGAGAGGAAGGAAAATGAGATGCCAAAAGTGTTTCAAGATCGGAAACAATGTTAAGAGTTGTGTGAGTGTTTCTTGATTTATTTTTCTTATTCAATTTTATCATGCGTGTATTTATATAAATTTATGTTGTTGTTATTGTTGCATGGAACTTTGGCACGTATTAGTAATGGTCCAACCCAAAAAAAAAATTAACAAAATAAAAATAAAAATAAAAATTAGAAAAAAATCAAATATATATATATTTTTGTTTCCTGACCTTCTACAATCATAGTTAATAATCTCAATTCACTTAGTTCACTCTTAGAAAAGTAGGTTCCTTAAATATGTGCTATCAAAAATTTTAAAAATTTAATTATTCAAAATTAAAATGAGTTTCAAATCATATTATAACTCTAAACCATATCAAGGAAAACCTATTAGAGCATGAACTCAAATTCAAAATCTCTACTTGATTTCCCAATTAGATACTTATTTTGAACCCTTAAATCAGTTCTGAATACTCATAAAACAATTTTCAAAGAAAATTCAAAAGAATTCTTAATCAATTATCAAATTCCTTAAAGCAAATAAAAAAACGTAACCAAATACAAAACATAGCTTAAAATAACATCTTTTGGGTTTTAAATATTGAAAACCTGAAATTTCAACAACAAAACACAATTTAATTAACAAAAAAATTATAAATAAAAATTAGAAAAAGGTTTATAAAAAGAAAAAAGAAAAAGAGTTTTAAATAAAAAAATCAATCGACCCACTCAAGATAAAATACAAATCTTACTTGATATTAATTTTTTTCTTTGAGGTTTAGCTTTTGAAAAAAAATACGATTAAATTTTAGTAAAGAATTTTTCAAAAAACAGATTAATTTTTAATTAAGAAATTAAAACTTAAATTTTTTATGTATTTTCCATATCTAAAATTGTGATGGTTTCATATGCCATGTGTCAGGCAGACAGTATATGTGTCAAACATTCAAAACCAATGCCAGTAAACTAATTTATTCAGTAATCATCAACAGTTTCAACTTTCAAATAAGGCAACTCAACAGCAAGACATTCAAGGCATGTTGCTTCAAATTGCTATAAAACAACTTCACTTTACAATTTAAATGTGTAAGAGCAATAGCAACTAAGATGGTTTTTTTTAGTTGGTTAGTGTCAGTGTGCCTTGTTTTGTTCTTGGCCTCGTTTCAAGCCTCAAGGAAATTGACAAGAACCGACAGGCTTCCACCAGGCCCACCCGCAATTCCGATCTTCGGAAACCTCTTTCAGCTTGGTGATAAACCCCATAAGTCTCTTGCCAATCTTGCCAAGATTCATGGGGACATCATGACTGTGAAACTTGGTCAAACAACTACTATAGTTCTGTCATCTGAAACCATGGCCAAAGAAATCCTCCAAACACACGATGCAATATCTTGTAACCGAACCGTTCCAGATGCCCTTCGTGCCCTTCAACACCACGAAGCTGGATTGGCTTGGATGCCTGTTTCAACCACATGGAAAAATCTTAGGAAAATCTGCAATTTGCACATTTTCGCTAGTCAGAAACTTGACGCTAACCAACACTTACGGCGAAGCAAAGTAGAACAACTCCTTACTGATGTTCGTGATAGTTCCCGAATTGGGGAAGCGATAGAGATATCCAAAGCTGTTTTCAAAACTTCGCTTAATCTTTTGTCCAATACTGTTTTCTCCATCGATTTTGCCGACTCTTCTTCTAATACTGCTCTGGAATTCAGAGAAACCATGCAGGCTTTCAAGGAGGAGTTTGGGAAACCCAATTTTAGTGATTTTTTTCCTACTCTTCTTGCTAAGCTAGACTTGCAAGGCATAAGGCGTCGGGTGACAATTCTTTTTGAGAAGATTATGAAGCTCTTCGATAAAGAGATTGAAAAGCGGTTGGAGTTGAGAAAGATGAATGATTATATACCAACTAATGATTTCTTGGATATTCTTCTCCAAATCAGTCAAGATGACAATGAAGAGCTCGATAGAAATCTGATAAAACATTTGATTTTTGTAGTAACTTTGTCTCCTTTTAGTTTCTCAATTTATTATTATTATTATTATTTTGAAGTTTCAGTCCATAACTTGGTAAGAATTTGTGAAACAGGATTTGTTCACCGCAGGAACGGATACAGCTACAAGTACACTTGAATGGGCAATGGCAGAATTACTTTGTAACCCAAAATCTTTACTAGAAGCCCGGAGAGAACTACAACAAATAATTGGCAAAGGGAACGTAGTGGAGGAATCTGATGTTAGTCGTTTACCTTATTTGCAAGCAATTGTAAAGGAAACGTTGAGATTGCATCCTCCGGTTCCTTTCTTACTTCCTAGAAAAGTTGAAGCAGATATTGAGATTCACAACTTTGTGGTTCCAAAAGACGCACAAGTGTTGATCAATGCATGGGCTATAGGCAGAGATCCCAGTATCTGGGAAGAACCTGACTTGTTTCATCCAGAAAGGTTCATAGGATCAGATATAGATGTTAAAGGAAGGAACTTCGGTCTGATTCCATTTGGAGCTGGGCGACGAACTTGTCCTGGATTGCCGTTAGCCATAAGAATGTTGCACTTAATGCTGGGTAGACTTATTCATTCATTTGTTTGGGAACTTGGTGATGGAATCACACCTGAAAGCTTAAACATGGATGAAACTTACGGTCTTATTTTACAGAAAGCTCAACCATTAAAAATCATCGCACATTCAGTCTAATCATATTATGTTGAATATTTGTTGAATGTTGGCAACAATGCAGCAGCAAGGAAATGTTCAGTGTGTAATTTGGTTGTTGGAACTTTTTGTAATATGTAAACTAAGTTCAGTTTGGTTGTAATTTTGTTTTTACTAAGGTTAGTGAGCTACTCAGCTGATTTAGTAGCTTTTTAGGTTATTATTAAGTTGATTTTACAGCTTGGATACAAGCACAAGTTACGTTTGTTTTCTTCCAATGTTATGGAGCTATTTATGCATATTGTATTGTTACTAAAATTAGTAATGAGAATTATCTTTTCACCAAAAAAAAAAAAAAAAAAACTAGTAATGAGAATTATCATTTTCTCTCAATAGAATTCATCTTGTACAACTCAATTTCAGCCCGGGCCCATACCAGCAGAATAAACCAAAAATTATAGTCCTTTACAAATGGCCTAACTGGCCCAAAAAAAATCAAGCCCGATAAGCCCAAAGAGCTTAAAATTTTCAAAATTTCCTTCCTTCTTGCGCATAGCAGCCTCCCTATAAGCGCCTCGGCACGACGCCTAATGACGACTCCTTCACCGAGGTTGCAAAAATGGAAATGGTTTCGCTGCTTGACTTCTCATGACCCGCAAAATAGACAACAAAGACCAATAGATGTAAAAAGAGATAGCACAAACAAACAGTAGCAAAAAAAGATGTATTTGGCTATATAAGCCCAAAAACCAAACAAATGTAGGGGTGAGGTTTTTTCAGAAATAAAAAGAAAAAGAAATAAAAGAACAGAGATCGAATTCTGAGAAAGTTTTGAGGTCCGAATCTTTTGTCTTTTTTTCATTATTTTGTTTTTATTTTTATTTTATATACGCATCTATAAATCGAAAATAAATAAAAAAGGGGAAAGCCTTACCTGCTTCGTGCAGGAGTAGAAGCTGAACGGTTTCCCTTCGGTTCTAGGGTTCGTGGACACCTTTCTAAGGATTCAACCTTAAATCCGGGTTCTAGGGGTGACGAGCTTTAAGCGGGGCTAAGAAAGGGCCGATTTTGCACCTCCGGCCGCCGCTTGCGGCGGAGCTGCGAAGGAGCCCCCGATCAGAGACCTAGGTCGGTCTAGGGGGAAGGTTGAGAGAGAATCTCTCTCTGGTCGTTTTTTTGAAATAAAAGGAGAAATGAGGATTCTTTAAAAAAAATTTAGTTTTTATGCTATTACAAAACGGCGTCGTTTCGTTCAGGGGTTTTTAGTGCTAAAACAAATATTGCTTCTGCGTGACTGCGTCGCGACCCAATTCGCTTACTGGGAGGATCCACGTGTTTTGTGACTAGGGTATAATTGCTACCCTAGTCCTTCCGCTTTTCTCTGTGTTTTCAAGTGAATATTCTTTACTTTAGCAAATTTACCCCGTTTTTTTCTTTTCGTTTTCAATTCGGTCCCTTTTTGAACAATGTCGTTTTAGGGTAGAGGGAAAATTTCCATTTTGGTCCCTTTATGCTGCGCGTGTGTTCAGAAAGATCCCTTTTTATTTTGTAGATTCGTCCTAAAGTTCTGTTTTCAGTTCACATTAGTCTTTTATATTTTTGCTATTTAATTAACTAATTTTAATAATGCCGTCATTATTTTTCCTATTGTTATTTTTAATATTATTATTATGTTTAGCTATTCATATATACCCTTTCAATTTTAAATTTAATTATATATATATATATATATGCATATCTTTGATTTATACACACATACATATATATCTTTTATATTTTATAGTTTTTTAATCACGTACATACACACATTTTATAATATATATGTATATATATACATATATACATACATATTTTATAACTTATTTATATATATGTATTTATACGCATGCTTATTTTTTTATATATTTTATAATTTATACACATATCTATATACCTACATACATATGTTACTTTCATAAATATATATATTCTTTATATTTTAAAATATACCCTTCTCTACATATATAGTTTTATATTTTATAATTCGTATATACATATATATTTTTGTATATTTTACAATGCATATATATACATATATATATATATCCACATATATTTTTATACTTCATAATTTTAATACACACGTATATATATACACATACTTTATATTTTTAAAATTTTGGTTCATTTCCTTTGTTTATTTATTTATTTATGTTTTATTATTATTTTGAAAGAATGTTTTCATTTTATCTGCTTATATACTTGTTATTTTGTACAATATTGATTTTTCCTTTTATTTATTTTTGTTGCAATTGCTCGTATTATTTTTGTACCAACGTATTCAATATTGTTTTATATGCGCATTAACACCGAGTTTCATTTCTACCATTTCGAGTTAGACTCGATGCACAAATTACGATTTTGAATAAGCAAAATTTTGTGTTTAGATTTGAGAAGGTCGTACCCTAACTTACTGGGTTTCGATTTTCACAATAAATCTAAATACACGAATCTTTTCAAATTCGAGTTTTAAACGATCTCGGGAATTAAAAAGATCGTGTCCTAACTTACTAGGCATGATCTCTTTTTTAAATCCGAGATAGCTAAATATCCTTTAAATAAATAAATTTTTGGCATCCATTCACGTATCGGGAATTCAAGACATTGTGTTCTAACTTACTGGATATAATTCTCTTTCTCGATTAACGTGAAATATGCCCTTTTCCTGAAAATTTTCAATTTCAATAAAGGATCGTATTCTAAATCTCTTAAAAGTTTTCAATTTTCGACACTAAGACAATAATTAATCAACTAGGTACCAATTTTGGGCGTTACGAGGGTGCTAATCCTTCCTCGTATGTAACCGACTCCCGAACCCTTTTTTTGAATTCCGTGGACCAAAATCGTTGTCTTAATAAAATTAAATTGTTTATTAAAAACAACTACTTTTCAAGGTGGCCCGATCACACCTTATTAAAAAGGATTGGTGGCGACTCCCATATTCGTTTTCATTTTTAAAATCCAAGTCGACCCCGTTTTTATCAAAAAAATGGTGTCAACACATCTTTTGCTTTTGTTTTTCATCTTTCAACACAAATTTTCTTTGTTTTTGATCTTTGAAGGAAGATGGGCTAAATCAGAAATTTAGAAACATTTAAGAGCTAATTAGATTTTTGACGTTGTAAAAGTCAAATTTAAAAAAGAAAATTTGATATTTTATTTCATGTAATTAGTGGGTAGGTGGGATTAGCCTAATTTTAGTATATGATTTGTATATGAATAAGGTCAATGGTGGACTTGAAAAGACTCCTTAATTTGCCTATCAATTTATTTTCGTTCTTACTTTACATGAAAGAGTGGCATTCTGCGAACTTTTGTTTATTTTGGCTTAATTGTTTCCCAAGCCCTTCCCCTTTCACCCACCACCATTTCTATTCAAATCCACTTCCATAACCAACCAAATCATGCTTTACTAAATCTTTACTTAGCTTTAGGTCGATATTCTTTCCAGTCAGGAATCGTGAGACGCGTATCCACACTAAAAATCCTTCAAATTGGTATTCACCATCTTTCTGGAATATCGGGATTGAAAAACGCATCCCTTAAAGTTAACTTAATTTTAATTCAAAAAGCGTGTTGGGTTGGAGTCGTTTTGGCAGATAGTTGGAAAGATGAGTCGACCATGCTGTATTTGGATTTTCGCGAGCAAATCAAGGGCGGTTAAGGGCGTTGATCCAAGTTGGATTCTTCAACATGCAAGACTATCGGGGTCTTGAATTGCGAACGCGTGTATCGCAGTTAGACAATTGATAAGGGTTAGTTTGCAGCTCATACCGAAATCAACTACGAAAGGAAGAATTGATGGTTAGGACATTTTTAGCCGTTATAATTAGCTTATTGTTTGGAGGAGAAAACTCATTTTCGAGGATCGATTTAGAAATCGAAATTCACTGAGTCTAGGGCTAAGGCTTTATAATTCTGTTTACAGAATTCAAATTCATTTTCTAATTTATTTTATTTTCAATTTACATAATTGTTAATTTCTGCTATCTCACTTATTTAATTTCTATATGTTTTTAACTTCCCTAATTTATTTTATTTATTTTTTAACATGTCCTTTTTGAGTCGTTTTGCACGACCATTGCCACGATTATTGACATGAAAGAAATTTTGTTCATAAGAAAAACAAGAAAGTTGATTATAATTACCAATCTCTGTGGACTCGACCCTATTATTCTTCACTACTGTTTAGAATTATTTTATCATAAGAATTTTTATTTGGTGGTTTCGACAGCCATTACCATCTAAATAAATAATACAATTTTAAAATAAAATATTATTTCTCTAAATTAAATACAAATAAAAATAATATCAACATACAAATCATGTCAAGATACAATAATAAATAATCTGATAAAACAATTCATACAAAAATACAAAATTAAGCAAACTCTATATTTTTATTCCCTTTCTCTCTCTCTCTCCAACCGGAAAAGTAAAAACTAAAATAAAAATATGGGACACATGTAAGATACACAAGTAGAGTCGGTATATGAGTCTCGTACACCATTAATGAAGAAAAAGTTAATTTATTAGTATCTTGAAGAAAAAACTAATACCTAGTTCAATAAATTGTTGATTACACCATTGACTCAGTGATAAATTTATGTGAGTTTTAATTTAGTTGTTAATTTGTATAATAAAAAATGCAACAAAATTAGAAATTGAGAAATCATCAGTTGAGAAACCGCGTAAAAACAACTCGATAACTGGTAAAGAGCCGTAGCAGCAACTTTTATGGAAAATATAAGAAAAGAAAAAGAAAAAGAGAACATATGGAATGTTGATACATTTGTGTTTTTGAGTGCTTTCCCTTAAACCTCGTATTTTCATTGATTTTGTGTAATTGAATTTGAAAGACTTGTGTCTACAATCCTAAGAATTAGCAGGCAAAGTTGAAGCAGTTAATCCCACAAAGCTGCGTCTGAAATGGGAGCGTATTTACACCCTTCGATAATTGGGTCTTCAGTTTCAACTCCCAAACCACGCTGCTACTTTAGTCAGAAATGGGGACCGCGTTCGGTTTCAACTTTTATCTAGATGTTTTTATCTAGATATTGACCACATGTTGAGTGATAGCACTTCGTATACGTGTCGTCGTTTTGTAGGAACTATGGATATGGATGAGGAAAGAAAAAAGCCAAAAGATTGTCTCCAATGGCAGTATAGAAACAATGGATATGGATATGGATATGGATATGGATATGGATATGGAATTCATTGATTTATTCACCCAAAAAAAGTGCATTCAATTTTCGCCATTTACGGTGGTCTCTCGTGCCAATTTCAACCCCAGAAAAGAGATTTCTTCTTTCTCGTTAATTTCTACCATTCAAATTTCCCAACAATCAGCTCCAAATCTTCTAAAATAATGACTAAAGCTTCAAATTATTTTTTTTATAATATTTTTTTTAAATATCACTAGTGCCGACTGACATGATAATGACACTTAAAAAATATATTTTTTAAAAATTTGAACGGGCCAATAAAATTATTTTTTAAAAATATTTATCGGTGCCACCTAACGTACCAGTGATACACAATTTTTTTGAAAAAAATAATTCTCTAGTGTTGCCTGACAAACAGATGACACTCGTTAAAAAATATATTTTTCTTTTTTTCATCTCTGAATATCCATATTTTTAACGGGTATTTTGAAAAATAAAATTTGGTACCGCTTGATATATTGACTGTACCTACAAAAAATTACATTTTTTTAAAGTTGATGATTGGATCATCATTTGGAGTAGTGCCGCCGGTGTGTGTAGACATTATAAAAAATGAGTCATATTCATACATAAATTTTGACTTATGTAATTTTCCTAAATAATTAATTAATTTTCATCAATTAGGTAAAAAAATCAAATTTTGTTGAAGCCTAGCTAGATTCTTTCAGAGCTTAACATTGTTATAAAAGGTAAGAGGTACTTTCTATTGTGTATAACAAGCAGCAATTGATATGGATTTCCTGAATTGGTTAATGTACTTTGTTTTCTACTTGATATTGTTTCAAGCTTTCCATTTGATCACAAGAAGGAAATTGGGAAGATCCCATAAGCTTCCGCCCGGTCCACCAACAATTCCGATCTTCGGGAACCTTTTCCAGGTTGGTGATAAACCCCATAGGTTCCTTGCCAAACTTGCCAAGATTCATGGGGACATCATGACTCTGAAACTTGGCCACACTACTACCGTAGTTTTTTCATCTGCAACAATGGCCAAAGAAATCCTCCAAAAGCATGATGCCGTATCTTGTAACCGAACCATTCCCGATGCCCTTCGTGCCCTTCAACATCACGAAGCCGGATTGCCTTGGATGCCTGTTTCAACCACATGGAGAAATCTTAGAAAAATCTGTAATTTGCATATTTTCGCTACTCCGAAACTTGACGCTAATCAATACTTGAGGCGCAGCAAAGTAGAACAACTCCTTGCTGGTGTTCGTGAAAGTTCCCTCATAGGAGAAGCGATTGAGATACGTCAAGCTGCTTTCAAAACTACACTTAGTCTCATATCAAATACTATTTTCTCCATTGATTTAGCCGACTCTACTCATACTTCTGAGGAGTTCCGAGAAATTGTGCAGGGTATCATGGAAGAGTTGGGAAAACCCAACTTTGGTGATTATTTCCCTATTGCTAATCTTGACTTGCAGGGCATCAGGCGTCGAGTGGCAATTCTTTTAGAAAGATGATGGATCTTTTCGATAAAATGGTCGATGAGCGGATGGAGTTGAGAAGGATGAATGATTATATATCAACTGATGATTTCTTGGATATCCTTCTCCAACTCAGCCACCAAGGAAACAGCGAAAAGCTCGACAGAAATCTTATCAAACATTTGATATTGGTTGTAACTTAATCTCTTTTCAGTCCTTTTTTATTTAAGTTGTATAAGTTATTCAACTTGGTAAGAAATTGTGAAACAGGATTTGGTTGTAGGCGCAATCGAGACAACTACAAGTACTTTGGAATGGGCAATGGCGGAATTACTCCAAAACCCAAAAGTTTTGCAGGAAGCCCGAGGAGAACTGAAGCAAATAATTGGCGAGGGGAACTTGGTGGAGGAATCTAACATTACTTGTTTACCTTATTTGCAAGCAATTGTCAAGGAAACGATGAGGTTGCATCCATCGTTTCCTTTGTTACTCCCCAGAAAAGCTGAAGCAGATATCGAGATTCACAGCTTCGTCATTCCAAAAGGTACACAACTGTTGATCAACGCATGGGCTATAGGCAGAGATCCTAAGTTCTGGGAGGAGCCTGATTTGTTTCGTCCAGAGAGGTTCATAAGATCAGAAATGGATGTTAAAGGAAGGGATTTTGGACTGATTCCGTTTGGAGGTGGGCGACGAATTTGCCCTGGATTACCATTGGCCATGAGAATGTTGCACTTAATGTTGGGTGGACTCATTCATTCATTTGATTGGAAACTTGAAAATAACATCACACTAGAGAGTTTAGATATGAAGGATAAGTATGGTCTTTTTCTGCATAAAGCTCAACCATTAAGAATCATCCCGATTTCAAATTAACAATATAGTGTTGGTTATTTTATCTATAACTATTGACGTGTAACAAGTGAAACATAGCTAACGACAAGTTATTGTGTCGTAAATTTCATGTTTTCTAACATTCTGCCAATCAAATAAAAATCATATAAATCTATCAAAAGGAACCGAGTAATGTGCAGCTAAGATTAACATTTGAACTTTAACGAAGGTTCATTTCATCTACAGCCAAAAAATACTGCCGCAATACATCTTCAAAGTACATGGAATAAGTAGCTTTTTTCATCGTTCCTTGAAGTTTAGTGCTCATCCATTTAATTGGAAAGAGTTTCACCTTTGTTTGTAAGATCGTTCCCAGAAACTATGTAGACAAGAATCCTGGTACCAAGGTAATCAGTGTATCTACAAGTACATATATCAATTTCGACAGACCCTCAGACCTTACTAGTGACAACTCTTGTAGTTTTTAAAGAAATGCACAGTTCATTGTAAATGGTACATACACCAATAGATTACCAATAGGAGTGACAAGGATAACCTTGCTAAGTTTATAATCAAATTATACAACAAATGGGATGATAAATTTGTCTAGGTTCTGAATAGGAATGACAAAGGTGGATGTTGTTAAATTCATCACCGCTCTACAGTTATCATGCTCTACTTCACCATCTGTCTTGCTTCACTATGTGCTATCAAAAAATTTAAAAAAAATTAATTATTCAAAATCAAAATGAGTTTCAAATCATATTATAACTTTAAACCATATGAAGGAAAACCTATCAGAGCATGAACTAAAATTCGAAATCTCTCAACTTGATTTCTCAAGTTAGATACTTATTTTGAACCCTCAAATTAGTTTTGAATACTCATAAAACAATTTTCAAGGAAAATCCAAAATAATTCTTAATCAATTATCAAATTCCTTAAAGCAAAAAAAAAAAACCTAACCTAAATACAAAACACAGCTTAAAATAACAACATATTTCAAGTTTTAAATATTGAAAACCTAATATTTCAACAGTAAAACACAATTTAGTTAACAAAAAAATCATAAATAAAAATTAGAAAAGGGCTTAAAAAGAAAAAGAATTTCAAATAAAAAAATCAGTAGACCCACTCAAGATAAAATACAAATCTTGATATTAATTTCTTTCTTTGATTGAAAAGAAAATTTGAAGAAGTTTTATATGGTTTAGGGTTTAGCTTTTGAAAGAAAATGCGATTAAGTTTTAGTAAAGAGTTTTCCAAAAAAAAAGAGATTAATTTTTAATTAAGAAATTAAAATTTAAAATTTTTATGTATTTTCCATATCTAAAATTGTGATGATTTCATATGCCATGTGTCAGCCAAATAGTGGATATGTGTGCCACCTCATAAAAATATTAACACCGTTAGCGCTCTGGAGTATAATTTGTGTATTGGTTGGCAAGACTAAATATTAAATTGTAAAAAAAAAAATTAGATACCGAATTAGAAAAATATACTAAATTCAAGTACCAAATTTTATATTAAGCCTCTTTTTATTAAAAATTTAGAATTATTTTTTATTTAAGAAGTCTTTACTGGAATCATTTCTATAATTTAGTTTCACTTTCAATAGATAGATTTGATTTCTATATTTTATAGTAGCGTCTTAATATTTCCGTCCTTCAATAATTAGGTCAAACATTCAAAACCAATGTCAGTAAACTAATTTATTCAGTATTCATCAACAGTTTCAACTTTCCAGTGAGGCTACTCAACAGCAAGACATTCAAGGCATGCTGCTTAAAATTGCTATAAAACAACTTCACTTTACAATGTAAATGTGTAAGAGCAAGAGCAACTAAGATGGTTTTTTTTAGTTGGTTAGTGTCAGTGTGCCTTGTTTTGTTCTTGGTCTCGTTTCAAGCCTCAAGGAAATTGACAAGAACCGACAAGCTTCCACCAGGCCCACCCGCAATTCCGATCTTCGGAAACCTCTTTCAGCTTGGTGATAAACCCCATAAGTCTCTTGCCAATCTTGCCAAGATTCATGGGGACATCATGACTGTGAAACTTGGTCAAACAACTACTATAGTTTTGTCATCTGAAACCATGGCCAAAGAAATCCTCCAAACACACGATGCAATATCTTGTAACCGAACCGTTCCAGATGCCCTTCGTGCCCTTCAACACCACGAAGCTGGATTGCCTTGGATGCCTGTTTCAACCACATGGAAAGGTCTTAGGAAAATCTGCAATTTGCACATTTTCGCTAGTCAGAAACTTGACGCTAACCAACACTTACGGCGAAGCAAAGTAGAACAACTCCTTACTGATGTTCGTGATAGTTCCCGAATTGGGGAAGCGATAGAGATATCCACAGCTGTTTTCAAAACTTCGCTTAATCTTTTGTCCAATACTGTTTTCTCCATCGATTTTGCCGACTCTTTTCTCATACTGCTCTGGAATTCAGAGAAACCATGCAGGCTTTCAAGGAGGAGTTTGGGAAACCCAATTTTAGTGATTTTTTTCCTACTCTTCTTGCTAAGCTAGACTTGCAAGGCATAAGGCGTCGGGTGACAATTCTTTTTGAGAAGATTATGAAGCTCTTCGATAAAGAGATTGAAAAGCGGTTAGAGTTGAGAAAGATGAATGATTATATACCAACTAATGATTTCTTGGATATTCTTCTCCAAATCAGTCAAGATGACAATGAAGAGCTCGATAGAAATCTGATAAAACATTTGATTTTTGTAGTAACTTTGTCTCCTTTTAGTTTCTCAATTTATTATTATTATTATTATTTTGAAGTTTCAGTCCATAACTTGGTAAGAATTTGTGAAACAGGATTTGTTCACCGCAGGAACGGATACAGCTACAAGTACACTTGAATGGGCAATGGCAGAATTGCTTTTTAACCCAAAATCTTTACTAGAAGCCCGGAGAGAACTACAACAAATAATTGGCAAAGGGAACGTAGTGGAGGAATCTGATGTTAGTCGTTTACCTTATTTGCAAGCAATTGTAAAGGAAACGTTGAGATTGCATCCTCCGGTTCCTTTCTTACTTCCTAGAAAAGTTGAAGCAGATATTGAGATTCACAACTTTGTGGTTCCAAAAGACGCACAAGTGTTGATCAATGCATGGGCTATAGGCAGAGATCCCAGTATCTGGGAAGAACCTGACTTGTTTCATCCAGAAAGGTTCATAGGATCAGATATAGATGTTAAAGGAAGGAACTTCGGTCTGATTCCATTTGGAGCTGGGCGACGAACTTGTCCTGGATTGCCGTTAGCCATAAGAATGTTGCACTTAATGCTGGGTAGACTTATTCATTCATTTGTTTGGGAACTTGAAGATGGAATCACACCTGAAAGCTTAAACATGGATGACAAGTATGGCATTGTTCTACAAAAAGCTCAACCATTAAAAATCATCGCACATTCAGTCCAAAAATATTCTGTTGAATATTTGTTGAATGTTGGCAACAATGCAGCAGCAAGGAAATGTTCAGTGTGTAATTTGGCTGTTGGAACTTTTTGTAATATGTAAACTAAGTTTAGTTTGAATGTAATTTTGTTTTTACTAAGGTTAGTGAGCTACTTAGCTGATTTAGTAGCTTTTAGGTTATCATTAAGTTGATTTTACAGCTTGAATACTAGCACAAGTTATGTTTGTTTTCTTCCAATGTTGTGGAGCTATTTATGCATATTGTATTGTTACTAAAACTAGTAATGAGAATTATCTTTTCACAAAAATAATAATAATAATAATAATAATAATAATAATAATAATAATAATGAGAATTATCTTTTCACCAAAAAAAAACTAGTAATGAGAATTATCATTTTTCTCTCAACAGAATTCATCTTTTGCTTCTGTTTTTCATCTTTCAACACAAATTTTCTTTGTTTTTGATCTTTGGAGCATGAACGACAGAAGATGGGCCAAATAAAAAATTTAGAGACATTTAAGCGCTAATTAAATTTTTGACTTTGTAAAAGTCAAATTTAGAAAAGAAAATCTCATATTTTATTTCATGTAATTAGTGGGTAGGTGGGATTAACCTTGCTAAGTTTATAATCAAATTATACAACAAATGGGATGATAAATTTGTCTAGGTTCTGAATAGGGAAGACAATGGAGTGGGACAGGGTGGATGCTGTTAAATCCATCACCGCTCTACAGTTATCATGTTCTACTTCACCATCTGTCTTGCTTCACTATGGATATATAATATTGAAAATTATTACCATCTCCATGGATGTTAGATGCACCCATTCTTACCCCACCCCACCCCACCCTGCTCTTGAAGATGCTTTAAAGCCTTTTTTCTAACTCGTGTTTGCTTCTTCATTGAGTTCTCTACTCAAAGTAGGGAGCAAAAGAAGAATAGTGGAAGTAGGGGGTGGTGTGGAGGGGAAGAAGATGATGAACATTAGTAATAGGGCAAAAAGTTTATAAAAAATGATAATGTGGTGTGCATAATCAACCGGCGTTAGAGATTTAACATTTGGGTGACTAAAATGAAAATTTTCTCTAACGACGGTGACCAAATTGCAAGTATTTTTATTTGGATGATCAAAATGAAAGCACCCAAAGAGTTGGGTGACCAATTAGGTAGTTTACTCAAAAATCTATCAAGTAGTTTTCATGATGGCTAATCTAACTTGTTTAAAAAATTAAATTGTTAAAATATTAACTTTTAAGTTGATTGGAATTTTTTCAACACTTCATCAAACAAGGCTTAAGTAAAAAAAAAAAAATTAGAAATCGTGATGCTACACTCCAATGAAAGAAAGTAAATTAAAAAAATCGAGTTAATTGATATGAAGTAGGTGTCCAAATTTTCTATTGGTAAAACGTAGCTTATAAGCTAGAAAAAGTTAAGAACATGTGGTTATTGGTTGAAGATGATTTAGATGAAGAATGGACGGATAGATACTTTATTTGCCATCATCACAACTTTTGACATCACAATTAAAAATAGGTGGAGAAATGATAAAGGATTTCAATGGAAGAGAGAAATTGGTATCCCTCGAAGATGTGAATATTTTACCATTTTTATTTTCATGGGAACCAATGGGATACAGATTATTCCTGGAAAGCTTATATAAGTAATTCATAATATATGTATTTGATTCTGATTTTTCTATCTCTGTCATTCTTAATTTAATGAATGATAAAAGGTTAATAAAATACGTTAGGTATGAAAATTAATATACTTTCTATCTACGAATGTTGATTATATAATATAAAACTAAGATGGCACTAAATGTCAATTCTAAGGCAAATAATTTCGTTGAGCTTCATCCTTGCAAGTATGAAGTGTGCTTCAAAAAGAGCTTAGATGTTGACCAACTAGAAAACGGTAAGGGTTTCAATGTGACCGCTTTGAACCTCAACGATCTTGCCACCACTGTGCCTTAACCCCCCGATCTTGAGGATTTTGCAGCTTGGTGATTGCTTTCTCCCATTTTTCTTGCATGTTGGGTTAACTTTGAAGCAAGCTTGGATGTTTGTAGGTGCTGTTGAAGTAGTTGAGTTTCCAGAATTGCATACAAACGCTGTTGTTGTTTAGATTCAATCTCTTGAAGATATTGCCGATGACTTGAATTCCAAATTGCAGCTTTAATGGCGGACATCGGTTTATTGCTTCTTTACCCTCTGCAAGCTTTCATTGAAAACTGAAACGGTCGGCCCTGCCATTCAATGTTTCTAGTTCCATCATCACAAAGGATCCATGCACTAGAAGGCCCCTCCATAGCTTCAAATCCCCACCCTAACCCATCTCTTTACTTTCTCCTTCCTTTCTTTCTCTCTCAATCTATCTAAAAGCTTTTACCAATTGGTCCTCTTTGTGTTCTGTATTATTCAAATGGAGGACACAACAGAAGAAGATTAAAATTTTCTCAGCAAGTCTTAGGAAAAAAGGGTTAATATGTCCCTTCAACTTTGGAAATTAATAATACTTAAACTTTTTTCTAATTTCATCTGAACTGAATTGATAATTTTTTAAAATATTTGGTTGACTATGCTAAATTTTATACTAACACACGTCTTAAAAATATTTTTGAAAATTAAAATTAAAATTAAAAACTAAGAATTTTAGGAATTTCTTTTATTCCAACCTGGAAAAATTACATTAACAACTATTTGTCTAAGTAATTTGGACAATGAAATCGGAGTGCCTCAAATAATATTTTTTTGTCAATAACTTCAGATCAATCAATTGAATATTGATTAATATGTAATCAATCAAACACTATTTGAAAACGGCTCTTCTGCTCAAAAACAAAATATTCCAAATGTTAAGTTTGTATAGGCCCATTTTTTACCTACACCCAAACAAACCCAACAAACAAAGCCCAAAACCCTAAACCAAATAAACCAAACCAAAATTACATTCAACAGCAAGCCCAAATTCCCATAAAACCCAAACCCGAATGGCCCAACTCTCAAAGGCCCAATTTCCCCTAAAATCTGCCTAGGGTTTCAGAAACTGAAGCCCTAGGCGCCGCATCTCTTGACCTTAGGGTCTCTGCCTAGCGCTGCAACCTTCTGGTCTCCCACTTGCCCTGCCACCACCTCTACCGACTGCTGCGCACGTCCCATCGCCACCTGCAAGCACGCAAACAACAGAAACACGCAAAGAAACAGACAACAAAGAGGAGCAGCAAATATTTTTCTTTTATAAAGCCCAAGCAAATGTAACATCAGTGGGGGGCGACTTTTGTAAAAACAAAAACAGATTCAATCGAAAGAAATTAAAAAACAGATTCAAGGTGTTGAATTTTTTTTTCTTTTCGTCCTGAAAGATTTTTCTATTTTATTCTCTTTTCTTTTTAGTTTATATATATATAAATAAAGATAATAAAACAAAGAAAAGAGGAAAACTTACCCGAGAGAGGGCTCCGAGCGCCTCTCTGGCACCTCGCCGGCCGTCTTGGGTGGTGGCGGTACTGTGGCGCGACAAGGGCCTGAACCCTAGGCCGAATTTTGGAGGGGAGGCCGAGAGAGAGGGAGAATTCTCTCTGTTTTTCTGAAAAAACAAGGGCTGGAATGTCTTTTTCTTGTTGTTTTTTAAGTATTTATAAGGTTTAAAAACGACGTCGTTTTGGACCTTAGCATCCATGGCCAAAACGGCGCCGTTTCGCCCCATTACCCGCGCGTTGACCCGACCCGCAACCCAGGGTCCGCGTGTTTTTGTGCGGGTGGGTTATTTCCGGTCCAGGTCCTTCCGCATTTTCAGTTTATTTCGATTTGGTCCTGTTGCTTATTTTTAACCCTTTTTGAGATTTACCCACAGAATTTTGCTTTGTTTTCGATCAGGTCCTTGACCCATCAGCGCATTGAAAGCGGACACGTGTCCGAATTTGTCTATTTTTCCATTTGGTCCTCCTCTTTTATTTTACTTTCGATTTGGACCCCGAATCTTCGCCCTATTTTCAAATCAGTCCCCTTTTGTATATTGTTGCTATTAATTAATTTTAATAATAATATTATCAGTATTTTTACTACTATTATTATGTTTAATACTATTATTTATGTATTTTTACTACTACTATTATTATTATTCTTATTTATCTATTTAATATTGTTGTTCATTTATTAATGCATGATTATTTATTGTATTTCTTATTTATTATTATCACCATGTATTTATATATACTTTTGACCCCAAGTTTCATTATGTATACCTGTACATACAAACATGTTTGTCTTTCTATGTTTTATATTTATATATATAAATATATATATATATATGTATACATACGTGTAGTACCATCCATACACATATATTTTTTTGTATAATTTCGAAATGCATATATACATACATTTTAATATACCTTCATGTGAATATTTTATATTTCATATGTTTTACCTATTTAGTAGCTTCAAAATACATTTATATACATACTCGTATATTTTCATACATATCTATATTTATTCACACATTTATTTTCATAAATACGTATACCTATTCCTTATTTCTTAAAATCCTTTTCTATGTTTTATAGTTCGTATATACATATTCTTTATATTCTAATACATATGCATATATATATATATCTATGTACGTTTTTTTTTGTAAATATATATACATACACATTCATACATATCTTTTAATCTATATATATACATGTATATCTTTTTACAATTTTTATTTGTTATTCACATGCTCATTATTGTTTTAAAAGAATGTTTTCATTTTATTCATTCATTTATTTGATATTATGTACTTGATTTGTTTCTTATGTTTATTTATTTCATTTTTGGTGATGGCTTATACATACCTTATTGAATTCATTATTATTTTGTTATGTGCATTAGCCTCGTGTTTCATTTTACCCGATATATCAAAATCCGTTTCAAATAAATCACGTGTTTAGATTCAAAAAGGTCGTACTCTAACGTATTGGGTTTCGATTTTCTTCGTTGAATTTAAATAATCGAGATTACTATTTTAAAATTGATAAAAAGCTCGTTATCAAGAATTCAATACGTTGTGTCCTAACGCATTGGATGTGACACATTGTTTTTTCGAGACGAGGATTTTTCAAAATAAATGCAATATTTAATGTTTAATATTTTGAGAAATTGTGCCCTAACGTATTGGGTTGCGATTTTTTCATTTGATTTAAACAATTAAATATTCTTTTAAACTTTATTACACGAATCTTTTCAAACTCAAGTTTTAAACAATATCGGGAATTTAAAAAGGATCGTGTCCTAACTTACTGGATATGATTCTCTTTCTTGAATAACGTGAAATATGCCCCTTTTTTTGAAAATTTTTAACGTTTTAATACAAGGATCGTATTTTTAATTTTTAAGTTCTCGATTTTCAACATCAAGACATTAACTAATCAGCTAGGTACTAATTTCTGGGCGTTACGAGGGTGCTAATCCTTCCTCGTACGTAACCGACTCCCGAATCCGTTTTCTAAATTTCGTGGACCAAAATCGTTGTTTTAATAAAATCAAATAATTTATTAAAAACAACCTTTTTCAAGGTGACCCAATTACACCTCAAAAAGGATTGGTGGCGACTCCCGTTTTTATTTTCAAAACCCAAGTCGACCCGTTTTCATCAAAAAAATGGTGTCAACAAAGTTCATTTGAAAATGTCTTTCTAGTAATTTTATATTTTTATAATTTAAAAAAAAAGGTTAAATATAAAAATGGTACTTGAACTTGTCCACTTTTCTCATATTAGTACTTATAATTTTTTTTTGTCCTAGATTGATACCCAAACTGTTTTTCCGTCCACTATATTAGTACCCAAGCCTAACTACGTTACTTTTTTGTTGATGTGGCAGCGCTAGCCATTCGCGTGTTGCCATGTATCATCCTTTTTGGCTGCAAATCGAACCCCATTTAATTATTTTTCCTTTCGTTTTCCTTTAAAAATTATTCCTTTAATTTTTTTTCCTTTCAGTATCATATTCTACCTCTTCGTCTTCTACCTCACTTTTATCTCTTTCGGTTTTTCATTTTTTCCTTTCACTATCTGTTTTGTTTTCTACGTGATCTCTTCACTTTCTATCTCTTTGGTTTTATCTATTCATAACACATCTTTTAAAGGAAGAAAACAAGCGAAAATGTCTTTTTCAACAAACAGAAAATCAAGTGCTCAAAAAAGGTTTTATACCCATAATTTTCAAAACAAAGAACCCAACACATTCAAAGAACAAATAACAAACAATAAAAAACCCAACACATCCAAAGAACAAATAACAAACAAAGAACCCAAAATCTTAAAGAAAAAAAAAAGAACCCAATATATTCTCAATTTCAATCTCAATAACAAACAAAGACCTTAACATTTTCAACCCAAAATCATTTCAACTAGAAAAAAAAAATTAACAACCTAATATAATAGCAACAACCCAAAATAAGAGCAACAACCTAAAGAATTACAAGAATTTAAAATTATTTGAGAATAAGAAATTTACAACCAGAAAGAGAGCAAGAACTCAAAAAAAATAAATGAAATACAAAAATTTAGAAAACCCTAAAAACATTTGAATCCAATGAACAATAGGGGCAATTCCTCCCTTGAATTTGTTAACCCTTAACTCCATGACCTGAAGAACTTCTACTAGGCTCCAAGAAAACTGATTCTCAACTGTTGCCTTGGCAGCGACATTGCTACTACTTCCTTTGGCTCCTTAACTCGCTCTTAGCCTCACCAAAAGCCTCATTAGCCTTTCATCAGCAGGTGGAGAGTATGATTTCAAAAGCTCAAGGATCAAGTTTTGATTTTTTTTTCATCTTTAAAGAGATTTTCTTGGAAATACAAGGCAAGATTTGAGAAGACAAGGAAGAGAGAAGTGTTTTGATAGTCGAATCGGACGGAGAAGGCCATGAATGATGGCGACTCATGGCGATGACAACTAGGGTTAGAAGAAAAGGAATAGGGAGAAGAAGAGAAGATAGAAAGGAGAAGAAACGAAATAAATAAAAAAAGGAAAAGAGGAATGGAATTGTGATGAAGAAAAGAGGAATGAAAGATGAAGAAGAAAGATGAAGAAGACAGTGTGGCCAGGGTAGGGAAAAGAAAAAGAAAAGGAAGAAAATGAGGGAAAATGAAAAAAAAAGGTACAAAGAGGACGACACATGGCACCATACAAGTGGTTAGTACTGCACTAAATCTTTACTTGGCTTTAGGCCGATATTCTTTCTAGTCAGGAATCGTGAGAAACGTATCCACACTAAAAATCCTTCAAACCGGTATTCATCATCTTTCTTGAATACCGGGATTGAAAAATTCATCCCTTAAAGTTAACTCAATTTCAATTCAAAAAGCGCGTTGGGTTGGAGTCGTTTTGGCGGATAGTTGGAGAGATGAGTTGGCCATGCTGTATTCGACTTGTCGCGAATGAATTAAGGGAGATAATGATCAGATTTAAATTTCCCACATGGTTAAGGCCATTTATTCGAGTTGCATTCTTCAAAATGCAAGACTATCAGTGTAACAGCCCGATTCTAGGCCTAGTTGAAACAGTGGTTTCGGGACCACAAATCTGACAAGGGAAAATAAGATTATCATCATATTTTTATGGTCTAAAATTTCAAGGAGAAATTTCGTGAAAATTTCGTTCAAAAATTTCGACGTTTCGGCACTTAATTTAGTCAAAAGGACTAAATTATAAAAAGTGCAAAAGTTGAGTTCTACATGTTAGAAGTGTCTAATTGTTATGAAATTATAAATTGGGGGCCCTTATAGGGTAATTAGACCATTAGTTAATTGATGGACAAAAATAGACATAAGAAATGGGTGAAATAGATTTTTTTTTAAATGGGGGCATTTTAGTCATCTGGAAATAAAAAGAATAAAAAGGGAAAAATATGGCAAAAATCATCATCTTCTTCATAGCTTGTTGCCAAATTTAGAAGGACTCCATAGCTAGGGTTTCATCACTTTCTCAAGCTCATAGTAAGTGCATCCTAGCCCCGTTTTTAATGTTCTTCGCATTTTTGAAATCCTCGTAGCTCGGTTTAGCTTATTCTACCATTAATTCATGTTAGGGTTCATATTTGGAAATATACCCATAGGTGAAATGTGTTTATTTTGCTGTTTTATGGTAGAATATAAATCTAGGAATTATGTTAAACAACTTTTGCTAAGCAATTTTAAGTGAAAACGGGTAAATTGACATAATCGGTAAAAATAATTAATGTTCAAAAGTGTGTGTTAGAGTGAGAATTTGATGTTGCCATAGAAGGGAAAAATGTTCAGCGTGTCATAAAACATAAGAATAAGAGATGAAGTTTAATTTCCGAGCTTAGGGACAAAAGTGTAAATATGCAAAAGTTTGGGGGCAAATTTGTAATTTTTCAAAAAAGTTGGGTGGAGGACTATTTTATTAAATGTGAACATTAAAAGAGTTAAATTTGCTATTATAGATCAAGAAAGACGAGAAGACTACCTCAAATGGAAAAAAGAGAAGATAGTGGAGTAAATTGTAAAATTATGATATTTTGCACCGAGGTAAGTAAACATGTGAATTAATGCATTATTTTGATATTATCTAATATATGTTGAGATTTAATTGAACATAGAATAAATACTTGGTATAGAAACTAAAAATGTGGTTAAGTTGGGAAAGGTGGTAAAGTGATGGAAAACGAGGTTTCCGGTTGAACACTCAGAATAAGCCGGAGTATATTGAATATAAAAGGATTTGCTAAGTGTTGATTCCCCGATTCATTGGTGGTTGTTAAGTACTGATTGCACCATATTTTAAATGTGAAGGGGGTTGCTAAGTGCTGATTCCCCCAAGGGGTTGCTAAGTGCTGATTTCCCGAATCATTGGTGGTTGCTAAGTGCTGATCCCACCGTATCTTAAATGTGAAAGGGGTTGCTAAGTGCTGATTCCCCGAATCATTGGTGGTTGCTAAGTGCTGAATCCACTGATAACGGATAACATTCCAAGTGTTCAACTGGAAAATTGGAAAGGTGAATATTTATATATGGTGGAAAAGGTTATGTGAGGAATATTGGGTTTGATACTTAATTAACCCATGTGTAAGGTGAAAGGAAATACCAAAACTTCAAAAGAGCAAATTTAAATATAAAACTGTTTTGTATAACAACAGTTGGGAAACTTTGAAAAATCACCATAAATGGTGGAAAATGAATTAGAGGCTGAATAATATATGAAATTGAATCTGAATGAGTCTATTTTCATATGAAAGGAACAGAGCAAGCAAAGGAGTTGTATATTTGGGGACATTTAAATTTTATTGAGACAGGGTTGGATTGATTTTGAAATCCTCTGTTCTAACTTTTGAAAATCACCAAAAATTGTAAAAAAAAATGGCTTGAAATTTACATTATTGAATTCCTTAATGAGTCTATTTTTAAGAGAAATAAACGAGAACATTGTTTGAATTTTGTACAGGGAGATAAGTAAATTTTAGTAAGGAGAGGTCAGAACTGTCGGACAGTGAAATAAAGGAATATTTAGAGAATAAACTGTACTAATTGACTAAGCCAAAAATTCTTAAAATTTTATGGAAGAAAGGTATATGAGTCTAGTTTTGGGGAAAATTTACGGAACTTAATTTGGAGCCCTGTATCTCCAGATAAAAATAAATTGGTGACCGTGATGCAAAAAAACAGCTTGCTAGAAGTTGAGCAAACAATGAAATTTATGTGTGGTTAAAATTATGTTACTTTGTAATCATGTGAGAAATTTATTTATTTGTCAAATGTTTACTTACTAAGCTATATGTTTACTCTTCTTTATTTTCCCTTGATTATAGTGACATCGATCAGCCCGGAAATTGGACGAAGTCAGAACGTCATCCACACTATCATCATCTTTTGGGTATTTTGTAACCAACACTTTTGAAACATGGCATGTATAGATGACTTACTGTGATGTGGTATGAGTATGTATATAAAATATTGTTCGGTTTAAAATGTTGGTGTTTATTGTTGGATAGATTGTGTATGCACATATATAACTGTATTTGGTTGAAATGTTGAAATCGTTTGAAATTGTGATATGAAAATTTGCAAGGGGTTTTCTGTAAAAATAAGTAGAAATGCTACCGAAATTTTATAAAAAAAAATAGTAATACCTCATACTCTATTCCGTCAAGGAATACGGGTAAGGAGTGTTACAATCGGGATCTTGAATTGCGAACGCGTGTATCGTGGTTAGACAATCGATAAGGGTTGGTTTGCATGTCGTACCAAAATCAACTATGAAAAGAAGAATTTACGGTTAGGACGTTCTTAGCCACTGTAACTAGCTTATTGTTTGGAGGAGAAAACTCATTCTCGAAGATCGATTTAGAAACCGGAATTCACCAAGTCTAGGGATAAGGCTTTATAATTCTGTTTACAGAATTCAAATTCATTTTCTAATTTTATTTTATTTTCGATTTACATGATTGTTAATTTCTGCTATCTCACTTATTTAATTTCTAGACATTTTCAACTCCCCTAATTTAATTTATTTCTTTTTTAGTAGGTCCGTTTGGAGTCGTGGGCATGACTATTGCCACGATTATCAACACGAAAGAAATTCTGCTCACAAGAAAAACACGAATGTTGATCATAATTACCAAGCCCTGTGGACTCGACCTTACTACTCTTTACTACTATTTAGAGTTATTTTATCGTAGAAATTTTTATTTGGTGGTTTCGACGCCTATCACTATCTAAATAAATAATAAAATCTTAAAATAAAATAATTATTCTCTAAATTAAATACAAACAAAAAATAATAGTAGCATACAAATCATGTCAAAATACAATAATAAATAATATGATAAAACAATTCATACAAAATTAAGCACACTCTATCTCTTTATTCCCTTTCTCTTTCTCTCTCCCACAGGAAAAGTAAAAAATAAAACAAAAATATGGGACACATGTAAGATACACAAGTAGAGTCGGTATATGAGTCTCGTACACCATTAATAAAGTAAAGAGTTAATTTATTAGTATCTTGAAGAAAAAGCTAATAACTAGTACAATAAATTGCTAATCACACCATTGACTTAATGATAAATTTATAAGGGTTTTAATTTAATTGATAAATTTGTGTTAGATACACAATTATAATTTAATTGTTGATTTGTATAATAAAAATACAACAAAATTAGAAATTGAGAAATCATCAGTTGAGAAACCGCCTAAAAACAACTCGGTAACTTTTCATTTTAACCGCCTAGAAAATTTTTCATTTTAACCTTTTAAAAATTTTAAAATTAATAAAAGTTAAATTATATTTTTACTCCCTAAAAATGATAAAATTTTGATTTAATCTTCAAGAAATTATTGGTTAATATGCTATACAACAATAAATAAATAAAATAAAAGCCTTTAGAAAGTAATTAAAGCATGGATATATCAAATATACTGGTAGTTTATTTTAAGCAGAATTGGGGATACAAGTATCCTATATGATAAATATGAAAAATTAAATATATAAAATGTTTAACCCATGATAATTTTCTAAGTTTATTCGTGAGATTAAAAAAATTATATTCTGTTTCAAATACTAAATCTTTAAATAATAATCCACTATTATTACTTTATTAATTTAAGAGTCATTTGCACCAAATATCCCCAAACTATGATTTTTATTTTAAATTAGTCCTAAACTTTAAAATATTCTAATTACATCCGTAAACTATTAAATTTATATCAATTGGGTTCTTTTGTTACTAAAATCATTAATTTAATTATGTTAAATGACACATCAAATCTTATGCCACATAATTTAAATGAAAATTTTAAGAAAAAATAAATATTGCAAAATGATGTTTTGAAATCTTAATTTTGAGGTTTTCAAAACTTTTACAAAAACTTTACCGTTCACTTGTTTCAGTTTTACCTTCTTTTTTTCCCTTTTTTACTTTTATGCAGCAATGTTCTATTTCTTCAAAATTTTATTTTAATTAGCTATGTAAAATTTAATGTGTCATTTAACGGTTAAATTAACAGTTTTAATAAGGAAAGAACACAATTAATATAATATCGATAATTCTAGGATGTAACTAGAATGTTTTGGAGTTTGAGAACCAATTTAAAATGAGGGACATAGTTTGAGAACGTTTATGAATTCTCTAATTAACTAAAATTTTATTTAATTATAAAAATCCCACTCAATTTATTATAAAAATTTTGGAATTCTTTTTTATTTATATTATTATTTTTAAAATTATGAAAAATAAAATTCCTAGATATATATATGTTTAGAATGAACATGGACACATTGTTATCTAAATTCAAATAAATCTGGACAATAGTTCATTTAAGTTCATTTTACACGGAAATAAAAATATATAAAAGTTTAAAAAATTAAAGATTTTCTAAAATACCCATAGTTTATTTTATAGTAATACTTTTTATGTTATTATTTTTGAAATTATAAAACTATTAGAAATACATGTTTAGAATTAACCTAAACAATTATTTGTTGTGATTCATTATGCACATGAAATTACAAAAATAAAAATCCTAAGATTTCTAAGTTTCTTTAAAGAAATAGATATTGTAATAGGCCATTTTAGCCCGGGTCCAAATGCATAAACCTGAAGATAAAAATACAATAAATTACAGACCCAGTTTTAAACCCAAAACACCCCGACCCAATAACCGAATTATAAGCCCATTTTTTTGACCCAATTGCAGGGCCCAACTGGCCTAAAGTCACAGAAACCTTAAGCAACAGATAGCCGAGACTGCTTGCCCCACGTCGTCCTTGCACACCGCAACTGCCCACGTTCTTCCCTCGCAATAACTGTAACACCCCCTAACCCCAAACCGTCGCCGGAATAGAGTTACGAGGCATTACCGGACATATCAGGTAATTTACGATAATTCTTAATTAAATATTAAACACATTAAGATAAAATCATAAAATCATATAATATTTTAGTAATTGACTTCATTCTTTTTTAAAAAAAATTAAAGACATTTCGCTTGTTTTACATAAAACCCCGCAATTAAAACCATTTCATTTTCAAATCACAACCAATTCAACCAATTCAACCAATTCATTTCACATTCTCAATTTCTATTCCAAATACTTTCTAATCAACTTAATCAACATAATATCAATTTAAATTTAACAATATACTAAATTAAATAAATATAGATAAACTTCTTTCATTATAATTCATAAACTTATAATACTAACATTTTCAACCATTTATATTAAAAACATAGTAACCTTTATACATGTCCTATGTACATGCCACATTACCAAGGAAAATTATACATCACCAAAAGTTTGCTGAAGTCGGGTCTGGCTTTGGATGCTGGTTCGGTACTTGACTTCTACAACTGCAAGACGGAAACAACTGTCTGTTGAGTATGCATATACTCAGTGGTATCACTATAATTCAATTTATAATTAAATACATTAAATCACATACATACTTTTTATTCAATTATCACTACTAATAAACAATTCAACCTTTTTATATTATCAATTAATTAAATATATAATTATCATTCTTATTTCTTTATTTCAAATTTCACTCTTCACATATACTATGTTACTCAATTTAATTTTATCACCAATTTATTTCATTTGCCCTATTAACTCGACTCGCCTCGGCGGATACACGGATTCCAACCAAACACACCAAGATATAAGATCGATAATAAAGATAAAGATTCAACACACAAAGTGTTGAACTCATAATGATAAGATAAGATTCGACACACAAAGTGCCGAATCGATAATAATAATGATGAGTCGGCACATAAGTGCTCGATCAATGAAGTTTAAAATACTCCGTACACTTCCATATCCTATGGCATGCCAACTATATCCGACTAGCCCGACTAGTTAATAGGGTATTTAATTCACTTTTCAGTATAAATTTCCATCTCAATTCAGGATCAATTATAATTCCTTAATTCAATTGGTTTCACAGTATTACAGTAATTCTTTACTTGATAATTTCACAATTCAATGCATTATGCATAACAATATTCAGTATTTTCACAATTCACTCAGTAATCAAAACAATATCCAGTATTCCATAATTCGGTTCAGTATCAGTTTCAATTTCATTACTACATTATAAATTTATTATTTATTAAACATTTACCTTAAAATACTTACCACACATAATTAGCAAATTAAACACTTAATAATAATAAAGTTTGAATTATAGTGATACAAACCGTAATTCCCGTGTCTATTCCTCGTCCACTTTTTCTTTTCCTTTCCTCGTGGATGCTTCGGGTGCGATATTAGCAAGTTAAATTCCAAGCTTTAAAAACCCTATTTTCCCTTTTTCTTTCTTTTTCTTCTTTCTCTCCTGTTTCTCCTCTGTTTCGTCTCTTTCTCTGTTTCTTTGTTCTTTCTATTCTGTTTCTTTTCTTTTGCTTTGTTTTTATTTCCTTTTATTTTATTTACTTTATACTATAATAATATATTTATTCTAAATATCTATTAAATATTCAATCATATATTCACATTTGTACACCATCAACACCATACAATTGTCACTATTTAATTTGTTTATCAAATAAAATCTCATAATATAATTAATTAATTAATTAATTAATATCTTTTACTTAAATTTTAAGTAATTAATAATTATAATACAAATGTATATTTATACATTATTACACTTGTACCATCTTATCACCGACATTTGTCTTAATTTTAATTTATTCCATAATAAAATAATACAATTAATATAAATTGCAATTTAAATAAATAATAATAATAATTATTATTATATACATATAATATTTATATATAACTTAAATAAGTCTTGAATTTAACGCATATATGCCGCTCTCTTTCCATGTAAGTGGCTTAATTGCCACTTTAGCCCTTTTACTTTCTTTTAATTTATAATTAGACTTTCACTCTTTATTCGATTTGATCTTTTCTCCTAATTATTCTTAATTAGACTAAATTCACCTAATTAAGCACTCAACTAAACTCATAATTACTTCTAATAATTATTTATGACTCAGTTTACTAAGACGGAAGCCCGATAATATACTTTTCCGGTGCCCACGGATTTTGGGTCGTTACAATAACGCCCCACGTCGTAGCAACTCCCGCACAACGCCTACACACCTGCAAACCACGAATAGCATTAAGAGGATATACACAGCAAAAAACTTGTAAAACGGGGGTGGGCTATATAAAGGGAATTGATTCTTTGTATAAGGGTTAGCAAGTTTTTGTATTGAAAATTTAAAAAAGAAATACCAGAGAAAGAAAAAACATTTTGAAGGTGACGAATTCGGGTTTCTTTTCCTTGCTTCTTTTTACTGTTTTTATTCTTTTATCTTGTTTTTCTTTGATTTCTTTGAATAACAAAAAAGGATAAGGGGAAAATAGGAGGGCTTACTGTTTTTTGGAGGCGATTGAAGGCTTCTTTTCGCCGTTGTCTGGTCGGAGTCGGAATGGCAGAGAAGGGGACTTTGAGAGAATTTATGCGCACTTTAAGAGGGGTGAGGGAAATGAGTTTAGGGTTTTAAAATGGGATTTTATAGGATTCAAAATGGGCCATTTGCACTGTTGGTCCTTTGTTTTTTTTTTGGTTGATTAAATCAGTTTTTTTATATTTTTAAATTAGGCAATATATTTTAATGCTGTTTTAGTTCAATCCATGTTGCTTTGCTTGATGCTTGAGCGATTTGGATAATTTGCTCTTTTGATCCTCCTTCATTACGCATGATTTAATTTGCTCCTTTTCTCATTGTCAATTTTCAAATTCAGCCTTTAAATTCTATTTATTTTCAACTTAATCCTTAATTTGTTATGTTAAGTTTTTTAAATATATTATTAGTATTGTTTATTTGTACCATTATCACTGTATTATTATAAGTACTTTTGATTTTTATTATTGTTATTATTATTATTTCAATATATATGTATATACGCATAGATATCATATAATATATGTGCATATATTTTAAGTGTTTTAAATTCATATACATATCTTATATTTTATTATTCTTTTATTCTTCTTAGTTTTATATACATATATATACGTACATATATTTCTGTTTTATAATATTTTTATAGTTTGTTTTATGTATATTTTA
Source organism: Gossypium raimondii (assembly GCF_025698545.1). NCBI lineage: Eukaryota > Viridiplantae > Streptophyta > Magnoliopsida > Malvales > Malvaceae > Gossypium > Gossypium raimondii. Next base: position 53,852,017 of record NC_068572.1, read on the forward strand.
TAGTCCAAAATATATACATTCTTTATAATATATATATATATATACATACACTATTTAAAATCATAATAAATATATTTTATGCATTTATCCTATATATATATATACATATTTTCATAATTTATTAATATATATTTACTTTTTTATTTACCTTTATTTATTTCCATTTTTTAGATACCTATACATATTTTATATTTTATTTTCATAACTTTTGTATGCATATAATTTAAAATTAAAGTATTGGTTTTATATGTACATTATCATTTTATTATACTTTTTAAAGAAAATACATTTTGATTTTGTCAAAACATTAAAATCATTTTTTATGATTCAAAGGTTTTCAAAATAAAAACGATATTCAAAGTTAGGGATTTTCGAGGAAAATTGAGCCCTAACGTATTGGGTTCCGATTTTCTTTGTTAATTCCAAATAACCGAGAATATCCGTTATTTAAAATATATAAGTAAAAATTATTTTTGGGAACTTAATTTGTTATGTCCTAACGTATTGGGCATGACATAATTGCTTCCTCGAAACGAAATTTACTTATAAGGCAAAAGTGATGTTCAAAATTCAGGGATTTTGAAAAATTGTACCCTAACGTATTGGGTCTCAATTTCTTCACATGACTTGAATAATTGATTATCCTTTTCAGATTTCATCATTTGAATTTTAAAAATCTTTTTAACCCTCGACATTAAGACATCAAATAATCAATTTGGTACTGATTTTTGGGCGTTACGAGGGTGCTAACCCTTCCTCGTGCGTAACTGACTCCCGAACCCGTTTTCTCAAATATCGTAGACCAGAGTCGTTTTTAAGGTGAGCCGATCACACCTCAATAAAGGATCGGTGGCGACTCCAATTTTTGTTTTTTTTTAAAATCGACAACTAAAATTTTTTGTTTTCAAAAAATGGTTTCGACAGATATATTTAAGACACATGTGAATATTGTATTGGTTTCCAGCATAAAATTATAAAATTTAATGGCACCAGCCATGTACCTAAAAATTAGGTATAAACTAAGAGAAATTAGGTATAAATTAAGTACTCCAAGTTGAAAGGCTAAGAAAAAACTGGAAATTAAAATGTTTTTACTACTGCCACAATAAATATAGTGCATGGGTAAATAGTTAGATAGGGAAGAGGATGACTCTCATGCAAAGTAATATTGTATTGCATTTGTGGTCCTATCATTTTTTTTATTATCAAAATCAGTATATATCAATATTAATTTATTTTGATAATCGTTTTAAATTTATTGATATTTTTTAAAAAATATTTAATATATGTATATAAAATATTAAATAAATTTCAAGTATGAAATATTCATCAATTATATAAAATATTAATCAATAAACTATACAAATAAAAAATTATTTTTCAACAAATCTTAATATTATCTCATTAATTAAACAACAAAATTATCCAAAATAACTAAACATATATTAGATGAAAGGTGCATAAAAACTTACGCACGAAGCCATGTTCATGAATATTTAAGCTTCTCGCGCGCCTTGTAATTGTTATATAAAATTTGATAAGCCGAAAAATTCCATTGTTTACGTTTCGTGGGAGCCGATTATTTTCGTGTAACTTATGTATCATATTTGCTTGATTCTATCTTTGTAATTGTTGATTTAATTAATGGTTCAAAGTATTAAGGTGTTAGGTACTAATTATGAATGTTGATTAAACAATAATATAAAATAAAAATGCATGGTACATCAGATATGTTATAGTAGGGGAAAGGACAGTTTCATCCGTCTCGTAATAGTAGTAGCTACAATAGATCTCAAATTTTAGGGTGGTGAAGCCTCTGTGCTGTTGGTTACTAGCATTTTGAGCCTGTGCCATTTGACAATGAAAGCCTTTTAAATTTGCGTAACATAATATAAATTGCTATAAAATTATTGCCTCATTCAAGACAAAGAATTGGTATTCCTTATATACGGGAAGAGGTACTTTGTATTGTGTATAACAGCAAGCAATTAATATGGATTTCTTGAGTTGCTTAGTGTACTTTGTTTTCTACTTGATCTTGTTTCAAGCTTTCCATTTGATCACAAGAAGGAAATTGGGAAGAACCCACAAGCTCCCGCCCGGTCCACCAACAATTCCAATCTTCGGGAACCTCTTTCAGCTTGGTGATGAACCCCATAGGGCCCTTGCCAAACTTGCCAACATTCATGGGGACATCATGACTTTGAAACTTGGCCAAACAACTACGCTAGTTCTTTCGTCTGCAGCCATGGCCAAAGAAATCCTCCAAACGCACGATGCCATATCTTGTAACCGAACCGTTCCAGGTGCCCTTCGTGCCCTTCAACACCACGAAACCGGATTGCCTTGGATGCCTGTTTCAACCACATGGAGAAATCTTAGGAAAATCTGCAATTTGCACATTTTCGCTAGTCACAAACTTGACGCTAACCAACACTTGCGGCGTAGCAAAATAGAACAACTCCTTGCTGATGTTCGTGATAGTTCACGCGTAGGGGAAGCGATCGAGATATCCACAGTTGTTTTCAAAAGTACGCTTAATCTTTTGTCCAATACTATTTTCTCTATCGATTTAGCTGACTCTTCCGATAGTGCTCTGGAATACCAAAAAATTGTGCTAGGTGTCAGGGAAGAGTTAGGAAAACCCAATTTTGGTGATTATTTCCCTACTCTTCTTGATAATCTTGACTTGCAAGGAATAAGGAGGCGAATGTCGATTCATTTTGGGAAGTTGATGAATATTTTCGATAAACTGATCGATGAGCGGTTGGAGTTGAAAAAGATGGATGATTATATATCAACTAATGATTTATTGGATATTCTTCTTCAACACAGTGAACAAGATAACAACGAAGAGCTCGACAGAAATTTGATAAAGCATTTGATTCTGGTTTTAACTTCATCTCCTTTCTGTCTTTTATTATTTAAGTTCATAACTTGGTAATAAGAAATTGTTTTGAAACAGGATTTGTTGATAGCGGGGACGAATAGTACTTCCAGTACTTTGGAGTGGGCAATGACAGAATTATTCCATAACCCAAAAGCTTTACGGAAAGCTCGAAGAGAACTGCAACAAGTAATTGGCGAAGGGAACCTAGTGGAGGAATCCCACGTTACTTGTTTACCTTATTTGCAAGCAGTTGTTAAGGAAACGATGAGATTGCATCCTCCAATTCCTTTGTTACTTCCTCGAAAAGCTCAAGAAGATATTGAGATTCATAATTTCGTGGTTCCAAAGGGTGCACGACTGTTGATCAACGCATGGGCTATAGGTAGAGATCCTAATTTTTGGGAGGAACCTGACTTGTTTCTTCCAGAGAGGTTCATAAGATCAACAATTGATGTTAAAGGAAGGGACTTTGGACTCATTCCATTTGGGAGTGGACGACGAATTTGCCCTGGATTGCCACTAGCCATGAGAATGTTGCACTTAACGTTGGGTACACTTATTTATTCATTCGACTGGAACTTGAAGATGGAGTTACACTTAAAAGTTTAAACATGGATGATACATGTAATCTTGTTCTACAGAAAGCTTGACGATTAAGAGTTATCTCACGTTCAATTTAACAATATTGTGTTGGATTGAAGAGAAATAATTGGAACATAGAGAATAAGCTTTAAGATAGCAATAATGTAACACCCCAAACCCGGCCCAGACGTTATGGTCGAATCTGGCGATTTCACATGGAAAGGGATTTGAAGACAAGATTGTCGAGTTTAAAAACCATTACAGTAAGTTAGCTTTTATTTAATTCGAAAAAAAATAGTTAATTTGCTTTAAAACTTGTCTCTTAGCGGAATCTTTTGTAACCAATTAATTTAGGGAAAATCGTTTCTATTTACGACAAAACTTAGTTTTTAGAAAGAAAAAAAACCATGTTTGGTGGAGTTGCAGTTTTTAAAAAAATCCATAAAAAATAATATAAAGTCTCAAATTTAAAACTAACCAGTCCATAGTCCAAAAGATACATCAAAAACCCCCAAATAAGTAATAAATTCTAGGCATTAACGGAAAACAGTCTAAAATTTATGTGTGGCCACCGTCGAGTCCTTCGCTGCACCGACCCGTCAAGTCTGGGGATTACCTGTACAGATTAAACAGAGAAAGGGTGAGTTTTCGCAAACTCAGTGTGTAATCCCCACAGAAAACATGCATACAGATAATTAACAGAATTCAGTTAGATACGGTCTGGGGCCTATGCCCATCACATAATCAGTTTGGGCCTTAGCCCATTTAGATACAGTCTCAGAAAAACATTAGGGCCTTGACCCATATCAGATACAGAATACAGATGCAGTAAATCAGAATCCTACCCACCAGCCTCTACACACCATCTCCGTCCAAACACACCATGTCGGGATTAAATCAACTCACTCATCCCTACACACCATGCTGTACCGAAATGCGGCACATAATCAAAAGGTTGCAGCTGAGCTGCCAGATAACAGACTTAATAGCCTTTCAAACACATCCTCCAAATATCATCAACCCACCCCGATACAATGCAACATACAAAATATGTCATGTCATTGTGCAATTAATAGTACATACATTCAGATATCATAAGTCATGCTCAGTATAGAAATCAAACAAACAAATCACGCATATAGCGGTCTAAGTAAAGCTTACCGACCCTACAGTAGGTCCACAGTCAACTTGAGTGACCCGTGCAACCTTACAGAACTTTTCAGAAAAATGGGCTCACACGCCCATGTGGCCCACTCTATAACAGCCCGGTTTAGACCCTAGTTGGACAGTGGTTTCGGGACCACAAATCCGAGTCTAAAAAATATTTTAATATTATTTTCTGTTCTTATAATATGTGAATTGATATGTGTGAAATTTTCGTAATTTAATTTATTTGTTGGAGTGCTTAATTTGGAAAAAAAGGGCTAAATCACATAAAAGGTAAAAGAGGCATTCTATATGTTAAAGGTGTTTATTTGCTATGATTTGTTAAATAGGTCCTTATAATGTTATTAAACAATTAGTATCTGGAGTGGACCATTATGGACATATTTTAGTTTATTATTATGTTTTATAATTAAGGTTAAAATAGTAAATAATAAAATAACATATAACAAAAGTATATGAAAAACAAAATAAGCCATGCATAGTTCATCCATAGCCGAAACATCAAAAAGAAAAGAAGAAAGAAAATAAACTTAAGTTCGGCACTTTGGAAGTTCAAATTAGGTATGTGCTTTACTCGGTTTTTGATAATTTTTACGTTTTTGAGATCGTTGCTTAATATATTACCTAGCCCATGTGTTAATTTTTGGAGTTGTTGATGAATTTGAAATTTTCCATTGTTGATAATGTGATAGAATTGTTGTTTGATGATGAAAAATAAATCTTTGATGTTTGATTTTCATGTTTAATTAAGTGATTTTTGATAAAAATCTAAATTAGGGATTTATTTGTGAAATTTGAAAATTTAGGGGCTTAAATGTGAAATAAATGAAAAATATAGGTTGCTATGGACTATAGGAAGATTCGGCTAAGACATAACTTTGATGAATTTTGTGTATTTTGTGATTTTTGGAAGTAGGGACTAAATTGAAAAGAATGTGAAATGTTAGGGGCTAAAATCCAATTTTCCCATTTATGAGATTTTAAGTAAATTTGAATGAATATATGGTTAAATAAGTTAAATTTGTATTGAATTAGATCAAGAAAAGTAAAAATCGGATTTGGAACGAGGGAAATCAAAAGTGGTCGAGTAGTCGTTCCGTTTTGTTCGTCTTTGTCTGAGGTAAGTTTACAAGCAAATAGACGTTGTAAATTTTAAATAAATATTAGTTATATATTGCTGAAATGAAATATGCAAAAATATATATGGTAGATGAATGTGTATATGTTTGAGAAGCAGAAATGGATGTGAATGTGATTTGTTGATATTTAGCACTGAGTGTGCGAAACTAAAACGACGATGTATGAATAACGGGCACTAAGTGTGCGATATCGAGACCAATTTGGTTTAATGCGAGGGCACTAAGTGTGTGATTTAATTATGGCATTCAACTAATTATTGAGCACTAATGGTGCGGATCCAATAAATGATAAAAAAGGTGATCAAACGAGTTAATATATTGGGTTCTAAAGTGGTAAGTGTGATATATGTAAATACATGTTATTACAGGTATGTAATAAGTTAAATACTATATGATAACAAGGTAAGTTGGCTACTTGATTTGTGATACAAATTATATATGATGCAAATGAAAGTATACGTGTGTACGAAAGTCTATATTTGGCCAAATGGTAAGTATATGTGATATCGTAATTGTATTTATATGCATTTGTATATGAATGAATGCATTCGGTAAAGAGTGTGTATGTGACTTGAAAGTGAAAAATAACTATGTTATTATTTACATGTGTATTCGGCCAAGTTGAATTTGATTCATAGTTACATGTTTGATATTTAAATTTTGCAAGATCGAATGTGTATATATGAATACGATAGCATTATTCGGTTTTGTTATATTGAATTTTTAACGTCATTGAATTGTTTATCTGCTTATGACTTACTAAGCTGTGATAGCTTATAGTGTATTTGTGTTTTCCTCGATTTTATAGATTTTTGAAGCTAGTTACGGGCTCAGGGATCGTCAGCGAAGTCAATCACACTATCGTCCATTTATCAATACTTATAAAAGTTAAACTTAAAACCTATGGCATGTATAGGCTATACTACCCTTTTTAATATATTTTGAGTGATGTGTATATATGTAATAAGCCATGCGAAAAGGGCTTGTTTGTTTTGTTGTGTATAGTTTCATACTTTGATCAAATATTATGGTTGAAGATTTGGCTATGTTTCGTAAATGGTTGAGACTAATATAAAATGCTTTGACTTGATTTATTATATATGAGAATGAGTTGCTAATTTAATATGTTATATAAAGAAAAGTGTTGTTATGTTTTGGAAGATATCGTGTTTTGATAATTATGCATATTGGTTGTGATAGACAAGTAAAGTTGATTGATATGATATGATATATGTGTAAGCTATGTTTGAGATCATGGATGGATATATCTTTATATTCGTAATTGAGATTTAATTTGGATTATCTTTTGCTATGTGAAAGTTGTATAATGATTTGCCATGAATATATGGTAGTTGGAATTGGTAATTTGCATAATGAGTTTTGTTTATGGAACTGGTCTTATAAATAACCTTTGATACATTGGGGAATAAATATTACTAGCATATATATATAGGATCGGCTTTAGTATGTTATGCATGGAAATGTTTGAGTATTGGTAAATTTGATATTGGTTAAAGCAAAAGTTTTAAGCATAATTGTATTCGCTAAAGCTTGAGAATTTGACCATATGAATAGTAACTTTAGTTATTTGATGAATAAATACCTATATGCGATTTTGATAAATGGTTTTGAGTATTTGATTAATAATGATTGAATATACTATGAAGGTATACAAATGCTTATGACATATTCAGCCTAATATATATATATATATATATATATATAATTGTTTGTATTTACAAAGGTTTTATATTATGTGCATGTTATAACATAATGGTTACATGTAAAATATGTAAATTTTTAAATGTGAGTTTTATATACATAAATATATCATTGTTGTTTATAATTGGTTGGTTTAAGAGTTTGAACATGTGTATATCTATGATCGTTCGAAATTAAGTCTAGTTCGGTAATTCCTCGTAACCTTATTTCGGTGACAGTTACAGGTTAGGGGTGCTACATACTTGGCCCAAATTGGCCTTGGCCACATGATCTATTTTTAATGTAACCCGTGCTAGTTAATTATTTATATATATTTTCACTATTTACTTATATGTTCCTTCAAAGTTGTCTATTTGAGTCACTGTTACTAAATTATTTATATCTTGAGCTACAAAATTCTGAATTAAGATCTGGTTAATTTCTTTGAAACTAGACTCAAATACCTTTTCTACTATAAAATTTTCAGAATTTTTGGTTTATCCAATAAGTATAGTAAAATCTTCAAACTTACCCTTATTCTGCTGTCTGACAGCTTCATCCCTTCTTTACGAAAAATTAATTATCTCTTAGTACAAAATTTGGATGATGTTTCCATTTGTTTCTATTGAAAATAGACTCATTAATAATTTAAACATGTAAATTTTAACCCCTAATTACTTTTCTCCAATTTTTGATGATTTTCCAAAGTCAGAATAGGGGAACCCGAATTCATTCTGACATTGTCTCACAAAGTTTATTAACCTCATGATTTACAACTCCATTACTTATACCGTTTCTTCGATGAGAAAATAGCCTCAATAAGATTTAATTCCCTATCTTATTCATCCTCTAATTTGATTTCCATAATTTATGGCGATTTTTCAAAGTTAGCCTATTGTCGCTGTCCAAACAACAAGCAATTTTGGCTTTTCGCCGAATCCTTTTTTTTTTTTGCATTTCGGGTACGCACCTGGTTTTGTTTGATGCTAAAATAGTCTCCGAGCACTCCAAAGCCTATAATCAAGATACTCAACATCAATTTAATGGATTTACAAGCAAATTGACAACCAAGAATGAATAGAAACTCAACTTATCACCAACGATAACCCTCCGTTTAACTATTGTTAAGACGAGAACACCAAATTCACCAGTCTGAGCCTCCCCCTACGCCCAAATCGCAGAGAAAAAACATTACCACTTCAGTTGTTAAGAGATTCATGACAGAAACGAAGAGAAATACTTACCGAAACTAAGTGAGCACTAACCGCGTGCGAAAACGAAGGAAAATAAATGAATTAAGGAAAAATCAAGAAGAAGAAAAAGAAGAGAAGGATGGAAAAACTCAGAGAATTTCAAAAATAGGGGAGGAAGAAGAATAGACGGTAGAATTTTTTTTTTAGAAAAGAGAGTCAAAATTCGGCTATGGGAAAAAAATAAAATAAAATCCCGATAACCCCCAAAATCCCTTAATCTTCTCCTCTAATTCCCACTACACATCCAATACTCAGAATCCCCCTATTACACAACTCTATCTCGAAATCTGAGCAAAAAAATAATACCCTTGGCTATATAATGATTTGAACACAAGACCTCCACCATAATAACATATCATTTAACCACCAAACCAGCATGCCCATTTTAATGTAATTTACCCAAGAATCAAATAAAAGCCTCGTGAATAAGGGTAAGGCCTAATTCATTCAAAATACCAAAATTTGCCCAAGCAAAAGCTTGAACTTGAGACCTTCTAAACATTCTTAGAACACATAACCACTAAAACTGACAAATATTTATGTCATATTTTCACAATAACAAAATTATAAATTTTGGGCGTTACAAATAATTTCGAAAATTCTATTGTTTACCTAAAATTGAGTGACTATTAATGTAATTTACCTTAAAAACAACTATAATATTTGATTAATATTAAAAGTAAAATATGGTCTTTTCTACATAAACCTCGGCATCCCGATTTTCTTTTAACAATACCATGTTAATTATTTTTATCTATATCTATTGAAGAGCAATAACTTGATGACAAGTTATTGTCCAATTATTTTATATTACATTCCAAGTTTTCAAACAATGTGAGCAATGCTAGCTTCCATCAATAAAATAAAAACCATGGATACCTATTCACTACCATTTGATATGCAGCAGCCAATATTGACATTTGTACTCAACAAAGGTTCATTTCGTCAACAGCCAAAATATCACTGCCACGACACACCTTCTAGATATATGTGGATTAAACAAATTTTCCCAATTGTAACTTACCCAAGGCATAAATGTAAAATCCTACTTAAATTACTTTCTTTTAAGTTGATTTTTTTGTCATACTTAAACTATTTTTCTTAGTTAAATTATAGTACTCCATTAATTAAATTATTTCAGTCATTATAAAAAAATCTGTAACATGAAACAATTTTTAACTAAAAATCCAGAAAAATTTAAATATTATTTTCTTATTTTTTAAAAAATTTATAAACATATTCTTTCTCTTGAAAAATTCAAGAACTCATTGAAACTCATCTAAATTCAACTTTCGACTATAAAACCCATATTTTGGCAAGCTTCTTTTCCGTTTTAAATCTCTATTTTGATTCTTTTCTCATACTGATTCAAAATCTATTAGAAACATAAAATATATAGACTTTTTAGCACATTTTAAGCTCTAATTCATGCAGTTTCATAATAAATTTTGTCTAAATTCACACTTCAATTATAAAATAATTAATTTGTACTTAAATTAACATATTGAATTTTAATTATTTTTATAATAATTTTTCACAAATTTGGTTTATTTTTGACAGTTTTGTACAAAAGGTGAAAGTTGGCTCGGCAAACACCTCAAAAGGCTTGAACCATTGGAGAATTTTTGCATCATGTGAACCAAGAGCAAGGCTGAATATTTTTTCAGCCAAGGATGGTCCAAATGATGATTATTTTACGTACTTTATATTTAATTTTTATCCAACTTAAATTGGGTTAAAAATTAATATAAAGCCTGAAGGAGAAAGTGACACAGTATACTAAGCATTGAAGACTGATCCAATAAGAAAATTGGCAGCCCAAAACCGTCCCAATCAACTTATTTAGCTGATTTAATTACTTGCAAAACAGCCCTCAAAGTTTCCTTAAACTCCATTCAAACTCTACTTTTTATGCCATTGAAGATTTGCCCCAAGTTAAATTTAGCTTGTGGTATGGCTAGCCAATGAAGAGTATGGCTACTAATTATTTTCTATTTTTAGCAACCCTTCCCACCTATAAATACCCATCTTTGTTATTTCATTCAACATACCTCTCATACCTCTCATCCCACACATCTCTCTCTCTCTTTCACTCACTTTCTCTTATTGTTTCCCATTTTTTCCCTTCTACTTTCCTTTACCGATTTCCCTCTTAGAAAAGAGTCTTTCAACCACCTTGGGTAGCAACATTCAAGTGCTTATAGAAGCCTTGGAACAACAAGAATGGGCGAAGAAGGAGAGGAGCAAACTAGTCTTGTAACGCCCCGGAATTTTTATTTTTATTTTTGTTCTTGCAAAGGTGTGACACTACTGTGTATCTGCTTTAGTGGTAAAGTGTTCTGGGTGTCTGAGAGGTCCCAAGTTCAAGCCAGGACTTGGAAAAATTTTGGTATTTTTATGAATAATCTTTGTTCAGTAGGCTTTTAAGTAAAAGTTGGCAAATAATTAATAGAATGGGCCTGCTGGTCTGGTGGATAAGTGGAGTGTTGGTGTGAAGGAGGTCTTGTGTTCAATTCTTTGTGATGGCATGGAGACAATGTTTTTGCTCCAATTTCGGCTAAGAGTTGTGTTGGGGCAAAATTCTGAGTAGTTGTGTTTTAGTGGGTTAATAGAGAGTGATTTTAGGAGATAATGGGGGAGAGGTTATCAGAAAATAATCTAATTATCTTTTTGTTCCAAAGAAAAAAAGGTAGAGTTTCGGTTTTCTCTCTAATTACCCAAATTTTTTTTGACGTTTTCTTCTTCTTTTTTCCCTCCTCTGCCGATTATTTCCCCTGGTTGCTACCAAAATTTCAATTATTTTTCCCCTTCCGTTTCTTTCTTTATTTTCCAATTGATTTGGTTGTTCATCATTGGTTGCATGTGTTCGGTAAGTAATGGTTTTGTCTATTGTTACTCATTCTTGGTTAATCTCTAAAACGGGAATTCCTTTTTGGTGTTAGGAGTTAATCAAGGGGCTGGTGGTTTTGAATCGACGCTGTGATTGTGCGAAGTTGTGGTTACTCAAGCAAGGTAAGGGTTTTGTTAGGTTTTTAGTCGAGTTCCTTCCAAAATTAGTTGATTAAAAATGAATTAAGTGATTAATCTGGAGATTTGTTGGTCGATTTTTAGGTTCTAGAGGCTTAGGAGTGCTTACGCATTAGAAACGATACCAGGTGTGTACCTAAAACACAGAAAATGGGATTTGACAAAAAGTCAAAATTGCTTGCTGTTGAGAAATAAGAGAAAATGATGTGAAAAATTGTAGAGAAAGGAAATAAGGGTGTTATAAACTTGGAAATCAACATTCTGCACTAAAATAGTTTTGGATAGCAACAGTAGTCTAAATTTGAAAAATCATAAAAAATAGTGGAAATTGAGTTAGAGATTGAATAAAACATGAAATTAAACTTTATTGAGTCTAGTTTTTCATGGAAGAAATAGTGTAAGCAATGAAATTATAAGTTATGGGATATAATGAATTTTGTGAGACAATGTCAGAATGGGTTCAGGTTCCCCTGTTCTGACTTTGGAAAAATCATCAAAAATTGTAAAAAATAATTAGGGGCTTAAATTTATATGTTTAAATCCTTAACGAGTCTAATTTCAAGAGAAATAAATGGAAACATCATCCGAATTTCGTACTAAGAGATAAATAATTTTTAGTAAGGAAAGGTTGAAGCTATCAAACAGCAGAATCAGGATTGATTTGAAGATTTTACTTTACTTATTTGATAAAATATAAAATCTAAAAATTTTATGGTAGAAAGGTATTTGAGTCTAGTTTCGAAAACATCAAGCGGATCTTAATTTGGAATTCTGTAGCTCAAGATATAAATAATTTAGGGACAATAACTCAAGTAGAGAGCTTTGAATGAACATATAAGTAAATAGTGAAAACATATATGGATATTTAGCTAGCATGGGTTACATGAAAAATGGATCACACGGCCAAGGCCAATTTGGGCCAAGTGGACACAGGCACACACAGGCGTGTGGGCCCATTTTTACCGAAATGTTTCTAAGGTTGCACGGGTCACCCAAGTCGACTGTAAACCTACTATAAGGTCGGTAAGTGCTACTTAAACCCCTAAATGTGTGAAATTGACTGAATGATATCTGTATTGAGCATGTTAATATCTGAACTGAATATATGTATTGAAATTGCATAATAGCATATCATCCATTGTATGTTGCATTGCATTGGGTTGGGGGTTGTTATTCAGAGGAAGTGTACTGGAAGGCTTTAAGCCTAATTTACTGGCAGCTCAGCTGCAAACTAATGTTTTCTACCGCATTCAGTACTACTTGGAGTGTAAGGATGGGTGGACTGATTATATCCCCACATAGAGTGTAGGGTTGGACGAAGATGGTGTGTAGAGGCTGGATGGGTAGGATTTTGCTCTTGCATAATCATATCGCTTCGACATCTTGTGATGGGTTAAGGCCCTCTTGCATTTTTGACATTTGTCTTGAGATGGGCTAAGGCTCAAATCATCATCGACATCTTGAAAAGGGCTTAGGCCCAATACTGTTCAACTGTGCACTGTGAATACTAATTGTTTGTTTGTTTCTGCGGGATTACACACTGAGTTTATGTAAACTCACCCTTTTTGTTTAATGTGCTTAGGTAATCCTTAAACTTAGAAGGATCTGTGCAACGGAGGGCTCAGCGGTGACCATAGAAACTTTTTGGACTTCATGGTTTTCAATTTATGTGTTATGATTTAATTATTATTGATTATTTGGGTTGTAATTTAAGGACCCTCTGGGACTTTGGTTTTAAATTCTTGGGATTTTATTTATTTATTTTACTTTATGGATTTATACCTGCTGGTCGTAGAAAATTCAGTTTTCAAAAAGTTAAAGTATTTTCTAAACACATGATCACTTAGACTATTTTATTAAAACTTCCGCAACGAGGGATGTTTCAAAACAAATGTTTTAAATGAATAAAGACGACTTCTGTAACACCCCAAACCCGGCCTAGACGTTATGGTCAGATCTGACATGTCACATTGAAGTGTCTTTCGAAATTCGGACTCATCGGTAAAAATTTGTTTCTAAGTTCTAAATAAACCCCTTTATTATTAATTAACAAATCACTAGTCAAAACGTTTGCCTTTTTAACTACTATTGTTATATTAAGTTAATTTAAAATCGCGGAAGCTTTTGAAACTCTGTTGTTTAAATCTCGTGTCTTTGAAAACAGTAATATTTTGAAAATTTGTTTTCACCTAACTAGCAGTATAAAATATGTAAGTAAAAGCCCAATTAAAAATTTAAAACCAAATTAAAGGCCTTATTACAAAAAAAAAAAAAACCAACTTATAATTTAAAGTAAAATAAAAGTAAGTGTGAATAGCAGCAATTGTGTGGCCACCTCCGAGTCCCTCGCAGCACCGAATTATCTATGGCTAAGGATTACCTGTAAGTAAATAAAAGAAAGGGTGAGTTTACGAAACTCAGTGTGTAATCCCCTGCCAGTCAAATAGTAAACAATATACAATGAATGATCTAGGCTCGAACCCTATTCAAGGATGGCAGACACCGAGGCCTTAGCCCAATCTGATAACAATGTGGGCCTTAGCCCAATACAGAATCTGTATGGGCCTTAGCCCAATATAGAATTAGTGTGGGCCTTAGCCCAATACAGTAATAGTGTGGGCCTTAGCCCAATACAGAATCAGTGTTGGCCTTAGAACAATACATAATCAGTGTGAGCCTTAGCCCAATACAGAATTAGTGTGGGCTTTAGCCCAATACAGTAACAATGCAGTGCAATAATGCAACCCATCCCAATCAGCCAACACACCACTCTGTACCACCAACACACCATGTAGGGATAAAATCAACCCACCCAGCCAACACACCAATATTGCAGCAAAGCTGCCGGTAATAGTATCACAGCAAAGCTGCTAGTAACAGTATATGTGGCAAAGCCACCAGTAGGTTCACAGTCGTCTTGGGTGACCCGTGCGACCTTAACAGTACACTACACTTCCTCTAAATATAACAACCCAACCCCATGCAATATGTCATGCTCAATCATAGTCATACATATCATAGATCTACATATCCTAGTCCAGTATTTGCCATAAATCGTAGATTTCATCCGTGTTGGGCCCATAGGCCCAATGAGTTCACACGGCCCATTTTGGACCAACGTGGCCCATTACGGCCTAAGCTGATGGAAATGCTCATGGAGGCCTCTACAGTTTATCATCCATGATTCGCAAGTTCAGCTTTCCACACGAGCGATCGCACGCTCGTGTGGTCTCAAACGTCATATTTCAGCTTTTCGACTTTTGTCGTTCTACAGTTATAGTGGGGAGTTTACACACCTGATGCGATTTGCAGATTCCTTTCGATCTGGACACTCTTATTTCTCAAATCAATGATCATCGTACCCTTGGTTCCCAGGCAATGTGCCAATCAACCTCGACCACCATGAGTTAGGAATAGAAGCAATGCAGGTTCGAGAAAGTGACGAAAACCTTGGAAACCTCACCGATCTCCCCATTTAGAACAAGGAACAAATGAGATGATATGTATATATCTCTCCACAACAACAACCTCCCCAAATCTCTCCAAATATCCCTCCCCAATTCTCTCTATGACTAGTTCAAACATCATTAAAACTCTCCCCCTTAGCTGTGTTTCAGTCCAACTCTACCACCTATCCAGCTCAAGCAGCAAAATAAATATTGCATTGCACACCCCAGGACTTGAACTTTACACCTCACATTTACATACCACACCACCTTGCCACTTGACCATAAGCTCTTTTTGTGATATAAAAAAAACACTATTACTTATAAGGCCTATATGCCAGTGTCCATATTCATTTAAGAGCAAAACTAAAAATTCTGCAAAAGCCAAGACTTGAACCCCCTGACTTCTCAGACACTTCCAAACACTCCTAAATCACTTAAACACTGAAGCAAACATTCATTTATGTCACTTCCTTGCACAACTAACTAATTATGTGCAATATCCTAACTGATCCCTTCTTCAAAACCTATTTCTTCTAGGCCCAAAATTCCGGATGTTACAACTTCCTAAATTCTAACAAAGGTTTACTAAAGATAATAACATGGAATGTTTTCAATGTAACAACGAGGTTTCAAAAACACTATCATGTGACATTGCCAGATACGGTCATAACGTCTAGGCTGGGTTTGGGGTGTTACAAGTCTGGCTTGGAAGAAACACTGAATTTGATTCTAGTTTTCTATCCTTTAACTTTCCTTGTTGTTGTTAGGAACATGTCTATGAATATTTGTTATGTTGTTATTCTAAATTTAATTAACATTACTTAAATTTAATTCGTGTTAGGTTGATTGCATTTCATCTACTTAAATTATTAAAATCATGTTTGTGTTGTTATAGGTCTTGGTAGATTGTTTGATTAAGTAAAACCATGATTATGTTATACTTGCATTACAATTGTAAGGTAACTAATGAATTAATTATTAATCGTATTGAAATTGTAATTAATTGACACAATACTTAATCAATGCATGTTTAATCTTCTAAGATAGTGAGGTTAAATTAGCGACGATATTAAATGGTACATTAGCCTTGCATAACTTGCAAGATTGTTGTGATTAAACTGTTTCAATGTAGGAATATATTGTTACTTCACTTAATCTTTTACTTGCTTATTTAAATTGATTAATTGTTTGAATTGACATAGTAATATGTTCAAAAGATTAGTTAATTTAGTATGTTTGTATATGTTATAGTTAACAAATTGCCAAGTTGTCATTAATTTATTCGTAACAACATGAACATTGTTCGATGAAGTAAGGGAAATTCGAAGGAATTCATACTCAATGTTATTATTATTTTGAATTTTTTTCTTTCTTTTTATTATCTGAATATTCTGGAACTAAGACCATTCCAATGCTCATTTTCTCCATACTTAAACTGAACCAACAATTAGGATAAGCACGAAAATGAAAGCTTCTATGAATACGGGTACCCCCAATACATCGAAACTCATTGCCTATGGATAAAGAAAAACCATTACAACATCAAAAACAACAAAAACTAGAGAAAACATATAATAACATATTTGAAATTGTAACAAAGCATCGCCCATTGGTTCTATACCCTATTCATAACTAGAAAGTTTTTCTGAACCCTTTCTAATCGGCGATAAAACTCCAGAAATTAGAAATGCCAAAATAGGAATAGCACTTGATATTATTCGAAATGCCTAGAAAATATCATATTCGTAAAGCAAAAGCATAGATGAACTCCTATGAATGTGAAAAATAGATCGGATTAGTCGCTTCGACCTGGAATTCATTGTCAAGTCATCTGCAACTGTTTGTTTAGTCAAAACAACAATTCAGTTTGATCGAATCATCTAGTTTCATTTGTTTGTTGTGTTTCCATGTTGCGTTTTAAGATTTATTGATTGGAATTAATCCTATTTTATTTACATTCCACTTATTTTGATTTCATTTCGATATAGTACTAATTTGTATAGTACTAGTATAAATATATATTTATACTATATATATAGTATAAAACTATACAAATCCAAAACAAGAAATACTTTTTCGTTTCACTTCATTTTGGATTTTTCTAAATAAAAGGAATTCTAATATCTAACTAATATATAATATTATTAGAATTTTAGAAATAAAAACTTTTAATTCAAAATTCTATTTATTCTAAATATAAATTTGAAATTATAGATTTGAATAAATAGAAATTTTTATTTTATATCTATTTATATAGAATCAATCTAAAATCAATCTACCCGTGAGGATTAATTAAGAAAATGGGGTTTTGTTTATTTTATTCTTATCCAAGAAAAAAAAGAGCGATTGGATCCATTGAAATGCGATTTTGTTTTAAGGGTTATACTCTGAGTGATCTCCCTGTGAGCAAGTTAATGGGAATGATTTGAACCAAGCAACTAGAAGCGACCAGTTCCAATCAACAAAGAATACAATAATTAGGAAAAAAACTATACAACTTTTTTATTTTTAGTTGTATTTGGATATTCTTTATTGTTTTAGTTTGCTTTAGTTTTAAGAATATTATTTTCATTTCATTTTTCTTAATTTAATAAATTTAATGAATATTTAAAATAATAAAATAGAAAATTCAAAAATATAGGGCTATACGGACTCTCCGCTTCTTTTCTAGAATGCCCAATATTTGTTTTACATCTTCTATGCGAAAGTGTTCAATTTTCATAAGGTCTTCTCGACTGTTATTCAAAAGGTCCAATAATGTATGTATATTGGACTTTTTGAGACAATTATAAATCCTGGGAGGCAATTTTGATTGGTCAATAAAAATAGATTTCAATGCTAGTTTTTTTTCTTTTTTGTTAGTTTAACTAATCTATCATGAAACGGAAAAAAAGGTAAAGTAACATCGTGTTGATTGTTTTCTAAATGTAAGTTTTCTTCTTCTGCATGTAGAAAAGGAATAAATCAATCAATCAAATTGCGAGAGGCTTCATGAAGTGCTTCTTTCAGGGTTAAACTTCCATTTGTCCATATTTCTAGAAAAAGTATCTCCTCTTTTTCATTATCATTCCCATAAAAATGAATACTATGATTCACATTTCGAATAGGCATGAATACAACATCTATAGGATAACTTCTGTCATGAAAGTTCTTTGGCATTTTTGTATCGTATCCTCTATTTCTCTCGATTTGTAATCCAATACACAAATCAATTGGTTTGGTTAGGTTGGCTACATGCTGTGTATTATCAACGGTTTCCACAAAAGGTGGTAAGATGATGTCTTGAGCAGTTACATATCCGGGACCCTTGGCACAAATAAAGGCATTACGAGTTCCAAAAAAATTCCCTCTCAATACAATTTGTTTCAAATTCATTAAAATTTTATGGACTGATTCTTAAATACCTACTATGGTAGAATATTCGTGGGGTATTTTCTCAGATTTTGTAAATGTAATGCATGTTCCTTCTAGTTCTCTAAGCAAAGCTCTTCACATCGCAGTGCATATTGTGTCGACTTGGCCTTTCATAAGTGGAGACAGGATAAAGCGTCCATAATAAAGGCACTTACTATCTGTTCTTGATTCAACACACTTCCACTGTCGTGTCCGAGTTGAAGTAGAGACTTTTACTTTCTCTCGAACCATAGTAATATTGTTTTATTTCATCAGATCATTGAATCATTTATTTCTCTTGAAATCTCTTTAGTGTTTATTTCTAAACACGTCTTTTTTTAGGAGGTCTACAGCCATTATGCAGCATAGGGGTTACATCCTGTACGAAACTTAATAGTATACCACTTCAACGAATAGCTCGTAATGTTGCATCTCTTCCAAGAATAAGACCCTTTATCATAACTTATGCTCGTTGCATACCTTGGTCTACTACTGCTTGAATAGAATCTTCGGTTGTGGTTTGAGCAGCAAAAGGGGTCCCCCTTCTTGTACCCTTGAATCCACAAGTGCCAGCGGAGGACCAAGAGATTACCCGACCCCGTAGATCTGTAACAGTAACAATGGTATTGTTGAAACTTGCTTGAACATGAATAACTCCTTTTGGTATTCTACGTGCACTTTTTCGTGCACTATTGCGCCCATTCCTACATGAACCAACTTTTGGCATAGGTTTTACCATATTTTATCATTTCATAAAGATAAGTCAGAGATACATGGGTATATCCATCTCATGTCAAAACAGATCTTCTATTTTTATTTGTTTATCGCTTTCTTTAAGATTAGTTTCTTTTCTTTCAAGAGTTCTTTTTAGAATAGAAATATTATCCTTGTCTTTGTTTATGTCTCGGGTTAAAACAAATTACGATAATTCGTCCCCTCCTACGGATTAGGCAACATTTTTCACAAATTTTACGAATGGAAACCCTTATTTTCATAGTTGTTATTCCTTAAATTTTTCAGAATTCGCTTATTGGAAGAAAATAAGTTTCTTGAAATTAAAATTGGATCCCCTCAAAAGGAATCTTGAAGTTGAAAAAACTACATAATCGCTCGAATCCTTGTTGCGAAGTCTATAAATTATACACCCCCTAGTTGAATCATAAGCACTTACTTCACTTTTGTTGACTCTATCCCACGTTAGTAAAACTCTCCCGAAACATAACCTAAAATCATATCTTCATTATCTAAAGGAGTGATTTACTAATTAAACCTTCATGAATCCATTTTTTTCTTTTATTTCAGGTAAAACTTCTTGACGTATCAACTACCTCAAGGCAAGAGGAGTTCTATTAGACAACCCGTGCTTTTTTCTTTTTCTTTTTCTTTTTGTGCACAAATGGAGAGTTTAGGATACAATTCGTATACCGGATAGATTACCATATATAACACAAAATTTCTCCACCGATTCCTTCTAGTCGAGCCTCCCAGTCTGTCATTATACCCCGAGAAGCAGAAAGAATTACAATCCCCATCCCGCCTAAAATCCTAGGAATTTGTTAATAGTTAGAATAGATTCATAAACCTAGTCGACTGTTCCGTCGTAAATTTAAAATAGTTCTATGTGGTCCTTTTTCTATTCCTTCTATGTCGTAGGGTTAAAACCAAAAAATATTTGTTGCGTTCCCAATGTTTCCTTACGTTATCGATAAAAACTTCTCGTAAAAGTATTTTAACAATGGTTTTAGTTATGTTAGTAGATCCTATGTAACAGCCCAATTTTGACCCTAATCGGACAGAGTGGTTTCGGGACCATGATACGAGTCAGAAAAATATTTTTATAATGTTTTTAATGTGTATCGCAGTTTAAGTTATATGTGTGAAAATTTCGTGTGAAAATTTGATAGTTTGAAGGCTCAATTTGATAAAAAAAGGGCTTCATTGCGTAAAATAAAAATTTAGTGGTTAAATATGAAAGTACCTAATTGTTGTTGTCTTTTTAAATGGAAGGTTTAAAAGTGTAATAAGACCAAAAATAAGATAGTGGGTGGCAATAGTCAACATTACCCTTATATTATATGTTTATTAAATTAATTAATAAAGGTTAAATAAGTAAAATAATAAATAAATAATATATGTTATGTTAAAACATAAAAAAATGGCCATTTCATCATCTTTCTTAACTGAAATGAACAAAGAAGAAAACCATTAAAGCTTATTAGGATTCGACACTTTACTAGCTTGATTAAGGTATGAAATTGTTTGGTTTTGATAATTTTACGTTTTTGAGATCGTTGCTTTGAATACTTCAAAACCCATGTCTTAACTTTATGAATTGTGGATGATTTTGAAATGTGCCATTGATGAATGTTTGAGTTTTATGATGTTAGTAGGTGAAATATGAAATATATTTGTTAGATTAACATGTTTTATTTTTGAATTTTGGTGAAATTGAGTAATTAGGGTTAAATTGTGAAAATAAATTTTAAGGGACTAAAATGCTAAATAAATGAAAAATATGGAGTTGTATAGACACTAGGAATATTCGGCCCTTAAGGAGTGTAGTCAAATTTTTGTGTATTTTGTGTTTTATCCAATAGGGATTAAATTGTAAAAAGTGTAAATGTTAGGGGCAAAATGGTAATTTATCCATTTATGTGTTTTTGGATTAAATTGAATGTAATTATATTTAAACTAGCTTACTTTGAATATAATTAGATCAAGAATCGAAGAAATCAGAGTTGGATCGGGGAAAAACTAAAGTTGTCTAGTAATCGTCTGGTTTCGAATTTACACCGTCCGAGGTAAGTCTATTAGCAAAATAATGTTATTAAACTAGAATATATATATATATATATATATATATATATATATGGAAATCTATCATTTATTTAATAAGTTGAATTAACTTTGTTAATTTCATATTGTTAATAGAATATACAAGTTGAAATTGGTAGGTTGAAATTTTATTGTACAAATATTGTATATGTTATATCATGTATGTTTGAGTTTAACAAGATGAAATTAATAGCATAAATTATATAAATATAGAATGATGTTCGAATTTATAATACAAATTCTTTGAGTTGAACTTAATGTTATAAATTGTATATATATATATATATGTGGTTCGAATAAATGATGTAATGTTTTTAAATTGAATGTAATGTTATGAAATATATATATATATATAAAAGAGGTTTGAATATAAGATACAAGTTTCTTCGAGCTGAACTTAATGTTAATAATTATATATAATTATACATGTGGATTGAAGATAGGATTTGAGTTTCTTGAGTTGAATTTAATGTTATGAATCATGTATATGTGGTTCGAATGTGAGGTTGCTATGAAGAGTTGAATATAAAACAATTCTTATCGAGATATAGTTATTGAGAAAGATTTATGTGAATTATAAAGAATTATATGAAAGATTAACTTTGTATTTGAGTTATTCAGGCTATGTGCCTAGCGTGCTTAATCTTAAGTGAAATAATTCGAGCTTTACGTCTAGCGTGCTTAATGCCTGGTGATACATTTCGGACTATAGGTCTAGCAGGCTAAAAGCGATTGTATCGAATCGTGTTTTAAAACCTAGCGGGCTAAGTACCGTGAATCTATTTAAGTTATGTGAGAATATGCAATTGATATATTTATGATTTTGATTATATGAAATTGATGAATACATAAACATTCGATTTTACATGCTTGGTGAGTATTCACCTACATTCGGTTTTGCATTGGTTAAATATAATTGTATGCTTTGGTATATATATAATTAATAAAAGCATATGTATTAAGTATATGCGATTTTGAATTTATAATTACGTATGGTGATATGCGGTTGTTAAATATATATATATTGAGCCTATGTGTTTGATAATTATTTATGTATGCATTTGAGGTATATATATAAATGTGCTCATTTATATATATATATGAAGAATATGTATATATATTGAATGTAGGTATTAGCTATGCATTCGGTATAAATTTATAATGAGTATATATATATATATATATATATATATATATACACACACAAACGATTATATAATGTGATTGGTATATATGTGTATGAGTAATTATATGCATATGATAAGTACATATGTGCATTCGGATGTATGCGGTAATAAAGATGCATACACATTCGGTTATAAAATTGTTAAACATATGTTTATATATATGAAATCAAATATTTATGTTAAAATGTTTATACATTCGATTTTTATTTTAAATCGTTGACAATTATGCGTATGTATACTTGTCTATAGACATTTGTTAATGTAAATGGTGTTTGTGAATTCATTAAGTGTACCAGAAATTTTATAATTTATATATGTATATATATATATTTATGGTTATGCTATAGACTTACTAAGCTATAAAAGCTTACTTTGTTTACTTATGTCTTCCTATTTTATAGACTTAAAGATCAAGCTTCAAGCTCGGGGATCGTCAGCAAGTTCATTACCCTATCTATTATCTCGGTATTTAAAATATTTAAATTCTAACTATGGCATGTATAGACTAGATAATTAGATAAATGTTTTGAAGGTCGTATTTTGTTGTATTGTATATGATTATAATAGCCATACTAAAATGGTTTATCATCTTATGGATTTGCTAGTTTGCAATATCTTTATTAGTTAGATTTTAATGTCTTTGTTTTTTTCTTAAAAATGGTTGGAAGGGAGAAGTTTAAAATTTTGCATTTTGTTTTATAATAGACCAAGCTTATTATATTTAAATATATATATTTAATATATATGTATTGAATTTGAGATGGTTGTGTTTGTTCAGTAATGCCTCGTAACCCTAATTCGGAGACAAATATGGGTAAGGGGTGTTACATTTGATTGGTATCAGAGCTACGGTTTAGTCGATTCTAGGACTAACGTAGTGCGTATAAGTCTAGCTATACATGCCATAATTTATACCGAGATAGTGTGATGATTTTTGACATCTAAAAATGTGTTTTCGTATAGTAATGGATCCCAATCGAGCTGTAGCTGATGATGTTGAGAGTATAGTGCCTGCTCCCATGCAAGGGACAGAGCCGGTAGATTCTAGACCGACCTCGAGTAACCAGGAGGGAGAGGCTAAACAAGCCTTCTACCAAATGATGAACGACTGGTTTACTCAATATATCCGGACTAATCCGGCTGCACAACAACCTCCACCCCCAATTAATCCATCTTTGGTTCCTGTTATACCTCAAGTGAGTGATCCGATGAGATTACTTAAGCCTCCTGTTGATAAAATTCGAAAACACGGGGCCGAAGAGTTCAGAGCCACTGATGATGATGATGCTGAGCCAGCTGAATTCTGGCCCGATAATATTATTCGAGTGTTTGATGAATTATCTTGCACCCCTGATTAGTGCTTGAAATGTGCCATATCTTTGTTACGGGACACTGTATATCACTGGTGGAATACACTAGTATCGGTGGTTCCGAAAGAGCGAGTGATCTGGGAATTCTTTTAGATTGAGTTTCGTAAAAAAATACATCAGCCAGAGATTCATTGATCAGAAACACAATGAATTTCTTGAATTGAAACAGGGTCGGATGACAATGACAGAATATGAGCGAAAATTTGTGAGACTCAGTAGATATGCTCGAGAGTGTGTTTCTACTGAAGCTATTATGTGTAAAAGATTTGAAGATGGGCTGAATGAAGATATTAAACTGTTAGTTGGCATACTTGAGATAAAAGAGTTCGTAGTACTTGTTGAACGAGCTTGTAAAGCCGAAGACCTTGGGAAAGAGAAGAGAAAAGCTGACTATGAAGCTCAAGATTCCTGTAAAAGATCATTTAGTAAACCGTTCCAGTCGACCTCAAGCAAATTCAGAGAGGATCATAGCCGATCTAAAGCTACTGCAGGGTTTCCTAAACATGATCGAGATCGAACCTCCGTGAGTTCACGAGCTACTTCAGTTGCTAGTGTGGGTAATGTTCGACAAAATAGATCAGAGTGCAAGCATTGTGGTAAATGGCATTTAGGAGATTGCAGATTACATGATCGGTCTTGCTTTAAGTGTAGATCAAAGGATCATTTTATTCGAGAATTCCCGATGGTAGCTGAGCAAAATACTTTACAGAGTACTAAACCGAGTAATGTGTCAGTACGAGGTAGACCACTCAGGTATTCGGGTAATATAAGTGGTAGTCAGAGAGGGACAAAGGACACGGCAGTTCGATCTGAGGCTCGTGCACCTGCCAGAGCATATGCCATCCATGCTCGAGAGGAGGCTTCTTCTTCAGATGTTATTACTGGTACTTTCACTCTTTATGATAATAATGTTATTGCATTGATTGATCCTGGTTCAACTCATTCTTATGTGTGTGAAACTTTAGTATTCAGTAAGACTCTACCTATTAAGTCTACTGAGTTTGTGATTAGAGTATCGAACCCGTTAGGCCGGTGTGTTGTGGTTGACAAACTTTGTAAGAATTGTCCGTTGATAATTCGAGATTTGTATTTTCTAGCTGATTTGATGTTGTTACCATTTGACGAGTTCGATATAATTCTGGGTATAGACTGGTTGACTTTACACGATGCTGTCGTTAACTGCAAAAGAAAGACTATCAATTTAAGGTGCTAGAATGACGAGATTATTTGGATTGAATCTAATGATCTGAATGGTTTACCATCAGTGGTATCCTCTATGTTGGCTCAAAAGTATGTGAGGAAAGGGTGTGAATCTTATCTTGCGTATGTTCTTGATAGTAAAGTGACTGAAAAGAAGATTGAATTTCTGCTAGTTGTGTGTGAGTATTCAGATGTGTTTCCCGAAGAATTACCGGGTTTGCCACATATTCGGGAGGTAGAATTTGGAATTGAGTTAGTACCAGGGACAACTCTGATTTCAATAGCTCTGTACCGTATGGCACCGATCGAATTAAAAGAGTTGAAAGCACAGTTGCAAGAGTTGATGATAGAGGTTTCACACGACCGAAGTTTTTCTCCACAGGGTGCACCAGTTCTATTTGTGAAAAGAAAGATGAAACGATGATAATGTGCATTGATTACCGACTGACTCAATAAGGTGACTATAAAGAATAAATATCCGCGCCACGTATTGACGACTTGTTCAATCAATTAAAAGGGCTTCATGTTTTCGAAGATAGATTTGAGATCGAGCTACTATCGATTCTGGGTTAAAGACTCGATGTACCAAAGACGCTTCCGAACGAGGTCGGACATTATGAGTTTTGGTTATGCCTTTCGGACTTACTAATGCACTGCTATTTTATGGATTTGATGAATCGATCTTTAGACGATGATCTGGACCGGTTGTGGTAGTATTTATAGATGATATTTTGATCTACTCGTGACGAAACCGAGCATGCCGAACATCTGAGACTTGTGTTACAAACTTTGCAAGATAAACAGTTGTATGCAAAGTTCAGTAAATATGAGTTTTGGCTACGCGAAGTCAGTTTTCTGGGCCATGTTGTATCAACATCGGGTATTCGGGTTGATCCAAGTAAAATTTCAACTATAATTGATTAGAGACCTCTGAAAAATGTCTCTGAAGTTCGAAGCTTTTTAGGGCTCGCTGGTTATTATAGACGGTTCGTGAAAGGGTTCTCTATGATTGCTACCCCGATGACAAGGTTACTACAAAAAGATGTTAAGTTTGAGTGGTCAGAAAAGTGCCAGAAAAGTTTCGATCAGTTGAAAGTTCTTTTGATCAAGCTCGATCTTAGTTCAAATGAAATCGGGTAAAGAGTTTGTTATTTATAGTGATGCATCTTTAAATGGTTTGGGCTGTGTTTTGATGCAGGAAGGAAAAGTTGTAGCTTATGCCTCGAGACAGTTAAAGCCGCACGAAAAGAACTATCTGACGCACGATCTAGAATTGGCCGCTATTGTATTTGCATTGAAAATATGGCGCCACTATCTGTTTGGCGAAAAATGTCATGTTTATTCCGATCATAAAAGCTTGAAGTATTTTATTACTCAGAAAGATCTGAATTTGAGACAGCGTCAATGGTTAGAATTGCTAAAAGATTACGAGCTTGTGATTAACTATCATCCGGGAAAGGCTAATGTTGTTGCTGATGCCCTAATTCGAAAATCACTATTTGCTTTACGTGCAATGAATGCGCATATGGCTATGTCTGATGATGGTGTGATAGTAGCTGAGTTGAAAGCAAAACCGTTATTTGTTCAATAGATTTGTGAAGCTCAGAAAGTCGATGATGACTTAATTGCAAAACAAGCTCAGTGTGACTTAAATGTTGATTCAGAATTTTTAGTTGATACCAACGATTGTTTGAGGTTCAAAAACCGAATATGTGTTCCGAGGAATTCGAAGTTGATTCAGAGGATTTTGAACTAAGCTCATAACAGTCGATTATCTGTTCACCCGGGTAGTACAAAAATGTATAACGATCTGAAACAGCACTACTGGTGGCATGGTATGAAACGAGACATTTCTGACTTTGTTTCGAAATGTTTAATATGTCATCAAGTAAAAGCCGAACATTAGGTACCTTCTGGATTGCTTCAGCCAATCATGATACCTAAATGGAAATGGGACCGAGTCACGATGGATTTTGTATTTGGTTTACTGTTGACACCGAGCAAGAAAGATGCAATCTGGGTTATTGTTGATAGATTGACAAAATCGGCTCACTTTGTTCTGGTTCGTATTGATTATTCACTTGATAAACTTGCTGAATTATATATTTCTCAGATTATGAGATTGCACTGAGTACCAATTTCTATTGTTTCGGACAGAGACCCGAGATTCACATCGCGATTTTGGAAGAAACTACAAGATGCTTTAGGTACGAAACTACATTTAGCACAGTTTTTCATCCTCAAACAGATGGTCAATCCGAACGAATCATTCAGATACTTGAGGATATGTTGATATGTTGCATTCTCGAGTTTGAAAGTACATGGGAACGATACTTACCTTTGATTGAATTTGCTTATAATAATAGCTTTCAATCTAGTATCAAAATGGCACCTTACGAGGCTTTGTACGGTCGTAAATGTCGTACACCATTGTATTGGACTGAGCTCAGTGAAAATAAGATACACGGGGTCGATTTGATTAAAGAGACTGAACAGAAAGTGAAAGTGATTCGAGATAGTCTGAAATCAGCATCGGATCGTCAAAAATCTTATGCGAACTTGAAAAGAAAGGATATATAATTTTAGATCGGGGATAAAGTGTTTCTGAAAGTTTCACCGTGGAAGAAAATACTCAAATTCAGTCGTAAAGGCTAATTTAGTCCGAGATTCATTAGACCGTATGAGATTATAGAGCGTGTCGGACCTATTGCTTATAGATTGATGTTACCACCTGAACTAGAAAAGATTCACAATGAATTTCATGTTTCGATGCTTCATAGACACCGATCTGATCCTACACATGTGATTGGTCCGTCAGAGATTGACATGAGATCTGATTTGTCATATGAAGAAGAACCGATTTACATTCTAGCTCGTGAGGTTAAAGATTTACGAAATAAGAAAATTCCGTTAGTTAAAGTACTGTGGCATAAACACGGAGTTGAGGAAGCAACCTGGAAGCCAGAGGATACAATGAAAGAACGTTATCCACACCTATTCACCAGTAAGATTTTCGGGGATGAAAATCCCTAAAGGGGGGAGAGTTGTAACAGCCCAATTTTGACCCTAATCGGACAAAGTGGTTTCGGGACCATGATACGAGTCAGAAAAATATTTTTATAATGTGTTTAATGTGTATCACAGTTTAAGTTATATGTGTGAAAATTTCGTGTGAAAATTTGATAGTTTGAAGGCTCAATTTGATAAAAAAAGGGCTTAATCGCGTAAAATAAAAATTTAGTGGTTAAATATGAAAGTACCTAATTGGTGTTGTCTTTTTAAATGGAAGGTTTAAAAGTGTAATAAGACCAAAAATAAGATAGTGGGTGGCAATAGTCAACATTACCCTTATATTATATGTTTATTAAATTAATTAATAAAGGTTAAATAAGTAAAATAATAAATAAATAATATATGTTATGTTAAAACATAAAAAAATGGCCATTTCATCATCTTTCTTAGTCGAAATGAACAAAGAAGAAAACCATTAAAGCTTATTAGGGATTCGACACTTTACTAGCTTGATTAAGGTATGAAATTGTTTCGGTTTTTGATAATTTTTACGTTTTTGAGATCGTTGCTTTGAATACTTCAAAACCCATGTCTTAACTTTATGAATTGTGGATGATTTTGAAATGTGCCATTGATGAATGTTTGAGTTTTATGATGTTAGTAGGTGAAATATGAAATATATTTGTTAGATTAACATGTTTTATTTTTGAATTTTTGGTGAAATTGAGTAATTAGGGTTAAATTGTGAAAATAAATTTTAAGGGACTAAAATGCTAAATAAATGAAAAATATGGAGTTGTATAGACACTAGGAATATTCGCCCTTAAGGAGTGTAGTCAAATTTTGTGTATTTTGTGTTTTATCCAATAGGGATTAAATTGTAAAAAGTGTAAATGTTAGGGGCAAAATGGTAATTTATCCATTTATGTGTTTTGGATTAAATTGAATGTAATTATATTTAAACTAGCTTACTTTGAATATAATTAGATCAAGAATCGAAGAAATCGAGTTGGATCGGGAAAAACTAAAGTTGTCTAGTAATAATCGTCGGTTTCAATTTACACCGTCAGAGGTAAGTCTATTAGCAAAATAATGTTATTAAACTAGAATATATATATATATATATATATATATATATATAAAATCTATCATTTATTTAATAAGTTGAATTAACTTTGTTAATTTCATATTGTTAATAGAATATACAAGTTGAAATTGGTAGGTTGAAATTTTATTGTACAAATATTGTATATGTTATATCATGTATGTTTGAGTTTAATAAGATGAAATTAATAGCATAAATTATATAAATATAGAATGATGTTCAATTTATAATACAAATTCTTTGAGTTGAACTTAATGTTATAAATTGTATATATATATATGTGGTTCGAATAAATGATGTAATGTTTTTAAATTGAATGTAATGTTATGAAATATATATATATATATAAAGAGGTTTGAATATAAGATACAAGTTTCTTGAGCTGAACTTAATGTTAATAATTATATATAATTATACATGTGGATTGAAGATAGGATTTGAGTTTCTTGAGTTGAATTTAATGTTATGAATCATGTATATGTGGTTCGAATGTGAGGTTGCTATAAAGAGTTGAATATAAAACAATTCTTATCGAGATATAGTTATTGAGAAAGATTTATGTGAATTATAAAGAATTATATGAAAGATTAACTTTGTATTTGAGTTATTCAGGCTATGTGCCTAGCAGGCTTAATGCCGGTGAAATAATTCAGGCTTTACGTCTAGCAGGCTTAATGCCGGTGATACATTTCGGACTATAGGTCTAGCAGGCTAAAAGCGATTGTATCGAATCGAGTTTTAAAACCTAGCGTGCTAAGTGCCGGTGAATCTATTTAAGTTATGTGAGAATATGCAATTGATATATTTATGATTTTGATTATATGAAATTGATGAATACATAAACATTCAGATTTTACATGCTTGGTGAGTATTCACCTACATTCGGTTTTGCATTGGTTAAATATAATTGTATGCTTTCGGTATATATATAATTAATAAAAGCATATGTATATTAAGTATATGCGATTTTGAATTTATAATTACGTATGGTGATATGCGGTTGTTAAATATATATATATTGAGCCTATGTGTTTGATAATTATTTATGTATGCATTTGAGGTATATATATAAATGTGCTCATTTATATATATATATGAAGAATATGTATATATATTCGAATGTAGGTATTAGCTATGCATTCAGTATAAATTTATAATGAGTATATATATATATATATATATATATATATATACACACAAAACGATTATATAATGTGATTGGTATATATGTGTATGAGTAATTATATGCATATGATAAGTACATATGTGCATTCTGGATGTATGCAGTAATAAAGATGCATACACATTCGGTTATAAAATTGTTAAACATATGTTTATATATATGAAATCGGATATTTATGTTAAAATGTTTATACATTAGATTGTTATTTTAAATTGTTGACAATTATGCGTATGTATACTTGTCTATAGACATTTGTTAATGAAATGGTGTTTGTGAATTCATTAAGTGTACCAGAAATTTTATAATTTATATATGTATATATATATTTATGGTTATGTTATAGACTTACTAAGCTATAAAAGCTTACTTTGTTTACTTATGTCTTCCTATTTTATAGACTTAAAGATCAAGCTTCAAGCTCGGGATCGTCAAGAAGTTCATTACCCTATCTATTATCTCGGTATTTAAAATATTTAAATTCTAACTATGGCATGTATAGACTAGATAATTAGATAAATGTTTTGAAGGTCGTATTTTGTTGTATTGTATATGATTATAATAGTCATACTAAAATGGTTTATCATCTTATGGATTTGCTAGTTTGCAATATCTTTATTAGTTAGATTTTAATGTCTTTGTTTTTTCTTAAAAATGGTTGGAAGGAGAAGTTTAAAATTTTGCATTTTGTTTTATAATAGACCAAGCTTATTATATTTAAATATATATATTTAATATATATGTATTGAATTTGAGATGGTTGTGTTTGTTCAGTAATGCCTCGTAACCCTAATTCGATGACAAATATGGGTAAGGGGTGTTACATCCTATTTGAATCATTCCTTTTATATTCATATCAGCATTTCGTATAGAGGTTATTATGTCAGAAATAGTGTCATTACCCATGGTAAACTAAAATTTTTGTTGCTCCCGAATTTTAATATAAGAAATGTGGTCTTGTTTTTTTTACTTAGTAATGGTATATACGTGAGACACAATCTACTAATTAATCAATGCCATTTAAATACTCTAAATACTCTAACTATACTTGGGTCTCGTCTTATAATACCTCGGGACCTAATGAAACTATTTTAGTGAAATTCAACTGTCTCAATTTCTAGGCGGTCGCATAAAAAATTCGAGTTCCTTTTGGATTTCCTTCTTAATCAATGACAATGGCAACATTGTCATAGTAGGTAAGAATTCTCCCAATTTATGTCCTACCATACGATCCGTTATATAAATGGGCAAATGTTTTTTTCCATTATGGATAGCGATAGTATGGCCGACCATTGTGGGTATAATGGTAGATGCTCTGGACCAAGTTATTATTATTTCTTTTTCCACTTTTATATTAAGCCTTTCGACTTTTTTTAATAAATGATTTGCTACAAAAGGATTTTTTTTTTTACTGAACGCGCCATTTTTTTACTTTAAAAATATAGTTTTTTTTTTGTAAAGATGAAGAACTAATCTCTCATATTTACTCCATCGACGAAGAATCAAATTATCACTATATTTATTCCTTTTTCTACTTCTTCTTCCAAGTGCAGGATAACCCCAAGGGTTGCGGGTTTTTTTCTACCAATTGGAAGCCTCCCTTCACCACTCCCATGGGGATGGTCTACAGGGTTCATAACTACTCCTCTTACTATAAGAAGCTTACCTAGCCAACATTTAGATCCGGATCTACCCAAACTTTTCTGGTTCACCCCAACATTCCCACATGTCCGACTGTTGCTTAGCAGGTTTTAGATATCAAATGGACCTCTCCAGAATGTAATTTTAATATAGTCGTTTTCCCCGGTGCTCTAGCTAATTGTCCACGCCTTCCAAGTGTGATTTCTATGTTATGTTGGTCATCCCTAAAGGCATATCGATTGAAGTAGATTCTTCTTTTTGATCGATCAATCAAAACCCCTTCCCAAATTGTACAAGCTTCTTCCAAAGCATACGGATTTTTGGGTATAGATGATGATATCTATACAGATAGATTCATATAATTCTTATCGTATAATTCTTATATATATATATTATACAATGAAGTACCACATGAGTAGATATATAGGAATCTAAATCTGTCAAACCACTCATGTTATGATCTTCTACATCCTAAGTCTTCTCGTTCTGTCATCTGGCTTATGTTCTTCATGTAGCATTCAGATTGAATAAATCTATGAAATTACATCGATACTTCCAAATATTATGGATAACGTAGGAGACATCTCTATTTTTCCCACAAGGAATCTTTCGAATTACCACTGCTTAGCTTTCAATTCGCCTCTAACCATCAAATGAAATGTGAATAACCTGTCCTCTTCTCTTTGAAACAAAGGGTGCTTCTAGTTCTGTCGGTGCTTAAAACAATTTTGTCTTCTCCATATTACTATATCTCTAGAGTCAATAATTTTACATGAGGAACTACTGAACTCAATCACTTGTTGCCGTTACTCTTTAGTTTTCTGTTAAGGTTTATCCTGTAGAGGTACTCAAATTGGATCAATGATCGATTTTTAAGTTTCATCGTGAACCTAATTGGCTCCTTCCAATTACGTAAATCAATAGTTCAAACCGTACTCAAAGGTAGGCATTTCTCATTTTTATAGGAACTTCTGTACCAGAAACAATGGTATCTCATATTATAACCCCTCTGGGATGTAAAATATATCTCTTCTCACCATCTCCATAGTGTATGAGACAAATGTATGCATTTCGATTAGGGTTGTATTCTATGGTTATGATTCTACCATATATGTCTTTTTCATTTCATCAAAAATCACTTTTACGGTATAGACGCTTATGACCTCCCCCTCTATGCCTTGCGGTAATGATTCCTCTGGCATTATGACCTTTACCACAACGATGCTGTCCATAGATCAAATTATTTCGTGGATTGGATTTCACTTGACTGTCTATGGCTCCATTGTGTGTGCCTGGGGTAGAAGTTTTGTATAAATATATCGCCATGCTATTAAGTATTTTGATTTAAGTTCTTTTCGTTCTAAGAGGTGAATGGAATAACCCAGTTGAAGCGTATTGATCATATGCCTGTAATGCATTGTATGTCCCATAATAGGTCCCATTCTTCTACCCTTTCCGGGGAGTCAATGACTATTCATAGCTATTACCTTGACACCAAAGAAGAGTTCAACCAAATGCTTTACTTCTGTCCTAGTTGATCCTGATTCGACATTAGAAATATATTGATTTTTCACCAATAACCGAATACTTTTGTCTGTAACTACTACATATTTGAATCCATCCTTAAATCTATTTTCTTCCCTATGAGTTCGAGTCTCAACAAGAATGCTAGTTCTTACTGTTCATATATTATGATATGAATATGCCACACCAATTCGTTATGTATAGATGATGAGATTCTATTGATATAGAGCCAATTCCAATAGACTTATTGGAGGGTCCCATTGGTATGCATCCAGTAGGAATTAAACCTACGAATTCGCCAATTATGAGTTGGGCGCTTTAACCATTCAGGCATGGATGCTTAGCGGGGATCCTCGTACATAGTGAATAACCAAAATCCAATTGAAATGAAATCGTTAGGATAAATCAATGCAATTTAGGAGGAATCAATGAAAGGACATCAATTCAAATCCTGGATTTTCGAATTGAGAGAGATCAAGAATTCTTATTATTTCTTAGATTCATGGACCCAATTCAATTCAGTAGGATCTTTCATTCATAATGTTTTCCACCAAGAACGTTTTATAAAACTCTTGGACCCCCGAATTTGGAGTATCCTACTTTCACACAATTCACAAGGTTCAACAAGCAATTGATATTTCACGATCAAGGGTGTAGTACTATTTGTAGTAGCGGCCCTTGTATATCATATTAACAATCGAAATATGGTCGAAATAAAAAATCTCTATTTGACAGGGCTTCTTTCTATACCTATGAATTCCATTAGACCTAGAAATGATACATTGGAAGAATCTTTTGGGTTTTCCAATATCAATAAGTTGATTGTTTCGCTCCTGTATCTTCTAAAAGGAAAAAAATATCTCTGAGAGTTGTTTCCTGGACCTGAAAGAGAGTACTTGGGTTCTCCCAATAACTAAAAAATGTATCATGCCTTAATCTAACCGGGGTTTGCGGTGGTGGAGGAACTGGATCGGAAAAAATAGGGATTCTAGTTATAAGATATCAAAGAGAAAGATATCAAATATCTGGAGTTTCTTTTTGTATATTATATGGATGATTCGATTCGCAAGGACCATGATTGGGAATTGTTTGATCGTCTTTCTCCGAGTAAGAGGCCAAACATAATCAACTTGAACTCGGGACAGCTATTTGAAATCTTATTGAAAGACTGGATTTATTATCTCATGTTTACTTTTCATGAAAAAATACCAATTGAAGTGGAGGGTTTCTTCAAACAACAAGGAGCTGGGTCAACTATTCAATCAAATGATATTGGGCATATTTCCCATCTCTTCTCGAGAGGCAAGTGGGCTATTTCTTTGCAAAATTGTGCTCAAATTTATATGTGGCAATTCCACCAAGACCTCTTCACCAGTTGGGGGAATAATCCACATGAATCGAATTTTTTGAGGAACATACCGAGAGAGAATTGGATTTGGTTAGACAATGTATGGTTGGTAAACAGGGATCGATTTTTTAGCAAGGTATGGAATGTATCGTCAAATATTCAATATGATTCCACAAGATCTAGTTTCGTTCAAGTAACGGATTCTCACCAATTGAAAGGATCTTCTGATCAATCTAGAGATCATTTTTATTCCATTAGTAGTGAGGATTCGAAATATCACACATTGATCAATCAAAGGGAGATTCAACAACTAAAAGAAAGATCAATTCTTTGAGATCCTTCCTTTCTTCAAACGGTATGAACAGAGATAGAATCAGACCGATTCCCTAAGTGCCTTCCTGGATATTCCTCAATGTCCTGGCTATCCACGGAACGTGAGAAGTGGATGAATAATCATATGCTTCCGGAAGAAATCGAAGAATTTCTTGGGAATCCTACAAGATCCATTCGTTTTTTTCTCTGATAGATGGTCAGAACTTCATTTGGGTTCGAACCCTACTGAGAGATCCACTAGAGATCAGAAATTGTTGAAGAAAGAACAAGATGTTTCTTTTGTCCCTTCCAGGGGATCAGAAAATAAAGAAATAGTTAATATATTCAAGATAATTACGTATTTACAAAATACCTTCTCAATTCATCCTATTTAATCAAATCCGGGATGTGATATGGTTCCGAAAGATGAACTGGATAGTTCCAATAAGATTTCTTTCTTGAAAAAAAATTCACTTTTTTATTTATTTCATCTATTCCATGACCAGAATAGGAGGGGCTACACGTTGCACCACGATTTTGAATCAGAAGAGAGATTTCAAGAAATGGCAGATCTATTCACTCTATCAATAACCGAGTCGGATATGGTGTATTATAAGGGATTTGTCTTTTCTATTGATTCCTACGGATTGGATTAAAAACAATTCTTGAATGAGGTATTCAACTCCAGTGATGAATCGAAAAAAAAATCTTTATCGGCTCTACCTCCTATTTTTTGAAATCGTGCTTTGGAATTTTTACATTTTAATTTTCTTAGTTAAAATCTAGTTTTATTAATCATTTTTCTTTCAAAACAAAAGATTTTCCTTCACCAAAGTGTTTTTAATTGAATTTCATAAATATTTTCTTACACAGTCCCTATGGGTACGATAACTTGACATTTACTTGTCACTTTATTACTTGTTGCGATTGTGTACACTTGCACATTTCCACCGTTCCATATATGTATTATTTTTGTTAAAAATAAATTTTTCTGTACTTTTCTATATACTTTGCATAAAATAATTAATCTTGAGTGAATCTTTATAATAAAAGAATTGGGATAAAATATGAAATCTAAATCTTGAAAAGAAGCTAAGTAAAAGAAATAATCTAGTAGTTAAAAATTGCATTAAAATAGAAAAAAGAATTGGAGAAAGGAAAAAATGTATTTTAAAAAAAAATTAATCCAATTCAATTTGATTTTTTATAATTTGATTTTATTTAATTCTTTTAATTTAATTTAATTTAATTTAATTTTAATATACCTCCTCTAGATTTAGACACGTAGCCAACTCTCCAATTTCACTCAGGTGTCTTGATGACTAGTTGTCCTAGATCCCTCGACATCAGCATGGGACCTAGCCTACACGCTCCCCCCTCAAGGGCTTATACTACCCGTCACCTATCCACCCACTCAGCAGGTGTCTCTCTTGATTTAAGGTGTGAACACTCTTAAAGTGTGAACACACTTTTAATGATTATTAGACTCCACCTGAGCGTAACTACCTCGTGTTATCATAACAAAATGGGTCCATGATGCACATCTTGCATGCCTTACACCTCTTACATGACAACTAGCCACATCACACTAGTAGACAAGAGGACCTCCACTATATATACTCACTTAGATGATGAAGAGGGGATCTTTAGCCTCTCCAGCAATCTTAGAGCATCCTTCTTCCCTAGCCTTCTCCTTAAGTTCTCAACTTGTTCTTATCTATTTTTTAATAATATTTTGGTTTTTTTTAAATTTATATGAGCACTGAATAACTTTTTTTTGAATGGCAAATCCAAAAAAAAAAGTACTTCTACATCAAAAAATTATATTCGATAAAATGTTTGGAAAAAAAGTGATATTAGGCGGCCTTGAAAGCTTTTTCATTAGCCAAATCTCTTTCTACGGGAAATTCAAAATGTTTTTTTATGTTTTTTGTTCGACAGATAAATTTGGAGTAATCTGAATTGGTTTAACTCAAATAAGATACAAAGGTTTATATTGTATAAATTTATAGTTTTTTATTTTTTATTTTCAATTTTTATATAATATTTTAATTTTTTAAATTTATGATTATACATTTTAGATTTTTTTTAATTTTTAAACTTTTTTAATTTTTTTTGAATTATTTATATTATATATGATATTTTTACATTTTTAAACAATACATTATATATAATATTTTAAAAAAAGAAGGGTGGTGTGATAAATTCTGATAACGCCACGTGAACAGTCAACTTGGTCAACATTCGATCAATAGTGGTCAACGATGGTCAATGTCGATCAATGGTGATCAATATCGATTAACGTCCAGTCAATGTTATTATTGTAAATAAACCTAAATGTCAGTGGCACGTTTTAATTGGTTGAAAGCTGTCGCATGACACATTTTGATTGGTGCCACGTGGTGACCAATTTTTTTAATGTTAATCATATAAATAATTATGAAAGTGTGTAAAACTACTTTAATTTTTTTTGAATCCCTCTCCTATATTATTATATTATTAATAGATGTCAAAAAAAAGTAAATATTATATAGATATATATCATATATTATTAAAAGCTATGGTATTTTGGTATTTTTTAAATTTTGGTGTGTTTGGAGGTTAAGTATTTTATTATGGTAATGATCTGTTTGTTTTGATTTATTTAATTGCATTTTAATTTAACTTATATTTTATATAATTTAACACTTTTATTCAAATATAATTTATAATTTATTTGTATGCGATATTAAAATATAAACCTTTTAAAAATAATTTTAAAATTATTTAAATCGCAGGCCAAGCCAAATATAAAATAAAACACTAACTTCAATGATTGTTATTTTGAATTGTATATTTTGCTTCTTCAGAAGTTTAATAATACAAAAATAAAAATATATAAATTCAGTGTCTATACTTTTTAAAAATGATTTATCACTTTTAAAAAAATTGGCAATGAACATATATCACAATTTTAATTAAAATTGTATCAATTAATTGATATTTTCACTACTATAGTATAAATCAGATCATATCAATAAAATTATTTACTTGATATTTTTGCAATTATTAATTATAAAATCTTTAATTTTATTTTCAAATTTACATCTATGAAATCACTATGAAAATTGAAAACTTAAACTCTATGAACATCTACAAATCTTTAAAGGATTAATCTCTATGAAATATAAAACGAAATAGAATACCATGATTCCACTAAATAAAAACTAAAGCCTATTATCTTTATCAGTCAATATTTTATAACATACTAGTCCTAATTTATGTCAATGAAATATTCATTAACTTTTTTTCCTTTATTAAACAACTAAGTTGCTTAAATGAAATATTAATTTATGTCAACTAGTTTTCTTAATAGATTTTTTATTAAAAATAGTTATCTTTATTTATTAATAAACAAATATCATGTTATTCAATACATGATTCAATATAAAAACATAATTATATATAGTAAATATATTATTTTTAAATCTTACAAAATTTTTAAAAATATAAAAATTATTTAATAAAATTTAATTAATACATATTATTAACCGTGCATTGCATCGAAAAAATTAATTTATACTATTTTATTATAAAATCCTGGGAAAAATGGTACAATTAAAGTACACCATGTAAATAATAATAGCAATTGACAAAACATTTCTAAAATTTCAAGGAGTTACATCAACAAGCTAAATTGAGCATAAATTTTATCTTCTTTTTTTTTAGCACAGCTCAGCTACCTGTTTAGAATGTTGTAGACCATAGAACTGGCTACTACATAAATTATGAGATTCCATGAAAAACAGCAAATATGTATGAAATTCCAGAAATAGGTATGGTTTTCCTTTTTGTATGCTACCGATATATGTT
The DNA here is from genome assembly GCF_025698545.1 of Gossypium raimondii. Classification (NCBI taxonomy): domain Eukaryota; kingdom Viridiplantae; phylum Streptophyta; class Magnoliopsida; order Malvales; family Malvaceae; genus Gossypium; species Gossypium raimondii. Next base: position 53,891,184 of record NC_068572.1, read on the forward strand.
GAGTATGACTCCTATTTCAGTCAAATTTGAGAAATAATGTTTTAGTTAAACTTTGTTTATTTGTTTCAATCAAACTCTGATTAGTCTAGATTATTTTATTATTATTTGACCTATGAATTTAGCCTATAAATAGGCTCTTCTACAACCTTAGAAAATACACCTTATAGATTAGAACTCATAACACATTTAGAGAATTTTGTGTTTACGTTTTTAGAGTTCTTTATTTTCGGGTTTTCGGGGTTTAGTTTTTATCTTCATCTTTTGTACTTTTCGTTCTTTTTCTGTTATAGTAAAATTATCTTTGCCCGTAGTTTTTTATCCTTTTTGGAGGGGTTTTTCCACGTTAAATTTGTGTGTTCAATTTCTCAATGTATTTTGCTATTTTTTTACTTATTGCTTAATCGGGTCGATCCCAACAAATTGGTATCAGAACAAGTTCAATTTTGATAGATCAACCCATTCAGAGATGGCAGCAACAAGGTTTGAAATTGAGAAGTTCAATGATGAGAAAAATTTCAATCTGTGGCAAGTTCGGATGATGGCAATTCTAGTTCAAACCGACTTGAAAAAGGTTGTTACCAAGAAAAAACCTGAGAATCTAAATAAAACAGAATGGGAAGAACTTGATGAAAAGGCCTTGTCTACAATCCAGTTGTGCCTCGCGAATATGGTGTTGCAAGAGGTATTGATGGAGAAGACCTCATTCGCCTAGTGGAAAAGGTTAGAAACTCTTTATGCGACTAAGTCTCTGGCTAACCGTTTAGTGTTGAAACAACTTCTATTTACATTTCGCATGAACGAACGTGATCTTCTTAGAGATCACATCAATCAATTCATTACTCTTTTAAATGATTTAAAGAACGTTGAGGTTCATATTGACGATGAAGATCAGGCTATGCTATTATTGTGCTCTTTACCCCCTTTATATAAGTCTTTCATGGAGACCCTAATTTATGGCAGAAACAAACTCTCGTTCGAAGATGTAAAGGGTCATTTGTTGAGTGGAGACAAACTTGACAATAAGTTTGGTTTGGATAGTAAGGCAGATAGGCAAGCTTCCATTTTGGTAGCATCAAAGAAATGAGACAAAAGGTGTCATTATTGTAAAATGTTAGGTTACGTCAAAGCATATTGTTATAAGCTGCGAAATAAAAGAGCTGCTGAGAGTAACGAGGAAGATGTAGCTGGTGCTAATTTGGCCAATGAAAGCAGTGCTGATTTCTTGTTAGTGTCAATTAGCAATAACTCCAAGCTCACGTCCGAGTAGATCCTAGATTCGGGATGTTCTTTTCACATGTGTCCCAATAGAGAATGGTTCTCCACATACAGTTCGGTTGAAGGTGGAGTTGTGCGCATGGGAAATGATTCATCTAGTAAGGTAATTGGTATTGGTACTGTTAAAATTAGGATACTTGATGGGACGATTAGGACACTCTCAGATGTCAGGTATGTACCTGATTTATGAAGGAATTTCATCTCCTTGAGTATTTTAGACTTGAAAGGATGCAGAATAAACATCGAGGCGAGCGACATTAAAGTATCTCGTAGAGCTCTCATTTTGTTAAAAGGTAAAAGAACCTGAAGTCTTTATATTTTGGAAGTTTCTACAGTAACCGGTGAAATTGGATGTCCCTTGTCCGTTATAGAGTCGAAGTCAACTCGTTCAGAGCGGAGGCAACTTGGTCATAAGAGGGAAAAAGGTATGACTGTTTCGTTGAAGAAACGTTCTCTTTTGGATGTAGGTTTTGAAAAGTTAGGGCACTGTCTTCATATAAATCAGACTCGGGTTAGTTTTAATTTGGCAATGTACAAGTCGAAGGCTAGAAGTCTTCTAGTTTCAAAGCATAGATTCGACTCAATTAATTCCTTACATAGTTCAAGATAGGCCCGTGGCGGGCTTTGGCAAAGATGGCATTATGGAAATATGAGTCAAGGTGGAGATTTGTTGAGTATGACTCATATTTCAATCAAATTTGAGAAATAATCTTTCAATTAAACTCTGTTTATTTGTTTCAATCAAACTCTGATTAGTCTAGATTATTTTTTTATTATTTGACTTAGGAATTTAGCCTATAAATAGGCTCTTTTACAACCTTAGAAAATACACCCATTAGAGATTAGAACTCATAACACATTTAGAGAATTTTGTATTTATGTTTTGAGGGTTCTTTGTTTTTGGGTTTTTAGGGTTTAATTTTTATCTCCATCTTTTGTACTCTTCGTTCTTTTGCCATTTTATTAAAATTATCTTTCCCCGTGGTTTTTTATCTTCTTTGGAGGGGTATTTCCACGTTAAATATGTGTGTTCAATTTCTCAATTTATTCTGCTTTTTTTTACTTGTTTAATCGGGTCGATCCCAACAATATGCATAAACGAGGAAAACCAACAAATATATAGATTAATATACCCAACATAAATACAAACCTTCACACTTCATATCCACCATATACTTGGTCTGATACCAAAATTAAAGACCCAACTTTTTAGCATGTCAACAAAATACAATAACCATCCAATTCATGCTCATGGAAAGGGGGATCCAATTTATGGGAGAATATTAAATGAATTAGAATAATCAAGATGTTAAATTACAAGGTCAGGCAAGGACCCATGTTCCTACAAGTCCAAGACAGAAAAAATCAGAATTTATAAAGATAATAGGTGTAACGACCCGAAAGTCACTAGTGTTAAAAAGTGTAATTTCAAGATCTCGTTTTTGTAAACAGTACTCATAAATATTTTTATTAAATATTTAAAAAATTATATTAGGAGTGAATTGAATTGCGGTCATGTGATTTTGTCGAATTACTGCTTAATTAGGCTATAAGGACTAAATCGTAAAAATGTCAAAAGTTTAATTTTTAAAGAATCTTTAATTAAACTATGACTAAGGGATTTAAGAAACAATTAAACCACTGCCCTAATGATAGTGGACAGTAGGGAATGTTAATTGATTATTAATGTTATAAAATTTTAACTTAATTAAAGTTTAATCTTAAACTAAGGTTAAAATAAAACAAAATGGAAATACTTGGGTGAGTGGAGAGAAAGAGAAAAACTATATTCTATCCTTCTTCATGCAAACCGAATGGGAAATTAGGGAGAAGGAGGATTCAGCCATTGAAGTGGATTTTTGAAACTTAAATCCGTTAGTATAATTTAGTTTTTTTTTCTAAAATTATGTTTTTGAAATTTTGGGAGCTTGAGTTAGCTGACGCATATAGTATTTTTTGATATTTTTAAAGATTGAGAATGTTTCCATTGAGAAATAGTTGAAGTTTTAGGGGTTAATTTGATAGATCTTAAGTTTAGAGTTGAAAAGGATTAAATTGTAAAGTTAATTGATGGTTTTGTTTAATAGGGACTAAAATTTATAAATTTCAAAATTTGTGGTAGAAATGAGAAATAGGAACTTCAATTAGGACTATAGTGAAATTGGCATAAAAGATTGAGGCTAGATTTGAAAGTTACGTTATCCCCGATTTTAGGGACTAAATTGAATAAAATGCAAAAGTTACATAAATTAGCAATTGAATGTGAAACTAGTTGTATATTGATAATTTTGTAAGCTTGTCTTGATCTGTAGCTAACGTCGACCCGAATTCCTCGAAAAAGAAAGGAAATGGCAAAGTCATCAACGAATAGCTCAGAGTACTGTTTGTATTTCTATAATTCGAACTATCTCAATTGTTTCACTTTTGCATTGCATTGTATGGTAAGTTTATAAGGTGAGTTATAATTTATTCAATGATTTGAAATGATTTGTTATGAATTGGTTGTCTGTGAAAGGACTGAATTGAATAGATTTAAAAATATTAAATATTATTTGAAATGTGGAATTGTAATAATGTTTTGATGAGTATGTTGTTAAATTTGAAAATTATTGATTGGTTGATTGGGACTATGATATGGAAATTGTGAATCGATTATAAATTTGAAAATTATTGATTGGTTGGGTAAAATTCGCATGTCATAGCATAGGAAGAATTCAGGGATATACGACTACGTGTTTTGGAGTGCTAGGTACCCCATATTGTCGATTATACCGATCAATACTAGGCACATCTATTTGTCAGTTTTATTGGCCAGTGTAGGGTGCAACTTATTATTTTCAAATTTATCCGACAGACACTGGGTGTCAAATTGGTGTGTTGGTTGGATCCGCGTACCCGTCTAAGTCTAATTTAGATTAATAATGAAATAAGAATGGGAATTAGAATAATGAAATGTAAAATGAATAGAGTTAAAAGATGGATATGTTCTTTAAATTCATGATGTGGATATTGAGATAAAATGAGATACTTAATGTTTGATATTTCAATTGGTTATGAGATGGAAATGTTATACCTCATACTAGTGCCTTTTGTTATATTAGATAATGAAACAATGAAATAGTAAAAGTTTACATGATAACTTGCATATCATTAATTACTTTTGACTTATGCATTTGAATAAATTATATTAGGTTTTAATGTTAGGATTATAGAAATTTCACTGAGTTCTACTTAGCATACGGTTTTGTTTTTTTTGCGTAGGTTAGGTAATTTTTTATTCGATCGTCAACTTCAGCATCCAACGATAATCCAGAACTCAAGTGTTGTTGATATTTTTATTTTGGTCATGACATGTACCTAAGGTGTCATTTGGTTAAACAATGTTCTATTTTGGATTTTTGTTGGCATTTTGAGAATCATATATATTTATGTGTAGGTGTTGGCAAAGCTCGCATTTAGTGGTGATATTATTGAGTAGCTTAGGCATGTATGTTTATTTGCTTAAATGATGATCTTGTGATGTGCCATGAAATTTGTAATAAAGGTGGATGGTATGCCTATATTGAGATGAAGTAAATTGGTAATATTAGTGCATGCTTATAAGGTTGAATTTGAAATTGCTTGAATGGCTAAATTGATGAAATTTTGTTAGTTGTATTGCGGTGTCTTGGAAGGCATATTAGAATGGATTGAATGTGGTGTTTTGGTTGAATTTGAATTGTTGAATTGAGGTGCTAATTGTGGCATGTTGGTTAGGTACTTAGGTTGATTGTTATAAATGATGTTTGTGGTATAATTTTGATTCTTTTGAATTGGTTGAGAATTGGTATAATGTATTTATTGCTTGTGGCATAAGTAAATTAGGGTTAGAAAGTTTGTTTTGAAAAGTTTCTTCAAGTATACACGGCCAAATACACGGCGTGACACACGGTTGTGTGTCATACACGATCATATGGCACAACCGTGTTGTCTGTATGTTTAAGTTGATTTTTGGTGCAGACGACCACAGTATGTTACACGACTCGGCGACACAACCATGTGACATCTTTTGAATATTTTCACTTTTGACTCACTCGGCATCAATGAGTTACACGATTTGTTTGCACAGTCGTGTGACTCCAACTCCACATAGCTTGCCCACACAGTCTTAGCCTTTCAAACGGTCGTGTGACCCCTTTTTACAGAATTTTCCTATCTTTTTATTTTTGTTTCAATTTGATCCATGATTGATGTTAGGTTAAATTAAAGCTTTCGTAACCTCAATTTAAACCCGAAATTAATTGAATTACATGTTATACTTGATTATATATGGTGAAATGATATATCGTATTGACATTTAGAAGTATGAATGGTATGTAGTTACTTTGTATTTGTTTGTAGCATCCTATTACTCGGGTTCGGCATCCGGACCAGATAAGGGGTGTTACAGTAGGAATAGAGAATAGTAAGATTTGATGAGAAAATATATTAATTAGTGAATTAATTTCTTATTAATATACTATCACCTTAATTAATAGTTAATTAAATGAGTGGTAAAATTTTAGGATATTATGATGAAAACTCTATCATTGCATTATTTAATGCGAAAGCTTATTTGTTTTCTTTTTATTAATTTCAATTTTACTTTCGATATTTTAATTACTTTAAAATCATAATCATAATTATTTACTATAGTAAGACTTTATAATTGTTTAGAAATTAATTTGAATATACTAGAAGTGGATGAGTTGAATATAAGGTAAGTAAATAATATATATTAATCATATATATTTATATTTATTATAAAATATACAAAGTATTAAATAAGTTAATATAGCTTAATTATATTCAACAATTGAAATAAAAATATTATTTATGTTATAAAATAAATACACGTAAGGTAAAGAACAAAGAGAATAGGAGAGCAAAGAGAAAGCGTATTTTATTGATCAATCGAGAATGATTACAATGCTTCATCGAAGTCTCTATTTATAGGCATAAGAAGTATAAAAGAAGTAGAGATCTAATTCTAATAACTATTAGAATTTAAAGTACATTAAAACTTTATCTTGATCATGATGGACATCCACTTAATAAGATATTCATAACACTCCCCATTGGATGTCCATTGGTAGATAATGTGCCTCGTTAAAACCTTATTAGGAAAAACCTTGTGGGATAAAAACCTAATGAAGGAAAAAGAGTACACAATATATAATATGAATAATATGCTGCCTCATTAAAAACTTTACCAGGAAAACCCAATGGGACAAAACATTGATTAAGGGAAAAAGAGTGCAATGCGTATTTACTCTCCCTCATGAAAACATCACATATTTTCTCATATTCTATGTATTCAATCTTGAATAATAGTTTTTCAAATTACTATTTGAATGTATTTTCTAAGTATTTATATTACCATTCTTTTAAAAGTCATGAGTGAGAGAAATTTGGGGAAATATATTTTGATCTCTTGAGGAGATTCAACAATAATCATAACAAACTTTAATCATGATTCTTTTATAAAAACACAAATAGGTATTTGGATCATTTTATAATCCTCCTTCTAGACCTGTCCATGGGTCAGGCCGGGCCAGGTTTGGGCCGAGCCCGGAAAAAATTTTCGGCCCGCCTCCTAGTCCCAGGCCCGACCCGACCCGAAATATAGGCCTAAAATTTTTCCCAGGCCCGGCCTGAAAAAATATCATAAGCCCGGCCCGGCCCATTTTTTAATAAACATTAAAAAACTATTTTAAAAATAATAAAAATAAAAATATTTTAAAAGTATTTTAAAATTAAAAAATAAAAATAAAAATATATATTTATTATATTGGTAGGCCCGGCCAAAAAAGTGGTGCTCGAGGTCTACTGCTTTTTTAAACAGGCCTCGTTTTTTTCCCAAGCCCATATTTTAAGCCTATATTTTTACTCGAACCCTCCCATATTTCGGGCGGGCCGTCGGGCCGGGCCGGGCCGTCCGGCCTATGGACAAGTCTACCTCCTTCAACTACTATTCACTAAGTCAAATTTACCACATATGTTCAAATTATTTCAGTTCATATAAATGAACAATTTCTCAAGAATTTCAATATGCTTCTAGTATTCTAAATCTTTCAAGTATTTTAATATAAACTTTACATTGTATAGTGATTCATAAAAGGTTGTAACAACAACCATTAGGTCGAGTTAAATCTTTTATGGATTGTCAGTTTAATAATATATCTAAAGGTTATTACATCCACCACAAAAGAATATTATATATTTTCATAATCAATGTCAGGGCTTAGCAAAAACATCATCACTACAGCAAAACAGGATTTTAGCGGCGTTTTTTTAGGCCTATAGCGGCACTTTTTAGCACCGCTAACAGTATTTGCAGTGCTTTCAAAAGCACCGCAAAAAATGCTACTATAGATCATGCCGCTAATTTTGGTGGCGTTTTGTCCACATAAACGCCACTAAAGAACATGACCTTTATCGGTGCTTTTATCACAAACGCCGCTAAGGAACATGACCTTTAGCGATGCTTTTAGCAAACGCCGCTAAAGAACATGACCTTTAGCGGCGCTTTTATAGACCTTTATCGGCGCTTTTTTCACAATCGCCACTAAAGAACATGACCTTTAGCGGCACTTTTTATCACAAAGGCTGCTAAATAACATGACCTTTAGCGACGCTTTATTAACAAACACCACTAAAAGTACCGTTCTTTAGCGGCGTTTTTACAATAAACACCACTAACTTTGGTAGATTTATAACATCCAATTTTTATCCATATGCAACCCTTCCTGTAGCATAGAAACCAACCAAAAACAGCAAATCTAAATGATACTTCAAATTCAACGAAAGATATATGATATAAATTGATAAATGAATACAATAATGTTAAAAGTTAAAATGTTAAAAATATTCATACAATAGTCCAAGATGGCGGATTTTGCAACTGCTGAAACATCTTCATCATATTCTGAAGCTGTAGTTGGAGTGCGTCGTACTTTCTGCTCTGCTTCATTTGCAAAACTACTTCATTTTCACCCTCACTGGTTTTATATCTTTAGATATTTGGATTACTAGTCCAAAAACTCCACGAATTTATTTGTACTTGAGTTGTGTCTTTCTATTTTGATCAATTTATTTCATATCTATATTTCTCAATAGATTTATTCAAGATTCACATTTTGTTTCATTATTTCAATAATAATATTGCATGCAAAATCATTTTCGACCACTTTTATTATTCGGTTCCACATTTTCTCGAATTGATATACTTATCGAGATCTCTTATTTTTATTATTTTAAAATTCAGTTTTAGGTACCTGAATCTTTTCTGAATTTTTACTTATTAGTTATGTCTTGGGTCTCTTATGGAGCACCTGCCTCCACTATATGACCATCTAGAAGAATTTTCATTTTTGGAACTGATCAATCTACTATTTGTTCTAATTGATTATCCTATTAGTTATTCTCATTAAGTTTGTAAATACATCTAACAGTTAACTTGTAATGAGTTATCCTTATTGAACTTCTGGTTCAAATTACTCTCCTCCTAACTCATTACAAGTTGTTATTTCTCCACCCCTAATGTCGGGAAAACTATCGAATCAAAATTGTAATCACAAATCATGTCATAATTGAATCTCGAATACATTCAAAACATCTAATAATATAAAGAAACTTGTAATTAATATATATTATAACCTTTCTTTGAGGATTCACTCATCTTTGTGCATTATGGTGAAGCAATTGGAACATATACGCACATACAAAAATTCAAAGATGAGAAATGCTCTTGATCATAAACCAATTGTAATGCGGAGTATTTATAACTTATTAGCTTGATGCATACAATACATAAATCAACGTAATCTCATGTTGAAATAGGAAGTTTAGTTCTCATAAGTAATGGTTTAGACATTAATCAAATGCGTTCAATCAATAATTTCTCTAGACCATTATGCGCATAAATAACAAACTTTTACATAATTTTTTCAAACTCAATCAATAAAAGACTGAGATATAAACTCATCAGTATTAGCAAGATGAATTGTCTTAATTGCATGATCTGAAATTAATTATTTAAACAAGTAATCTTGCAACCGACAAGTTGCAATTTGATAATACATACGTGATTATTTTGTAGATGCATCTACCAAAATCATATAATATCAAAACCATCCACATGATGGATGAATGGGCCCATATTCGTTTCATAAATGCAAGACACTAAATCTCAACTTTAGCTAGTGAGTTTCTAATAATCAATTTTCATTGAGAACAAACAACATATGATAATTCTTTTAAATTAAAGAATCTTCTAGTTCTTTAATGAATGTCCATTTGAATTCTTAATTAATTTTCACATCATATATGATCCAGGATGGTCTACCTAGTCACGTCAAGTAGTAAATGCATTTGTATTAGTAAACTCTTGGTTTACTTTAACATGTGTTTTAATTATACTAAATTGTAACAAATTAATTTTATTATCATTCATTTTACTTTGTATCCACATATAAGTGCTATTGTGACATTTGCTAATGGAAATGTCTAAATCAATGTGAATATTATAATGTCACTAAGTCAACAAAATAAATATAATTTCCAAACAATTATATGCAATATTTGTTTCAGAAGTATGTTAAAATCTTCAAATATCTAAAAAATATTTGCAACTTCAGTGAATCTAACCATAACGTGCTTTAGATAGAATTATCATATTTTATTGTTTATAAATAGATGTTTCACAGTTAAATATTTTGCTTCCAACCCTTTAATGGGGATGATCACAAAAATCACAAAGATTATAAAATAAATATAAATTAATAACCCAATCCTCTCTTTTTCATCCTTTCAAAATAGATATTTATAGCAATAGTGATTTATATGAAATATAATTTTTTCCCGATTCAATATCTCAATATAAGATCCATTATAAATATTTTTAAAACCAATGGATTAACTACCACAAGATATTAATATATTAGCTCTTCTAGAGCTTTCATTAATTTTGTACTATCAAATATTGGAATAATATTTGTTTGTTTTAGTATCAAATAAGATAAATACTTTCTATCTATAATGATAGATTTTATTACTACATTCTCATATCCTTACTCAAAGAATATTAATGAAACAAATTATTTAGGCGTACACCATATATGTGGCCAATAATCTTTCATATCACATTAATTACATAAGTTATCTTTACCCTTTGAAGAATTATCTTGAGAACTCTCATTGTTTTCTTATTTATTACTATGTTCCCACTTTTAGTGGTTCATGATTATATCTTTTATTTTCTTTATGTTTGCATTCACTTCAGAGAATGCAACAAATCTAGTAGTGTAACGCCCCAAAATTTCTAATTTCGTTATTGTGGAACTTTGACACAAATAACTATCAGCTTTAGTGGTTATGTGTTCTGGGAGTGTTTGGGAGGTCCCAAGTTCAAGCTTTAGCTTGGGCAAGTTTTGGTATTTTGAATGAATTAGGCCTTACTCTTGTTCAGTAGACTTTTATTTGATTGTTGGGTAAATTACATCAGAATGGGTCTGCTGGTCTGGTGGTTAAATAGTGTGTTATCATGGTGGAGGTCTTGTGTTCGAATCCCTATGCAGGTAAGGGTATTATTTTTTGCTCAGATTTCGGGATAGAGTTGTGTAATAGGGGGATTTTAAGGGTTATCGAGATTTTATTTTATTTTTTTCTCATAACAGAATTTTGACTCTTTTTTCCAAAACATTCTGCCGTCTATTCTTCTCCCTCTCCTCTTGCCAAAATTCTCTGAGTTTTTTCATCTTTCTCTTCTTTTTCTTCTTCTTGATTTTTCCCAAATCCATTTATTTTCCTTCGTTTTCGCACACAGTTAGTGCTCGCTCAGTTTTGGTAAGTGTTTCTCTTCGTTTCTATCATAAATCTCTTAGCGACTAAAGTGGTAATGTTTTTTCTCTGCAATTTGGGTGTAGAGGGGGGCTCGAACTAGTGAATTTAGTGTTCTCGTCTTAACAATAGTTAAATAGAGGGTGATCGTTGGGGGTAAGTTGGGTTTTTGTTCGTTCTTGGTTGTCAATTCACCTGTAAATCTGTTAAATTGATGTTGACTATCTTGATTTTAGGCTATGGAGTGCTCGAGGACTGTTCTAGCATCAAACAAAACCAGGTGTGTACCCGAAACGCAAAAAAAAAAGGATTTGGCGAAAATTCGAAATTGCTTGTTGTTTGGACAGTGGCAGTAGACTAAATTTGACAAATCACCATAAATTGTGGAAATCGAATTAGAGTTGAAAAAAATATGACATTAAAGCTTATTGAGTCTAGTTTCTCATAGAAGAAACGGTATAAGTAATTGAATTGTAAATCGTGAGGTATACTAAACTTTGTGAGACAAGGTCAGAATAAATTCGGGTTCCCCTGTTCTGAATTTGGAAAATCATCAAATATTGAAAAAAATAATTAGGGGTTAAAATTTACATTTTTAAATTATTAATGGGTTAAATAGAAGCAAATGGAAATATCATCCAAATTTTGTACTAAGAGATAATTAATTTTTAGCAAAGAAGGGTCGGAACTGTCACATAGCAGAACAGGGGTAGGTTTGAAGATTTTACTGTACTTATTAGCTGGACCAAAAATTCTAAAAATTTTATGGTCAAAAGGTATTTGAGTCTAGTTTCAAAGACATCAAGTAGATCTTAATTCGGAATTCTGTAGCTCAAGATATAAATAATTTAGTAACAGTGACTCAAGTAGACAGCTATGAAGGAAAATATAAGTAAATAGTTAAAACATATATGAATAATTAACTAGCACGAGTTACATTAAAAATGGATCACGCGGCCAGGTGCAATTTGGGCCGAGTGGGCCACATGGGCGTGTGAGCCCATTTTTCTAAAAAGTTCTGTAAGGTTGCACGGGTCACCCAAGTCGACTATGGACCTACTGTAGGGTTAGTAAGCTTTACTTAGACCCCTATGTGTGATCTGTCTATCTGATTTCTATACCGAGTATGATTTATAATATATGAATGTATGTACTATTAATTGCATAATGGCATGACATATTTTATATGTTGCATTGCATCAGGGTAGGTTGATGATATTTGGAGGAAGTGTCTGAAAGGCTATTAAGCATGTTATCTAGCAGCTCAGCTACACCCTTCTAATTATGTGCCGCATTTCGGTACAGCGTGGTGTGTAGGGATGGGTGGGTTGATTTAATCCCCACATGGTGTGTAGGGTTGCACGGAGATGGTGTGTAGAGGCTGGTGGGTAGGATTCTAATTTACTGTATCTGATGTGGGTCAAGTCCCTAATGTATTTCAGAGATTGTATCTGAATGGGCTTAGGCCCAAACTGGTTCTGTGATGGGCACAGGCCCCAGACTGTATCTCACTAAATTCTGTTGAATATCTGTGGGGGTTACACACTGATTTTACGAAAAATCACCCTTTTTTTGTTTCATCTAAACAGGTAATCCCCAGACTTGATGGGTCTGCGCAGCGGAGGACTCAACAATGGCCACACGTAAATTTTAGATTGTTTTCCGTTAATGCCTAGAATTTATTACTTATTTGGGGTTTTTTATGTAACTTTTGGACTATGGACTGGTTGGTTTTAAATTTGGGACTTTAAACTATTTTTATGGATTTAAAAAAAAATTTAACTCAACAAAATGCGATTTTCTAAAAAATAAAGTTTTCGTAAATAGAAACAATTTTCCCTAAGTTAATTGGTTACAAAAGCTTCCGCTAAGAGACAAGTTTTAAAGCATATCTACTAGTATTTTTTTCGAATTAAATAAAAGCTAACTTACTGTAACAATTTTTAAATTTAACGATCTTATCTTCAAATCCCAATCACATCGCCAAATTAGGTCATAACGTCTAGGCCGGGTTTAGGCGTGTTACATTTAGTGGTATCAGAGCCAGGTTACAAAACTCGGTTGTGGATTATGGGTTTTATGAAAGTTGAGCTTTCGAAAAATTGATTGATTTCCAAATGGTTTGAAATGTTTTTACTGAGTAAGTGGTATATCAAGTCTCCGGCGCCGCTCCTGTAAGTATTCTAAATTGTGATTTGTTTTAAATTGAAACTATTATGGATAGTATATTCTGAAACTACTATAGGTAGTAAACTGTACTGAAAACATTTTAGTTAGTGTATACTAAAAATTGTAGAGAAACTAGAAACTGTAGTGAGAATGTGATTTACGAAAACGAACTCTGAATAACTGATACTGTTTTACATAAAACATTTGTTAATAAACACTGAAATTGTAACTGATTCATAAAACTTATAATAGCAGATAAATCCGATTAGATATGAGCACATGAGGTATCCACGGATGGGGTACTCGAGGTCAAGGTAGAGGTCGTAGAGGGGTTCGATCTGAGTCATCTTCCCTAGATAATATACCGAATTTAGACACGAGTGAGAAGTCAGTGTCGCCTGCTACTGATACTGAGTCTCATGATCGCATGGTTGGGGACGACGCATTGTCCTAGGCTATGTTGAGGATATTGGAGACGGTCGCTGGGCCTAATACTGGATCTGGAGGTCGTGGGTCAATTACGGAACGACTCCAGTTCAACAGAGCTGAGCTCTTCAGGGGTGTCACTAGGGTCTCCCCTAATGCAGCTGAGTACTGGATTGAGGCCACAGAGAGGATCATCGATGACCTAAATTGCACCTCCGAGCAGAAATTTAAAGGTGCAGTCTCGCTGCTGCGTGATGAGGCTTATCAGTGGTGGCTTACTGTTAGAGAGGGCACTCAGCCCGAACATCTGACCTGGGCGTTCTTTAAGACCGCCTTCCAGGGGAAAATATGTCAGAGCTAGTTATGTGGATGTACGTATAAGGCCGAGTTTTTGAGACTGAGCCGCTATGCGCGAGGTATTTTGGCATCTGAGTATGAGCGATGTGTCCACTTTGAGAATGGCCTCAGAGATAATTTGATAGCTTTAATAGCCCCGCAGAGGGAGTGAGATATATCTGCCCTAGTCGAGAAGGCGAAAATCACCAAGGAGGATATGGAGGTAGTTAGGATTGGAGAACACCAGAACTACTTATCTAATGTGATATCTGCACTAGTGGCAGAGAAGTTGGTTCGTAAAGGATGTGAGGCATTCTTGGCCTATATAAATGTTTCGGATTCCGGGAATTCTATATAAATGTCTTTTTTGAGGAGCTACTGGGTTTACCTCCGAATCGTAAAGTGGAGTTTGGGATAGAGCTCCTTCCTGGTACAGCTTTGGTGTCTATCGCCCCTTACCAAATGGCACCGAAGGAGCTTACGGAGCTTAAGGCTAAGATTTAAAAGTTATTGGATCGTGGGTTCATCCGTCCTAGTATGTCTCCGTGGGGAGCACTGGTATTGTTTGTAAAGAAGAAGGATGGATCCATGTGGATGTGCATTGACTACCGGTAACTGAACAAGATGACCACTAAGAACAAGTACCCCCTATCGAGGATAGATAATCTATTTGACCAGTTTCGAGGAGTTTCAGTTTTCTCTAAGATTGACTTGCGTTTTGGGTATCATCAGTTGAGGGTTGAGGAGGCTAATGTGCATGAGACGACATTTAGGACTCGTTGTGGTCACTACGAGTTCCTAGTGATGCCATTTGGACTGACTAATGCACCGATAGCTTTCATGCATCTGATGAACCGAGTGTTTTAGCCCTACTTGGATCGGTTTGTAGTGGTGTTCATCGATGACATATTGGTTTATTTGAGGACTGAGGATAAGCATGACAAGCACCTTAGGATTGTTCTTCAGATTTTGAGGGAAAAGCAGCTATATGGTAAGTTCGGCAAATGCGAGTTCTGGTTACGTGAAGTAACATTTCTAGGTCATGTGGTGTCTGCTGAGGGGATTCGAGTCGATCCTCAAGAAAATTGAGGCTGCATTAGATTACAAATAGCCTAAGAATGTGTTTGAGATCAACAGCTTTTTGGGGATGGCAAGTTATTACCGACAGTTTGTGGAAGGATTTTCACTTATTACAGCACCCTTGACTAAGCTGTTACGTAAAGGTGTACCGTTTAATTGGACTGATGCGCAGCAAGAGAGCTTTAAGAAGCTTAAGACTGTACTGACTGAGGCCCCTGTTCTGATACAGCCAGAGCCTAGAAAAGAGTTCACTGTTTATAGTGATGCATCTCATGTCGGTTTGGGATGTGCATTGATGCAGGATGGTAAGGTGGTAGCCTATGCGTCTCGTCAGTTTAAGACCCATGAGGCGAATTATCCGACGCATAACTTGGAGTTGGCCGCTGTGGTATTCACACTGAAAATCTGGAGGCATTGTTTGTATGATGAGAAGTGTATTATCTACACTGATCATAAGAGCCTCAAGTATCTCCTCACTCGGAAGGAGTTAAATCTTAGGCAGTGTAGATGGGTTGAGCCACTTAAGGATTATGATTGTGCCATTGAGTACCATTTCAATAAGGCCAATGTGGTGGCCGATGCGTTGAACCGTAAGGCTATAACCAATCTGAGAGTGATGTTCACTCGACTTAGCCTATTCGACGATGGAGGTCTCTTGGCAGAACTTCAGGTCAAACCGACATAGATTGAACAGATTCGAGGTAAATAGTTGGGGGATAAGTCTCTCAGGTTGCGTTTTTGTTAGGTTAAAAATGGTGGCACTACTGATTTTGGGATAAACAGTGATGGGGTACTTTGTTTTCACGATTGGATTTATGTACTGAATTATGAGGATTTAAAACAGTCGATTCTGAAAGAGGCGCATGGTAGTTCCTATACTATGCATCCCGACTAGAATAAGATGTACTAAGATCGTCAGGAATTGTACTAGTGGCCAGGGTTGAAGCGTGAGGTTACTGACTTCGTTGCTCGCTGTTTGACTTGTCAGTAGGTTAAGGCTGAGCATCAGTTACCTTCGGGTTTGTTGCAGGCGATTAAGATACCGTTATGGAAATGGAAGCGAGTAACGATGGACTTCGTTAGTGGGTTGCCTCTAACACCAACTAAGAAGGATTCTGTTTGGGTCATCGTGGATCGATTGACCAAGTCTGTTCACTTCATCTCGGTAAGGACAGACTTTTCTCTTCAAAAATTAGCTAAGCTCTACATATCAGAAATAGTGAGACTATATGGGGTACCTGTCTAGATCATTTTGATCGGGATCCTCGTTTCACATCTCGGTTCTAGAAGAAGCTTCATAAGGCTCTGAGTTTAAGATTAAACTTCAATACTGCTTTCCATCCTCAGACAGATGGTCAGTCGAAAAAGGTGATTTAGATACTAGAAGACATGCTGAAGAGCCGTGTTATTGATTTCTGAGGCAATTGGGAGGAGTACTTGTCGTTAGCGGAGTTTGCCTACAATAATAGCTTACAGTCTAGTATCCAGATGGCACCTTATGAGGCACTGTATGGTCGTAAGTGTCGCATTCCTTTATGTTGGACTAAGTTGGGTGAGCGACGTGTTCTGGGTCTTGAGTTGGTCTCTGAGACAGAGGATAAGGTTAGATTGATTTGGGATCATTTGAAAGAGGCTTCTGATAGGTAGAAATCGTATGCAGATTTGAAGAGGCGTGAGATCGAGTATTCTGTGAGGGACTTAGTTTTTTCTCAGGGTCTCACCATGAAAAAAGGTTCTGAGGTTCGGTCGCAAGGGCAAGCTAAGCCCTTAGTTTATTAGACCTTACTGCATTCTAAAACGTGTGGGACCTAACGCTTATCAGTTGGAGTTACCTCCGGAGTTGGATCGTATTAATAATGTTTTCCACGTCTCGATGTTGAGCCGCTACCGCTCTGATCCCACGCATGTTGTTTCTATTGAGGAGACTGAGGTTAGACCAGACTTGACCTTCGAGGAGGAGCCAATTCCGATTCTGGAGTGTGATGTAAAAGTCTTTCGAAAAAATTCTATTCCCTTAGTGAATGTTCTATGGCGTAATCATAGCACTGAGGAGGTTACATGGGAGCCTGAGAATGCGATGCGTCAAAATGTCCTCATCTGTTTTGATCAGGTAAAATTTCGAGGACGAAATTTTCTTTTAGGTGGTAGAGTTGTAACGCCCTAAAATTTCTAATTTCATTATTGTGAAACTATGACACAAATATCAGTCAGCTTTAGTGGTTATGTGTTCTTGAAGTGTTTGGGAGGTCTCAAGTTCAAGCTTTCACTTGGGCAAGTTTTGGTATTTTGAATGAATTAGGTCTTACTCTTGTTCAGTAGGCTTTTATTTGATTGTTGGGTAAATTATATCAGAATGGGCCTGTTGGTCTGGTGGTTAAATGGTGTGTTATTATGGTGGAGGTCTTGTGTTCGAATCCCTATGCAGGCAAGGGTATTTTTTTTTTTGCTTAGATTTCGGGATAGAGTTGTGTGATAGGGGGATTCTGAGTAGTGGATGTGTAGTAGGAATTATGGAAGAAGATTAAGGGATTTTGGGGGTTATCGGGATTTTATTTTATTTTTTCCCATAACCAAATTTTGACTCTCTTTTCCTCTTGCTGAAATTCTCTGAGTTTTTCCATCTTTCTCTTCTATTTTTTCTTCTCTATTTTTCCCTAATCCATTTATTTTCCTTCGTTTTCACACGCGGTTAGTGCTCGCTTAGTTTCGGTAAGTGTTTCTCTTCATTTCTGTCATGAATCTCTTAGTAACTGAAATGGTAATGTTTTTTCTCTGCAATTTGGGCGTAGGGTGAGGCCCGAACTAGTGAATTCAGTGTTCTCGTCTTAACAATAGTTAAACAGAGGGTGATCATTGGTAGTAAGTTGGGTTTGTGTTTGTTCTTGGTTGTCAATTCACTTGTAAATTCGTTAAATTGATGTTGAGTATCTTAATTATAGGCTTTGGAGTGCTCGAGGACTGTTCTAGCATCAAACAAAACCAAGTGTGTACCCGAAACGCAAAAAAAAAAAAGATTTGGCAAAAAGCCGAAATTGCTTACTGTTTGGACAGCAGTAGTAGGCTAACTTTGAAAAATCTCCATAAGTTATGGAAATCGAATTAGAGGTTGAACAAAATATGAAATTAAATCTTATTGAATCTAGTTTCTCATAGAAGAAACGGTGTAAGTAATGGAATTGTAAATTGTAAGGTATAATAAACTTTGTGAGACAATGTCAGAAAGAATTCGGGTTCCCCTGTTCTGAATTTGGAAAATCATCAAAAATTAGAGAAAAATAATTAGGAGTTAAAATTTACATTTTTAAATTATAAATGGGTTTATTTTCAATAGAAACCAATGGAAATATCATCCAAATTTTGTACTAAGAGATAATTAATTTTTAGCAAAGAAGGGTTGAAGCTGTCAGATAGCAGAACAGGGGTAGGTTTGAAGATTTTACTGTACTTATTGGCTAAACCAAAAATTCTAAAAATTTTATGGTAGAAATGTATTTGAGTCTAGTTTCAAAAACATCAAGCAGATCTTAATTCGAAATTCTTTAGCTCAAGATATAAATAATTTAGTAACAGTGACTCAAGTAGACAGCTTTGAAGGAAAATATAAGTAAATAGTGAAAACATATATAAGTAATTAAGTAGCACGGATTACATTAAAAATGGATCACGCGGCCAAGGCCAATTTGGGCCGAGTGGGCCACATGGGCGTGTGAGCCCATTTTTATAAAAAGTTCTGTAAGGTTGCATGGGTCACCCAAGTCGACTATGGACCTACTGTAGGGTTAGTAAGCTTTACTTAGACCCCTATGTGTGATCTGTCTATCTGATTTCTATACCGAGTATGATTTATAATATATGAATGTATGTACTATTAATTGCATAATGGCATGACATATTTTATATGTTGCATTGCATCAGGGTAGGTTGATGATATTTGGAGGAAGTGTCTGAAAGGCTATTAAGCATGTTATCTAGCAGCTCAGCTACAACCTTCTAATTATGTGCCGCATTTCGGTACAGCGTGGTGTGTAGGGATGGGTGGGTTGATTTAATCCCCACATGGTGTGTAGGGTTGGACGGAGATGATGTGTAGAGGCTAGTGGGTAGGATTCTGATTTACTGTATCTGATATGGGCCAAGGGCCTAATGTATTTCTGAGACTGTATCTGAATGGGCTAAGGCCCAAACTGGTTATGTGATGGGCATAGGCCCCAGACTGTATCTCACTGAATTTTGTTGAATATCTGTATGCATGTTTTCTGTGAGGATTACACACTAAGTTTACGAAAACTCACCCTTTTTCTGTTTAATCTGAACAAGTAATCCCCAGACTTGACGGGTCAATGTAGCGGAGGACTCGACGGTGGCCACACGTAAATTTTAGACTGTTTTCCGTTAATGCCTAAAATTTATTACTTATTTGAGGTTTTTGATGTAACTTTTGGACTATGGACTGGTTGGTTTAAAATTTGGGACTTTATACTGTTTTTATGGATTTAAAAAAAATTGCAACTCAACAAAACGCGATTTTTCTAAAAACTAAGGTTTTCGTAAATAGAAACGATTTTCTCTAAATTAATTGGTTACAAAAGCTTTCGCTAAGAGACAAGTTTTAAAGCATATCTACTAGTATTTTTTTTTCGAATTAAATAAAAGCTAACTTACTGTAACGATTTTTAAACTCGACAATCTTATCTTCAAATCTCATTCACATCGCCAGATTCAGTCATAAAGTCTAGGCCGGGTTTAGGGGTGTTACAAGTAGGACAAACTTTTAAACGTCCGATTAATTTTTTATTTCATAATCACCATCGTAAACATGCATGGATTTCAAATCAAAATCCATCTATTCATGTTGTCATGATTAGTCTCCAATTATAATAAACATGATATAATAAATAAATCATAGTAATATATATCTTAAGATCTGAGTGGTTAAAGGCTCTAATGATTACACATAGTGCATGGGCCTTAAATAAAAACTGAAATTGCAATAGCTCTAGAAGGCAATCGTCAACAACTTGAGCAATAGATTTGGAGTGACCGTATTATAAAATAAAAAAGAATCGTGCTAAAACGTGTTATAAAATAAATACACATAAAGTAAAGAACAAAGAGAATAGGAGAGCAAAGAGAGAGCTTATTTTATTGATCAATCGGGAATGATTACAATGCTTCATCGGAGTCTCTATTTATAGGCATAAGAAGTATAAAAGAAGTAGAAATCTAATTCTAATAACTATTAGAATTTAAAGTACATTAAAATTTTATCTTAATCATAATGGGCATTCACATTAATAACCGCAATTAAAATATAAATCTGTAAAACATGAGAAACTAGTTTAATCTAAAATCATATATTTGATTTTTATCAGGTAAATAAATGGATGAAATTAAATGAGATTTAATTGGTTTCACAGTAGTAGAGGTGTTCATGGGCCGGGCCGGGCCCGTAAAAAAATTCAGCCCGCATACTAGGCCCAGGCCCGGCCCGGCCCGAAATATGGGCCTGAAATTTTGTCCAGGCCCGGCCTAGGAAAAATTTCTTAAGCCCGAGCCCAGCCCGGCCCGTTTTTTAAAAATAAACACCATTTTTTTAAAAAAAATTTAAAAAAAGTATTTTAAAAATATTTTAAAATTTAAAAAATATAAAAAATATATTTTTTATTATATATTCGGGCCGGGCCCGGGCCAAAAAAGTCGTGCCCGAGGCCCGGCCTCATTTTTTTCCCAAACCCATATTTCGGGCCTATATTTTTACCCGAACCCTCCCATATTTCGGGCGGACCGTCGGGCCGGGCCGGGCCGCCCGTCCCATGAACACCTCTACACAGTAGTATACATTTGTCGTTTTTTTAGCAATTCT
This sequence comes from Gossypium raimondii, assembly GCF_025698545.1. Classification (NCBI taxonomy): domain Eukaryota; kingdom Viridiplantae; phylum Streptophyta; class Magnoliopsida; order Malvales; family Malvaceae; genus Gossypium; species Gossypium raimondii. The sequence continues at coordinate 53,912,191 of NC_068572.1, forward strand.
TTAAAAGGCAACGCCGTCATAACTTGGAAGAAACTTTTATTGAAGCTGGTTGACTTTTGTATCGTTCTTTTTCCCATTATCAAACTCCACCAAGATAGTCATGGGTTGATGCAGAGCTTGAGAACAAGCAATTAAGATGGATCTCTTGAGTTGGTTAATGTACCCTGTTTCCTACATGATCTTGTTTCAAGCCCTCCTTGCAATCACAAGAAAATTGGGAAGAAGGGCCAAGCTTCCGCCTGGTCCACCACCAATTCCCATCTTCGGGAACCTCTTTCAGCTTGGTGATAATCCCCATAAGTCTCTTGCCAAACTTGCCTCGGTTCACGGGGACATCATGACTTTGAAACTTGGGCAAATAACTACTATAGTTTTCTCGTCTGCAACCATGGCCGAAGAAATCCTCCAAAAGCATGATGCCGTATCTTGTAACCGAACCGTTCCTGATGCCATTCGTGCCCTTCGACACCACGAAGTCGGATTGCCTTGGATGCCTGTTTCAACCACATGGAGAAATCATAGGAAAATCTGCAAGTTGCACATTTTTGCTAGTCATAGACTTGACGCTAACCAATACTTGAGGCGCACCAAAGTAGAACAACTCCTCGCTGATGTTCGTCAAAGTTCCCGCGTCGGAGAAGCTGTTGAGATACGCCAAGCTGCTTTTTAAACTACGCTTAGTTTTATGTCAAATACTATTTTCTCTATTGATTTATCCGACTCTTCTCAAACTTCTGAGGAGTTCAGAGAAATTGTGCAGGGTATCTTGGAAGAGTTAAGGAAACCCAACTTTGGTGATTATTTCCCTATTGCTAATCTTGACTTGCAGGGTAATAGGCGTCGAATGACAATTCATTTAAGAAAGATTATGGATCTTTTCGACAATGTGATCGATGAGCGGGTGGAGTTGAGAAGGATGAGTGAATATGTATCAACTAATGATTTATTGGATACTCTTCTCCAACTCAGTCAAGAAAACAACCAAGAGCTTGACAAAAATCAGATCAAACATTTGATTCTGGTTGTAACTTTATCTCCTTTCTGTTTTTTCTTAATTGAAATTTTAAGTCCATAACTTGGTAAGAATTTATGAAACAGGTTTTATTTACAGCGGCAACTGAGACAACTACAAGTACAATAGAATGGGCAATGGCAGAATTACTCCATAGCCCCCAAGCTTTACTGGAAGCCCGGAGAGAACTTAAAAAAATAATTGGCAAAGGGAACCTGGTGGAGGAATCCAATGTTACTTGTTTACCTTATTTGCAAGCAATTGTCAAGGAAACATTGAGGTTACATCCTCCAGCTCCTTTTTTAATCCCTCGAAAAGCTGAAGCAGATATTGAGGTTCATAACTTCGTGGTTCCAAAGGGCGCACAAGTGTTTATCAACGCATGGGTTATAGGTCGAGATCCCAATTTTTGGGAGGAGCCCGACTTGTTTCGTCCAGAAAGGTTCATAAGATCAGAAATGGATGTTAAAGGAAAAGACTTTGGACTGATTCCATTCGGAGGTGGGCGACGAATTTGCCCTGGATTGCCATTGGCCATGAGAATGTTGCACTCAATGTTGGGTACACTTATTCATTCATTTGATTGGGAACTTGAAGATGGAGTTGCACCCGAAAACTTAAACATGGATGAAAAGTTTCACTTTGTGTTACAGAAAGCTAAACCATTAAGAGCTATCCCACATTCAATTTGATCCTGGTTTTATCTGTTTCCTGTTATTATCTCAAGTACTGGAAATGAATAAGCTTGGATCTATTCTGTAAAACCTCCAATTGTACATCAATAAGATCCTGAGAATCGATTATAATGTCTGCTACGGTCTTTTTCTTGGATATGAATAAGCTTGGATCAATTTGATCCTGGTTTTATCTGTTTGCTGTTATTATCTCAAGTACGGGAAATGAATAAGCTTGGATCTATTCTGTAAAACCTCCAATTGTACATCAATAAGATCCTGAGAATCGATTATAATGTCTGCTACGGTCTTTTTCTTCATAAAGCTCAGCATCCCAATTTTATTTTAACAACAATATCATGTTGATTATTTGTATCTATAACTACTGAAGACTTGACGACAAAGTTATTATCGATTTATTTTATATTATATTTCATGTTTTTCAAACATAGTGGGCAATGCTAGCATTCATCATCCACATAAAAAACCATGCGTACCTATTCACTACCATGTCATATGCGGGAGCCAATATTGACATTTGAACTCAACAAAGGTTCATTTCGTCAACAACCATAATATCACTGCCACAATACATCTTCTATATATATATATGGATTAAACAGCTTTTTCCATTGTCATTGAAGCTTAGAGCTCATAAATTATGTGAACAAGAATCCTGGTACCAAGGATACAAGTACATATACCAACTTCGACAAATCCTTAGACCTTACTGGTGACAAAATCTTTGTCACTTGCTTCCCAGATGGTGGTACCGTCACATGCACATATCTTCTTGTAGTTTTCACCAACCCCAGCACTTCGGGCTATCACTGCAGCCGTCAGACCTGGATCCGATCTATCTTCAGTCTCATAAACAGCTATTGACCGCCCAATGAGATCAGCAACCCTGAGCTGCTGTTTGACACCAGTGTAAAAGGACTCACCGTTCTTATCCACATCAAGAGTTCCCAGGTCGCCAACTGGCTGTAATGCAAAGACAAGATTAAGGAATGAACAGCAAACATGATGGTATGAAAGAATGGATATCAAGATCCTGGCTTTTTATAATTAAATAAATATGTAGTTAACAAAAGAGAGAACATTCCATGTTTATTAGAAAAACACTACGTATTGGTAACTTAAATACTAGCATCAATTTTTTTACAGCAAAGAATAATCTTCCACAATTTTGCTTTAATATATATATATATACTTTCTGTTTCTCAACAAAGAAGTCTGCAGGCAAGATTAAAAACACTTGGGTCTTCAAGCATATATTCAGTCATTACAGAACTCTAAAAGTTATGAAAAGAACAAATTCGCTATCAAGTAAATCATTTGAAAAAATCTTAAGGCAGCAGTGAACCATGTCCTTCATTATAGTTGTGCCCTCCAGATAGCATTGAGATAGGTCCATCAACCAGTAAGTTGCATCTTTAACACAAGTAAGTGCTACTTTGAATCTCACACTTGCACTTTATACTTACTAAATGAAATTAAACTGACATGCACGCGAACTCACAGTCAGAAAATGAAATATAAAAATGCACAGGAAAAGGGTCGCATGTGAGGTCACTTCATGATTTATGTGAAAAAGAAAAATATGAAATCCGGGATTGCAGAAGTTGGGAAAATAACCTGTTTAGCAGTTCCTTCATTTGATGGATTAAACACTTTCCCTGTACTTGCAGCACCTCTTGTCAGATCACCAAATTCATTAATTGACCAACCGTGTTTTCCAGGTGACAGACCACTAAAACTGGCTTCAATCCTAGCCAGTTCCATACTCACTTGAGCCAATCGAACCACACCAAAAATTTGTGGGCCTTTGAACTCAGCAACAGCTGCAGAAACTAAAAAGTCTGCAAAAGAAGGGCGAGGATAATAATTTGAGAAATTGCAGTTTCATTTGCTGAAATGGGGTGGAGAATTCCATTATATGAATAGCATGCTCAATAATGTGCCTCAAAAAATCGACTCCCATCAATATATTTATGCTCTGTTTGGGAACATGGCTTTGAGAATTTGAATTTCATTTATCATATAAATGGTAAGAATGAAATGGATATCTTATGGACAAATTAGTTGAGATTCAATATATTATATATTTAAAAAGGCATAAAAACAAGGATTTGTCAACTCCAAAAATATTTTAAGAAGTTCAAGTTCATTACCAAATAGACATCTAACAATCCATGGATTTGAGAAATTATCATGAATGTTACATTTCTAAATAGTTTACTACTCAATTTACACTCTTTTTGAAATCCACATCCAAATTCTAAAATCCTAGTTCCCAAACGCTACCTTAGAAAATTGGTACAATTTAAGCACATCATATAAATAACAATAGCAATTGACAGGACATTTCTAAAATTTCAAGGAGTTCCATCAACAAGCTAAATTGAGCATAAATTTTATCATTTTTTAGCACAGTTCAGCATCTTGTTTAGAATGTGGTAAACCACAGAACTGGCTGCTACATAAATTATGAAATTCCATGAGAAACTATGCCTTTCCTTTCTGTCTAGTACCAGCATGCATAAATGTGAGCAAACAACAAATATACAGGTTAATATCCCCAACATAAATACAAGGTAGATTTGACAAACCTTCTGGCACTCCTTGACCTATTAATCTAGCTTTTCGACCAGTCTGCTCCAATGCTTCATTCATAGTTTTCACAGGCGAATTACCAAGTATTCTCACCACTTGATTGCTCAAGTCAACTTCCACACTCTTGACTCCTTTGCATTTATGAACAGAAAATAGACACGAAATGAAAGAACGTTTAAAAAATATCCCTTCAAAGCCTCAAAAAGATTAGTAAATCACAAAATTATCACTATTGCCTTACCATCAACTGTTTGCAGCTTATTCTTGACCGCAGTAACACAACCTTCACACTTCATATCCACCATATACTCAGTCTGATACAAAAATTAAAGACCCAACTTTTTAGCATGTCAACAAAATACAATAACCATCCACTTCATGTTCAAGTAAAAGAGGGAGTGGGGGGGACTCAATTTATAGGAGAATACTAAATGAAATAGATTAATCAAGATGTTAACTTACAAGAAGGTCAGGCAAGGACCCATTTTCCTGCAAATCCAAGATCGAAAGAAGCAGAATTTATTAAAGATAATAGTAATAGAGAAGAGCAAGATTTGATGAGAAAAGAACTGGGCAGTGCTCAAAATTGGGAATTTGATAAGAAACCTGAGATGGGTTGTGATTAGATGAGGGTGAATCCATGTTAAGAGCAATGGGAGAGGTCGCGAAGTTCCTTATAAGGCCTAAGCGATTGGGTGGTGAAGAGAGGAAAGGGAGGCTTTTTGCGTTGGGGAAATGAGAAGAATTGCGAGAAGAGGAGGAGGAAGAAGAAGAAGAAGAAGAAAAAGAAGAAGAGAAAACAAAGGCGGCAGGCAGAGCAGAGGCAGAGGCAGCGGCTATGGCAGTGGCAGGGGTCAGCGACCTTAAAAATGCCATAGCTTTTGTTTGGCAATTTTGTACTTTTTGATGGTTAGGTGAAGGTGCGGTTCGTCGAGAGCCGCGAGTTGGCTCGCTTTCCAGATGCTTCTAATCTCAACTTGTAACTTGGAACTAATGCATAATAAATTTAAGGAGCTAATTCTGCATGTTGTGTAAAGTAAGGGGACTAAATATGAGATTTTACCTATTTATATTATTAATAAAGGTATCTTCAATTAAACGTCAACTAATCAGAGTGGCGCAGCGGAAGCGTGGTGGGCCCATAACCCACAGGTCCCAGGATCGAAACCTGGCTCTGATATTTTTGAAATAATTTCTTAATTTGGGCGATCCGTTTTCATATTTGTTTTGGGCCAAGAGCAATTATTTTTTACTCAATATCCTAATTAGATTGAAATTATGACCATAAAATTGAATAAAAAAAACTGCACATATTTTTCAATATAATTTATTGTTATTATAGGGTGTGATAAAGAAAATATAAGATATGTTTATCAAACTTTAACAAAGTATAATTGAATTGATATGTAATTAATAATATTTTCCTAAATATATTTTGTATTAAATTCATTGCTCTTAAAAAATAATAATAAATCATTTGTAGAGCAAAATCATAATAGGTAGGATAATATAAAAATAAAGTAAGATTGTTAATTACTCATGCAACTATGAGAGATGTTTATTTCATTGTATATCAAAAATAAATTATGTATACCTCCCATTTCTTTATTTATTAATATGACTTTTAAAACTTAATATTTTCAACTTTAACCTCCTACTCTAACTATTTTCATTGTTACTAATTTCTATCAAATTTTGATAATTTAACATATTTATTTTCTATAAATCAATATGTCAACAATCTAGTCAAGATTTTAAGTTGTCAAATTTTACAAACAATACTTCCAATTTTAATAGTAGGGCTGAGATTTTTAAATAATAACAAGACTACTTATTTTTAACTTTTAAGTATAAGGATTAAATCTTAAATTTTGTCAAATTATAGGGACTAAGAATAATTTTAACTTTTTAAGGGATAAGTTGCTTGGTAAGGAATTCAACTAGTGTTTGTTTTTTTCCTTTATTTCATAGGTTGAAATCGCCATAGCGCAATGGCGAATTTTGTTTTTATTTTTCTTTATAATTTTATTTAATATTTCAAATTACTATTAAAATAATTTAATTGTTTCATAAATTCAAAAATTAAATGTTGAAAATTTAATTATTGAATTTTATAAATACTAAATTTATATTATAAATTTGTTTGATAAGCCAAATCTCAAATCTTAATTTTAAATTTTATTTTATTTTATTATTCTAATTTTAATTTTATTACTATAATATTTTATATTATTTTAATAAATTTAGATAAAATTTAAAAATAACACTTTGAATTTTTTTTTACTTAAAAGGGATAATTGATTTCATTTATGTTTTTTTTTAGATAAAAGAACTTAAAACTTTTTAAATTTAACATTGTTCTGAAAGGAAAATTTTATATGAGTTATTAACACATTTAAAGCTTTGTGCATTTAGAATCTTTACTTTTATTTTTAAGATTTTAATTTATATACTTTTAAATTTAAAAGATTCAGCATAATTAAAGTTATTCTACTAAATTTATTGATGTGATTTTAAAAAAAAATTATTCACTTAGTAATCATATAATCAATAAAATGATATTGTAATATACATGAATTTAATAGAAGAATTTTAATAATATTGGCATCGATATTGTTACTAGTATTAGGTTTGAGCACGCTGAAGCGAGATTCTTCTTGTAGTAAAGGTTGGGAGGGGTTATTCTCAATTCTAGGTATTGTATAAAAAAAATACTTAAAATGTCTAATTCTGCACAAAATTCTTGTACGTTTTAGATTTTTAAAATTTAGTCCCTCGGATTTTAGTTCTAAAATTTAATCTCTACTTGTTTCATTGAAAATTAAAATCCAATTGATAACATGGTTATATTGTCGTATGACTTTTGTTAAATCTAAAATGTGCTATCAATTGTACTTTGTTTTTTAAATCAACTATATCAACTTACCTAAAATTTAACAAAATTATCAATTGGACTTTAAATTTGAAATTAAAAGGACTATATTTTTAGAAATAAAAGAAAAGAAGTAAATTTCAAGGTCCAAAGAGTTAGGTACTGAGAGCATAATTAAACCTGCCTAAGAATAGGACATAGATCATAAAACAAGAAACTAAAAAAATGCTAACGTATATATTCAGTCAGAACTTGCATTAATCAAGCAAGAAACTTAAAAATAAAAAATCAAACGAACTCTTGATTTCCTTTCTCATGATCCTCGTGGCTCATTGTTCCTTGGTTCTGCATCAAATATTTAGAATATACTCTTCATGATCCTAGTTTGTATCCTACAAATCAAGAAATTCTTTGGTAATATTTGGCGATAATATACAGGCAAATATAAATATATATTCCATGTCATAGTAAATATAAATGTTACCTTAGACATTGTCATCATGCTGCTTCCTCGTCACAACTCAATGTCCTATCCTTTGTCATGAGCGTGATCATCATAGCAATTCGTCCCAAAAGACTTGGCAAAAATTTCCTTAAACACTTACGTAAAATGACCATTTTTTACATGATAAACAATCAAGTAAAACCAAAAGTAACTACCAGTTTCACTTTGCTGAAGCAGTTCCCAATGTTCAAATGTGTCTGTCATACACAAGATCCATCAACATTTTGTTTTCTAACTGGATACGGCAGCGGGGAATACCAAGTTCCCTATGAACCGACCAAGAGGAACTATCTACATAAGGATATGTATGCATATGGTAGTGTACATACAGAGTAATTCAAAACATTAGGATTCTCTGTTCCTTTAATCAATATGAAGAGAAGAAGTACTAAAGTGGTGCCAGAAATGGGTGCTATTTGTTTAGTTACTCTTGTTTTTATGTTTATTGTTCCTCTAGCAGTTGCTAGCAAAGAAAATGGGAAAAACAGCTTGTCAACTTACATTGTTCACCTTAAGAAACCAAAGGGAGTCTTTGCTCAAGCAGTAGATTTGGATGGTTGGTATCGATCATTCCTTCCGGTTACCATCCCCGGTCAGAGGACACGGATGGTTTTTTCGTATCGAAATGTGGTTACAGGATTTGCTGCAAAGCTTACAGCAGAGGAAGCAGAAGCAATGAAAAGAAAGGAAGGGATCAAATCTGTTTGGCCTGAGAAAGTATATTCTCTACATACAACACATAGTCCTGACTTCATGGGTTTGCAGCAAAATCTTGGCTTTTGGAACCAATCAAATTATGGTAGGGGAGTCATAATTGGGGTTTTAGACACTGGAATAACCCCGGGTCACCCTTCATTCAGTGACGAAGGAATGCCGCCCCCACCAGCGAAATGGAAGGGGAAATGTGTGTTTGAAGGGGGATGCAATAACAAGCTGATTGGGGCAAGAAGTTTTGTAGAAGGTGAGGTTGGGCCACCGGCTGACGAGGAAGGTCATGGTACTCACACAGCAAGCACAGCTGGTGGCAATTTTGTGAAGGGTGCAAATGTTTTTGGCAATGCCAATGGCACAGCTAGTGGGATGGCACCTTTAGCTCACTTGGCAATGTACAAAGTATGTGGAGCGGGTTGTTCTGAAAGTGCAATATTGGCTGCAATGGACGCCGCTGTTGAGGATGGAGTGGATGTCCTCTCACTTTCATTAGGTGGTGGTTCAATTCCCTTCTATATGGACTCAATTGCCTTGGGTGCATTTACAGCTATTCAGAAGGGTGTATTTGTGAGCTGCTCAGCTGGAAACGAAGGTCCTTCCTATGGTACCTTATCAAATGAGGCTCCATGGATTCTTACAGTCGGAGCGAGCACCACTGACAGGAGCATAGCAGCTGTACCAAAGCTAGGGAATGGATTAACTTTTGATGGTGAATCCCTTTATCAGCCTAATGATTTCCCTTCAATGTTACTGCCTCTTGTATATTCAGGGGCAAATGGCAAGGCAGCATCGGCATTTTGCGCCCCGGGGTCATTGAAAGATGTTGATGTCAAAGGAAAAGTGGTTCTGTGTGAAAGAGGTGGCGATATAGGAAGAATTGACAAAGGCCAAGAAGTAAAAGACAATGGTGGTGCTGCCATGATTCTCATGAATGACAAACTTAATGGTTTCAGCACCATAGCTGATCCTCACGTACTTCCTGCAACCCACGTGGGTTACGAGACTGGTTTGAGCATCCAAAAGTATATAAACTCGACCATGAATCCAACAGCTACAATCATATTCAAAGGTACAGTACTAGGAAAGCAAACTGCTCCTGAAGTCACTTCTTTCTCCTCAAGAGGCCCAAGTTTGCAAAGCTTTGGGATCCTGAAACCAGATATAATTGGTCCTGGTGTAAGCATTCTAGCTGCATGGCCAGTTTCAGTGGAAAACAAAACAAATACAAACTCAACATTCAACATGATTTCTGGCACTTCAATGTCTTGTCCTCATCTCAGTGGCATTGCTGCTTTACTCAAAAGCTCTCATCCAGATTGGTCTCCAGCTGCTATAAAATCTGCGATCATGACTACAGCTAGCTTGGTTAACCTGGGAGGTAACACCATTGTTGATGAAACAAACACTACTGCTGATATCTTCGCAACTGGTGCCGGCCATGTTAACCCATCTAAAGCAAACGACCCTGGCCTTATCTATGATATCCAACCTGATGATTATATCCCTTATTTATGTGGCTTGAATTACACTGACGAGGAGGTAGGAACAATTCTGCAACAAACGGTGAACTGTTCCAGTGAATCAATAATAGCTGAAGCTGAGCTAAACTATCCCTCATTTTCTATATTATTGGCAGAATCTGGTGGTTCTCAGACATATACGAGAACGGTGACGAATGTTGGACCAGCAAGCTCATCCTATACCTATGAAGTGTTTGTGCCAACAGGGGTGGATGTTAGTGTAAAACCGGAAGAGATTGTTTTCACAGAGGTGAACCAAAAGCAAACCTATTCGGTTACATTTAGCAGGCAAAAGAACATCTCCTTGCCGTTTTCCCAAGGACTTTTAAAGTGGGTTTCTGCTCAACATGATGTTAACACCCCAATTGTTGCCATATTTGAATAAGTAATAGTTCCAGCAGCCCCCATGCAAGGCCAACTTTTCATGCAAAAAACTTGTTACTGGTATTTATTATTCCTAGTTCACAAATTACAATCGTCTCTCTTCTATATGTTTTTCCTTCAATAAATGTTAAAAGTGAAACAAAATCCTGGTTTGCTTTCATCCACTCGTGATTTCGTGTTTCAAGTTCCAAGTTTTTTTCTCATGTTCTTGGTTTTGAGTTCATATGCCATTCTTGCAATTGCTATTTATGAATAGGGATTGAAGTTATATTGCAAGTTGAGATTATATAGTGAAATTGAATGAACTGACTTGGACCATTTCAGCCAAAACACGATGGATTTCAAGCCACGTCTGTTCGCACCATATGCATGAATATTATTATATTATCAGCAACTGGCTCAAATATAGAAAACAAAGGAGTCTTTGAAAGGACTCAGTCATGGTAGTGAAGAATCTTTAAGAGAAAAAATGTAGAGAGGCAAGCATATAAAACAAGGATGGTTCATTATTCCGTTGTACCCCTGAATCAACGCTCAAATAAATAAAACACTCAAAGGCGGCATCACAGTTGCCGGTTAAACTATGATTGGATAAATACAAACTAATGGGGTGAATAATAGTCCAACACTGGATGTCAACATATATTGAGACTCACATGAGAAACCGGCCATCTTTGTCCCTCTTGATTTGTATATATAGGCAGAGTAAGGAAGCTTCGGAAACACAAGAAAAACAACTAAATATTCTTAGAACTTGATAGAGAAGAGCCATTTCCCATCCAAGATGGATATGAGTTATTTCATCTGTTTCATTTTCCTGTTCAACTTTCATTCCTTTATTGTTGAGGAAGTAAATTTTCTTCTGCAAAAGAGATTGAAAAGAATAAGTTGCAGACTTACATTGTCCGAGTTGAGCAGCCTGATGTAGGAATTCTTGGACAATCAGACAATCTGGATGTAGGAAGCTGGTTTATTCGTACAAAACGGTCATCAGCGGCTTTGCAGCTAGACTGACAGAGGAGGAAGTGCAGGCCATGAGAACGAAGAAGGGGTTTATCTCAGCACATCCTCAAAGGATACTGTGTAAACAGACAACACACACTCCTCGCTTCTTGGGGCTGCAACAGGAACTGGGAATTTGGAAAGAATCAAATTTTGGAAAAGGTGTGATAATTGGCGTGCTGGATGGTGGAGTTTTGCTTGACCATCCTTCATTCGGTGATGAAGGAATGCCACCTCCACCGGAAAAATGGAAAGGAAAATCTGAATTTACAGCCTGCAACAACAAAATAATTGGTGGAAGGTCCTTCAATATTGATGGAAATATGACCAAGGGAAAGGGGGTTGAGCCACCTAATGATGAAGATGGACATGGGACTCACACAGCTAGCACTGCTGCAGGTCGGTTTGTAAACTATGCTGATGTGCTGGGAAATGCCAAGGGTATGGCCGCAGAGATGGCACCACTTGCTCACCTGGCAATTTATAAAGTATGCTTCGGAGAAGACTGTGCAGAGAGCAACATACTAGCTGCATTAGATGCTGCTATTGAGGAAGGTGTCGATGTGCTTTCACTTTCTCTCGGGGAAGGAGGAGTTCCCTTTTTCCAGGACAGCATAGCCATAGGCGGATTTGCAGCAATGAAGAATGGAATATTTGTTAGTTGCTCAGCTAGAAATTCTGGCCCTTCCAACACCACATTATCAAATGAAGCCCCATGGCTTCTCACAGTGGGAGCAAGCACCATAGGTCGAAAAATCGTAGCCACGGCAAAGCTTAGAAATGGAGAAGAATTTGATGGAGAATCCATTTTCCAACCCAATGACTTTCCTTCCAAGCTGTTGCAACTTGTTTATGCCGGCATGAATGGTAAACAAGAGTCTGCACTGTGCGGGGAGGGAACATTGAAAGGTATAGATGTCAAAGGCAAGGTGGTTTTATGTGAAAGAGGAGGTGGAATAGCAAGAATTGCTAAAGGACAGGAAGTGAAAAATGCTGGTGGTGCAGCTATGATTCTTATGAATCAAGAAACCGATGGCTTCAGTGTTTCAGCCGATGTTCATGTTCTTCCAACAACCCATGTAAGGTATTGTGCTGGGTTGAAGATAAAAGCTTATTTAAATTCAACAGCAGCACCTACAGCAACAATCTTATTTAGAGGAACCGTCTTAGGAGACCTGTCATCTCCCTCTGTTGCTTCCTTTTCGTCAAGAGGCCCCAGCCTGGCGAGCCTGGCATCCTGAAACCGGACATTATAGGCCCTGGCGTGAATTTTCTGGCAGCATGGCCATTTCCTCTTGACAATAACATTAACTCAAAATCCACTTTCAATATAATGTCTGGCACATCAATGTCATGCCCTCATCTCAGTGGCATTGCAGCCTTACTCAAGAGCTCTCATCCTACTTGGTCACCAGCTGCCATTAAATCTGCTATGATGACTTCTACTGACCTATTCAATATCGGAGGCAAACTCATTGTCGATGAAACACTTCAACCAGCCGATGTGTTTGCTACCGGTGCTGGCCATGTTAATCCATCCAGGGCAGATAAAACAGGATTGATTTATGATATCCAGCCAGATGATTATATTCCATATCTTTGTGGTTTGGCTACAAAGATGAGGAAGTTGGTATAATTGCACATAGATCAGTCAAGTGCTCAGAAAAACCAAGTATACCGGAAGGAGAGCTAAACTATCCTTCATTTTCCATCAAACTCGGACCATCTCAGACATACACAAGGACTGTGACAAATGTTGGTGAGGCAAATTCAGCCTATGAAGTTAAGGTTTGGGCCCCAAAAGGGGTTGATGTGATTGTGAAGCCTAGTACACTATACTTCACAGAGCTAAACCAGAAGGCAACTTACTCGGTAACATTTACTCGAGTTGGTTCAACTTATAAAACAGGTGAATACACTCAAGAGTTCATCAAATGGGAGTCTGCTAAATACTCTGTTAGGAGCCCAATCGCAGTAATGTTTGAGTAAGACATAAAAGCAAGCAATCAAATGTATTCTCATAGAAATCTACAGCTACTACAAGATGCTATTGCAGTCTTGTAATATCTTAATACTTTTCTAATTTTATTCAACAGGTTCTTCCGTTTGCAAAACAAGCAAATTAAGTCCATTCCAAGTGAAAAGTAGATTTGGCCCCTCACTTTATTCCTAATGGTTATAAAACAATAAAATTATCAAATAGAACTGGCCAACATGAACTTATAACAGTTGCTGAAGAAGATTTTGAAGGATAAGTGGGCATTAAGTTGAAGTTTTTCTTTCTGGATTCATATTTTAATCGTCAACTACTGCAAATTTATCCTAAATATTCCAAATCTTAATCCCAAGACCGAAGATTTTAATAACGAAATTTCTCATACCAAACATACTATAAAGAAATACACCTACATCTTAATCCTGGAAATCACATGATCTCAACTAACAACGCCATCAAGCATTCTTACTCTTCAAATTCTTGTACTAGTTTTCTTCCCAATCCCATCCGACCATCTAAAACTCTTTAACCATTCATACATAATCCATCGATCGAAGTTCTATAATCATAAAAAGTAAAATTTTAAATTCACTTCCTTGTTTGACTTCGCTTTGTTTTCAAACTTTTCATAATTTTATTTCTTTTTAACTAAAAATAAAAAAATTATCTATTTTTCGTTAAAGCTTATATATGTTTTTTCTTCAACTTTCCATGTTAATCTAACCAAAAAATCAACCGCTTATTATTTCTATATGTTTTTCTTCAATTTTCTTTTGAAATACACATTCAATAAATGCTTTCAACTTATATCCTAACATGAATATAAAAAATAATCCTTTAAAAAGCTTTTCAAATACATGAAAATCTTGAAATTCACATGAAACACATACCTAAGTTCGAGTTCAAATAGCATAGTAACAAAGAATATCATGAAAATAAAAAGGATTATAAATCAAATTCGAATTTTGGAATTAATAAATCTAGTGTTATAGCATAAGTCAAAACTCAGGTTCTTGTTCTTCCCATAATAGAAAAAGGGTAATGCAACTACTCTTTATCTATTAGGCGTGTGTGTGTGTGAGAGAGAGAGAGAGAGAAAGGGAGAGAGGGAGGATGCTAAAAGTTGGGGCATGACATTGCCATTGATTTCTATACAAATTTGCAAGTTGCCCCTTGTAAAAATACTACAATCAGTTCATAGAATAGAGTACATTAATGCGTACAACATGACAAAATTATGTGTCTAAATTGTATCTGAATTCTCAAGTATCGTATTCAATTAACAATTTTTACTTACACTTAATAACCACCTTGAGGTAAATTTGAGCTCCACCAGATGATAATGGACAAGAGAAAAAAAACCACGATCTCTCAAGCACTGGAGCTGGAAACAATCTAGGACGAGTTATGTGTCCTCTTACGAGAATGGCGCCGGTCGGTTACCAAACTTGAGTTTCTGCAAATACATGAAGCTAAGCAAGTAAAGATAAAATCAAATTGAAATATTCAGTACTAAATTTGAATTACTCACGAATCATCTCCATGCTTTCCACTTGTTGACTCTTGTACTGTCGGAGATGGTATCATCACCTACCAAAGATACATTACTATATTAAAAACATGAGGTTCAGCATGTATGTCTGTGCTTGTGCCACACTGCTAGACCAAGCTACAGTGTATAACAAGTCAAATTTCCTAACTCCCATGGGGCAGATAAAACTAAGTCCATCCATTCATTCAGTTTCTTTTCCTTTATTATTGTTACCTCTCTGGTCATGGGAGTAAGTTCAGCATTAAAAATAAATTAAAAACCAATCAGAGAAACATGCACAGATATTCATTCGCTGCTACTAGGGCAATAAAGGGTACAGGCCGAAGGCCAGACTTGGATGAAAGAATTTCTATGAGTACACATTTTATTTTCATTCAGAGATGAGCTACTTGTCTGCCTGCTAGTGTTTCATAACTCTAAGACAATAGGCCAAACTATCCCAAATAGGAACCCCGGACATCTTGGCAGATGCAATTAGCCGGTGGTAGCATGTCATAAAAATAAGCAACTTCTATTAAATTATTTACACAATTAATTGACCAGGAAGCTGATACAGTACTGCATTGCATTGACAGGTACAGGTACAGGTAACAGATATAGTATACAAATAACCAGTCAGAGTTATTAATAGAAAGTACACTGACAGGGCGGCATAGTTGTTTGCTGGTTCTGCCATGGGCTTCTAGGTACTCTTCATATGTCTGCAACCATAATGAGGAGTAAGACATTTAGGGAAAAAAAGAAGAAGAAAAGGTTAAGATATAACTGAGCAAGACTATTCTGAGAGAGAAAGAGAGGGGGGGTTCTTTTGTTGATAAAGCAGAAACTGCGGCACTTCATCTGCAGATTGGTCATGCATCGGCCAAAAGTTTAATAAAGTGTGCCAATCTTTATGTCCACAGTTGATCAGGGAAAAACAACACATTCAGCACATGAAACATGTGGCAGGATTCACTGCGCTGAATTCTTTGTAAAGAAAGAGAAGTGGAAAGTTTGGGCGAAAGGGCTCTTGGTAAATACTAACCTGAGAAATCTAGCTTCTCTGATTAATCACATTATATATGACCACAAGGAACATATCCGCTTAGCAAAAGAGCATATAAATTAAACTTCAACAGAATATAAAATAGAGCTTAGACAGGTTCCCAATACCATTTCAAGGAAATCATCCTCAGTCAAGGTACTAGCAAGTGGGCTTTCTGCACATAAACCCCAAGCATCAAATTGAGTAGACATATCATGGTTTATTTGTAGATTGGTGAGATTTCTGTTGATGCGAGAATTTTTCATACTTGCAACCTTTGATGCTCCCATACTGGTAGGAAAATACTCAGTAGCCAAAGTATACGGATGTGTTAAATGGAATCTATTTGGGTCAGCCTGATGTTGATAGAAGAAGGGATTGTAAGGCATGGGTGTACCAGGCCAAGGCACATGCAGCGGAGGCACACTATAATCTTGATCTCCTAAAGAATATGGAGGTTCTAGGCAAGGCCTCTTTGAAGCTAGATCATCCCTGGTATAACCATTCCAGCGTGAGTTCACAAAATCCAACAAGGCTCATGATTTTAATAGAACATGCAGCTTGGAGATACCTTTTCAGCAAAACATCCACATCATTACTCACATCAAGGAGCTCGCAAAGAGCTTCCCCTATATCTTGAGGTAATTCCTAAAAAGAAAACATGAATAAAAATATTACTGTGAAGGAAAGGATGCTTAGTTAAAAGAAGAAGAAGAAGAAGAAGAAGAAGAAGAAATAATTGTGAATATAAAGGACACCTGGCAGTCCCTGCTGATTTTGACAGGTTTGTAGTCATTCAATGGGTTCTTAAGGTGTAGAGTCTTTTGGAAAGGCAGGTGATTCAAGCAGAGCCATTTGACCTTAAAACTGCGGCCCCAAGGATTACCTTTACCACTTCCTTGGCTCCAAACATTATCTCGCCTCCATCCAACAGAAGACATCATTTGAGCATAACCTTGGAAGAAACCACTCATGTTGACACTAAATATTAAAATAACACAACCGGAATTCTGCAATACAAGAAAATCCCCCAGTATAAAATATCTAGACATAAATAATTGCATAAGATTAAAATAAGAGGGATTTTACATGAAAAGCATCTTCTAGAATTGGTTCATTCATGACTTGAGTAGCCCAAATTCCTTTGTCAATTGATAGTTGAATATTTTGGTGGTTCAAACTCTTAATGATGAAATATCTTTTATTACACAATTTGCCCCTTTTGTCTGCCACATGAGAATGCTCTAGGTCTTGTGCCTTAAAGGGATAGCCATCCTCATTCTCTGACATAAACCAGATTCATACAATGAATAAAACTTGAAAATACATATTAACAGAGGCTGTTACCATGTAATTGATTCTGTACAATACAAGAACATGAAAATCAGTAAAAGCACAAACCTGCACTTTAGTACATATCTTAACTCACTTCATCACTTTATCATAGTGTGTGAATATATGCATGTATATATATTAGAGAGAGAACTCAATGCCGATGTCAGCATAAACTAGATGGACTGTAACAAAACTTGGCCACTGGAACCAATTCACCAAAAATTAAGAAGAAAAAGACTAAGTAGTTTATAACTCCATTGACAATGTATACTTTCCTAAATACTGTATCACAAAGTGAAGTGAAAAGATTTCAACAAAGCTGGATCTCTATGCTGCTTGTTTCCTGTTTAACGTCTTATCTTTACACAACCATTAGCCAATCCAATGGAAAAAAGGGATCACTTCTTATGGATTCACATGCAAGAAAATATAGTTATGATCATACAGCCATGATAGAACCAATAATGCAAATATAGGGGGCTACAACTCGTACACATATTCAAAACCTGATAAACAATAACTGCTCTCATTATTTATAGCATAATAGGACTTCAAAATTATGTGTCCCAAAGTGCGATATGTAGGTTCTGAGCAAGTTAAAGAGAGAGGGAGATCATAAAACTTCTTTTTCTTGTCTTAAAATAATTCTAGGCCTACAACCAATGAACTAAAATCATGTTCAACATAAGATGCAAACATATACATGGGAAAGATGAATTTCAGATCAATTAAAGGTAGAAACATATAATGATGTCTTAAACAAGAAGAAGATGCGCCATAATTTTACCTAAATCATCTGAATTTCCCATGTCATTTTTCCATTCAGTCACCGATGAATCAACTACAGATGCATTTTCTCTTGCAGTATCAGAAGACATATCCTTATTCACCTCCAATCACAATGCAGATTAATGAAAAAGAAATCAAGCCAGACTCTGCGGCAAGACAACGCAACTGTATTTGAAATATATATATATATTTAGCAATCCAATTCAAAATAAACAGTGATCAGTATCCAGAATCTCTACCATCAGCAGCAATAACCGGATATGGACTTTGGGCAGAAGGAAAGAAGTATTAAAAGTAAAAGAAAACACAACTTTTCTAGGCTAAACATGAACTATTACTCCAAGTTACCTTATAGCAAAATTAGACATGGAGAATACCAAAAAAAAAAAAATATCATACAGAAAAGCAATTGAGTAAATAAAGAAAGAAAAAAGGAGGATATAGTTACAGTAATAACTAATAAGTAAACACAGTTTCTTTTGTTAATCCCATTTATAGAATTTTCAAGGAGAATGTTTGGAAATGTATTTTGCATCACAAGTCTATTCTATTCTGTTCGTCCATTTAATTTTTTAGTATACCATTAGGGCCGAACGCATAACAAATAAATTCTCATGAATAAATAAAAGAATTAATACTAAGGTAAATTATAGCCAATTCCTTATATTCATAGGCGAAATGAATTTTGTAAAGTTCATATTCAACATTAGGGAAATTTCAGAAAACAATTCACTAATTATGTAAGGGAATTCCTCCCATTTTCGTTCTACTATTGTTTCTCAGCAACCACGCAGGAGGTAAAGCGGAAAAGAAAATAAGAGA
Organism: Gossypium raimondii; assembly: GCF_025698545.1. Classification (NCBI taxonomy): domain Eukaryota; kingdom Viridiplantae; phylum Streptophyta; class Magnoliopsida; order Malvales; family Malvaceae; genus Gossypium; species Gossypium raimondii. Next base: position 53,931,005 of record NC_068572.1, read on the forward strand.
AAAGAAAGAAGTGAAAGCGAGTACCTGTTTAAGAGGGAAAACCAAACAGAAAGCAGAACAGGAGTGTTGAAGTTGAAGCTGAAGTTGAAGTGGAAGTGGAAGTCCCAAGTGATTGGCTATGTATTAGTGTCTTGGCCTTGCCTGTAGTAAATGAACCCTAACTTTTGTTTCCCTTTTTTGTTTTTCTTTTTTTTTTCGATTTTCATTTCTTGGAATTGAACCTTCCAAATTATACGCCGAGCATAGGTAACTTTAGCTCTTTATTTTTTTTTCCATTTGCGGGTCTTGAGATTGGCGATCCAGCAGCTGCTTTAGGTTGGTTTCGGCTGAAGGTGGACTGATCGGACAATGTTGCGTGTGTTCGTGAATCACAGACAATGAGCGCAAATTAGATTTAAACTGGGCCTTCTCAGTTCCAGGTTCTATATTTGGGCTGTCATTGCCCTGAGGCCTAAGCCATGCACTTGGGGCAAACAGTTTAATCGGTTGATATCTTTTTGGAATTGATTTAATCAAAAATTGATTTAATTGATTTTAGTTAAGAAAATCGATTTCAAATCAATTTTGATTCGGTCGATTATTTTGATTAACTGATATTGAGTTATTAGATTGGGTTTATATGGTTAGATATTTATTTTGTATTATAAAATATAAATATATTTTAAATAATTTAAAAATAATATAAAATAAGTCTATTTGTTTGATCGGTTCAATTACGGGATTTAAAAATTAATAACCGATTGAATTAACCGATTAAACCAAGATCAAAACCGACCAACCTGCTCCATCTGACTAAACCGAAACCAAAAAAATCGAGTGAACTGATTTTTCGATTAAACTTGAAAATTGCTCTCCCTATCGCTATTTTTCAGATTTCAAAATTCAAGTTTAATTGTTAACACTATTATTCTTTTTGTTAAATTTACTAGGGTTGCATTTTAAAATTTAAATAAAGACACTTAGTAGTAATATAATTGAAAAATGTTGTAATTAGACTTATCCATGACTTGGGCCACAGCCCAATTCTTAAGCCCAAGCCCTTTTTCTACCCGACCCAACCAAAAAGCCTGTCTCACTGTTTAAAAATTAATGATTGAATTCGAGT